>NC_053390.1:592896309-593496309 GCF_905171765.1 Bufo bufo
TTCTAACACACAAGCATTTTATACACATCTTCCAACAAGGCCACCACCGACAGGGTTTTGTAAAAACAGCCAATCACATGCATTTACAGTATTCAAACCTCCCCAGCAATTGTACACAAAATCCCCTTCCCTCTGTCTGTAACGCAATAAACAAAATACAATGAGCATTGTCTGAGACGCAATTAACTAACACAATGAGCATTGTCTGAGACGCAATCCACAAAATACAATTACCAAACGTAATGGACTAACTTGAACCCTGGTCTAATTCGTGGGGGTGAGAGTTCAAGTTAGTCCAAGTCCTTTGTGAACAAATGAGGCCTGGCTGATGAGAGGGCCCATAATCCTGGATCAAGAGGCTAGTAGCCAGGCCCCTCCAAAACCCAGTGGCGAGGTTGGCTTCGCCACAGTTAGCTAGTAGTATAAATGCTGTCTGAAAATGAACAGCATGTGAGCGATGCAGGACCAGTGGATATTGTAGCAGTTGGGATTTGAAGCAGTGGGGCAGGATGTGTAGGACTGTGGTGATAGAGGGATCCAGATATTAAAATTATTGTTAAGAGTAGGCAACCCCTCCCTTTACATTCCTGTAGTGGGTCATAACTTCTTCCATGTCCGTTCATGCCGGCGATTGTAGCAATAACAATCAGTAAGATGGAACAACTACACACAAAACAGACCCCTATCATAAAATGTGAAGATGGCATGTACCAGCGTTATACAGACCAGAAGCGTTAGAGGAGTCAGGAAAAGGCTAGTGTCCTTTCCAGCTGAGGTGACACGTGAAACCCCTTGTCACAAAGAGGGGGAGGGGATGGTGCACCACTTACTCCACCCACACCCCCTGTCCCTGCCTACTTGCACTCTCCGTCCTAAGTAACGGAGCGCAATTGGATGGCATTCCCTAGCCTTTGTAAGTGTGGAGGGACAAACAAGACAGACAAAAATAGAATGGTCAACAAGCCGAGTCAGAACCAGGAGGTAACAACAGTATAAGAGGATAAGCAAAGACGGGTCAAAAACAAGCCAAAGTCAAAAACCAGGAGAAGCGAAGCAGACACAAGGAGCAAGCAAGGACGGAGACGATCAAGCCCCGGAATCACACCAGGAACTCTGAATAGGACCTTATTCACAGGCAACTTGTGACCACAGGTTGCTGTATATATATGGTGGGGAAGAGGAGTCATATGAAGTGGCCAGCGCCATATGACTCATTCCCCTGCAACCAGCCGAGCACCGAGTGCTCAGCTCGGCTCTCGGACTCCTTACAGTTGCCGACTGCGCTAAGGAGGAAATAAGTGGACAAATCCATATTTGAGCCACGTGCTTCCTACTGAGAAGTCAGGCCATGTATGTGCATCTACGGTAGCATAGTCAAATCAATCCCAGCTCAGTGCTAGGGAGCAATTAGATAACTTTATCTATCCTGCCATTATCTCCACCAGGATTGGTACGCATGTGTGTGGGACATTCGGACGGAGTGGATGAAGGTAACATGAAATTGCTAAGGTGAATACCTGAAAAGATATTTCAATACCAAGATTTTGAGGCAGACTTGTTTTTAAGCCAGTGATAAATGGTCGTTATCATACTCATACTCCTTGGCCTCCTCTGACATCACAGGTGTGTGGGAGAGGTGATAGGGGGATGATACTGACCCTTTTTAACACATGCAGGGAGAAAAGCAAACTGTCATTTCTTTGGGGATCACTAGCTTGATGGACTGACCATATATTTCTGCTTCCCCAGGCAACAGGACTTAACTGTCGTGTAAAATATTACGTTTTTTTTATCCCTTTTATTTTACAAACTGTTACATATGTCTGTATATTTTGTTATATTTTCTATAACCCCATTATTTCCAAGCACTGTTCTTTTTTTATATTAAAACTTCACTTTAATTAGAGCCTTCTTGTGTTCTAACGATTCCATGACCTTAGAGGAAGCATTACTTAGATTGATTTATTAACCCTGTGAATTCTAGCAGCTGTAGAGAATACTTAGGTGTTATTTTATGCAAAGGTGTCTTGTCAGCCTGATATGACGAGTGGTGGCAGCTAAGATTGATTAGTTTCAGGAAGGAGTGCTGACAGAGGCAGGTCCAGTGTGATCCTGCAGGCTCCCCTCCTTAATCAAAGTCCCTGATCCTGACAGTTAGCTAGTTGTATAAATTGTGTCTGAAAATGAACAGCATGTGACCGATGCAGGACCAGTGGGATATTGTAGCGTTTGGGATTTAAAGCAGTGGGGCAGGATGTGCAGGACCTTTAAAAGATGCTCTCTTTGTTAAATTTTTAAAGATCTTAGAAAATTCTTATAATCTACATTAATTGTCAACAAAATAATGCACCCAGATAAAATTGTCAATTTCATGGTTGGGCTCCCAACTGGCATTTTTCAGCAGGAAAATGTTTACTTTCTTGGCCTGCCCAGTCTCCAGATTTATCACCAATTGAGCATTTATGGGACCAGCTGGGATGTTTGTTTTGGCAACCTATGAATGTGCAGGATCTACAGGCCCAGCTGCAACATATGTGGGCAAATATGTTATAGCATACCATATATGGAACCTGTGTGTGAAATCTGATTTATTAACACAATATTACAAAACTGTGTTATATAACAATGAAAAGCTCATAACAGTTACAGAATCATGACTATTAGGCAAGGGAAAGGAGCACTTAAAGAAAAGGTACAATGAAGTGAAGGAAGTCACAGGCGTGACACTGGTGCATCTGGACAAAAGGCAGGTACCCGACGTGTTGTGTTAGCAGACATGATAGCATTCATGATAAGAAAAAAACGATTACAAGCAAACTTAGAAAGAAATCAAAGACCAAAACAAACTAAACATCCAATCAGTGGCGGATACAGAGCCTGGTCTCGGGAGGGGCACTTTCAGATTGTGTTGTTGTGGCTGGCAGAAAATAATGTGGTGCTTATAGAACAGACTATTTTATTTAACCTATCGTATAGCTCTAACCCTATTTAAAAACAGTTACATTTGTCTTTCCAAATTACAGATTTTAAAATTACAGATAGGTGACATTTAACCACATATAACTTTATTAACCGTTTTGGAGACATTTGGGGCATCTGTGGGCTTCTGTGGGGATGACACTGTTATGGGCATCAGTGGATGACTCTGTTATGGGGGGGAACGGGGGAGGAAAGAGAAGAACTTGTGGAGGGGCCAGGGGTGTCCTGGAGGGGCCAGGAGGTGTACTGGAGCCAGCCAGTCCCCCCTTCACAAAGTATTTATTAACCCCTTTCAGGAGTCCCCTGAGGGGTTAATAGATACTGTGAATGGGGGACTGCTGAAATGGGTTAATAACTACTGTGAAGGGCCTTTCACAATAGTTATTAACCCCTCTCAGCAGTCCCCCATTCACAGTATTTATTAACCCCTTTCAGCAATCCCCGGCAGCACAGACCAGTTAGTAGTACCTAATTTCCCTCTACCCTAGTTATTACAGTCAGTCCCCCACTACTCCCCCCATGAACAAACTTCCCCCCGGCCCTTTCAGTTTCAGCAATCCCCATTCCCCGGCCACAGCAAAGTCTCTAGTCTCAGTCTCAGTCTCAGACCAAGTTGACAGTGACACTACCTCAGCGCAGCTGCGCTCGTGAGAGTTCTGACTGAGTCTGTTCCTCCTGCTTGGAGCTGCTCCTTCCTTTCTTTCCTTTGGATCATGTGAGTATATGGGCGATCGGAAGCCCTCTCTCTCACTATATTCTCGGGAAGGGGGGGCAATTGACCCGTTGACCCCCCTGCCCCCCCCCCCCCCCCCGTGGATCCGCCAGTGCACCCAATGCCCAGGACAGGTTAAGAAAGAAGGTAATACATTATAACACCAGCATAAGCATATAGAGGTTGCTTTAATAGCACATATTAAAGATAACGGTTCACCGAGCAATGAAGTCAAGCAGGGGTTGCCATATCTTCAGGAAATAAGCTCAGATTTTATTTTCCCATCTCACGAGTTCTTCTAATCTGAAAATCTGACGGACCCTTTTTATTCATATGTTGAGAGTAGGAGGGGGAATTAAACACCAATTCAGTAGTATCAGCAATTTTGCTGCTGCTTTAAGTAATTTGGGCAAACTATGTTTTGAGGAGGTAAAGTTTGGCTGTGGCAACCACAGTAGGATAAGCTCCTTGGAGAGAAAAAACGAGAAAGAGGGGCAGATTTGGGCCATTGAGTTTTCAACTTCTTTCAAAAAATTCCTTATCGAAGAGCAACCCACCAGATGTGTGAAATGGTCCCCACATGCGATTCAGATCTCCAGTAGTGTTGATTGCGAATATTCTAATTGCAATTTTTTTATCGCGAATATCGGCACTTCGAGAATTCGCGAAGATGTAGAATATAGTGCTATTTTAGATTTTTTTTCATGAGTAAACTCCCTTCTTGCTTGTTGGCCAATGAGAAGGCTGCAATATCTTTTTCAGACCTTAGCAACATCCCTAGCAACCAATAGGAAAGTTGCCTACCCCTTACTATGTAGGAAACTCCCCAGGAGCCATTTTCTGCAGTTTTTTGCAGTTCTGAGAGAGAAAGCAGTGTCATTGCTGTGCTGTATGCTTTCACCTGGATCCTATTCCTTATCCAATTACATTAGATAGTTAGTTAGCTCATATATATAATACAGATAGTCAGTGTAGGTTAGATAGTGATAGATATAGTGTAGCTGACAGGTTTCAGTGCAGGGTGTTAGGTAGTGTGATAGGAATTACTGTTTATCTGCTGTCCATAAATACATGCTACAGACATAGTGCTATGATGTCACAACAATCCTTAGTGCACCAATCAGTAATATCTACTCAGACCTGGTAAAATATTAAGTTGCATGTATTGCACAAAAAATATGCACATCATTAGTGCCGATTTACAGTCACAAAAATAATGACTAGAGATCACGAATAGAGTTGAGCGAACCCGAACTGTAAAGTTCGGGTTCGTACCGAACTTTAGGTTTTTCGGCACCTGGACCCGAACCCGAACATTTACGTAAAAGTTCGGGTTCAGTGTTCGGCGATTTTTATGGCGCTTTTTGAAAGGCTGCAAAGCAGCCAATCAACAAGCGTCATACTACTTGCCCCAAAAGGCCATCACAGCCATGCCTACTATTGGCATGGATGTGATTGGCCAACTGCAGCATGTGACCCAGCCTCTATTTAAGCTGGAGTCACGTAGCGCCGCCCGTCAATCTGCTCGGATTAGTGTAGGGATAGGCTGCAGCTGCTGTGAGGGAGAGATTAGGGAGAAATCTTATGAAGAACTGCTTCTTTACTCAGCAATCTACAGCAAATGTGTTTTGTGGGTGCAGTGCACAATTGTTTTAAGCCTGCCCTGAGCCAACTACTACTGAAAACAAACTTTTTTTCCTTCAGTTAGTCAATATTAATACATAATCGGCAGCCATTTTATGCAACGATAGTGCACCAGAACAGGATAAATGCATGTCTGCAAGTCCAGAAATACTGCTTTGAGACACTGGGGTTAAAAAGAAAACTTTATTTCATATAGTGCACATCTAGGATTATTGCTGCATAAGTGACTGTGAAATTTAGGCCAGAAATACGGCTTTCTCATACTGGGGCATACTGGGGCGAAAAAAACCCCATCTGTTTCATATAGTGCACATCTAGGATTAGACGTGCATAAATTACTGTGAAATATAGGCCAGAAATACAGCTTTTTGCTTACTGGGGTTAAAAAATCCTCTGATATACTGCACATCTGGGATTAGACATGCATAAGTGACTGTGAAATTTAGGACACAAATACAGGTTTTGGCTTACTGGGGCATACTGGGGTGAAAAAAAAACCATCTGTTTCATATAGTGCACATCTACGATTATAGGTGCATAAGTGAGTGTCACATTTAGGCCAGAAATACAGGTTTGGCATGCTGTGGCATACTGGGTGAAACAAACCCCTCTGTTTCATATACTGCACATCTGGGATTAGAAGTGCATAAGTGACTGTGAAATTTAGGCCACAAATACGGCTTTTTGCGTACTGGGGTGAAAAAAACCCCCATCTGTTTCATATAGTGCACATCTAGGATTATAAGTGCATGAGTGTCACATTTAGGCCAGAAATACAGCTTTTTGCGTACTGGGGTTAAAAAAAAAAAAACATCTGTTTCATATAGTGCACATTTAGGATTATAGGTGCATAAGTGAGTGTCACATTTAGGACAGAAATACGGTTTTTTGCTTACTCGGGTTAAAAAACCCTCTGATATACTGCACATCTGGGATTAGACGTGCATAAATTACTGTGAAATTTAGGCCACAAATACAGCTTTTGCTTACTGGGGTTATTAAAAAAAACTCTGATATACTGCACATCTGGGATTAGAGGTGCATAAATTACTGTGAAATTTAGGCCACAAATACAGCTTTTGCTTACTGGGGTTAAAACAAACCCTCTGATATACTGCACATCTGGGATTAGAGGTGCATTAGTTACTGTGAAATTTAGGCCACAAATACGGCTTTTGCTTACTGGAGTTAAAAAAAAACCTCTGATATACTGCACATCTGGGATTAGAGGTGCATAAGTTATTGTGAAATTTAGGCCACAAATACCGCTGTCATATAGAGTTTAAAAAAAAATATTTTTGTGCAATACTCTACATCAGGGTTTTTATTGGCGGTTAATTATTTTTAACAGACTTAACCACTTTTTACTTTGCTTGGTGAACGCTAACTATGAGGCAAACATCTAATAAGGGACGCGGTCATGGTCGTGGTGTTGGTGTTGGTGGAGCCTCTGGTGCAGGGAGAGGATGTGGCTGTTCTGCCTACTGAACCTACAACCTCAGGTCCCAGTAGCTGCCAGAATCTACAGCTATATTTGGTCGGGCCTAATGCCGTTCTAAGGATGGTAAGGCCTGAGCAAGTACAGGCGCTAGTCAATTGGGTGGCCGACAGTGGAGCCAGCACGTTCACATTATCTCCCACCCAGTCTTCTGCAGAAAGCGCACAGGTGGCGCCTGAAACCCATGCCCATCAGTCTGTCACATCACCCCCGTGCATATCGGGGAACCTGTCTGAGCCTCAAGTCATGCAGCAGTCTCTTATGCTGTTTGAAGACTCTGCTGGCAGGGTTTCCCAAGGGCATCCACCTAGCCCTTCCCCAGGGGTGGAAGACATAGAATGCACTGACGCACAACCACTTATGTTTCCTGATGAGCACATGGGAATACCACCTCAGCACGTCTCTGATGATGACGAAACACAGGTGCCAACTGCTGCGTCTTTCTGCAGTGTGCAGACCGAAAAGGAGGTCAGGGAGGAAGACTGGGTGGAAGACGATGCAGGGGACGATGAGGTCCTAGACCCCACATGGAATGAAGCTCGTGCCACTGACTCAGAGTTTGGAGGAAGAGGCAGTGGTGAGACCGAGCCAACAGCGTAGCAAAAGAGGGAGCAGAGAGCAGCCGTCACCAAAACAGTTCGCCTGCTAGTGGCCACCGTCACCTGGTACCGAGCACAACAAATGCAGCTTCAAGGAGTTCCCTGGCATGGTACTTCTTCACACAATGTGCTGACGACAAGACGCGAGTGGTTTGCACGCTGTGCCATCAGAGCCTGAAGCGAGGCATTAACGTTCTGAACCTTAGCACACATCTACACACGGGCTGCAGTGGAGTAAGCACCTTCAAAACCAAGAAAGGGCTCAGGCCCCTCCTGCTCCCTCTACTGCTGCTGCCTCGGCCTCTTCCTCTGCCTCTGGAGGAACGTTGGCACCTGCCGCCCAGCAAACAGAGGATGTGCCACCAACACCACCACCTCCGTCACCAAGCATCTCCACCATGTCACACGAAAGCTTTCAGCTCTCCATCTCACAAACCTTGGAGAGAAAGCGTAAATTCCCACCTAGCCACCCTCGATCCCTGGCCCTAAATGCCAGTATTTCTAAACTACTGGCCTTTGAAATGCTGTCATTCAAGCTGGTGGAGACGGACAGCTTTAAACAGCTCATGTCGCTTGCTGTCCCACAGTATGTCCTTCCCAGCCGCCACTACTTATCCAGGAGAGCCGTGCCCTCCCTGCACAACCAAGTATCCGATAAAATCAAGTGTGCACTGTGCAACGCCATCTGTGGCAAGGTCCACCTAACCACAGATACGTAGACCAGTAAGCACGGCCAGGGACGCTATATCTCCCTAACTGCACACTGGGTAAATGTAGTGGCGGCTGGGCCCCAGGCGGAGAGCTGTTTGGCGCACGTCCTTCCGCCGCCAAGGATCGCAGGACATCATTCTTTGCCTCCTGTTGCCTCCTCTTCCTCATTGGCTTCCTCCTCTTCTTCTACCACTTCCTCATCCGGTCAGCGACAGACCTTCACCACCAACTTCAGCACAGCCAGAGGTAAACGTCAGCAGGCCGTTCTGAAACTGATGTGTTTGGGGGACAGGCCCCACACCGCGCATGAGTTGTGGCGGGGTATAGAACAACAGACTGACGAGTGGTTGCTGCCAGTGAGCCTCAAGCCCGGCCTGGTGGTGTGCGATAATGGGCGAAATCTCGTTGAAGCTCTGGGACTAGCCGGTTTGACGCACATTCCTTGCCTGGCTCATGTGCTGAATTTGGTGGTGCAGAAATCCATTCACAACTACCCCGACATGTCAGAGCTGCTGCATAAAGTTCGGGCCATCTGTGCACACTTGCGGCGTTCTCATCCTGCCTCCGCTCGGCTGTCTGCTCTACAGCGTAACTTCGGCCTTCCCGCTCACCGCCTCATATGCGATGTGCCCACCAGGTGGAACTCCACCTTGCACATGCTGGAGAGACTGTGCGAGCAGCAGCAGGCCATAGTGGAGTTTCAGCTGCAGCACGCACGGGTGAGTCGCACTGCGGAACAGCACCACTTCACCACCAATGACTGGGCCTCCATGCGAGACCTGTGTGCCCTGTTGCGCTGTTTCGAGTACTCCACCAACATGGCCAGTGGCGATGACGCCGTTATCAGCGTTACAATTCCACTTCTATGTCTCCTTGAGAAAACACTTCGGGCGATGATGAAAGAAGATGTGGCCCAGGACGAGGAGGAGGAGGAGGAAGAGGGGTCATCTCTAACACTTTCAGGCCAGTCTTTTATAAGTGGCTCAGAGGGAGGTTTTTTGCAACAGCAGATGCCAGGTACAAATTTGGCCAGCCAGGGCCCACTACTGGAGGACGAGCAGGAGGAGGAGGATGGGGATGAAGCATGTTCACAGCGGGGTGGCACCCAACGCAGCTCGGCCCATCACTGGTGCGTGGCTGGGGGGGATACGGAGGACGCAGACGATACGCCTCCCACAGCGGACAGCTTGTCCTTACCTCTGGGCAGCCTGGCACACATGAGCGACTACATGCTGAAGTGTCTGCGCAACGACAGCAGAGTTGCCCACATTTTAACGTGTGCTGACTACTGGGTGGCCACCCTGCTGGATACTCGTTACAAAGACAATGTGCCGTCCTTAATTCCCTCACTGGAGCGTGATCAGAAGATGAGCGACTACAGGCGCACGCTGGTAGTCGCGCTCCTGAGAGCATTCCCGACTGAACCCGGGGGACAAGTGGAAGCACAAGGCAAAGGCAGGGGGGGAGGAAGAGGTCACCAACGCAGCTGTGTCAGCGCCAGCACCTCAGATGGCAGGGTTAGCATGGCCGACATGTGGAAAAGCTTTGTCACCTCGCCGCAACAACCGGCCCCAACTGCTGATATGGAACATCTTAGCAGGAGGCAGCATTTGAACACTATGGTGGAACAGTACCTGTGCACACGCCTACACGTACTGACTGATGGTTCTTCCCCATTCAACTTCTGGGTCTCCAAATTGTCCACATGGCCAGAGCTTGCCCTGTATGCCTTTTGAGGTGCTGGGCTGCCCTGCAGCCAGTGTACTCTCTGAACGCGTATTTAGCACGGCAGGAGGCGTCATAACAGACTGACGCAGATGCCTGTCCACAGCCAACGTGGACAAGCTGACGTCGATTAAAATGAACCAGGCCTGGATCCCACAAGACTTGTCTGTACCTTGTGCAGAATAGACAGTTCTAACAGCCTCAACCGTCCATCCTTGTACTCAAGTGCACTTATTCCTTTTTTTTTATTTTTTATATGTCCCAATATTTTGGGGGATACCCCTATGTAAAAATGCAAAATAACACACATCTGTGTTGGCTACCTATTCCTGCTTCGCCGCCGCTTCCACCTAGACCGCCACGTGAGCCTACACGGCCACATCCACCCATTCACCGCCTCCTCAACCTCTTCCTCCTACATCATTCCTAATTTTATTTTTTTTAAGGTCTTTTATGTTTTTTTAATTCATTTCCCTATCCACATTTGTTTGCAGAGCATTTGCCATGCTCTTAAGCACATTTTGCTACCTTTTGCAGCCCTCTAGCTCTTTCCAGGGCTATTTTACAGCCATTTTAGTGGCCAAAAGTTCGGGTCCCCATTGACTACAATGGGGTTCGGGGTCAAGTTCGGGTCCCGAACCCGAACTTTTTTTTCAAGTTCGGCCGAACCTGCCGAATCCGAACATCCAGGTGTCCGCTCAACTCTAATCACGAATTTGCAAATATATTATACGAAAAATTTGCGAAATATCACAAAAACATATATTGCCTATGCCGCTCATCACTAATCTCTAGCAGGTATTCTTAGGTGAAACACCAATTCTAAAGAAAAAATCTGGGCTCATATACCATATAGTGATGGTCTTAAACGTGTTTTCTTTTATTTGCTTAGATCAGGAAAAAAACTTGCCAGTATGCATGATATCTCCTCCTGGGTGAAGGATTGGTCCATCTCTCTCTCCCAAAATTACATACACTTTGGATTGGAAGGAGCAAGGTTTCTAAGCAGTTTGTTATAGAATTTATAGAAAAGTTTTGGGGGAGAACGGGGCAGTAAAGTGCAATTCTCTAGTCATGTAGGATCAGGGCTACTGATTGAGAAGCTATATTCTGAACTTACGACATGCGGATGAGAAATCTGCTGGAGAAATATAGATCAAAACGTTACTTATGTTGTTGACTTCATGATCTCCAAAACCTTTTTATTGATAAGTAGTGATGAGCGAACCCATACCTCCACGGTCAGGACCATACCGGACATTTTGGTTTCCATGTACCGAACCCAAACCCGGATTTTGGCGCCAAAGTCTGTGTCCGGGTTCGTTGTTTGTACTTTAACCGCCTCCGGACCGCCTAACGCAGGATCGCGTTCCGGAGGCGGCAGCGCTGCGCAGAGTCACGCATATACGCGTCATCTCGCGAGACGCGAGATTTCGCTCAAAGCCAGCCCGCGCATGCGCATCGCGGGCCGGCAAAAGTTAGAGGACAAGTTCGTCACCAGCCTGCCAGCCACGATCATTGGCTGGCAGGTTGGCGATTAAAAAAAAAACGAATCACAAGCCATATAACAGATCATATTAGTAAATATGATCTGTTATACACTGCTTGCCTAATAATTAGGCAAATGAGTATTTTGACCACATCATCCTCTTTATGCATGTTGTCTTACTCCAAGCTGTATAGGCTCGAAAGCCTACTACCAATTAAGCATATTAGGTGATGTGCATCTCTGTAATGAGAAGGGGTGTGGTCTAATGACATCAACACCCTATATTAGGTGTGCATAATTATTAGGCAACTTCCTTTCCTTTGGCAAAATGGGTCGAAAGAAGGAATTGACAGGCTCAGAAAAGTCAAAAATAGTGAGATATCTTGCAGAGGGATGCAGCACTCTTAAAATTGCAAAGCTTCTGAAGCGTGATCATCGAACAATCAAGCGTTTCATTCAAAATAGTCAACAGGGTCGCAAGAAGCGTGTGGAAAAACCAAGGCGCAAAATAACTGCCCATGAACTGAGAAAAGTCAAGCGTGCAGCTGCCAAGATGCCACTCGCCACCAGTTTGGCCATATTTCAGAGCTGCAACATCACTGGAGTGCCCAAAAGCACAAGGTGTGCAATACTCAGAGACATGGCCAAGGTAAGAAAGGATGAACGACGACCACCACTGAACAAGACACACAAGCTGAAACGTCAAGACTGGGCCAAGAAATATCTCAAGACTGATTTTTCTAAGGTTTTATAGACTGATGAAATGAGAGTGAGTCTTGATGGGCCAGATGGATGGGCCCGTGGCTGGATTGGTAAAGGGCAGAGAGCTCCAGTCCGACTCAGATGCCAGCAAGGTGGAGGTGGAGTACTGGTTTGGGCTGGTATCATCAAAGATTAGCTTGTGGGGCCTTTTCGGGTTGAGGATGGAGTCAAGCTCAACTCCCAGTCCTACTGCCAGTTTCTGGAAGACACCTTCTTCAAGCAGTGGTACAGGAAGAAGTCTGCATCCTTCAAGAAAAACATGATTTTCATGCAGGACAATGCTCCATCACACGCGTCCAAGTACTCCACAGCGTGGCTGGCAAGAAAGGGTATAAAAGAAGAAAATCTAATGACATGGCCTCCTTGTTCACCTGTTCTGAACCCCATTGAGAACCTGTGGTCCATCATCAAATGTGAGATTCACAAGGAGGGAAAACAGTACACCTCTCTGAACAGTGTCTGGGAGGCTGTGGTTGCTGCTGCACGCAATGTTGATGGTGAACAGATCAAAACACTGACAGAATCCATGGATGGCAGGCTTTTGAGTGTCCTTGCAAAGAAAGGTGGCTATATTGGTCACTGATGTGTTTTTGTTTTGTTTTTGAATGTCAGAAATGTATATTTGTGAATGTTGAGATGTTATATTGGTTTCACTGGTAAAAATAAATAATTGAAATGGGTACTGTATATATTAGTTTTTTGTTAAGTTGCCTAATAATTATGCACAGTATTAGTCACCTGCACACACAGATATCCCCCTAAAATAGCTAAAACTAAAAACAAACTAAAAACTACTTCCAAAAATATTCAGCTTTGATATTAATGAGTTTTTTGGGTTCATTGAGAACATGGTTGTTGTTCAATAATAAAATTAATCCTCAAAAATACAACTTGCCTAATAATTCTGCACTCCCTGTATGGCTTGTCTGCTCCTCTGGTGGTCCTTTTCGTCGGTTGGTTCCAGCAGAGGAGCAGAGATCACTGTGAGTACCCAGCAACACTACACCTTAGCCCCAGATCACCCCATCACCCGAATTAACCCCTTGATCACCCCTTGATCGCCCCTGTCATTTACCTAGTGAAAGGAAAAAAGAGATCAGTGTAAACTGTCACTTTTTTTTTTCACTGGTATTGACTGTTAGGTTTTAGGATAGTTTAGGCCCCTTGGTTAGGTAGTTTAGCGATTGTTTAGCGCCCAGCCCACCGCACCGCAGTCACTTATTCGCTGTTTAGCGTATCGCTAATCAGCATTTGTACATTTATAGTATCTGTAAGTGATCAAAACTGATCACAGTCAGATCTATAATTGTATTAGTGTCACCTTAGTTCGCCCTCCATCCAAAACGCAGTGTTTGCCCGATCAGGCCTGATCGGTCGCCCACACGTGCGTTCACCCACACCCGCCCCACCGCAGTGACAAAAAATATATTTTTTTTTGATCACTGCACAATCACTTTCCAAGCGCTGCGGCGATAAAAAAAATCAGTTTTGATATTTTTTATCAACCGCAGCGGCCTCCGGTACTTCGCTAGCCTCCCCTTTGTAAGACAGGCTTGCTTTTTTTCTTGGGTAGTCTCAGGGAATACCCCTAAATTTAGTAGTCCAAATGTCAAACAGGGGGTATTCTTCTGAAGAGGCCTACAGGATTCTGACCCAGTCGGATGAGGAATGGGAACCCTTATCTGACGAATCTAGCGGGTCAGAATATGAACCTGTAGAAAGCAGTGGCACTCTGACCCAAAGTTCGGACAAGGAGGTGGAGGTCCCTGATAGCACCAGGCGTACCCGGCCCCGTTTCGCTAGACCACAGGTTACGCAGGATCCGCTTCAAGAGCAGCAGAGTGGGGCTGGTGCTGTCGGATCACGTGGTGAGGCATACACCAGCAGCGCAGCCCTCCCTGGACCTAGTACCAGCACTGCCGTACAACATGGTGAAGTGGCGAGCACCAGAAGGGCAGTTGAAGCTGGTACGGTGGCACGTGCAGTAGTTACCCCGTCGCAGCCACCGCACAGACAGGCCCGTAGAGCCCCTAGAATCCCTGAGGTGCTGGCAAACCCTGATTGGCAGTCACCAACTTCAGCCGCACCATTAGTTCCCCCTTTCACCGCCCAGTCTGGAGTTCGGGATGAGACGGCTCAGATCGGTTCGGCCCTGGGATTTTTTGAGCTGTTCTTGACTGCGGAGATCTTGGACTTAGTTGTGGCAGAGACAAACCGGTATGCCACACAATTTATATCCGCCAACCCGGGAAGCTATTATGCCCAGCCTTTCCGGTGGAAACCAGTCCAAGTTTCCGAAATTAAAATTTTTCTGGGCCTTCTCCTCAACATGGGTCTAACTAAAAAGCATGAATTGCGGTCATATTGGTCCACAAACCCGATTCATCACATGCCCATGTTCTCTGCTGCTATGTCCAGGGCACGATTTGAAGCCATCCTGCGTTTCCTGCATTTTAGCGACAACACCACCTCCCGTCCCAGAGGCCACCCAGCTTTTGACCGGCTCCACAAAATTCGGCCCCTCATAGACCACTTCAACCAGAAATTTGCAGATTTGTATACCCCAGAGCAAAACATCTGCGTAGACGAGTCCCTAATACATTTTACCAGGTGCCTTGGCTTCAAACAAGACATCCCAAGCAAGCGCGCCCGGTATGGGGTCAAATTGTATAAGCTCTGTGAAAGGGCCACAGGCTATACCCACAAATTTCGGATCTATGAGGGAAAAGATCAGACCCTGGAGTCGGTCGGTTGCCCTGACTACCTGGGGAGCAGTGGGAAGACAGTCTGGGACTTGGTGTCACCCTTATTTGGCAAGGGGTACAATCTTTATGTGGACAATTTCTACACAAGTGTTGCCCTCTTTAGGCATTTGTTTCTAGAACAGATTTGCGCCTGTGGCACCGCGCGAACTAGTCGCGTGGGCTTCCCCCAACGGCTCTTTACCACCTGTCTTGCAAGGGGGGAGAGGGCTGCCTTGTGTAACCAAGAACTGCTCACGGTGAAATGGAGAGACAAGCGTGACGTTTACATGCTCTCCTCCATTCACGCAGACACAACTTCAATGACCAGATGTTGTCTCCGTATTTAGTTTCCCGACGCACCAGACGCTGGTATAAGAAGGTGTCTGTATATTTAATTCAATTGGCTCTGTACAATAGTTTTGTTCTCTACAGTAAGGCTGGGAGAACACGATCCTTCCTCAAATTTCAGGAAGAGATCATCGAGAACCTCCTGTATCCAGAAGGTTCCGTGGCCCCATCCACCAGTGTAGTTAGCCGTCTACACGAGCGACATTTCCCCAGTGTCGTTCCTGGTACCTCAACCCAACCGTCACCCCGAAAAAGATGTCGTATCTGTAGCAGGAGTGGAATAAGGCGTGACACCCGCTATTTCTGTCCTGACTGTCCTGACCACCCTGCCCTATGCTTTGGAGAGTGTTTCCGGAAGTACCACACACAGGTACACTTAGCATAGGGATTGCATCTCACAGGACAGGCACACAGGGCTATTAGGGCCCTTACACTCACAGCTACTGCAAACCTCTCCTTTCACCTGGGATAAAGTGCATAACGTACTTCGCCACATCTTTGGGCGATTTGCGCTTTGCACATTGTCCCATGGGGAAGGAGAGGTTTGTCCTATAAAAGGTGAGAAAAAAAAAAAAAGTAAGAAAAAAAGTTAACTTCAGTTCAAAAAGTAAAAAAAAAAGTTTATATGTTCTGTTCAAAAGTTATTATAAAGTTAATAAAATTTATTGTGTTGCGGCCTGGTTTTTTCTTTTTTGTTTTGTTTTTTTTACCTTCCAGGTGGACCAACCGATGAACGAGCTGCAGCACTGATGTGCATTCTGACAGAAGCATTGCGCTGCTGTCAGATTACACACAAGTCGGTGTATGCGGCGCTGCAAGACGAGATTTCTCCTCTGCAGTAAAAGATACCTTTGCCGAGGCATATGAGCTGGGGAGGTGGCGGTGTTCATATGCTTTGGCAAACACTTTGTATATATATAAAAAAATAAAAAAATCCCAGCAATGATTTATTCATCCACATCGATTGATGTGAATGGATAAATCTGGTTTGCCAGGGCATACGAGCTAAGTGGGTATGGATGTTGGGCGGAGCTCCTATGTCCTGGCAGACGCCTTTCCCCTCCTTTTTCTTTTTTTGGCAGAGATTTTTTCATCCACATTGATCGATGCGAATGAAGAAATCTGTGCCGTTCATTTTTTTCTTTCAGCCCAGAGGCTGAACGGAAAAAAAAAATCTCATTACCCGTATGCTCAATATAAGGAGAATAGCAGAAACTCCTAATGCTGGCCATACATGTAATGATTGCGGAGACCCTCAAAAGCCAGGGCAGTACAAACACCCCACAAATAACACCATTTTGTAAAGAATACACCCCAAGGTATTCGCTGAGGGGCATATTGAGTCCATGAAAGATTGAAATTTTTGTCTCAAGTTAGCGGAAAGGGAGACTTTGTGAGATAAAACCCAAAAAAAATCATTTTCCGCTAACTTGTGCCAAAATTATTTTTTTATATGAACTCGCCATGCCCTTCTATGAACTCGCCATGGTCTTCTTTCCAAAATGGGGTCACATGTGGGGTATTTATACTGCCCTGGCTTTTTAGGGACCCTAAAGCGTGAGAAGAAGTCTGGGATCCAAATGTCTAAAAATGCCCTCCTAAAAGGAATTTGGGCACCTTTGCTCATCTAGGCTGCAAAAAAGTGTCACACGTGGTATCGCCGTACTCAGGAGAAGTTGGGGAATGTGTTTTGGGGTGTCATTTTACATATACCCATGCTGGGTGAGAGAAATATCTTGGTCAAATGCCAACTTTGTATAAAAAAAATGGGAAAAGTTGTCTTTTGCCGAAATATTTCTCTCACCCAGCATGGCTATATATAAAATGACACCCCAAAACACATTGCCCAACTTCTTCTGAGTACGGAGATACCACATGTGTGACACTTTTTTGCAGCCTAGGTGGGCAAAGGGGGCCACATTCCAAAGAGTTCCTAGAATTTTTTATTTTTTGTCACAAGTTAGTGGAAAATGATGATTTTTTTATTTTTATTTTTTCTTACAAAGTCTCATATTCCACTAACTTGTGACAAAAAATAAAAAATTCTATGAACTCACTATGCCCATCAGTGAATACCTTGGGGTGTATTCTTTCCAAAATGGGGTCACTTGTGGGGTAGTTATACTGCCCTGGCATTCTAGGGGACCAAATGTGTGGTAAGAAGTTTGAAATCAAAATGTGTAAAAAATGACCGGTGAAATCCGAAAGGTGCTCTTTGGAATGTGGGCCCCTTTGCCCACCTAGCCTGCAAAAAAGTGTCACACATGTGGTATCTCCGTACTCAGGAGAAGTTGGGCAATGTGTTTTGGGGTGTCATTTTACATATAGCCATGCTGGGTGAGAGAAATATCTCGGCAAAAGACAACTTTTCCCATTTTTTAATACAAAGTTGGCATTTGACCAAGATATTTATCTCACCCAGCATGGGTATATGTAAAATGACACCCCAAAACACATTGCCCAACTTCTTCTGAGTACGGAGATACCAGATGTGTGACACTTTTTTGCAGCCTAGGTGGGCAATGGGGCCCACATTCCAAAGAGCACCTTTCGGATTTCACCGGCCATTTTTTACACATTTTGATTTCAAACTACTTACCACACATTTCGGCCCCTAGAATGCCAGGGCAGTATAACTACCCCACAAGTGACGCCATTTTGGAAAGAAGACACCCCAAGGTATTCG
Source organism: Bufo bufo (assembly GCF_905171765.1). Taxonomy (NCBI): domain Eukaryota; kingdom Metazoa; phylum Chordata; class Amphibia; order Anura; family Bufonidae; genus Bufo; species Bufo bufo. The sequence goes on from NC_053390.1 coordinate 592,914,207, forward strand.
CTGATGGGCATAGTGAGTTCATAGAAGTTTTTATTTTTTGTCACAAGTTAGTGGAATATGAGACTTTGTAAGAAAAAAAAAAAAATCATCATTTTCTACTAACTTGTGACAAAAAATAAAGAGTTCTATGAACTCACTATACCCATCAGCGAATACCTTAGGGTGTCTACTTTCCGAAATGGGGTCATTTGTGGGGTGTTTGTACTGTCTGGGCATTGTAGAACCTTAGGAAACATGACAGGTGCTCAGAAAGTCAGAGCTGCTTCAAAAAGAGGAAATTCACATTTTTGTACCATAGTTTGTAAACGCTATAACTTTTACCCAAACCATTTTTTTTTTACCCAAACATTTTTTTTTATCAAAGACATGTAGAACAATAAATTTAGAGAAAAATTTATATATGGATGTCGTTTTTTTTGCAAAATTTTACAACTGAAAGTGAAAAATGTCATTTTTTTGCAAAAAAATCGTTAAATTTCAATTAATAACAAAAAAAGTAAAAATGTCAGCAGCAATGAAATACCACCAAATGAAAGCTCTATTAGTGAGAAGAAAAGGAGGTAAAATTCATTTGGGTGGTAAGTTGCATGACCGAGCAATAAACGGTGAAAGTAGTGTAGGTCAGAAGTGTAAAAAGTGGCCTGGTCATTAAGGGTGTTTAAGCTATAGGGGCTGAGGTGGTTAAATAAAGCTTGTTGAAAGGCTGCAGCGCAGCCAATCAACAAGCGATTAAGCTGTGGGCATTTGGAAGCCATTACAGTCATGCCTAGTATTGCATGGCTGTTATTGGCCAGCGCACCATGTGACCATGCATGCAAATTCTGCTCTATGTAGTGTAGGAACAGGATGCTGCTGAAGGCAGCATCCTGTGTACTGGTGACCTGTAGGCATTATTGATCAGTGCAATACAGCTCCTTTGCATCAGTGAGACAGAAATACCCTACGTAATCATGCTGTTCAGTCTGTTGGCATTTTTTCGGTGCACCAGTGAAAGGGATCTATCATAGTTAATCAGTCTGTTAATTGTGTGGGTGAGACATACCTATTTTTTGGGGTGAAAAAACCTTTACTTGTCAGGGATATTTAATAGTTATTCAGCTGGTTAATTGGGTCGGTGTGACTTACCTATTTATTTTGTGTTAAACACCTCTATTGCATCCGTGACATGGATTTACAATTGTTCGTCTGTCATCCAATTTTGTGAGTGACTGTTACAAATAGAGGAGAAGATCAACTAGGGGACGTGGCCGTGGTCATGGTGTTGCTGGTGTTGGTGATGGTGGAGCCCCTGCTGTAGGGAGAGGACGTTGTCAATCTGCCAGCTACGAGCCCAAATTAAACACCTTCCTTTGGTGCACGCAGGCGACAGGATGTTCTGCGACATTTTGACGGGGCGTGCTGCGACATTTTTCAGGCCAGAATCTTGCAGCAGTCACCTGTGCTTTTTGATCACTCTGCTGGCGGTGTTTTCATGGGCCATCGACCCAGCCCTGCCCCAGAAGTGACAGAGATTGAGTGCACTGATATCCAACCACTTATGTTCTAGGATGAGGATGTGTGAGAACCACTGCAGCACGTCTCTGATGACAATGACGAAACACAGGTGTCAACTGCTGGGGCTTTCTGTAGTGTTCAGACCGGTCAGGAAGATAGGGGTGAGAAGTGGGTGGAGTATAAGGGGGAGGATGATTAGGTCCTAGACCTCACATGGCATTCAGGTCATGCCAGTGAAGTGTGCAGTTTGGAGGAAGAGGAGGGGAGCATGCAGCACCATCCACACAGCAAAAGAGGGAGCAGGGTGTAAAAGCAGAGCGGCCGTCCCACAGGCAGTACGCCTGCTGCTGCCCAACGTGCCAAAAGACATGGCACACTAAAGCCGGCGCAAAGGAGTTCCCTGGGGTGGCACTTCTTCAGACAGTGTGCTGACGACAGGAGACGAGTGGTTTGCACGCTGTACAGTCACAGCCGGAAGCAAGGCAAAAATGTTCTCAACCTGAGCACCACCTGCATGATTCGGCATCTAACCGCAAAGCATGAGCTGCAGTGGAGTAGGCCATCACAGCCATGCCTACTATTGGCATGGCTGTGATTGGCCAGGGCAGCATGTGACCCAGCCTCTATATAAGCTTGGGTCACGTAGCGCTGCACGTCACTCTGCTGATACAAGCGTAGGGAGAGGTTGCAGCTGCGACGTTAGGGCGAGATTAGGCAGATTAACTCCTCCAAAAGACTTCATTCAGTGATCGATCTACAGCTGTGGATCATTGAAGTGCTGATATTCAATTGCTCACTTTTTTTAGGCTGCCCAGAGCGTTTTTATATCACTTTTTTCTGGGGTGATCGGCAGCCATTTTGTGGCTTGTGGTGTGCCAGCACAAGCTACCACCAAGTGCATTTAACCATCAATAGTGTGGTTATTTTTTGCTATATCCTACATCAGGGTCAAGCTTTCATCACGTGCATTTAACCATCAATAGTGTGGTTATTTTTTGGCTATATACTACATCAGGTGCAGGCTGAGCCTGTGTCACCCAAGTGCATTTAACCATCAATAGTGTGGTTATTTTTTGCTATATCCTACATCAGGTTCAAGCGTTCATCAAGTGCATTTAACCATCAATAGTGTGGTTAATTTTTGGCCATATACTACATCAGGTGCAAGCTGAGCCTGTGTCACTCAAGTGCATTTAACCATCAATAGTGTGGTTATTTTTTGGCCATATACTACATCAGGGTGCAAGTTGAGCCTGTCACCCAGCGCCTAAAAAATAGGCCTGACATTTATATTCATCCAAATCTGTACTGTTTTAGCTGGTCCAGTTATTTTTTGTGACCGTCAAAGCACAGTTTTTGTTCTGGGTTGAAAAACAATTCCCAAATTTGCAATTCTCAAAATTAGTGGTTTCTGCTGTATCAAGCCTACTTTAAATCTATCCCTAAAAGGGTATATTAGATTCAAGGTGCTGATAGGGTCATTCTGAAAAACTTAACACACACGCTACAGTGCAGATCCAAGTCTAATTCTGTGATTAAATGTATACCTGTCACCCAGCGCCTAAAAAATAGGCCTCACATTTATATTCAACCAAATCTGTACTGTTTTAGCTGGTCAAGTAATTGTTTGTGACCGTGAAAGCACAGTTTTTGCTCTGGGTTGAAAAACAATTCCCAAATTTGCAATTCTCAAAATCAGTGGTTTCTGCTGTATCAAGCCTACTTTAAATCTATCCCTAAAAGGGTATATTAGATTCAAGGTGCTGATAGGGTCATTCTGAAAAACTTAACACACACGCTACAGTGCAGATCCAAGTCTAATTCTGTGATTAAGCATATACCTGTCACCCAGCGCCTAAAAAATAGGCCTCACATTTATATTCAACCAAATCTGTACTGTTTTAGCTGGTCAAGTAATTGTTTGTGACCGTGAAAGCACAGTTTTTGTTCTGGGTTGAAAAACAATTCCCAAATTTGCAATTCTCAAAATTAGTGGTTTCTGCTGTATCAGGCCTACTTTAAATCTATCCCTAAAGGGTATATTAGATTCAAGGTGCTGATAGGGTCATTCTGAAAAACTTAACACACACGCTACAGTGCAGATCCAAGTCTAATTCTGTGATTAAACGTATACCTGTCACACAGCACCTAAAAAATAGGCCTCACATTTATATTCAGCTAAATCTGTCATTACTGGTGTGCCTGTATTAGTGTAATACGGTACCTAAATAGATAGCCAGATAGTGTTAGGTGTCTGTAAAAAAAGGCCTGAATTGGAATTCAATACATTGGCCCGAATAATATTTTTCTTATTGTGCTGAACGGTAACAATGAGGAAAACATCTAGTAAGGGACGCGGACGCGGACGTGGACATGGTCGTGGTGGTGTTAGTGGACCCTCTGGTGCTGGGAGAGGACGTGGCCGTTCTGCCACAGCCACACGTCCTAGTGTACCAACTACCTCAGATCCCAGTAGAATTTACAGCCATATTTGGTGGGGCCCAATGCCGTTCTAAGGATGGTAAGGCCTGAGCAGGTACAGGCATTAGTCAATTGGGTAGCCGACAGTGCATCCAGCACGTTCACATTATCTCCCACCCAGTCTTCTGCAGAAAGCGCACAGATGGCGCATGAAAACCAAGCCCATCAGTCTGTCACATCACCCCCATGCATATCAGGGAAACTGTCTGAGCCTCAAGTTATGCAGCAGTCTCTTATGCTGTTTGAAGACTCTGCTGCCAGTGTTTCCCAAGGGCATCCACCTAGCCCTTCCCCAGGGGTGGAAGAGATAGAATGCACTAACGCACAACCATTTATGTTTCCTGATGATGAGGACATGGGAATACCACCTCAGCACGTCTCTGATGATGACGAAACACAGGTGCCAACTGCTGCGTCTTTCTGCAGTGTGCAGACTGAACAGGAGGTCAGGGATCAAGACTGGGTGGAAGACGATGCAGAGAACGATAAGGTCCTAGACCCCACATGGAATGAAGGTCGTGCCACTAACTTTCACAGTTCAGAGGAAGAGGCAGTGGTGAGACCGAGCCAACAGCGTAGCAAAAGAGGGAGCAGTGGGCAAAATCAGAACACCCGCCGCCAAGAGACTACGCCTGCTACTGACCGCCGCCATTTGGGACCGAGCACCCCAAAGGCAGCTTCAAGGAGTTCCCTGGCATGGCACTTCTTCAAACAATGTGCTGACGACAAGACCCGAGTGGTTTGCACGCTGTGCCATCAGAGCCTGAAGCGAGGCATTAACGTTCTGAACCTTAGCACAACCTGCATGACCAGGCACCTGCATGCAAAGCATGAACTGCAGTGGGGTAAACACCTTAAAAACAAGGAAGTCACTCAGGCTCCCCCTGCTACCTCTTCTGCTGCTGCCGCCTCGGCCTCTTCTGCTGCTGCCGCCGCCTCGGCCTCTTCCTCCGCCTCTGGAGGGACGTTGGCACTTGCCGCCCAGCAAACATGGGATGTACCACCAACACCACCACCTGCGTCACCAAGCATCTCAACCATGTCACACGGCAGCGTTCAGATCTCCATCTCACAAACATTTGAGAGAAAGCGTAAATTCCCACCTAGCCACCCTCGATCCCTGGCCCTGAATGCCAGCATTTCTAAACTACTTGCCTATGAAATGCTGTCATTTAGGCTGGTGGACACACACAGCTTCAAACAGCTCATGTCGCTTGCTGTCCCACAGTGTGTTGTTCCCAGCCGGCACTACTTCTCCAAGAGAGCCGTACCTTCCCTGCACAACCAAGTATCCGATAAAATCAAGTGTGCACTGCGCAACGCCATCTGTGGCAAGGTCCACCTAACCACAGATACGTGGACCAGTAAGCACGGCCAGGGACGCTATATCTCCCTAACTGCACACTGGGTAAATGTAGTGGCGGCTGGGCCCCAGGCGGAGAGCTGTTTGGCGCACGTCCTTCCGCCGCCAAGGATCGCAGGGCAACATTCTTTGCCTCCTGTCTCCTCCTCCTCCTACTCAGCTTCCTCCTCCTCTTCTTTCACCTGCTCATCCAGTCAGCCACACACCTTCACCACCAACTTCAGCACAGCCCGGGGTAAACGTCAGCAGGCCATTCTGAAACTCATATGTTTGGGGGACAGGCCCCACACCGCACAGGAGTTGTGGCGGGGTATAGAACAACAGACCGACGAGTGGTTGCTGCCGGTGAGCCTCAAGCCTGGCCTGGTGGTGTGCGATAATGGGCGAAATCTCGTTGCAGCTCTGGGACTAGCCGGTTTGATGCATATCCCTTGCCTGGCGCATGTGCTGAATTTGGTGGTGCAGAAGTTCATTCACAACTACCCCGACATGTCAGAGCTGCTGCATAAAGTGCGGGCCGTCTGGTCGCGCTTCCGGCGTTCACACCCTGCCGCTGCTCGCCTGTCTGCGCTACAGCGTAACTTCGGCCTTCCCGCTCACTGCCTCATATGCAACGTGCCCACAAGGTGGAACTCCACCTTGCACATGCTGGACAGACTGTGCGAGCAGCAGCAGGCCATAGTGGAGTTTCAGCTGCAGCACGCACGGGTCAGTCGCACTGCAGATCAGCCCCACTTCACCACCAATGACTGGGCCTCCATGCGAGACCTGTGTGCCCTGTTGCGCTGTTTTGAGAACTCCACCAACATGGCCAGTGGCGATGACGCCGTTATCAGCGTTACAATACCACTTCTATGTCTCATTGAGAAAACACTTAGGGCGATGATGGAAGAGGAGGTGGCCCACGAGGAAGAGTAGGAAGAGGGGTCATTTTTAGCACTTTCAGGCCAGTCTCTTCGAAGTGACTCAGAGGGAGGTTTTTTGCAACAGCAGAGGCCAGGTACAAATGTGGGCAGACAGGGCCCACTACTGGAGGACGAGGAGGACGAGGATGAGGAAGAGGTGGAGGAGGATGAGGATGAAGCAGGTTCACAGCGGGCTGGCACCCAACACAGCCCGGGCCCATCACTGGTGCGTGGCTGGGGGGAAACACAGGACGATGACGATACGCCTCCCACAGAGGACAGCTTGTCCTTACCTCTGGGCAGCCTGGCACACATGAGCGACTACATGCTGCAGTGCCTGCGCAACGACAGCAGAGTTGCCCACATTTTAACGTGTGCGGACTACTGGGTTGCCACCCTGCTGGATCCACGGTGCAAAGACAATGTGCCCACCTTACTTCCTACACTGGAGCGTGATAGGAAGATGCGCGAGTACAAGCGCACGTTGGTAGACGCGCTACTGAGAGCATTCCCAAATGTCACAGGGGAACCAGTGGAAGCCCAAGGCGAAGGCAGAGGAGGAGCAAGAGGTCGCCAACGCAGCTGTGTCACGGCCAGCTCCTCTGAGGGCAGGGTTAGCATGGCAGAGATGTGGAAAAGTTTTGTCACCACGCCACAGCTAACTGCACCACCACCTGATACGGAACGTGTTAGCAGGAGGCAACATTTCAATAACATGGTGGAACAGTACCTGTGCACACCCCTCCACGTACTGACTGATGGTTCGGCCCCATTCAACTTCTGGGTCTCCAAATTGTCCACGTGGCCAGAGCTAGCCTTTTATGCCTTGGAGGTGCTGGCCTGCCCGGCGGCCAGCGTTTTGTCTGAACGTGTATTCAGCACGGCAGGGGGCGTCATTACAGACAAACGCAGCCGCCTGTCTACAGCCAATGTGGACAAGCTGACGTTCATAAAAATGAACCAGGCATGGATCCCACAGGACCTGTCCATCCCTTGTGCAGATTAGACATTAACTACCTCCCCTTAACAATATATTATTGTACTCCAGGGCACTTCCTCATTCAATCCTATTTTTATTTTCATTTATCATTATATCGCGGGGCAACCCAAAGTTGAATGAACCTCTCCTCTGCCTGGGTGCCTGGGCCTAAATATGTGACAGTGGCCTGTTCCAGTGGTGGGTAACGTGAAGCCTGATTCTCTGCTATGACATGAAGACTGATTCTGTGCTGACATGAAACCAGATTCTCTGTTACGGGACCTCTCTCCTCTGTCTGGGTGACGGGGCCTAAATATGTGACAGTGGCCTGTTCCAGTGGTGGGTGACGTGAAGCCTGATTCTCTGCTATGACATGAAGACTGATTCTCTGCTGACATGAAGCCAGATTCTCTGTTACGGGACCTCTCTCCTCTGTCTGGGTGCCGGGGCCTAAATATGTGACAGTGGCCTGTTCCAGTGGTGGGTGACGTGAAGCCTGATTCTCTGCTATGACATGAAGACTGATTCTCCGCTGACATGAAGCCAGATTCTCTGTTACGGGACCTCTCTCCTCTGCCTGGGTGCCTGGGCCTAAATATGTGACAGTGGCCTGTTCCAGTGGTGGGTGACGTGAAGCCTGATTCTCTGCTATGACATGAAGACTGATTCTCGCTGACATGAAGCCAGATTCTCTGTTACGGGACCTCTCTCCTCTGTCTGGGTGCCGGGGCCTAAATATGTGACAGTGGCCTGTTCCAGTGGTGGGTGACGTGAAGCCTGATTCTCTGCTATGACATGAAGACTGATTCTCTGCTGACATAAAGCCAGATTCTCTGTTACGGGACCTCTCTCCTCTGTCTGGGTGTCGGGGCCTAAATATGTGACAGTGGCCTGTTCCAGTGGTGGGTGACGTGAAGCCTGATTCTCTGCTGTGACATGAAGACTGATTCTCTGCTGACATGAAGCCAGATTCTCTGTTACGGGACCTCTCTCCTCTGTCTGGGTGCCTGGGCCTAAATATGTGACAGTGGCCTGTTCAGTGGTGGGTGACGTGAAGCCTGATTCTCTGCTATGACATGAAGACTGATTCTCTGCTGACATGAAGCCAGATTCTCTGTTACGGGACCTCTCTCCTCTACCTGGGTGCCTGGGCCTAAATATGTGACAGTGGCCTGTTCCAGTGGTGGGTGACGTGAAGCCTGATTCTCTGCTATGACATGAAGACTGATTCTGTGCTGACATGAAGCCAGATTCTCTGTTACGGGACCTCTCTCCTCTGTCTGGGTGCCGGGGCCTAAATATGTGACAGTGGCCTGTTCCAGTGGTGGGTGACGTGAAGCCTGATTCTCTGCTATGACATGAAGACTGATTCTCTGCTGACATGAAGCCAGATTCTCTGTTACTGGACCTCTCTCCTCTGCCTGGGTGCCTGGGCCTAAATATGTGACAGTGGCCTGTTCCAGTGGTGGGTGACGTGAAGCCTGATTCTCTGCTATGACATGAAGACTGATTCTCTGCTGACATGAAGCCAGATTCTCTGTTACGGGACCTCACTCCTCTGTCTGGGTGCCGGGGCCTAAATATGTGACAGTGGCCTGTTTCAGTGGTGGGTGACGTGAAGCCTGATTCTCTGCTATGACATGAAGACTGATTCTCTGCTGACATGAAGCCAGATTCTCTGTTACGAGACCTCTCTCCTCTGCCTGGGTGCCTGGGCCTAAATATGTGACAGTGGCCTGTTCCAGTGGTGGGTGACGTGAAGCCTGATTCTCTGCTATGACATGAAGACTGATTCTGTGCTGACATGAAGGCCAGATTCTCTGTTACGGGACCTCTCTCCTCTGTCTGGTTGCCGGGGCCTAAATATGTGACAGTGGCCTGTTCCAGTGGTGGGTGACGTGAAGCCTGATTCTCTGCTATGACATGAAGACTGATTCTGTGCTGACATGAAGCCAGATTCTCTGTTACGGGACCTCTCTCCTCTGCCTGGGTGCTTGGGCCTAAATATGTGACAGTGGCCTGTTCCAGTGGTGGGTGACGTGAAGCCTGATTCTCTGCTATGACATGAAGACTGATTCTCTGCTGACATGAAGCCAGATTCTCTGTTACGGGACCTCTCTCCTCTGTCTGGGTGCCGGGGCCTAAATATGTGACAGTGGCCTGTTCCAGTGGTGGGTGACGTGAAGCCTGATTCTCTGCTATGACATGAAGACTGATTCTCTGCTGACATGAAGCCAGATTCTCTGTTATGGGACCTCTCTCCTCTGCCTGGGTGCCTGGGACCTAAATATGTGACAGTGGCCTGTTCCAGTGGTGGGTGACGTGAAGCCTGATTCTCTGCTATGACATGAAGACTGATTCTCTGCTGACATGAAGCCAGATTCTCTGTTAAGGGACCTCTCTCCTCTGCCTGGGTGCCTGGGACCTAAATATGTGACAGTGGCCTGTTCCAGTGGTGGGTGACGTGAAGCCTGATTCTCTGCTATGACATGAAGACTGATTCTGTGCTGACATGAAGCCAGATTCTCTGTTACGGGACCTCTCTCCTCTGTCTGGGTGCCGGGGCCTAAATATGTGACAGTGGCCTGTTCCAGTGGTGGGTGACGTGAAGCCTGATTCTCTGCTATGACATGAAGACTGATTCTCTGCTGACATGAAGCCAGATTCTCTGTTACGGGACCTCTCTCCTCTGCCTGGGTGCCTGGGACCTAAATATGTGACAGTGGCCTGTTCCAGTGGTGGGTGACGTGAAGCCTGATTCTCTGCTATGACATGAAGACTGATTCTCCGCTGACATGAAGCCAGATTCTCTGTTACGGGACCTCTCTCCTCTGCCTGGGTGCCTGGGACCTAAATATGTGACAGTGGCCTGTTCCAGTGGTGGGTGACGTGAAGCCTGATTCTCTGCTATGACATGAAGACTGATTCTCTGCTGACATGAAGCCAGATTCTCTGTTAATGGACCTCTCTCCTCTGCCTGGGTGCCTGGGCCTAAATATGTGACAGTGGCCTGTTCCAGTGGTGGGTGACGTGAAGCCTGATTCTCTGCTATGACATGAAGACTGATACTCTGCTGACATGAAGCCAGATTCTCTGTTACGGGACCTCACTCCTCTGTCTGGGTGCCAGGGCCTAAATATGTGACAGTGGCCTGTTTTAGTGGTGGGTGACGTGAAGCCTGATTCTCTGCTATGACATGAAGACTGATTCTCTGCTGACATGAAGCCAGATTCTCTGTTACGAGACCTCTCTCCTCTGCCTGGGTGCCTGGGCCTAAATATGTGACAGTGGCCTGTTCCAGTGGTGGGTGACGTGAAGCCGGATTCTCTGCTATGACATGAAGACTGATTCTGTGCTGACATGAAGCCAGATTCTCTGTTACGGGACCTCTCTCCTCTGTCTGGTTGCCGGGGCCTAAATATGTGACAGTGGCCTGTTCCAGTGGTGGGTGACGTGAAGCCTGATTCTCTGCTATGACATGAAGACTGATTCTGTGCTGACATGAAGCCAGATTCTCTGTTACGGGACCTCTCTCCTCTGCCTGGGTGCTTGGGCCTAAATATGTGACAGTGGCCTGTTCAGTGGTGGGTGACGTGAAGCCTGATTCTCTGCAATGACATGAAGACTGATTCTCTGCTGACATGAAGCCAGATTCTCTGTTACGGGACCTCTCTCCTCTGTCTGGGTGCCGGGGCCTAAATATGTGACAGTGGCCTGTTCCAGTGGTGGGTGACGTGAAGCCTGATTCTCTGCTATGACATGAAGACTGATTCTCTGCTGACATGAAGCCAGATTCTCTGTTACGGGACCTCTCTCCTCTGCCTGGGTGCCTGGGACCTAAATATGTGACAGTGGCCTGTTCCAGTGGTGGGTGACGTGAAGCCTGATTCTCTGCTATGACATGAAGACTGATTCTCTGCTGACATGAAGCCAGATTCTCTGTTACGGGACCTCTCTCCTCTGCCTGGGTGCCTGGGACCTAAATATGTGACAGTGGCCTGTTCCAGTGGTGGGTGACGTGAAGCCTGATTCTCTGCTATGACATGAAGACTGATTCTGTGCTGACATGAAGCCAGATTCTCTGTTACGGGACCTCTCTCCTCTGTCTGGGTGCCGGGGCCTAAATATGTGACAGTGGCCTGTTCCAGTGGTGGGTGACATGAAGCCTGATTCTCTGCTATGACATGAAGACTGATTCTCTGCTGACATGAAGCCAGATTCTCTGCAATGGCATGAAGAGACTGATTCTCTGCTGACGTGAAGCCAGATTCTCTGCTATGGGACCTCTGTCCAATTGATGTTGGTTAATTTTTATTTTTTAAATTTTTATTTTAATTCATTTCCCTATCCACATTTGTTTGCAGGGGATTTACCTACATGTTGCTGCCTTTTGCAGCCCTCTAGCTCTTTCCTGGGCTGTTTTACAGCCTTTTTAGTGCCGAAAAGTCTGGTTCCCATTGACTTCAATGAGGTTCGGGTTCGGGACGAAGTTTGGGTCGGGTTCGGATCCCGAACCCGAACATTTCCGGGAAGTTCGGCCGAACTTCTCGAACCCGAGCATCCAGGTGTTCGCTCAACTCTAAAGGCGAACCTAAAAAACCTTTAGCTCATATTTGAAGCCACCAAATACTTAGTAGAAGTGCACAAATAGTCCCACAACATGGACAGTGACATATTAGAGGGGAATCAATGACAAAAATTCAAACTAAAAATATGTGTCTTAATCATGGGACATTTTTATGCATCTTAACCCCTTAAGGACCGGGCTCATTTTCACCTTAAGGACCAGGCCATTTTTTGGAAATCTGACCAGTGTCACTTTAAGTGCTAATAACTTTAAAACGCTTTGACTTATCCAGGCCATTCTAAGATTGTTTTTTCGTCACATATTGTACTTCATGACACTGGTAAAATGAAGTCAAAAAAATTATTTTTTTTGCACAAAAAAAATACTTAATTTACCAAAAATTTTGAAAAATTTGCAAATTTCAAAGTTTCAGTTTCTCTACTTCTGTAATACATAGTAATACCCCAAAAAATTGTGATGACTTTACATTCCCCATATGTCTACTTCATGTGTGAATTGTTTTGGGAATGATATTTTATTTTTTGGGGATGTTATAAGGCTTAGAAGTTTAGAAGCAAATCTTGAAATTTTTCAGAAATTTACAAAAACTAAATTTTTAGGGACCAGTTCAAGTCTGAAGTCGATTTGCGAGGCTTACATAATAGAAACCACCCAAAAATGACCCCATCTAAGAAACTACACCCCTCAAGGTATTCAAAACTGATTTTGCATACATTATTAACCCTTTAGGTGTTGCACAAGAGTTATTGGCAAATGGGGAGGAAATTTGAGAATTTAATTTTTTTGTCTAATTTTTCATTTTAACCCATTTTTTCCACTAACAAAGCAAGGGTTAACAGCCAAACAAGATTGTATCTTTATTGCCCTGACTCTGCCGTTTACAGAAACACCCAATATGTGGCCGTAAACTACTGTACGGGCACACAGTAGGGCGTAGAGTGAAAGGTGCGCCGTATGGTTTTTGGAAGGCTGATTTTTATGGACTGGTTTTTTGACACCATGTCCCATTTGAAGCCCCCTGATGCACCCCTAGAGGAGAAACTCCCTAAAAGTGACCCATCTAAGAAACTACACCCCTCAAGGTATTCAAAACTGATTTTACATACGTCGTTAACCCTTTAGGTGTTGCACAAGAGTTATTGGCAAATGGGGATGAAATTTGAGAATTTCATTTTTTTGCCTAATTTTCAAATTGAACCCATTTTTTCCACTAACAAAGCAAGGGTTAACAGCCAAACAAGACTGTATCTTTATTGCCCTGACTCTGCTGTTTACAGAAACACCCCATATGTGGCCGTAAACTACTGTACGGGCACACAGTAGGGCGTAGAGTGAAAGGTGCGCCGTTTGGTTTTTGGAAGGCTGATTTTGCTGGACTGTTTTTTTGACACCATGTCCCATTTGAAGCCCCCCTGATGCACCCCTAGAGTAGAAACTCCATAAAAGTGACCCCATCTAAGAAACTACACCCTTCAAGGTATTCAAAACTGATTTTACAAACGTTGTTAACCCTTTAGGTGTTGCACAAGATTTAATGGAAAATAGAGACACAATTTCAAAATTTCTAATTTTTGGCAGATTTTCCATTTTAATATTTTTTTTCCAGTTACAAAGCAAGGGTTAACAGCCAAACAAAACTCATTATTTATGGCCCTGATTCTGTAGTTTACAGAAACACCCCATATGTGGTCGTAAACAGCTGTACAGGCACACGGCAGGGTGCAGAAGGAAAGGAATGCCATACGGTTTTTGGAAGGCAGATTTTGCTGGACTGGTTTTTTTGACACCATGTCCCATTTGAAGCCCCCCTGATGCACCCCTAGAGTGGAAACTCCAAAAAAGTGACTCCATTTTAGAAACTACAGGATAGGGTGGCAGTTTTGTTGGTACTAGTTTAGGGTACATATGATTTTTGGTTGCTCTATATTACACTTTTTGTGCAGCAAGGTAACAAGAAATAGCTTTTTTGGCACGTTTTTTTTTTTGTTATTTACAACATTCATCTGACAGGTTAGATCATGGGGTAATTTTATAGAGCAGGTTGTCACGGACGCGGCGATACCTAATATGTATACATTTTTTTTTATTTATGTAAGTTTTATACAATAACTTCATTTTTAAAACCAAAAAAATGTTTTAGTGTCTCCATAGTCTAAGAGCCATAGTTTTTTCAGTTTTTGGGCGATTATCTTGAGTAGGGTCTCATTTTTTGCGGGATGAGATGACGGTTTGATTGGCACTATTTTGGGGTGCATATGACTTTTTGATCGCTTGCTATTACACTTTTTGTGACGTAAAATGGCAAAAAATGGCTTTTTTTACACTGTTTTTATTTTTATTTTTTTTACGGTGGTCATCTGAGGGGTTAGGTCATGTGATATTTTTATAGAGCCGGTCGATACGGACGCGGCGATACCTAATATGTATACTTTTTTTTTATTTATGTAAGTTTTACACAATGATTTCATTTTTGAAACAAAAAAAAAATCATGTTTTAGTGTTTCCATAGTCTAAGAGCCATAGTTTTTTCAGCTTTTGGGCGATTATCTTGAGTAGGGTCTCATTTTTTGCGGGATGAGATGACGGTTTGATTGGTACTATTTTGGTGTACATGCGACTTTTTTGATCACTTTTATTACCTTTTTTGGGAAGTAAGGTGGGCAAAATTTCAATTTTCTCATAGTTTTTATTTTTTTATTTTTATGGCGTTCACCGTGCGGGGAAAGTAACATAACCATTTTATAGATCAGGTCGTTACGGACGCGGCGATATCTAATATGTGTAGTTTATTTTATTTTTTTAATTTTTATTCAGTGATAAATGTGTTTTTTTTTATCTGAACTTTTTTCACTTTTTTTTTACATTTTTTTGACCCAGACCCACTTGGTTCTTGAAGATCCAGTGGGTCTGATGTCTGTATAATACAGTACAGTACAATATATATTGTTCTGTACTGTATTTTACTTACACTGAACAGATCTATGCTTTCAGCACAGATCTGTTCAGCACCATGGACAGCAGGACGCCTGAGCAGGCGTCCTGTTGCCATGGGAACCCTCCCCGTCTGCTCAGAACTTCGCAGACGGGGAAGGGTAAGCACGGGGCTGAGGGGGGCTCTCTGGGGGCTCTCTCCCTCTCCATCGGGGGGCTGCAAAGGCACAGCAGCCCCCCGATGAAGAGGGAGTGAGCTCCCTTACCGATGACAGTTAACTTTTTCCATACAGCGGTCCGTACGGACCGCGGTATGGAAAGGGTTAAACGGCTGACATCTGCACAGATGTCAGCCGTTTATACCAGGGTGCCAGCAATGTGCTGGCACCCTGGTATAACCACTAGAAGCCAACGATCATTCATGGGAGGCGGGCGGGGGATCGCGATCCCGCCTGCCGCACCGCCCGCCTCCCGCAACGCCCCCACCGCATGCGACACCCCCAAATCATGCAGGGGTGCAGGGGGGGGGGTAAAAAATATAGATTTTAGCCACTCTAAAGTTTCTGATCCCCGCGGTCAGGGACCGCGGGCATCAGAAACTGCAAAAAGCGCAGCAAACCGCAGGTCTGAATTGACCTGCGGTTTGCTGCGATCGCCGACACGGGGGGGTCACATCACCCCCCCTGGCGTTGTCACAGGATGCCGGCTGAAGGATTTCAGCCGAAATCCCGTTCCGTTTAACCCCTCGGGCGCCGGAATCCCGATTTAAAAGTTAGGACGTACCGGTACGTCCTTGGTCCTTAAGGACTCGGGAAATAGGGCGTACCGGTACGTCCTATGTCCTTAAGGGGTTAAAGGGAAATTCTCTGAAATGTGCCCTGTCGGAGCCTAGAATTTTTTTATTTTAGGTCACGGGAGTATGGGCCTTAAAAATTAGGCATTCACCTGGCATCCTGGCTGCGATTGACCAGTTTGGTGATCTCATTAAATGGCCACAAAAGTCTGCATGCGTCACGCATGAGCAGCCACTGGATAGGTGAAAAGAAAACAACCAGTGTGGCTCTTGGCTTCCAGGCACAACAGCCGCAGCACAGCATGGCAACATCTCACCTGGCATGTCAAATAGGTTCTGGGGAGCTTGGGGGTGCAGATGAAGAGGCGGTAAAAGTGTAAAAGGATAAGTCAGCCAAGGAGGCGACAAAGGGTGGAGTAGGAGGAGAAGAAGAGGCAGCCCTACATGGTGGTAACACCAAATCCCCATGGGTGCCACGGGTTGCATGCTTGACGGCCGTCAGAAGTTTCACCCAGTGGGCAGTAAAAGTTATGTACCTTCCCTGCCCGTGTTTGCTAGACCACCTGTCTGTGGTCAGATGTATCTTGGCACCGAAACTGTGTCCAAGAGACAGGGGCGGGCTGGGCCGGGGGGCAGGGAGGCAATTGCCCCCCAGGCCGCCCTAAATAAACGGCCGCTGGGCCGCCCGTCTTTAAAAAAAATATATTTGTATTTTTTATGCTTCAGGGCCGCACCGCCGATCACCACAGGCGGCGCGGCCCTGGATGTAAATGTGGCCGCGCTGTGTGCTGTGGAGCAGGGGAGGGAGAGGCGTGTCCCTCCCCTGTTCTTCTGATAGGCCGCAGACACTAATGCCTGCAGCCTATCAGAGGCCGGCTCAGGCAGTGCGATGACGTCATTATCATGGCACGCCTGAGCCGGGCAGCACACAGCAGGGACACAGGCAGGAAGAGGCCTGCATCGCTGCTGATGGAGGTAAGTATTAGTGTTTTTTTTTTTCTTCTTTGCGGGGGGCTGGCACTATGGGCGGGGGGGGGGATCTGGCACTATGGGGGGATCTGGCACTATGGGGGGGGGGGTATCTGGCACTATGGGGGGGATCTGGCACTATGGGGGGATCTGGCACTTTGGGGGGGATCCATCTGGCACTATGGGGGGGATATGGCACTATAGGGGGGGCTTGCACTATAGGGGGGCTGGCACTATGGGGGAGCTGGCACTATGAGGGAGCTGGCACTATAGGGGAGCTGGCACTATAGGGGGGCTGGCACTATGGGGGGGGCTGGCACTATGGGGGGCTGGCACTATGGGGGGAGCTGGCACTATGGCGGGGCTGGCACTATGGGGGGGGGGGCTGACACTATGGGGGGATCTGGCACTATGGGGGGGATCTGGCACTATGGGGGGGATCTGGCACTATGGGGGGGGGATCTGGCACTATGGGGGGGATCTGGCACTATGGGGGAGCTGGCACTATGGGGGGCTGGCACAATGGGAGGGCTGGCACTATAGGGGGGCTGGCACTATGGGGGAGCTAGCACTATGAGGGGAGCTGGCACTATAGGGGGAGCTGGCACTATGGGGGGGCTGACACTATGGGGGGGCTGACACTATAAGGGTGCTGGCACTATGGGGGAACTGGCATTATAGGGGGGCTGGCACTATGGGGGAGCTAGCACTATGGGGGGCTGGCACTATGGGGGAGCTGGCACTAAGGGGGGATGGCACTATGGGGGGGTGGCACTATGGGGGGGCTGGCACTATGGGGGGGCTGGCACTATGGGGGGGGGCTGGCACTATGGGGGGGGAGCTGGCACTATGGGGGGGGAGCTGGCACTATGGGGGGGAGCGGCACTATGATGGGAGCTGGCACTATTGGAGGAGCTGACACTATGGGGGAATTTCTTACTGGCACATTATAGGGGGGGGCACCATGGGGGAGAGGGGCACTATGAGGGTATCTGGGGGCTCTAAAGGGGCTTTTTTAAATTATTGGCACATTCTGGGGGGCACTATAGGGGAGAGCAGCACTATGGGGCATCTGGTGTTACTATAGGGGCATTATTTGGGGGCACTATGGGGAAGTGTGGGCTCTAAATGGGCCTTTTGTATTGGAAAATTATGGGGGGCACTATGGCATTTGGTTGCACTAAGGGGGCATTTTTTACTGGCACATTATGGGAGGCACTATAGGGGAGAGCAGCACTATGGGGCATTATTTGGGGGCACTATGGGGGAGTGGAGCACTATTGGGGCATATGGTGGCACTAAGAAGGGGCATTTTTTTACTGGCACATTGTGGGGGAGAGGAGCACTATAGGGGCATCTGCTGGGGGCACTAAGGGGCATTTTTTTACTGGCATATTATGGGGGACACTATGGGGGAGGGGGAGAGGAGCAGTATGAGGGCATTTACTGGGGCACTATATAGGGGTATTTTATACTAGCATACATTATGGGGACATTAGCTCAACTGCGGGCACTAAGCGGGGGTATTTTATGTACTGTCATATTATAGGGAAAATTAGTACTACTAGGGGGTATTATGGGGAGCTTTACTACTACTGGGGGGCTATGAGGAACTTGATTACTAGGGCACTATAGGAGCATTATTACTACTAAGTGTGCTCTGGCAGAGAATTATTTCTATTGGTGGTATTTTAGGGAGCACTGTTACTTTGGGGGCACCCTGGCATAGTATCAGCTTAGCACAATTATTTTTGGGGGACATTATCTTTATACTATTAGTGTCTGGGCGCAGTTATTTTTTAGAGCACTGTGTGCCAATAATTGTTTAAGGGGCACTATCTGTGTGGTAGTAGTATTCCTAGGGGTACTGTTTCTGCAGTATAGTATTGGGGGCACTATCTGTGTGGTAGTAGTATTTCCAGGGGAACTGTTTCTGCAGTATAGTATTGGGGGTGGCAGGAAACTAATGATTGTTTCTCAATCTCTGCAGAGACGGGAGATGGCAGAAAAATCATCATGGCGGTCTGGTCTGAATGGAGAAGATGAGGAAAGAGAACGTCTACATCAAAGGTGACATCACTGGATGTAAGAGGTATGTGGTGCTATGTAGGAGAGGAGATGCTCCGTCTCCTCCTCCTGCCATTTGCAGAAGGAGGATTCAGAGCTGGGTGAGGACGACGAAAGGGGGCAGCAGGCCACGGGCGGGTGGCAGATGGTGGGGGGGAACCACAAGCCTTGAGCAGGATCAGGGGAGGGAGGAGAGCGGAGGAGCTTCCTGGCTGTAGCTTGTTGTATAAGCAGGCAGTGCAGCCAGGACAGGTCCTCCCCTCTCCGTATGATGTGTAGACAGGCCTCAACTATAGAATGTCAGCTGTACAGTGTGTGTTGGGAGTGGCCTATTATATGTAGGAGGGACTTTTAATAATGGGCGGGGCTAAAAATGGGCCACTCTACTGGATTTGCCCCCCAGGACTAAGGCTGCCAGCCCTCCCCTGCCAAGAGATATAGTCACTTGCCGCTGAATGTGTCCATATAGCTCTGTGATGCCCATCTGGGAGAAATATTTCATTCTGGGGACCTTCCATTGCGGTGTGCCAATGCCCACAAAGTTTCTAAATGCCTCCGAGTCCACCAGTTTATATGGCAGTAGTTGGCGGGCTAGCAGTTCCGACAAGCCAGCGGTCAGTCGTTGGCAAGAGGGTTATCCGGCGTCATCATCTTTTTTCGCTTGTACTTTTGGGCCTGCCTTTTGACAGATGAACGCGACAACGGCACAGTGGAAGGTGGAGTGGAGGACAAATGGGAGGAGAGAGGAGAAGGAAAAGAAGAGGCAGGACGTGGAGCGCTTGGAGTGTGGCTTTGTGGGTTTTGACGGTATTGCTTGCACTGGGCTCAGGAGCTGCATCCTCTGCCGTGTAGCTGTCCTGCCATACTTACCTCTTCCTGCAATCTATTGATAAAGGTCCCACATGAACGAAACGTCTTTGAAACATCGCAGCTCTCCATACCACTCACGGCGCGACACAAGTCTCTATAAACGGAGCAATTAACACCCGACTGCGGCAATATTTTGGAATATTTACCAGCGATATAATTTTTTGCTAAATGTTGCATATGTTGCTGGCACCTACCTCACATTTTGGATTGTACTATTCACAATAAATCCACCTGGCATATCTAAACTCCCAAGAGTGTGCGTGGCTTTCTCTACAAATACACAAGGGCTCAGCCGTATACCACAGCACCTCGCTCAAGAACTAGGAGTGCAAGTTCCTCCTCCTTACACTATCATTGGTATATCACACCCCTGCGTCAGTCAGTTTTTTTGGGGGGCAACTGGTATATCACACCAGTAGAAATTATTTGTTCCAATAGCGTTTGGCACTCTGTGTAGCTGCAGTATCGCAGCAGAACCGCACACAACTCCTGCAAAATGCAAATGCATTATAATATACTTTCTATGTTAGAAAGTATATATTTTAACTATATTACACCCCTCAGTAAGTCACACCTATCGATTGCACACCTATACCAGTCCTTAAAATGACTTTTGTGGCCCTATTAGCTGTCGTTTGGTGTCCCTAACAGTCTGTCCCTGCTCCACACAGCAACCTTTCCCTACACTGGCAAAAGACTGAATGTAAAATGGCGGCCAGATCAGGTTAATTTATAAGGTATGTCCATGTGCTGAAATGTCTCAATTGGCTGTCCTGTACCACCTGATGGATGTGTCATGGGTCAAAGTTCTTCACAATTTTAAAGAATATGGCGCCGGCAGGCATCGCCATATGGTCGCCTATTCGGCGAATCGCGAACGAGCAAAGTTCGCTGCGAAAACGACCGCCGGGCGAACCTCAAGACCATCTCTCTCTCTCTCTCTCTATATATATATATATATATATATATATATATATACAGTACAGACCAAAAGTTTGGACACACCTTCTCATTCAAAGAGTTTTCTTTATTTTCATGACTATGAAGGCATCAAAACTATGAATTAACACATGTGGAATTATATACATAACAAACAAGTGTGAAACAACTGAAAATATGTCATATTCTAGGTTCTTCTTTTGCTTTGATAACTGCTTTGCACACTCTTGGCATTCTCTTGATGAGCTTCAAGAAGTAGTCCCCTGAAATGGTTTTCACTAACGATAATAGGCAGGTGAAGCAGCAGAGCACAGCAGATAACAGGATTTGGCAGATGGCTGTGCAGGAGCAAGGGAGACGTTCGATTGGAATTAGCCTGCCCGGGCCCCTCAAACTCCCGGCCCCATAGCAACTGCGTGGTTCTGCCGTTATGGGCGGTACGCCAGTGATTGTGCCTGTGAATAAACCAGTAATATGTATTAGCTTCCTAAGCCTAGAAAACCTTTATTCTCAACACGGTAAGTAGTGCATATGATATGTAAATTCTAGGACACAGCTCTAAGACACAGCTCTGCCCTCAGCATGTGTTAGGCCTGGTCCTTATGTCATACCGCCCGCTGTCTCACCTGTAATATCCCCTGCATCTCCTGCCTCAGTGGCTACTGCTGTCTCTTCCAAATGTGGCGCCCTTTGGGCATACTGCTTCCATCATCCATTGCGTGCTGGAGTGCCATAGGGGCACACGCCCGCTGCTTCCTGTGATTTATGCTTCCAGGGGTGCGTATTTTCTGCCTCCCAACATGACCCCTGGGCTGGGTTACAAGGTTAAATAGCAACTCACTTTTCCAGGAAGTTGCCTGAGCGTTTAGTTACTATCAGTAATAGCAAAGATGTTCTGTTCTGATCTTCTGTGTTTGACCTGTTAGACCATTCTGTTTGCCTGCTGCTTGCATCGACTACTGAGCCGTTCTAATCCTCTGTACTACATTACTATCTAACACCGTTTTCTGACCTCTGGCTTGTCTCTTACTATGTTTCAGCTTCTGCCTCTGACAATCATCAACAACTGCTGCCTTTATTCCAGTCTTCTCTGCAATACCACTTCTCACCACCACATCTGCTATTGGACACCGTTCACACTAACTGCAGTTCTTACTGCACCTTGAGAAATTGGAGTGTTTCCTGTTGTCTGACTCTGTCAGCCATATTAGCTAATCCTGTAGTACAGGGGTAGGCAACCTTCGGCACTCCAGCTGTTGTGAAACTACAACTCCCAGCATGCATACTTGCTCTGCTCTTCTAAGAACCTACATAGAAATGAATGGAGCATGCTGGGAATTGTAGTTTTACAACAGCTGGAGTGCCGAAGGTTGCTGATCCCTGCTGTAGGTAATGGTTCAGTTTTGCTCTGACTGAGTTCTGTCCTGTCTTGTGTGAGTGCTGACTAACACCCTAGGGGTTAGTGGCTGCCATCCCTTGGTTGACACAGAAAATCTACACTCTCTGGTTTTACTAGTGGGTCGCAACCACTGTCTGTATATAATGGAGGGGTTGTGTCATTCCATTAGCCACAGAATTCTGGTTGAAAAAAGTTGAAAACTTTGGTACATGCCATTTTTGCTGATATAATTTAATTTTTTTGAAATTTTACACTGCTCTTTTCACTTTTGAAATGTGGGTAGAAAAGTGGGAGTAGTTAGCTTGAGTGGTATCTCTAGACAAACAAGTTATGTTTAAAGGTACACAAAATTTCTCAATGTCCATATTTAAAAAAAAAATGGTGCAAATTATTACAATGCAAAATCAAGATAAACTACGTTAGTAAATTCCCCTGATGATAGATTCACTCAAAATGAATTTTCTGTGTCTGCATTACAATATACACCAGTACCAGTCATGCTCACAACAGCTATTCACTGTAATGCTATATTTAAAATCAATTTAAACGATCATGTTAATAAGATAAACATAATAAAATGAAGTGTAATCAAAATATACATGAGTGATCTTTCCAATATCCCAAATAGTAATCTCCAGTAAGCTACAATTTTTTAGTTTGATAAATTCAAAGAATATCACTAAACAATAAAAAAATAATTTTATGGACAGAAATGCAATTCACTGTTATCCCGAATTAGCCTTAATTAACATGCCTTTAAAATTTTCTCTTACATTTAAGAACATTACACATCCTATGTGTGATTAGCATAATCTGAAGAGTGATAAATAAGAAAATGTATCATTTCAATTAAGTATAACAAAACTTTTTTTTTTTTGTCAGATGTCGAAATGTTCACGCTGGGATCTAGTTGCTATATTGGCTTGAATTACAATTTTCTAATTCTTTGTTTCTATGTAAAAAAAAATTAATGAAACATCAAATGTAGATTTGCACTATTTCATATGCAAATGCACAATTTTCAAAGAAGATTACTATTATTCCACATAAAAAGGTCACATAAATAGGTCATTATTATATGTTACCTACTGTACTTATAAATAGAGAAGGGCAAAGATTTGGAAAAGTTAGATTTGGCATCTTCGCCGAAGTTAGCCAAGACATTTGATTTGTTCTTAATTAATTTGTCACGAATCACTATAAATCAGGTAAACCTAGACAACTCTGCCTTAGGGTACGGCCAGACAGAGAAGAACTGCACGGCCAATTAGCCCCCAAATGCCTTTCATGTAATAATGAAGACCACACTCTATAGTCGGTCTTCATTGTTAATGGCTGTGTGGCACTTTTAATGCATCTTCAAACAGGGGCTGTTGCTGGTATGGGGTTTGGCTGGTTAGGTTGGGGAGACAATATGTAAATTATTGCTGTTTGACAGTAAACACAGTATATTAATCAGCTCTGGCATATTCTAGTCTCATTGTAATAAAAGCCTAGATCACTCTAGGGGAAACAACTACTGTTGCATGGCGCTGAGGTACCAGCAGTGGTTGCCAAAACCACATCAATTTCAGTCTTTGATCTGCAGTTATTGCTTATATGCACAGATACAGACATCATTTCTGAATCTTTTATATGCTCTTTTACTAGGCTGTTCCTGCTTATAGGTGCTGGGTGCTTGCACCCAAATTCTAAGTAAACTAGTGGATACAAAGAGCCCCTTAAAATTATGCAGAATTGGAATATGAAGTAACAGTACTCTTTACAGAAAATAAGGGCCTAGACTCAGTGCATTTATAGGTAGTGCTTTCTGGGCGTCAAACCAAGATAGACTATCAGTCTACCAGATAGCTAGATTCATGCTTTCCACCACTCCAGCTAGTGGCATAGCTATAGGGGAAGCAGGAGGAGTGGCTGCTTGTGGGCCCAAACTCAGAAGGGGCCCATCCAGGAGACAGACTAAACTTTTTGATTGTCAAGGCCCCCTCGTTGACAATTACAATATACACACTTACACTGTAAAACAGATGGAGCGGCTGCTGTGCCTTGTCTGACTAACCACAGGAGTGGGGGTTGTGAAGAAGTTGCTGGGGGGGCATTCAAAAATTTGCTGTGGGAACCAGTCATTTATACTTACGCCACAGACTCCAGTCGATGCCTAGCATTACACAGTAGTAGTATTATTAGTAGTAGTAATTAGAGATGAGCAAATTGATTTTGAACATATCAAATTTTTTACAAAATTCCCCAATATGGTATTTTCAATCAAAACCAAAGTTTTGGCAAGTCGATTCAGACGAATGGCACAAACTAGCGCCTGCTATTTTGCATAAGATATTCAGTACAATGGTGAGGAAAACAATGGCAGAGATGGAGGATCATATAAACTTGGGCAGGGCCCTGACCAGTGGACTTACCTATAAGTGTAGATATATTTTCCAGCATCACCATCAGCATATATTTTGGCTGCAAACTGTGCCCAATTGTGCAATAATGATATATTGTTCTGTGTCATGGTTGCCATGGACAAGATCGGATGGTGGGAGGGGTCACGTGGTCCCATATGGTAATTTTTTTCAACATTGCTGGCCGTTATTGTATTGGACTATATCCAAGTGACAGTTTTTTTCCAAAAAAGGAAATGAAAATTGTCTTTCGGAAATCCATGTATCAGAGTTGTGTGCCTGACTTAAAGGGGTTTTCCAACCCCAGCACCACATTCAGGTTATACTTACCTTACTCCCCGACACCTGCATCGCTCCTAATGCCCGCTCGGCTGCCACTGCATCTCCCCGTTGCGCAGAACAAAACATTTGGGATGTTAGGGGGATGTAGTGGCGAAAGTGCAGGCATCAGGAGGGATGTGGGTGCCAGGGAGTAGGATGATTATAACCTGTATGTGGTGCCTGGGCATTTTGGGGGGCATTATAGGGGTTGGATAACCCCTTTAACCCCTTAAGGACCGGGCTCATTTTCACCTTAAGGACCAGGCCATTTTTTGCAAATCTGACCAGTGTCACTTTAAGTGCTCATAACTTTAAAACGCTTTGACTTATCCAGGCCGTTCTGAGATTGTTTTTTCGTCACATATTGTACTTCATGACACTGGTAAAATGAAGTCAAAAAAATTATTTTTTTTGCACAAAAAAATACCTAATTTACCAAAAATTTGGAAAAATTTGAAAAATTTCAAAGTTTCAGTTTCTCTACTTCTGTAGTACATAGTAATACCCCCAAAAATTGTGATGACTTTACATTCCCCATATGTCTACTTCATGTTTGAATTGTTTTGGGAATGATATTTTATTTTTTGGGGAAGTTATAAGGCTTAGAAGTTTAGAAGCAAATCTTGAAATTTTTCAGAAATTTGCAAAAACTCAATTTTTAGGGACCACTACAGCTCTGAAGTCACTTTGCGAGGCTTACATAATAGAAACCACCCAAAAATTACCCCATCTAAGAAACTACACCCCTCAAGGTATTCAAAACTGATTTTGCATACATTGTTAACCCTTTAGGTGTTGCACAAGAGTTATTGGCAAATGGGGAGGAAATTTGAGAATTTAATTTTTTTGTCTAATTTTTCATTTTAACCCATTTTTTCCACTAACAAAGCAAGGGTTAACAGCCAAACAAGATTGTATCTTTATTGCCCTGACTCTGCCGTCTACAGAAAC
The DNA here is from genome assembly GCF_905171765.1 of Bufo bufo. Lineage (NCBI taxonomy): Eukaryota > Metazoa > Chordata > Amphibia > Anura > Bufonidae > Bufo > Bufo bufo. The sequence continues at coordinate 592,939,662 of NC_053390.1, forward strand.
ACCCAATATGTGGCCGTAAACTACTGTATGGCCACACAGCGGGGCGTAGAGTGAAAGGTGCGCCGTATGGTTTTTGGAAGGCTGATTTTTATGGACTGGTTTTTTGACACCATGTCCCATTTGAAGCCCCCTGATGCACCCCTAGAGGAGAAACTCCCTAAAAGTGACCCCATCTAAGAAACTACACCCCTCAAGGTATTCAAAACTGATTTTACATACGTCGTTAACCCTTTAGGTGTTGCACAAGAGTTATTGGCAAATGGGGATGAAATTTGAGAATTTCATTTTTTTGCCTAATTTTCAAATTGAACCCATTTTTTCCACTAACAAAGCAAGGGTTAACAGCCAAACAAGACTGTATCTTTATTGCCCTGACTCTGCTGTTTACAGAAACACCCCATATGTGGCCGTAAACTACTGTACGGGCACACAGTAGGGCGTAGAGTGAAAGGTGCGCCGTTTGGTTTTTGGAAGGCTGATTTTGCTGGACTGTTTTTTTGACACCATGTCCCATTTGAAGCCCCCCTGATGCACCCCTAGAGTAGAAACTCCATAAAAGTGACCCCATCTAAGAAACTACACCCCTCAAGGTATTCAAAACTGATTTTACAAACGTTGTTAACCCTTTAGGTGTTGCACAAGATTTTATGGAAAATAGAGACACAATTTCAAAATTTCAAATTTTTGGCAGATTTTCCATTTTAATATTTTTTTTCCAGTTACAAAGCAAGGGTTAACAGCCAAACAAAACTCATTATTTATGGCCCTGATTCTGTAGTTTACAGAAACACCTAATATGTGTTCGTAAACCGCTGTACGGGCACACGGCAGGGCACAGAAGGAAAGGAATGCCATATGGTTTTTGGAAGGCAGATTTTGCTGGACTGGTTTTTTTGACACCATGTCCCATTTGAAGCCCCCCTGATGCACCCCTAGAGTGGAAACTCCAAAAAAGTGACTCCATTTTAGAAACTACGGGATAGGGTGGCAGTATTGTTGGTACTAGTTTAGGGTACATATGATTTTTGGTTGCTCTATATTACACTTTTTGTGCAGCAAGGTAACAAGAAATAGCTTTTTTGGCACGTTTTTTTTTTTTTGTTATTTACAACATTCATCTGACAGGTTAGATCATGTGGTAATTTTATAGAGCAGGTTGTCACGGACGCGGCGATACCTAATATGTATACATTTTTTTTTATTTATGTAAGTTTTATACAATAACTTCATTTTTAAAACCAAAAAAATGTTTTAGTGTCTCCATAGTCTAAGAGCCATAGTTTTTTCAGTTTTTGGGCGATTATCTTGAGTAGGGTCTCATTTTTTGCGGGATGAGATGACGGTTTGATTGGCACTATTTTGGGGTGCATATGACTTTTTGATCGCTTGCTATTACACTTTTTGTGACGTAAGATGGCAAAAAATGGCTTTTTTTACACTGTTTTTATTTTTATTTTTTTTACGGTGGTCATCTGAGGGGTTAGGTCATGTGATATTTTTATAGAGCCGGTCGATACGGACGCGGTGATACCTAATATGTATACTTTTTTTATTTATGTAAGTTTTACACAATCATTTCATTTTTGAAACAAAAAAAAATCATGTTTTAGTGTTTCCATAGTCTAAGAGCCATAGTTTTTTCAGCTTTTGGGCGATTATCTTGAGTAGGGTCTCATTTTTTGCGGGATGAGATGACGGTTTGATTGGTACTATTTTGGCGTACATGCGACTTTTTTGATCACTTTTATTACCTTTTTTGGGAAGTAAGGTGGGCAAAATTTCAATTTTCTCATAGTTTTTATTTTTTTATTTTTATGGCGTTCACCGTGCGGGGAAAGTAACATGACCGTTTTATAGATCAGGTCGTTACGGACGCGGCGATACCTAATATGTGTAGTTTATTTTATTTTTTTAATTTTTATTCAGTGATAAATGTTTTTTTTTTTTATCTTAACTTTTTTCACTTTTTTTTTACATTTTTTTGACCCAGACCCACTTGGTTCTTGAAGATCCAGTGGGTCTGATGTCTGTATAATACAGTACAGAACAATATATATTGTTCTGTACTGTATTTTACTTACACTGAACAGATCTGTGCTTTTAGCACAGATCTGTTCAGCACCATGGACAGCAGGACGCCTGAGCAGGCGTCCTGTTGCCATGGGAACCCTCCCCGTCTGCTCAGAACTTCGCAGACGGGGAAGGGTAAGCACGGGGCTGAGGGGGGCTCTCTGGGAGCTCTCTCCCTCTCCATCGGGGGGCTGCAAAGGCACAGCAGCCCCCCGATGGAGAGGGAGGGAGCTCCCTGACGATGACAGTTAACTTTTTCCATACAGCGGTCCGTACGGACCGCGGTATGGAAAGGGTTAAACGGCTGACATCTGCACAGATGTCAGCCGTTTATACCAGGGTGCCAGCAATGTGCTGGCACCCTGGTATAACCACTAGACACCAACGATCATTCATGGGGAGGCGGGCGGGGGATCGCGATCCCGCCTGCCGCACCGCCCGCCTCCCGCAACGCCCCCACCGCATGCGACACCCCCCCTGCACCACCCGCCGGCATCAAATCATGCAGGGGTGCAGGGGGGGGTGAATAATAATGATTTTAGCCACTCTAAAGTTTCTGATCCCCGCGGTCAGGGACCGCAGGCATCAGAAACTGCAAAAAGCGCAGCAAACCGCAGGTCTGAATTGACCTGCGGTTTGCTGCGATCGCCGACACGGGGGGTCACATGACCCCCCCTGGCGTTGTCACAGGATGCCGGCTGAAGAATTTCAGCCGAAATCCCGTTCCGTTTAACCCCTCGGGCGCCGGAATCCCGATTTAAAAGTTAGGACGTACCGGTACGTCCTTGGTCCTTAAGGACTCGGGAAATAGGGCGTACCGGTACGTCCTATGTCCTTAAGGGGTTAATGTACATTGTAATGAACTCTGTCAAGTGCCTTTTTAAAAAAAAAAATTTGAATGAAAATTATCTTCCAAAAATCCATTTATCAGAGTTGTGGACCTGATCTGTTATAAATTTTGTCCTGGACTGGTACTTGAATGTTCTTTGTGGTTTGTAGAAGGTGCTGGCCACTAGTGATGGACGAACATCGGCCAGGACAATTTGCGAATGCGCGTTCGCGATCAAATGTTCGTAAACCGCACGTTCGCGGTGGGCCCAATTCACTGTAATGGCAGGCAAACCTGAAAAACCTTCAGGTCATATTTGCAGCCAGCAAACACTTACTAGAAGTACACAAATAGTCCTACAACATGGACAGTGATATACCAGAGGGGGATCATTGACAAAGATTCCCACAAAAAATATGTATTTTAATCAGGGTCCATTTTTATGCGTCTTAAAGGGAAATTTTCAAAAATGTGCCCTGATGGAGCCTATAAATTTTTTATTTCCTATTGGTTTGATGTGTACAAATGTGCAGCACTCCACGGTTTTGTATCCTGCAGAGTCCATTAAAAAAATGCATACATTAACGTAATTATTTTTTCTACCATGGAACTGTATGGTGAACGGACGCCACTGTACGGCATCAGTCTGAGGCATCTGTTAACGCAAACATTTTTGGTATGCATTAAATGGATGGCGAAAATAGGATGTGAACCCAGCCCTAGTATCAGAATAAGCACCAGTACACAGCGGAGCAACGTGGCGGAGAGGGGAGGCCGCCATGTACTGACAGAGCGATACCTGGTCCTCGTGGTCAGGGATGAGGACTGTGTTTCTCAAGGATCATTTTCTACTAGGAAAGTCAGGGCACAGTATAATACACTATAATCTATGTAATATAAAGATATTAGCCCTACCCCAGAATAATTATACAATTAGGTGGTCGTTTATTATATAGAAATACGTCTATGTTAGGCATATTTCTTACACAGATTGTGGCGCAAAGGTCCTTAGCACCGCAATATGCATATTTTTCCCGCTCATGCCAGGTATAAAAAAGGATAGCGTGGGCAGGGAAAGGGATACAGTTATGGCCATACAGTTATTGGATACCACCGCCATACCGTGACCGGATAAAAGGGTATAAGAGGGCACAGTACAGGCAATGACTAGGGGCACTGCACAGGGTGTGGTAAGAGGGCACAATGCAGGGTATAAGGGGGCACAGTACGGGCAATGACTAGGGGCACTGCACAGGGTGTGGTAAGAGGGCACAATGCAGGGTATAAGGGGGCACAGTACGGGGTGAATGGCACAGTACGGGATGGGGGGCACAGTCACAGGACCATGAGACATTAGAAGATCCTTATGGTGAATGTGGTTCACTGTACTGACAAATGACTTTGGAAATAATACAGTATCGGAACACAAAGCGATATGGGGCCTCTTCTCTCTTAATTTAAACTACTGTGAGATTATCTCTCCCCCCAACACACACACACTAAGACTAAGGTGATGCCCTGGCACCGGTTTTGGCCTAGTATTTCATGTGTTGTCACTCAGAGATTTCAAACGATCTCTCACTAATGGCAGTGTATACAGAATTCTCTAACTAATGGTGGCATTTGCAGTGTGATACCTGTCAGGGACAGCCTGGGAGCTTGAAGTGGCTCTGGAAAAAAACTATAAAGTGGCCCCATGTTGTAGGCGGGTCCAAATTGACAGAAGGCATGACAACACAGGTGGAGGTGTTTAGCAATAGCATAGGGCAAAATACCATCCCATCAAACCCATATACCACAGTGCAGAACAGTATACTGCCCCAAACGCTGTCCATCGGTGGTGGCCACCAATAGCTGCCATTTTCTGTCTTCCTCTTCCTCTCGTCTCTGATTAAAATATAGAGCAGTGGGCTTAAGAGGTGACATGTGGGCCAGAGCAGTTGAATTCAAGAGGGCATGTGCGGTCACTGGTCGGGTACATGGGTACCTGATTCTCACAGTGTTAATTACTGCTGAGAGCTCATTATGTATACGGCCAATGGCAGAGAGGAGGACTTGGGCGGCCCCCAGGGCATCGGCCCCCAGGGAAATTTCCCTGTGAGGTCTATGGCCAATCCGCCCCTGATGCCTGTAGTGGTGGCTGTATACAGTGTGCTCTCTCTAGTGTTTGTATATACAGAGTTCTCTCTCTAATTGTGGTATTGACAGTATGATCCCTCTATTGGTGGCAGTATACAATGTGCTCCCACTAAGGGTGGTGTTTACATTGTGCTGCCTCTATTGGGGGTATATACCGTGTACCGTCTCTAGTGGTGGTATATACATGTGATCTCTCTAGTCATGGTGTATAGAGTGTGCTCAATCTAATGGTGGTGTATTTCGTTTTCTCCCTCTATTGGTAGTGTACATAGTATGCTCCCTTTAGTGCTGGTATGGACTGTGTGATTTCTCTATTGGTGTCTGTATACAGTGTGCTCCCTCTGGTGGTGGTATATACAGTGTGCTGCTTTTAGTGGTGGCTATATACAGTGCACGCTCTCTATTGGTGTCTGTATACAGTGTGCTCCCCCTAGTGGTGGTGTAGAGAGTGTGCTTTCTCTGGTGGTGGTTGTCATAGCAACAAGCCGCCATTCCTGTGCTATTGTGATGTCATCAAGTTCTGGAGCCTATAAAAGGCAGGACATTTCTAGACCCTGTCACTTTCTGAGAAATCAGATTGCCTGGAGGGTGCTCCTCTGCGACTTTGCTTCATTTGTATTTATGATGAAGTTTCACGGCTTATCTTTATTGGTTTGCCTTTGGACCATCTGGACCTTGAGTGGTCACTTGACCACTTACTTGATGGCCATCTTTGGCCACAGTACTGAAAGATCACCACTGATTGCTGTCAGGTAAGTGGAAACAGCAGGGGGTGATGAGAATTAGTAGGAAACAGATAGACGTTTCCGTTGGTGGGGTCTATAAGCTGGGAAAATCCATTTATAAATGTGGACCCTCCATGATGTTACACTTATCTGTCTATGATATGTGCGCTTCGAGGGGTTGGTGTATACACTGCACGCCCTCTAACTTTGGGCCCAACCCCCAAACTAACTATGGGAATTACATCGGTTAATGGGAAGTAGATGGAGAAGAGAAAAATGGAGATTTATGGAATTCAGCCAAATTCTTCCTGTGGTGATGTCAGAGACATGTCAGCCAATGAGCCTCGGCCCCGCTGATTTCTATTGTGTTCTATGGTAACCTCTGACCAATTGGCACCACTTGGATTTCTAATTCATTTTGCTATAGAGAATTTTAGAATTATTGTTATTATTATTAATAAATGATTTCTTTTTCTTATTTCTTATTATTTTAGTGAGACTGGAGAAGAATTTCCAGTAAATATTGTATTTAGCGTGGCGTTCTCCATCTCTGCCCTCGTAGGTAAGTCTCCTTTCTGGTAAACCTCCAGTAGGAAAATCTCTTCTGTCAGTCATTAACAGATGTCATATTTAAAGGGGAAGTACGCTTTAATGTAAAAGGTATTTGCGCCCTTCCCCCTCATTAACATAATCTCTTCATTTATGGATTAAAGTCTGTATTGTTTTTGTCTTTCAGAAGCAGTCATCATCTACCTCATGCATCGATACCATGAGATGCGGACCCCTGAGCACAGCCGGTGCAAGAAAGCATTTGAGACCTTCATGCTAATCACCGAATGGACTGTGTGCATCGGGGGCATAGCAACAGCCATTTGTCAGGTTTGTAAAACATCTAGACCCAGGAGAAGACCTCACCTCATCCCCTTCTACTCCTGGTAGAGGAAAGATGTCCGTGTACATCGTTAGCCCCCCATGATCTGCTCTTTATCAGGATCTGCGCTCCAGGAGTATATATAATATTATCTCTATGTCTCATTCTAGGGAAAACTGTTCCCGTGTATCCACCAAGCCTTTGTCACACCGGCAGTTGTCCTCGGGGCATTAATTCAGCTCAGAACGGCTATAGCCCTGCATCCCATCTCCAGGAGCAGCCGCTGCATGTCCCACACCAGGACCATATCTGCTTATGTGACATCGTTCACCACCCTGATAAGTATCCTTTACAGAAGGCAGAGGGTTAACTTCAGAGATCTTGTGCCCTTGTTACCAAGCCCCCATGTACCCCGGGGCATTATAGCAGAAGACTGGTATCAGGGGCAGGAGATGGCACATGGGAGGGCACGGCCCATAATAGAAGTAATACATTGACAGGCGGAGTATTGGAGTATCAATATATAATGACTAGTAATGACTTCTGCTATAAATATGTTACTTTCCTATGTACTACTACTTCCAGTGGTGGGAAGTCAGATAATGACAGCCATCTGTGAAGAAGACCAGATCGGCCAGGTACGTACCGTCATGTTCTCTACAGACATAGGACGCTATTGCGTGTCCTGCCGTGCTCTTAACAGACGTCTCCCAGGAGTTTTGTCACTATTGATAAGGCCACAGTGCTCCTGAGTGACTGGAACCTTCTACACATGTAGAGAACAGAACACATTATAATAATAGAATAGAACACAATATGAAGTATCCAGAGTCTTCCATTGGATTTTCTCTTTAGACTTATGTTCTCTTCTTTTCAGATTTTCCATATCATCTTCGTAATTTCAGACTGGCTCATTGCATTTGGGTTCTGCCTCCATTACATGAGCTATTATAGCGATTTCCAGGTAGGTATACCGCTCCTCACATCCCCCTGGCCCATTATAAGCTGTCATAACTATATTCACCTGCTGTCCCTGGTGATGTCATCTCAGCGGCAGCAGTCAGATGACATGACTTCCTTAGGAAGACAACCGCTATACTGTTCGTGTAGTATCACACAACCTCCCATATCATTCATGGATGGTCTGTAGCAGCTGATACTTACCTCTACATTACGACCTACAGTATATAGCAGGGTCCCCTTCCCTGACATCCATATTTATTCATAGACTATAAGGGTTGTCTTAAGGAGGCAACTCTGTAGAATGTATCTATTCTTGTTCTTATAGGGGGCACACAAGGGGCTTTAATAATAGGCACCGCCATTGAGCACCTCGTGATGGATTAGACATGAGCGGATTGTACAGATAATGTGTCCTGTTTTATGTCTTCTCCGTACAGTGTCTTACCATCAGATTCCCTGGTAACATCAAGGAGGACTGGATAATTCTTATAGAAGACCTGGAGGCCAGTGATGCAAAGAACATCTCAAGAACATCTGAGCCAGATCTGGAAAAGGGGCCTTAATTCAATCTATTCCTCATGGTTCCCTTTTGAGGTTGCCCTTATGATGCTGCCTTCCTCAGCTGCAATCAAAACCATGAAGATGTTCTAAGGAAATAATATACATAAAAACATAAAAAACATAAAAAAATAACATAGAAAAACATAAAAAACTAAAAATTATTAAAAATAAAAAAATATACCCTTTCCCTATCCCTAATCCCACCCCTAACCCCTAACAAAATAAAACAAATAAAAATAAAACAAGTTGTCTTTGATTAATTTAATTGCTGTGAACTCTAACTTTACTTAGCCCTTAGTCAAAGGCAAAGCATATTTCCATACCTTCACACCATGGCATGCACCTTGCTGCATGGCGACAATCACATGGAGGGGTCCACATTCTCTGCCATGTAAGAGTACAAGGCAGGGTTGGCTTTTTGGGAGTAATAAGGACTGCTGAGTATCTTCCAGTGAGACTGAGTGAATGCCATCAGCTCCCTAAAGGCAGGAGACTCTACTAAATGGTACAGCAGCGACTGCACCGCCAGCAACTTGGCCAGGTGGGAATTAAGCTTCAGTAGCAGCAGATTACTGTGTGTGTAGAGTTGTTTCCTGGCCACACATTCTATTATCAATAACTGATGACAGAGAGAAGGAGGAACAGGATTCTGAGCGGGAGAAGCAGAAAAGTGATGACAATGATAAAGACACTGTCGTACTGCATGTGCATGTGGTTTGGCTGCCTTAAGGGAGACCAAGAAAAGGAGGAAACTATTCTTGCGGTAGCTGGCCACCACATTTGTTTGCCCATGGCATGGGGTAATGCTGCTTCATGTGGTTCTGTAGAGCTGTGGTACCTGGCCCAATGCATCCACAGTGTCAGCAGATTTCCTCCTTGTACTTCTTTGGGAGGTACGTCGATTCTGCTCTATTTTGCTGCCGCTGCTACCACCTTCCTCCTGTGATATTGCCTTCTCCTAAGCACCATTATCTGGCTCCCAGCCCCTGTCCAACACACAATCACCATCAGAGTCCTCACCCTCCATGCCGCTTTGATCAGATTGTGAGATATCATGGTCTGCATTTGCCCCAAAGTCCACTTTTACTCCAAGTTCCATGGCTACGGATGGCACTATTACCAACACCAACATAGCAATGCCTGGGGTTCCCCGCACCCTACTGAACCTTCTCCTCAGGGCAGTATAAACACTGTCTCCTCTCACTCAAGTCGTCAACAGTGACCCTGTCTTTCTTATCTTCTGTAGGGCGAGGTGGGGTTTTCTTGCCATTTGTTAGGAAAAAAATAAGTTGCCTTGCTAGTAAGGGGCAATGAAGACAGAGAGGGCTCCACTGAAAACCTTCTCTGAGGCTGCAAGGAGGAGGAGCAGGAGGAATGCTGTGAACCCTGGCTCCAAGGCACGGTGTCAGACTCTGAAATAACCCCTGTGTCATCCTTCTGCAACTGAGAGCAGGAGCGAGCCATCCAATGCACAATCTCATCCTCTTTCTCCTCAATGATAAAAAATAATGCACCTTTTCAAGGCCAGGGACAATTGTGCCCTACTACTACTACTGCTACTTCAGGCTGGATAGCTGGTGCTCTTACTGCCCACATTCTTGGACCTTGCCTTGGGTTTTTCTTTTCGAACCCTTTCATATTCCTAATGTTTTTAGGCCTAATGTACACAGTCACACAATGAATGGAACAGTTTGCAAGTCTGCTTTCTGGAACCAAAAGACAGAGAGGTGCAAGAAACTGTCCTTCCCTTTCCACAATCACACTAAAGACACTGTACTGACAAATGACTTTGGAAATAATACAGTATCGGAACACAAAGCGATATGGGGCCTCTTCTCTCTTAATTTAAACTACTGTGAGATTATCTCTCCCCCCAACACACACACACTAAGACTAAGGTGATGCCCTGGCTCCGGTTTTGGCCTAGTATTTCATGTGTTGTCACTCAGAGATTTCAAACGATCTCTCACTAGTGGCAGTGTATACAGAATTCTCCAACTAATGGTGGCATTTGCAGTGTGATACCTGTCAGGGACAGCCTGGGAGCTTGAAGTGGCTCTGGAAAAAAACTAAAAGTGGCCCCATGTTGTAGGCGGGTCCAAATTGACAGAAGGCATGACAACACAGGTGGAGGTGTTTAGCAATAGCATAGGGCAAAATACCATCCCATCAAACCCATATACCACAGTGCAGAACAGTATACTGCCCCAAACGCTGTCCATCGGTGGTGGCCACCAATAGCTGCCATTTTCTGTCTTCCTCTTCCTCTCGTCTCTGATTAAAATATAGAGCAGTGGGCTTAAGAGGTGACATGTGGGCCAGAGCAGTTGAATTCAAGAGGGCATGTGCGGTCACTGGTCGGGTACATGGGTACCTGATTCTCACAGTGTTAATTACTGCTGAGAGCTCATTATGTATACGGCCAATGGCAGAGAGGAGGACTTGGGCGGACCCCAGGGCATCGGCCCACCGGGAAATTTCCCTGTAAGGTCTATGGCCAATCCGCCCCTGATGCCTGTAGTGGTGGCTGTATACAGTGTGCTCTCTCTAGTGTTTGTATATACAGAGTTCTCTCTCTAATTGTGGTATTGACAGTATGATCCCTCTATTGGTGGCAGTATACAATGTGCTCCCACTAAGGGTGGTGTTTACATTGTGCTGCCTCTATTGGGGGTATATACTGTGTACCGTCTCTAGTGGTGGTATATCCATGTGATCTCTCTAGTCATGGTGTATAGAGTGTGCTCAATCTAATGGTGGTGTATTTCGTTTTCTCCCTCTATTGGTAGTGTACATAGTATGCTCCCTTTAGTGCTGGTATGGACTGTGTGATTTCTCTATTGGTGTCTGTATACAGTGTGCTCCCTCTGGTGGTGGTATATACAGTGTGCTGCTTTTAGTGGTGGCTATATACAGTGCACGCTCTCTATTGGTGTCTGTATACAGTGTGCTCCCCCTAGTGGTGGTGTAGAGAGTGTTCTTTCTCTGGTGGTGGTTGTCATAGCAACAAGCCGCCATTCCTGTGCTATTGTGATGTCATCAAGTTCTGGAGCCTATAAAAGGCAGGACATTTCTAGACCCTGTCACTTTCTGAGAAATCAGATTGCCTGGAGGGTGCTCCTCTGCGACTTTGCTTCATTTGTATTTATGATGAAGTTTCACGGCTTATCTTTATTGGTTTGCCTTTGGACCGTCTGGACCTTGAGTGGTCACTTGACCACTTACTTGATGGCCATCTTTGGCCACAGTACTGAAAGATCACCACTGATTGCTGTCAGGTAAGTGGAAACAGCAGGGGGTGATGAGAATTAGTAGGAAACAGATAGACGTTTCCGTTGGTGGGGTCTATAAGCTGGGAAAATCCATTTATAAATGTGGACCCTCCATGATGTTACACTTATCTGTCTATGATATGTGCGCTTCGAGGGGTTGGTGTATACACTGCACGCCCTCTAATTTTGGGCCCAACCCCCAACCTAACTATGGGAATTACATCGGTTAATGGGAAGTAGATGGAGAAGAGAAAAATGGAGATTTATGGAATTCAGCCAAATTCTTCCTGTGGTGATGTCAGAGACATGTCAGCCAATGAGCCTCGGCCCCGCTGATTTCTATTGTGTTCTATGGTAACCTCTGACCAATTGGCACCACTTGGATTTCTAATTCATTTTGCTATACAGAATTTTAGAATTATTGTTATTATTATTAATAAATGATTTCTTTTTCTTATTTCTTATTATTTTAGTGAGACTGGAGAAGAATTTCCAGTAAATATTGTATTTAGCGTGGCGTTCTCCATCTCTGCCCTCGTAGGTAAGTCTCCTTTCTGGTAAACCTCCAGTAGGAAAATCTCTTCTGTCAGTCATTAACAGATGTCATATTTAAAGGGGAAGTACGCTTTAATGTAAAAGGTATTTGCGCCCTTCCCCCTCATTAACATAATCTCTTCATTTATGGATTAAAGTCTGTATTGTTTTTGTCTTTCAGAAGCAGTCATCATCTACCTCATGCATCGATACCATGAGATGCGGACCCCTGAGCACAGCCGGTGCAAGAAAGCATTTGAGACCTTCATGCTAATCACCGAATGGACTGTGTGCATCGGGGGCATAGCAACAGCCATTTGTCAGGTTTGTAAAACATCTAGACCCAGGAGAAGACCTCACCTCATCCCCTTCTACTCCTGGTAGAGGAAAGATGTCCGTGTACATCGTTAGCCCCCCATGATCTGCTCTTTATCAGGATCTGCGCTCCAGGAGTATATATAATATTATCTCTATGTCTCATTCTAGGGAAAACTGTTCCCGTGTATCCACCAAGCCTTTGTCACACCGGCAGTTGTCCTCGGGGCATTAATTCAGCTCAGAACGGCTATAGCCCTGCATCCCATCTCCAGGAGCAGCCGCTGCATGTCCCACACCAGGACCATATCTGCTTATGTGACATCGTTCACCACCCTGATAAGTATCCTTTACAGAAGGCAGAGGGTTAACTTCAGAGATCTTGTGCCCTTGTTACCAAGCCCCCATGTACCCGCGGGGCATTATAGCAGAAGACTGGTATCAGGGGCAGGAGATGGCACATGGGAGGGCACGGCCCATAATAGAAGTAATACATTGACAGGCGGAGTATTGGAGTATCAATATATAATGACTAGTAATGACTTCTGCTATAAATATGTTACTTTCCTATGTACTACTACTTCCAGTGGTGGGAAGTCAGATAATGACAGCCATCTGTGAAGAAGACCAGATCGGCCAGGTACGTACCGTCATGTTCTCTACAGACATAGGACGCTATTGCGTGTCCTGCCGTGCTCTTAACAGACGTCTCCTAGGAGTTTTGTCACTATTGATATGGCCACAGTGCTCCTGAGTGACTGGAACCTTCTACACATGTAGAGAACAGAACACACTATAATAATAGAATAGAACACAATATGAAGTATCCAGAGTCTTCCATTGGATTTTCTCTTTAGACTTATGTTCTCTTCTTTTCAGATTTTCCATATCATCTTCGTAATTTCAGACTGGCTCATTGCATTTGGGTTCTGCCTCCATTACATGAGCTATTATAGCGATTTCCAGGTAGGTATACCGCTCCTCACATCCCCCTGGCCCATTATAAGCTGTCATAACTATATTCACCTGCTGTCCCTGGTGATGTCATCTCAGCGGCAGCAGTCAGATGACATGACTTCCTTAGGAAGACAAGCGCTATACTGTTCGTGTAGTATCACACAACCTCCAATATCATTCATGGATGGTCTGTAGCAGCTGATACTTACCTCTACATTACGACCTACAGTATATAGCAGGGTCCCCTTCCCTGACATCCATATTTATTCATAGACTATAAGGGTTGTCTTAAGGAGGCAACTCTGTAGAATGTATCTATTCTTGTTCTTATAGGGGGCACACAAGAGGCTTTAATAATAGTTACCGCCATTGAGCACCTCGTGATGGATTAGACATGAGCGGATTGTACAGATAATGTGTCCTGTTTTATGTCTTCTCCGTACAGTGTCTTACCATCAGATTCCCTGGTAACATCAAGGAGGACTGGATAATTCTTATAGAAGACCTGGAGGCCAGTGATGCAAAGAACATCTCAAGAACATCTGAGCCAGATCTGGAAAAGGGGCCGTAATTCAATCTATTCCTCATGGTTCCCTTTTGAGGTTGCCCTTATGATTCTGCCTTCCTCAGCTGCAATCAAAACCATGAAGATGTTCTAAGGAAATAATATACATAAAAACATAAAAAACATAAAAAAATAACATAGAAAAACAGTAAAAAAAAAAATTTATTAAAAATAAAAAAATATACCCTTTCCCTATCCCTAATCCCACCCCTAACCCCTAAAAAAATAAAAAAAATAATAATAAAACAAGTTGTCTTTGATTAATTTAATTGCTGTGAACTCTAACTTTACTTAGCCCTTAGTCAAAGGCAAAGCATATTTCCATACCTTCACACCATGGCATGCACCTTGCTGCATGGCGACAATCACATGGAGGGGTCCACATTCTCTGCCATGTAAGAGTACAAGGCAGGGTTGGCTTTTTGAGAGTAATAAGGACAGCTGGGTATCTTCCAGTGAGACTGAGTGAATGCCATCAGCTCCCTAAAGGCAGGAGACTCTACTAAATGGTACAGCAGCGACTGCACCGCCAGCAACTTGGCCAGGTGGGAATTAAGCTTCAGTAGCAGCAGATTACTGTGTGTGTAGAGTTGTTTCCTGGCCACGCATTCTATTATCATAAACTGATGACAGAGAGAAGGAGGAACAGGATTCTGAGCGGGAGAAGCAGAAAAGTGATGACAATGATAAAGACACTGTCGTACTGCACGTGCATGTGGTTTGGCTGCCTTAAGGGAGACCAAGAAAAGGAGGAAACTATTCTTGCGGTAGCTGGCCACCACATTTGTTTGCCCATGGCATGGGGTAATGCTGCTTCATGTGGTTCTGTAGAGCTGTGGTACCTGGCCCAATGCATCCACAGTGTCAGCAGATTTCCTCCTTGTACTTCTTTGGGAGGTACGTCGATTCTGCTCTATTTTGCTGCCGCTGCTACCACCTTCCTCCTGTGATATTGCCTCCTCCTAAGCACCATTATCTGGCTCCCAGCCCCTGTCCAACACACAATCACCATCAGAGTCCTCACCCTCCATGCCGCTTTGATCAGATTGTGAGATATCATGGTCTGCATTTGCCCCAAAGTCCACTTTTACTCCAAGTTCCATGGCTACGGATGGCACTATTACCAACACCAACATAGCAATGCCTGGGGTTCCCCGCACCCTACTGAACCTTCTTTTTAGGGCAGTATAAACACTGTCTCCTCTCACTCAAGTCGTCAACAGTGACCCTGTCTTTCTTATCTTCTGTAGGGCGAGGTGGGGTTTTCTTGCCATTTGTTAGGAAAAAAAAATAAGTTGCCTTGCTAGTAAGGGGCAATGAAGACAGAGAGGGCTCCACTGAAAACCTTCTCTGAGG
This sequence comes from Bufo bufo, assembly GCF_905171765.1. Classification (NCBI taxonomy): domain Eukaryota; kingdom Metazoa; phylum Chordata; class Amphibia; order Anura; family Bufonidae; genus Bufo; species Bufo bufo. Next base: position 592,954,819 of record NC_053390.1, read on the forward strand.
CTGCAAGGAGGAGGAGCAGGAGGAATGTGAACCCTGGCTCCAAGGCACGGTGTCAGACTCTGAAATAACCCCTGTGTCACCCTTCTGCAACTGAGAGCAGGAGCGAGCCATCCAATGCACAATCTCATCCTCTTTCTCCTCAATGATAAAAAATAATGCACCTTTTCAAGGCCAGGGAAAATTGTGCCCTACTACTACTACTGCTACTTCAGGCTGGATAGCTGGTGCTCTTACTGCCCACATTCTTGGGCCTTGCCTTGGGTTTTTCTTTTGGAACCCTTTCATATTCCTAATGTTTTTAGGCCTAATGTACACAGTCACACAATGAATGGAACAGTTTGCAAGTCTGCTTTCTGGAACCAAAAGACAGAGAGGTGCAAGAAACTGTCCTTCCCATTCCACAATCACACTAAAGACACTGTACTGACAAATGACTTTGGAAATAATACAGTATCGGAACACAAAGCGATATGGGGCCTCTTCTCTCTTAATTTAAACTACTGTGAGATTATCTCTCCCCCCAACACACACACACTAAGACTAAGGTGATGCCCTGGCTCCGGTTTTGGCCTAGTATTTCATGTGTTGTCACTCAGAGATTTCAAACGATCTCTCACTAGTGGCAGTGTATACAGAATTCTCTAACTAATGGTGGCATTTGCAGTGTGATACCTGTCAGGGACAGCCTGGGAGCTTGAAGTGGCTCTGGAAAAAAACTAAAAGTGTCCCCATGTTGTAGGCGGGTCCAAATTGACAGAAGGCATGACAACACAGGTGGAGGTGTTTAGCAATAGCATAGGGCAAAATACCATCCCATCAAACCCATATACCACAGTGCAGAACAGTATACTGCCCCAAACGCTGTCCATCGGTGGTGGCCACCAATAGCTGCCATTTTCTGTCTTCCTCTTCCTCTCGTCTCTGATTAAAATATAGAGCAGTGGGCTTAAGAGGTGACATGTGGGCCAGAGCAGTTGAATTCAAGAGGGCATGTGCGGTCACTGGTCGGGTACATGGGTACCTGATTCTCACAGTGTTAATTACTGCTGAGAGCTCATTATGTATACGGCCAATGGCAGAGAGGAGGACTTGGGCGGCCCCCAGGGCATCGGCCCACCGGGAAATTTCCCTGTAAGGTCTATGGCCAATCCGCCCCTGATGCCTGTAGTGGTGGCTGTATACAGTGTGCTCTCTCTAGTGTTTGTATATACAGAGTTCTCTCTCTAATTGTGGTATTGACAGTATGATCCCTCTATTGGTGGCAGTATACAATGTGCTCCCACTAAGGGTGGTGTTTACATTGTGCTGCCTCTATTGGGGGTATATACCGTGTACCGTCTCTAGTGGTGGTATATCCATGTGATCTCTCTAGTCATGGTGTATAGAGTGTGCTCAATCTAATGGTGGTGTATTTCGTTTTCTCCCTCTATTGGTAGTGTACATAGTATGCTCCCTTTAGTGCTGGTATGGACTGTGTGATTTCTCTATTGGTGTCTGTATACAGTGTGCTCCCTCTGGTGGTGGTATATACAGTGTGCTGCTTTTAGTGGTGGCTATATACAGTGCACGCTCTCTATTGGTGTCTGTATACAGTGTGCTCCCCCTAGTGGTGGTGTAGAGAGTGTTCTTTCTCTGGTGGTGGTTGTCATAGCAACAAGCCGCCATTCCTGTGCTATTGTGATGTCATCAAGTTCTGGAGCCTATAAAAGGCAGGACATTTCTAGACCCTGTCACTTTCTGAGAAATCAGATTGCCTGGAGGGTGCTCCTCTGCGACTTTGCTTCATTTGCATTTATGATGAAGTTTCGCGGCTTATCTTTATTGGTTTGCCTTTGGACCATCTGGACCTTGAGTGGTCACTTGACCACTTACTTGATGGCCATCTTTGGCCACAGTACTGAAAGATCACCACTGATTGCTGTCAGGTAAGTGGAAACAGCAGGGGGTGATGAGAATTAGTAGGAAACAGATAGACGTTTCCGTTGGTGGGGTCTATAAGCTGGGAAAATCCATTTATAAATGTGGACCCTCCATGATGTTACACTTATCTGTCTATGATATGTGCGCTTCGAGGGGTTGGTGTATACACTGCACGCCCTCTAATTTTGGGCCCAACCCCCAACCTAACTATGGGAATTACATCGGTTAATGGGAAGTAGATGGAGAAGAGAAAAATGGAGATTTATGGAATTCAGCCAAATTCTTCCTGTGGTGATGTCAGAGACATGTCAGCCAATGAGCCTCGGCCCCGCTGATTTCTATTGTGTTCTATGGTAACCTCTGACCAATTGGCACCACTTGGATTTCTAATTCATTTTGCTATACAGAATTTTAGAATTATTGTTATTATTATTAATAAATGATTTCTTTTTCTTATTTCTTATTATTTTAGTGAGACTGGAGAAGAATTTCCAGTAAATATTGTATTTAGCGTGGCGTTCTCCATCTCTGCCCTCGTAGGTAAGTCTCCTTTCTGGTAAACCTCCAGTAGGAAAATCTCCTCTGTCAGTCATTACCAGATGTCATATTTAAAGGGGAAGTACGCTTTAATGTAAAAGGTATTTGCGCCCTTCCCCCTCATTAACATAATCTCTTCATTTATAGATTAAAGTCTGTATTGTTTTTGTCTTTCAGAAGCAGTCATCATCTACCTCATGCATCGATACCATGAGATGCGGACCGCTGAGCACAGCCGGTGCAAGAAAGCATTTGAGACCTTCATGCTAATCACCGAATGGACTGTGTGCATCGGGGGCATAGCAACAGCCATTTGTCAGGTTTGTAAAACATCTAGACCCAGGAGAAGACCTCACCTCATCCCCTTCTACTCCTGGTAGAGGAAAGATGTCCGTGTACATCGTTAGCCCCCCATAATCTGCTCTTTATCAGGATCTGCGCTCCAGGAGTATATATAATATTATCTCTATGTCTCATTCTAGGGAAAACTGTTCCCGTGTATCCACCAAGCCTTTGTCACACCGGCAGTTGTCCTCGGGGCATTAATTCAGCTCAGAACGGCTATAGCCCTGCATCCCATCTCCAGGAGCAGCCGCTGCATGTCCCACACCAGGACCATATCTGCTTATGTGACATCGTTCACCACCCTGATAAGTATCCTTTACAGAAGGCAGAGGGTTAACTTCAGAGATCTTGTGCCCTTGATACCAAGCCCCCATGTACCCCGGGGCATTATAGCAGAAGACTGGTATCAGGGGCAGGAGATGGCACATGGGAGGGCACGGCCCATAATAGAAGTAATACATTGACAGGAGGAGTATTGGAGTTTCAATATATAATGACTAGTAATGACTAGTGTTGAGCGAACAGTTCGAGCATAGTTCGGGTCCGTACCGAATTTTGGGGTGTTCGTGACACGGACCCGAACCCGAACTTTTTCGTAAAAGTTCGGGTTCGGGTTCGTCGTTCGGCATGTATTTTGGCGCATTTTGAAAGGCTGCAAAGCAGCCAATCAACATGCATCATAAATACTTGCCCTAAGATGCCATCGCAGCCATGCCTACTATTGGCAAGGCTGTGATTGGCCAAGTGCAGCATGTGACTCAGCCTCTTTATAAGCTTGTGCGCACGTCGGGACGTGCTCACTCCCGATGTGAATAGAACAGGGATAGACGCAGCTGATGCTAGGGCGAGAATAGGCAGGGATAATTGAATAACTGGAAGCAAATTTCTCTCCTCCACCTGTGATTCATCTGAACAACTGCAGCTGAGCTGCTTTTTTGATAGGGATTGGCTATTTTTAGAGTGGCCAGAGTGATTTTTCCATCCACATGTACCTGGGCTGACCGCCGGCCGCCATTTTGCGACTTGTAGTGCTGCAGCAGAAGCTGCCACAGTGTGCATTCCAAAGCTCCAAACAAGTCAGACATCTACACCTGGGATTCAGACCAATAGCGATTTAGCAGCACAGTCCAAGGCTATTTTTTTTAAAGGTTGTGCAGACCATTTTGTGGCACATGTTACTGGGCTGATAGGCGGCGGCCATCTTGGGACTAGTGCTGCAGCACAATCTCTCCCAACGTCCATTAATCACTTGTAATAGTGGTCTGTGCCATAGAAATCCTACATCAGGGACTTGGGTGTGCTTGTGTCACCCCTACTAATACCAGTCCACCTGTAATCCATACAGTGAAAAGCCATAAAGTATTCCAGTGAGGGAATTTTTATTTTATTTAAAAAAGGCCAAGTTAGTTTATCTGGCGTTCAATATACTAGATACAGTTAGGCCTGCGTTTCATACATCTGGAATTAGCAAACTAATGTGCTGGGGTTGGGAAAACATATATGTATCCATACTAGAATCTGTCAAAGAAAGCGGTACTCACATATAACAGTCATTCCATCTGTAATCCATACAGTCAAAAGACTGAAAGTATTCCAGTGAGGGAATTTTTTTTATTTAAAAAAGGCCAAGTTAGTTTATCTGGCGTTCAATATACTAGATACAGTTAGGCCTGCGTTTCATACATCTGGAATTAGCAAACTAATGTGCTGGGGTTGGGAAAACATATATGTACCCATACTAGAATCTGTCAAAGAAAGCGGTACTCACATATAACAGTCATTCCATCTGTAATCCATACAGTCAAAAGACTGAAAGTATTCCAGTGAGGGGATTTTTTTTATTTAAAAAAGGCCAAGTTAGTTTATCTGGCGTTCAATATACTAGATACAGTTAGGCCTGCGTTTCATACATCTGGAATTAGCAAACTAATGTGCTGGGGTTGGGAAAACATATATGTACCCATACTAGAATCTGTCAAAGAAAGCGGTACTCACATATAACAGTCATTCCATCTGTAATCCATACAGTCAAAAGACTGAAAGTATTCCAGTGAGGGAATTTTTTTTTATTTAAAAAAGGCCAAGTTAGTTTATCTGGCGTTCAATATACTAGATACAGTTAGGCCTGCGTTTCATACATCTGGAATTAGCAAACTAATGTGCTGGGGTTGGGAAAACATATATGTACCCATACTAGAATCTGTCAAAGAAAGCGGTACTCACATATAACAGTCATTCCATCTGTAATCCATACAGTCAAAAGACTGAAAGTATTCCAGTGAGGGGATTTTGCTTATAAAAAATAATATATTTCATTGTGGTGCGAGTTGAATCGCAACAATGAAGAAAAATACTATTAAGGGACGAGGACGCGGTCGTGGTGGTGTCCGTGGAGCCTCTGTTGCTGGTAGAGGACGTGGCCGTTCGGCCCCAGGCGCACACAGTAGGGAACGAACTCCCTCAACTAGCCGGCAGAATGTACCGCAATATCTCGTGGGGCCCAATGCCGCTCTTAGGATGGTAAGGCCTGAGCAGGTACAGGCATTAATCAATTGGGTGGCCGACAGTGCTTCCAGCACGTTCACCACATGGTCTTCCACCCAGTCTTCTGCGGAAAGCGCACAGGTGGCACCTGAAAACCAAGCCCATCAGTCTGTCACATCACCCCCAAGCATATCAGGGAAACGGTCTGAGCCACAAGTTATGCAGCAGTCTCTTCTTCTGTTTGAAGACTCTGCTTCCAGGGTTTCCCAGGGGCGTCCACCTAGCCCTTCCCCAGTGGAGGAAGACATACCATGCACTGACGCACAACCACTTATGTCTCCAGATGAAGAGGACATGGGAATACCACCACAGCAGAGTCACCGACTCTCTGATGATGACGAAACACAGGTGCCCACTGCCGCGTCTTTTTGCAGTGTGCAGACTGAACAGGAGGAGGTCAGGGAGGGAGACTGGGTGGAAGACGATGCAGAGGACGATGAGGTCTTAGACCCCACATGGACTGAAGGTCGTGGCGATGACTTTCACAGTTCAGAGGAAGAGGTAGTGGTGAGACCGAGACAACAGCGAAGCCAAAGAGGGAGCAGGGGGCCAAAGCAGACGAGCCGCCGCCCCCAGAGTTCGCCTGCTACTGGACATCGCCAACAGGGACCCAGCCCCACAAAGGCAGCTTCAAAGAGTTCCCTGGCATGGCACTTCTTTAAACAATGTCCTACCGACAAGACCCGAGTGACTTGCACGCTCTGCCATCAGAGCCTGAGGCGAGGCATTAACGTTCTGAACCTCAGCACAACCTGCATGACCAGGCATCTACATGCAAAGCATGAACTGCAGTGGGGTACACACCTTAAAAACCAGGCACTCGCTGAGGCTCCCCCTGCTCCCTCTACCGCTGCTGCCTCGGCTTCCGCCTCGAGAGGAATGTTGCCACCTGCCGAGCAGCAAACAGAGGATGTGCCACCGACACCACCACCACCGCCACCGTCAACTAGCGTCTCCACTATATCACACAGCAGCGTTCAGCTCTCAATATCTCAAACCTTAGAGAGGAAGCGCAAATTCCCCCCGAGTCACCCTCGAGCCCTTGGCCTGAACGCCAGCATTTCTAAACTGCTGGCCTTTGAAATGCTGTCATTCCGGCTGGTGGACACAGACAGCTTCAAACAGCTGATGGCCATGGCTGTCCCGCAGTATGTGGTTCCCAGCCGCCACTACTTCTCCAAGACAGCCGTGCCTTCCCTGCACATGCAAGTGTCCGATAAAATCAAGTGTGAACTGCGCAACGCCATTTGTGGCAAGGTCCACCTAACCACAGATACGTGGACCAGTAAGCACGGCCAGGGACGCTATATCTCACTAACTGCACACTGGATGAATGTAGTGGCGGCTGGGCCCCCGGCGGACAGTTCCTTGGCGCACGTCCTTCCGCCCCCTAGGATCGCAGGGCATCATTCTCTGCCTCCTGTAGCCTCCTCCTCCTACTCGGCTTCCTCCTCCACTGCTTCCACCAGCTCATCCGGTCAGCCACACACCTTCACCACCAACTTCAGCACAGCCCGGGGTAAACGTCAGCAGGCCATTCTGAAACTCATATGTTTGGGGGACAGGCCCCACAGCGCAAAGGAGTTGTGGCGGGGTATTGAACAACAGACCGACGAGTGGTTTCTGCCGGTGGGCCTCAAGCCAGGCCTGGTGGTATGCGATAATGGGCGAAATCTCGTGGCAGCTCTGGGACTAGCCGGTTTGACGCACATCCCTTGCCTGGCGCATGTGCTGAACTTGGTGGTGCAGAGGTTCATTCACCACTACCCCAACATGTCAGAGCTGCTGCATAAAGTGCGGGCCGTCTGTGCGCGCTTCCGCCGTTCACATCCTGCCGCTGCTCGCCTGTCTGCGCTACAGCGGAACTTCGGCCTTCCCGCTCACCGCCTCATATGCGACGTGCCCACCCGGTGGAACTCCACCTTGCACATGCTGGAGAGACTGTGCGAGCAGCAGCAGGCCATAGTGGAGTTTCAGCTGCAGCACGCTCGCGTCAGTCGTACTGCCGAACAGCACCACTTCACCACCAATGATTGGGCCTCCATGCGAGACCTGTGTGCCCTGCTGCGCTGTTTCGAGTACTCCACCAACATGGCCAGTGGCGATGACACTGTTATCAGAGTTACAATACCACTTCTATGTCTCCTTGAGAAAACACTTAGGGCAATGATGTTAGAGGAGGTGGCCCAGGTGGAGGAGGAGGAGGATGAGGGCTCGTTTCTAACACTTTCGGGCCAGTCTGTTCGAAGTGGCTCAGAGGGAGGTTTGTTTAAGCAGCAGAGGACAGGTTCACAAGTCGCCAGCCAAGGCACTGTACTGGAGGACGAGGAGGATGAGGAGGAGGAGGTGGAGGGGGACGAGGATGACGCAAGTTCACAGCGGGGTGGCAGCCCAGGCCCATCACTGGTGCGTGGCTGGGGGGATACGGTGGACGATGACGATACGCCTCCCACAGAAGACAGCTTGTCCTTACCCATGGGTAGCCTGGCCCACATGAGCGAATATATGCTCCAATGCCTGCGCAACGACAGCAGAGTTGCCCACGTTTTAACGTGTGCAGACTACTGGGTGGCCACCCTGCTGGATCCCCGGTATAAAGACAATGTGCCCACTTTAATTCCTGAACTGGAGCGCGACCGTAAGATGCGCGAGTACAAGCGCACGCTGATAGAGGCGCTCTTGAGAGCATTCCCACATGTCACAGGGGAACAGGTAGAAGGTGAAGGCAGAGGAGTGGCAAGAGGTCGCCAACGCAGCTGTGTCACGGCCAGCTCATCTGAGGGCAGGGTTAGCATGGCAGAAATGTGGAAAAGTTTTGTCTCCACGCCACAGCTATCTGCACCGACACCTGATACGGAACGTGTTAGCAGGAGGCAGCATTTCACTAACATGGTTGAACAGTATGTCTGCACACCCCTCCACATCCTGACGGATGGTTCGGCCCCATTCAACTACTGGGTTTCGAAATTGTCCACGTGGCCAGAGTTAGCATGTTATGCCTTGGAGGTGCTTTCCTGCCCGGCGGCCAGCGTTTTATCTGAACGCGTATTCAGCACGGCAGGGGGCGTCATTACTGACAAGCGCAGCCGCCTGTCCACAGCCAACGTGGACAAGCTGACCTTCATAAAGATGAACCAGGCATGGATCCCACAGGACCTGTCCCTCCCTTGTGCAGAGTAGTCCTTATTAACTGCCTAAAACATGTCTTGTTGTGCTACGGGCCACTTCTTTATTTGATACAAATTTTATGAAACCCACAGTTGAATGAAACTCTTCTCTGTCTGGGCGCCGGGGCCTAACCAGATGAAAGTGGCCGGTTAAACTAACGGGTGACATGAAGCCATAACCTCTGCCATGCTACCTCTGTCTTCTGTCTGGGTGCTGAGGCCTAAGTCAAATAAAGCGGTCTTCTGCTGTGCTGGGGGATATGAAGCTAATCTCTGACCTCTCTCCTCTGTCTGGGTCCAAAGGCCTAAATCACTGAAAGAGGCCTTCTCCTGTGGTGTGTGATATGATGCCAGAATATGTGCTGTGGGGCCTCTCTCCTCTTCCTGGGTGCGGGGGTCAAAGTAACTCAATGGTGGCTTCTCCTGTGGTGGCTGATATGATGCCAGAATATGTGCTGTGGGGCCTCTCTCCTCTTCCTGGGTGCAGGGGTCAAAGTAACTCAATGGTGGCTTCTCCTGTGGTGGCTGATATGATGCCAGAATATGTGCTGTGGTGCCTCTCTCCTCTTCCTGGGTGCGGGGGTCAAAGTAACTCAATGGTGGCTTCTCCTGTGGTGGCTGATATGATGCCAGAATATGTGCTGTGGGGCCTCTCTCCTCTTCCTGGGTGCAGGGGTCAAAGTAACTCAATGGTGGCTTCTCCTGTGGTGGTTAGTATGATGCCAGAATATGTGCTGTGGGGCCTCTCTCCTCTTCCTGGGTGCAGGGGTCAAAGTAACTCAATGGTGGCTTCTCCTGTGGTGGTTAGTATGATGCCAGAATATGTGCTGTGGGGCCTCTCTCCTCTTCCTGGGTGCAGGGGTCAAAGTAACTCAATGGTGGCTTCTCCTGTGGTGGCTGATATGATGCCAGAATATGTGCTGTGGTGCCTCTCTCCTCTTCCTGGGTGCAGGGGTCAAAGTAACCCAATGGTGGCTTCTCCTGTGCTGATTGATATAAAGCTGATGGTTGTGCCATCTGACATGGTTGCCAGGGTCTGATTCAATGGGGGCCTACTCCTGTGGTGGGTGATCTAAATGCCTGATTCTCTGCTGTGAAACCTCTCTCCTCCGTCTGGGTGTAGGGGTCAAAGTCTTTCAAAGTCGCCTTCTCCTGTGCTGATTGATATGAAGCTGATGGTTGTGCCATCTGACATGGTTGCCGGGGTCCCATTAAATTGTGGCCTACTCCTGTGGTGGTTGATATGATGCCTGATTCTCTGATGTGGAACCTCTCTCCTCTGTTTGGGTGAAGGGGTCAAAGTAACTAAATGGTGGCTTCTCCTGTGGTGGCTGATATGATGCCAGAATATGTGCTGTGGGGCCTCTCTCCTCTTCCTGGGTGCAGGGGTCAAAGTAACTCAATGGTGGCTTCTCCTGTGGTGGCTGATATGATGCCAGAATATGTGCTGTGGTGCCTCTCTCCTCTTCCTGGGTGCAGGGGTCAAAGTAACTCAATGGTGGCTTCTCCTGTGGTGGCTGATATGATGCCAGAATATGTGCTGTGGTGCCTCTCTCCTCTTCCTGGGTGCGGGGGTCAAAGTAACTCAATGGTGGCTTCTCCTGTGGTGGCTGATATGATGCCAGAATATGTCCTGTGGTGCCTCTCTCCTCTTCCTGGGTGCAGGGGTCAAAGTAACTAAATGGTGGCTTCTCCTGTGGTGGTTGATATGATGCCTGATTCTCTGCTGTGAAACCTCTCTCCTCCATCTGGGTGTAGGGGTCAAAGTCTTTCAAAGTCGCCTTCTCCTGTGCTGATTGATATAAAGCTGATGGTTGTGCCATCTGACATGGTTGCCAGGGTCTGATTCAATGGGGGCCTACTCCTGTGGTGGGTGATCTAAATGCCTGATTCTCTGCTGTGAAACCTCTCTCCTCCGTCTGGGTGTAGGGGTCAAAGTCTTTCAAAGTCGCCTTCTCCTGTGCTGATTGATTTGAAGCTGATGGTTGTGCCATCTGACATGGTTGCCGGGGTCCCATTAAATTGGGGCCTACTCCTGTGGTGGGTGATCTAAATGCCTGATTCTCTGCTTTGAAACCTCTCTCCTCCGTCCGGGTGTAGGGGTCAAAGTCTGTCAAAGTCGCCTTCTCCTGTGCTGATTGATATAAAGCTTATGCTTGTGCCATCTGACATGGTTGCCGGGGTCTGATTCAATGGTGGCCTACTCCTGTGGTGGGTGATCTAAATGCGTGATTCTCTGCTGTGTAACCTCTCTCCTCCGTCTGGGTGTAGGGGTCAAAGTAACTAAATGGTGGCCTACTCCTGTGGTGGGTGATATGATGCCTGGTTCTCTGCTGTGGGACCTCTCTCCTTTGTCTGGGTGCTGTGGTCAAAATAATAGTAAGTGACCTTCTCCATTGGTGGGTGACTTGAAGCCTGATTCTGTGCTATGGGACCTCACTCCAATTAATATTGTTTAATTTTTATTTATTTTATGTTAACTCATCATTTCCCTATCTACATTTGTTTGCAGGGGATTTAACTACATTTTGCTGCCTTTTGCAGCCCTCTAGCCCTTTCCGGGTGTGTTTTACAGCCTTTTTAGTGCCCAAAAGTTCGGGTCCCCATTGACTTCTATGGGGTTCGGGTTCGGGATGAAGTTCGGGTCGAGTTCGGATCCCGAACCCGAACATTTTTCGAAAGTTCGGCCGAACTCGTCGAACCCGAACATCCAGGTGTTCGCTCAACTCTAGTAATGACTTCTGCTATAAATATGTTACTTTCCTATGTACTACTACTTCCAGTGGTGGGAAGTCAGATAATGACAGCCATCTGTGAAGAAGACCAGATCGGCCAGGTACGTACCGTCATGTTCTCTACAGACATAGGATGCTATTGCATGTCCTGCCGTGCTCTTAACAGACGTCTCCTAGGAGTTTTGTCACTATTGATATGGCCACAGTGCTCCTGAGTGACTGGAACCTTCTACACATGTAGAGAACAGAACACACTATAATAATAGAATAGAACACAATATGAAGTATCCAGAGTCTTCCATTGGATTTTCTCTTTAGACTTATGTTCTCTTCTTTTCAGATTTTCCATATCATCTTCGTAATTTCAGACTGGATCATTGCATTTGGGTTCTGCCTCCATTACATGAGCTATTATAGCGATTTCCAGGTAGGTATACCGCTCCTCACATCCCCCTGGCCCATTATAAGCTGTCATAACTATATTCACCTGCTGTCCCTGGTGATGTCATCTCAGTGGCAGCAGTCAGATGACATGACTTCCTTAGGAAGACAACCGCTATATTGTTCGTGTAGTATCACACAACCTCCCATATCATTCATGGATGGTCTGTAGCAGCTGATACTTACCTCTACATTACGACCTACAGTATATAGCAGGGTCCCCTTCCCTGACATCCATATTTATTCATAGACTATAAGGGTTGTCTTAAGGAGGCAACTCTGTAGAATGTATCTATTCTTGTTCTTATAGGGGGCACACAAGGGGCTTTAATAATAGGCACCGCCATTGAGCACCTCGTGATGGATTAGACATGAGCGGATTGTACAGATAATGTGTCCTGTTTTATGTCTTCTCCATACAGTGTCTTACCATCAGATTCCCTGGTAGCATCAAGGAGGACTGGATAATTCTTATAGAAGACCTGGAGGCCAGTGATGCAAAGAACATCTCAAGAACATCTGAGCCAGATCTGGAAAAGGGGCCTTAATTCAATCTATTCCTCATGGTTCCCTTTTGAGGTTGCCCTTATGATGCTGCCTTCCACAGCTGCAATCAAAACCATGAAGATGTTCTAAGGAAATAATATACATAAAAACATAAAAAACATAAAAAATAACATAGAAAAACATAAAAAAAACAAAAAAATATTAAAAATAAAAAAATATACCTTTTCCCTATCCCTAATCCCACCCCTAACCCCTAAAAAAATAAAAAAATAAAACAAGTTGTCTTTGATTAATTTAATTGCTGTGAACTCTAACTTTACTTAGCCCTTAGTCAAAGGCAAAGCATATTTCCATACCTTCACACCTTGCTGCATGGCGACAATCACATGGAGGGGTCCACATTCTCTGCCATGTAAGAGTACAAGGCAGGGTTGGCTTTTTGCGAGTAATAAGGGCAGCTGGGTATCTTCCAGTGAGGCTGAGTGAATGACATCAGCTCCCTAAAGGCAGGAGACTCTACTAAATGGTACAGCAGCGACTCCACCGCCAGCAACTTGGCCCGGTGGGAATTAAGCTTCAGTAGCAGCAGATTACTGTGTGTGTAGAGTTGTTTCCTGGCCACGCATTCTATTATCAATAACTGATGACAGAGAGAAGGAGGAACAGGATTCTGAGCGGGAGAAGCAGAAAAGTGATGACAATGATAAAGACACTGTCGTACTGCACGTGCATGTGGTTTGGCTGCCTTAAGGGAGACCAAGAAAAAGAGGAAACTATTCTTGCGGTAGCTGGCCACCACATTTGTTTGCCCATGGCATGGGGTAATGCTGCTTCATGTGGTTCTGTAGAGCTGTGGTACCTGGCCCAATGCATCCACAGTGTCAGCAGATTTCCTCCTTGTACTTCTTTGGGAGGTACGTCGATTCTGCTCTATTTTGCTGCCGCTGCTACCACCTTCCTCCTGTGATATTGCCTTCTCCTAAGCACCATTATCTGGCTCCCAGCCCCTGTCCAACACACAATCACCATCAGAGTCCTCACCCTCCATGCCGCTTTGATCAGATTGTGAGATATCATGGTCTGCATTTGCCCCAAAGTCCACTTTTACTCCAAGTTCCATGCCTACGGATGGCACTATTACCAACACCAACATAGCAATGCCTGGGGTTCCCTGCACCCTACTGTACCTTCTCCTCAGGGCAGTATAAACACTGTCTCCTCTCACTCAAGTCGTCAACAGTGACCCTGTCTTTCTTATCTTCTGTAGGGCGAGGTGGGGTTTTCTTGCCATTTGTTAGGAAAAAAATAAGTTGCCTTGCTAGTAAGGGGCAATGAAGACAGAGAGGGCTCCGCTGAAAACCTTCTCTGAGGCTCCAAGGAGGAGGAGCAGGAGGAATGCTGTGAACCCTGGCTCCAAGGCACGGTGTCAGACTCTGAAATAACCCCTGTGTCACCCTTCTGCAACTGAGAGCAGGAGCGAGCCATCCAATCCACAATCTCATCCTCTTTCTCCTCAATGATAAAAAATAATGCACCTTTTCAAGGCCAGGGACAATTGTGCCCTACTACTACTACTGCTACTTCAGGCTGGATAGCTGGTGCTCTTACTGCCCACATTCTTGGGCCTTGCCTTGGGTTTTTCTTTTGGAACCCTTTCATATTCCTAATGTTTTTAGGCCTAATGTACACAGTCACACAATGAATGGAACAGTTTGCAAGTCTGCTTTCTGGAACCAAAAGACAGAGAGGTGCAAGAAACTGTCCTTCCCTTTCCACAATCACACTAAAGACACTGTACTGACAAATGACTTTGGAAATAATACAGTATCGGAGCAGAAAGCGATATGGGGCCTCTTCTCTCTTAATTTAAACTACTGTGAGATTATCTCTCCCCCCAACACACACACACTAAGACTAAGGTGATGCCCTGGCTCCGGTTTTGGCCTAGTATTTCATGTGTTGTCACTCAGAGATTTCAAACGATCTCTCACTAGTGGCAGTGTATACAGAATTCTCTAACTAATGGTGGCATTTGCAGTGTGATACCTGTCAGGGACAGCCTGGGAGCTTGAAGTGGCTCTGGAAAAAAACTAAAAGTGGCCCCATGTTGTAGGCGGGTCCAAATTGACAGAAGGCAAGACAACACAGGTGGAGGTGTTTAGCAATAGCATAGGGCAAAATACCATCCCATCAAACCCATATACCACAGTGCAGAACAGTATACTGCCCCAAACGCTGTCCATCGGTGGTGGCCACCAATAGCTGCCATTTTCTGTCTTCCTCTTCCTCTCGTCTCTGATTAAAATATAGAGCAGTGGGCTTAAGAGGTGACATGTGGGCCAGAGCAGTTGAATTCAAGAGGGCATGTGCGGTCACTGGTCGGGTACATGGGTACCTGATTCTCACAGTGTTAATTACTGCTGAGAGCTCATTATGTATACGGCCAATGGCAGAGAGGAGGACTTGGGCGGCCCCCAGGGCATCGGCCCACCGGGAAATTTCCCTGTAAGGTCTATGGCCAATCCGCCCCTGATGCCTGTAGTGGTGGCTGTATACAGTGTGCTCTCTCTAGTGTTTGTATATACAGAGTTCTCTCTCTAATTGTGGTATTGACAGTATGATCCCTCTATTGGTGGCAGTATACAATGTGCTCCCACTAAGGGTGGTGTTTACATTGTGCTGCCTCTATTGGGGGTATATACCGTGTACCGTCTCTAGTGGTAGTATATCCATGTGATCTCTCTAGTCATGGTGTATAGAGTGTGCTCAATCTAATGGTGGTGTATTTCGTTTTCTCCCTCTATTGGTAGTGTACATAGTATGCTCCCTTTAGTGCTGGTATGGACTGTGTGATTTCTCTATTGGTGTCTGTATACAGTGTGCTCCCTCTGGTGGTGGTATATACAGTGTGCTGATTTTAGTGGTGGCTATATACAGTGCACGCTCTCTATTGGTGTCTGTATACAGTGTGCTCCCCCTAGTGGTGGTGTAGAGAGTGTTCTTTCTCTGGTGGTGGTTGTCATAGCAACAAGCCGCCATTCCTGTGCTATTGTGATGTCATCAAGTTCTGGAGCCTATAAAAGGCAGGACATTTCTAGACCCTGTCACTTTCTGAGAAATCAGATTGGCTGGAGGGTGCTCCTCTGCGACTTTGCTTCATTTGCATTTATGATGAAGTTTCGCGGCTTATCTTTATTGGTTTGCCTTTGGACCATCTGCACCTTGAGTGGTCACTTGACCACTTACTTGATGGCCATCTTTGGCCACAGTACTGAAAGATCACCACTGATTGCTGTCAGGTAAGTGGAAACAGCAGGGGGTGATGAGAATTAGTAGGAAACAGATAGACGTTTCCGTTGGTGGGGTCTATAAGCTGGGAAAATCCATTTAT
Organism: Bufo bufo; assembly: GCF_905171765.1. Taxonomy (NCBI): domain Eukaryota; kingdom Metazoa; phylum Chordata; class Amphibia; order Anura; family Bufonidae; genus Bufo; species Bufo bufo. The sequence continues at coordinate 592,970,406 of NC_053390.1, forward strand.
AAATGTGGACCCTCCATGATGTTACACTTATCTGTCTATGATATGTGCGCTTCGAGGGGTTGGTGTATACACTGCACGCCCTCTAATTTTGGGCCCAACCCCCAACCTAACTATGGGAATTACATCGGTTAATGGGAAGTAGATGGAGAAGAGAAAAATGGAGATTTATGGAATTCAGCCAAATTCTTCCTGTGGTGATGTCAGAGACATGTCAGCCAATGAGCCTCGGCCCCGCTGATTTCTATTGTGTTCTATGGTAACCTCTGACCAATTGGCACCACTTGGATTTCTAATTCATTTTGCTATAGAGAATTTTAGAATTATTGTTATTATTATTAATAAATGATTTCTTTTTCTTATTTCTTATTATTTTAGTGAGACTGGAGAAGAATTTCCAGTAAATATTGTATTTAGCGCGGCGTTCTCCATCTCTGCCCTCGTAGGTAAGTCTCCTTTCTGGTAAACCTCCAGTAGGAAAATCTCTTCTGTCAGTCATTAACAGATGTCATATTTAAAGGGGAAGTACGCTTTAATGTAAAAGGTATTTGCGCCCTTCCCCCTCATTAACATAATCTCTTCATTTATGGATTAAAGTCTGTATTGTTTTTGTCTTTCAGAAGCAGTCATCATCTACCTCATGCATCGATACCATGAGATGCGGACCGCTGAGCACAGCCGGTGCAAGAAAGCATTTGAGACCTTCATGCTAATCACCGAATGGACTGTGTGCATCGGGGGCATAGCAACAGCCATTTGTCAGGTTTGTAAAACATCTAGACCCAGGAGAAGACCTCACCTCATCCCCTTCTACTCCTGGTAGAGGAAAGATGTCCGTGTACATCGTTAGCCCCCCATGATCTGCTCTTTATCAGGATCTGCGCTCCAGGAGTATATATAATATTATCTCTATGTCTCATTCTAGGGAAAACTGTTCCCGTGTATCCACCAAGCCTTTGTCACACCGGGAGTTGTCCTCGGGGCATTAATTCAGCTCAGAACGGCTATAGCCCTGCATCCCATCTCCAGGAGCAGCCGCTGCATGTCCCACACCAGGACCATATCTGCTTATGTGACATCGTTCACCACCCTGATAAGTATCCTTTACAGAAGGCAGAGGGTTAACTTCAGAGATCTTGTGCCCTTGATACCAAGCCCCCATGTACCCCGGGGCATTATAGCAGAAGACTGGTATCAGGGGCAGGAGATGGCACATGGGAGGGCACGTCCCATAATAGAAGTAATACATTGACAGGAGGAGTATTGGAGTTTCAATATATAATGACTAGTAATGACTTCTGCTATAAATATGTTACTTTCCTATGTACTACTACTTCCAGTGGTGGGAAGTCAGATAATGACAGCCATCTGTGAAGAAGACCAGATCGGCCAGGTACGTACCGTCATGTTCTCTACAGACATAGGACGCTATTGCGTGTCCTGCCGTGCTCTTAACAGACGTCTCCTAGGAGTTTTGTCACTATTGATATGGCCACAGTGCTCCTGAGTGACTGGAACCTTCTACACATGTAGAGAACAGAACACACTATAATAATAGAATAGAACACAATATGAAGTATCCAGAGTCTTCCATTGGATTTTCTCTTTAGACTTATGTTCTCTTCTTTTCAGATTTTCCATATCATCTTCGTAATTTCAGACTGGCTCATTGCATTTGGGTTCTGCCTCCATTACATGAGCTATTATAGCGATTTCCAGGTAGGTATACCGCTCCTCACATCCCCCTGGCCCATTATAAGCTGTCATAACTATATTCACCTGCTGTCCCTGGTGATGTCATCTCAGCGGCAGCAGTCAGATGACATGACTTCCTTAGGAAGACAACCGCTATACTGTTCGTGTAGTATCACACAACCTCCCATATCATTCATGGATGGTCTGTAGCAGCTGATACTTACCTCTACATTACGACCTACAGTATATAGCAGGGTCTCCTTCCCTGACATCCATATTTATTCATAGACTATAAGGGTTGTCTTAAGGAGGCAACTCTGTAGAATGTATCTATTCTTGTTCTTATAGGGGGCACACAAGGGGCTTTAATAATAGGCACCGCCATTGAGCACCTCGTGATGGATTAGACATGAGCGGATTGTACAGATAATGTGTCCTGTTTTATGTCTTCTCCGTACAGTGTCTTACCATCAGATTCCCTGGTAACATCAAGGAGGACTGGATAATTCTTATAGAAGACCTGGAGGCCAGTGATGCAAAGAACATCTCAAGAACATCTGAGCCAGATCTGGAAAAGGGGCCTTAATTCAATCTATTCCTCATGGTTCCCTTTTGAGGTTGCCCTTATGATGCTGCCTTCCACAGCTGCAATCAAAACCATGAAGATGTTCTAAGGAAATAATATACATAAAAACATAAAAAACATAAAAAATTAACATAGAAAAACATAAAAAAACAAAAAATTATTAAAAATAAAAAAATATACCCTTTCCCTATCCCTAATCCCACCCCTAACCCCTAAAAAAATAAAAAAATAAAACAAGTTGTCTTTGATTAATTTAATTGCTGTGAACTCTAACTTTACTTAGCCCTTAGTCAAAGCCAAAGCATATTTCCATACCTTCACACCATGGCATGCACCTTGCTGCATGGCGACAATCACATGGAGGGGTCCACATTCTCTGCCATGTAAGAGTACAAGGCAGGGTTGGCTTTTTAGGAGTAATAAGGGCAGCTGGGTATCTTCCAGTGAGGCTGAGTGAATGCCATCAGCTCCCTAAAGGCAGGAGACTCTACTAAATGGTACAGCAGCGACTGCACCGCCAGCAACTTGGCCCAGTGGGAATTAAGCTTCAGTAGCAGCAGATTACTGTGTGTGTAGAGTTGTTTCCTGGCCACGCATTCTATTATCAATAACTGATGACAGAGAGAAGGAGGAACAGGATTCTGAGCGGGAGAAGCAGAAAAGTGATGACAATGATAAAGACACTGTCGTACTGCACGTGCATGTGGTTTGGCTGCCTTAAGGGAGACCAAGAAAAAGAGGAAACTATTCTTGCGGTAGCTGGCCACCACATTTGTTTGCCCATGGCATGGGGTAATGCTGCTTCATGGGGTTCTGTAGAGCTGTGGTACCTGGCCCAATGCATCCACACTGTCAGCAGATTTCCTCCTTGTACTTCTTTGGGAGGTACGTCGATTCTGCTCTATTTTGCTGCCGCTGCTACCACCTTCCTCCTGTGATATTGCCTTCTCCTAAGCACCATTATCTGGCTCCCAGCCCCTGTCCAACACACAATCACCATCAGAGTCCTCACCCTCCATGCCGCTTTGATCAGATTGTGAGATATCATGGTCTGCATTTGCCCCAAAGTCCACTTTTACTCTAAGTTCCATGGCTACGGATGGCACTATTACCAACACCAGCATAGCAATGCCTGGGGTTCCCCGCACCCTACTGAACCTTCTCCTCAGGGCAGTATAAACACTGTCTCCTCTCACTCAAGTTGTCAACAGTGACCCTGTCTTTCTTATCTTCTTTAGGGCGAGGTGGGGTTTTCTTGCCATTTGTTAGGAAAAAAATAAGTTGCCTTGCTAGTAAGGGGCAATGAAGACAGAGAGGGCTCCACTGAAAACCTTCTCTGAGGCTCCAAGGAGGAGGAGCAGGAGGAATGCTGTGAACCCTGGCTCCAAGGCACGGTGTCAGACTCTGAAATAACCCCTGTGTCACCCTTCTGCAACTGAGAGCAGGAGCGAGCCATCCAATCCACAATCTCATCCTCTTTCTCCTCAATGATAAAAAATAATGCACATTTTCAAGGCCAGGGACAATTGTGCCCTACTACTACTACTGCTACTTCAGGCTGGATAGCTGGTGCTCTTACTGCCCACATTCTTGGGCCTTGCCTTGGGTTTTTCTTTTGGAACCCTTTCATATTCCTAATGTTTTTAGGCCTAATGTACACAGTCACACAATGAATGGAACAGTTTGCAAGTCTGCTTTCTGGAACCAAAAGACAGAGAGGTGCAAGAAACTGTCCTTCCCTTTCCACAATCACACTAAAGACACTGTACTGACAAATGACTTTGGAAATAATACAGTATCGGAACACAAAGCGATATGAGGCCTCTTCTCTCTTAATTTAAACTACTGTGAGATTATCTCTCCCCACAACACACACACACTAAGACTAAGGTGATGCCCTGGCTCCGGTTTTGGCCTAGTATTTCATGTGTTGTCACTCAGAGATTTCAAACGATCTCTCACTAGTGGCAGTGTATACAGAATTCTCTAACTAATGGTGGCATTTGCAGTGTGATACCTGTCAGGGACAGCCTGGGAGCTTGAAGTGGCTCTGGAAAAAAACTAAAAGTGGCCCCATGTTGTAGGCTGGTCCAAATTGACAGAAGGCATGACAACACAGCTGGAGGTGTTTAGCAATAGCATAGGGCAAAATACCATCCCATCAAACCCATATACCACAGTGCAGAACAGTATACTGCCCCAAACGCTGTCCATCGGTGGTGGCCACCAATAGCTGCCATTTTCTGTCTTCCTCTTCCTCTCGTCTCTGATTAAAATATAGAGCAGTGGGCTTAAGAGGTGACATGTGGGCCAGAGCAGTTGAATTCAAGAGGGCATGTGCGGTCACTGGTCGGGTACATGGGTACCTGATTCTCACAGTGTTAATTACTGCTGAGAGCTCATTATGTATACGGCCAATGGCAGAGAGGAGGACTTGGGCGGCCCCCAGGGAAATTTCCCTGTAAGGTCTATGGCCAATCCGCCCCTGATGCCTGTAGTGGTGGCTGTATACAGTGTGCTCTCTCTAGTGTTTGTATATACAGAGTTCTCTCTCTAATTGTGGTATTGACAGTATGATCCCTCTATTGGTGGCAGTATACAATGTGCTCCCACTAAGGGTGGTGTTTACATTGTGCTGCCTCTATTGGGGGTATATATCGTGTACCGTCTCTAGTGGTGGTATATCCATGTGATCTCTTTAGTCATGGTGTATAGAGTGTGCTCAATCTAATTGTGGTGTATTTAGTTTTCTCCCTCTATTGGTAGTGTACATAGTATGCTCCCTTTAGTGCTGGTATGGACTGTGTGATTTCTCTATTGGTGTCTGTATACAGTGTGCTCCCTCTGGTGGTGGTATATACAGTGTGCTGCTTTTAGTGGTGGCTATATACAGTGCACGCTCTCTATTGGTGTCTGTATACAGTGTGCTCCCCCTAGTGGTGGTGTAGAGAGTGTTCTTTCTCTGGTGGTGGTTGTCATAGCAACAAGCCGCCATTCCTGTGCTATTGTGATGTCATCAAGTTCTGGAGCCTATAAAAGGCAGGACATTTCTAGACCCTGTCACTTTCTGAGAAATCAGATTGCCTGGAGGGTGCTCCTCTGCGACTTTGCTTTATTTGCATTTATGATGAAGTTTCGCGGCTTATCTTTATTGGTTTGCCTTTGGACCATCTGGACCTTGAGTGGTCACTTGACCACTTACTTGATGGCCATCTTTGGCCACAGTACTGAAAGATCACCACTGATTGCTGTCAGGTAAGTGGAAACAGCAGGGGGTGATGAGAATTAGTAGGAAACAGATAGACGTTTCCGTTGGTGGGGTCTATAAGCTGGGAAAATCCATTTATAAATGTGGATCCTCCATGATGTTACACTTATCTGTCTATGATATGTGCGCTTCGAGGGGTTGGTGTATACACTGCACGCCCTCTAATTTTGGGCCCAACCCCCAACCTAACTATGGGAATTACATCGGTTAATAGGAAGTAGATGGAGAAGAGAAAAATGGAGATTTATGGAATTCAGCCAAATTCTTCCTGTGGTGATGTCAGAGACATGTCAGCCAATGAGCCTCGGCCCCGCTGATTTCTATTGTGTTCTATGGTAACCTCTGACCAATTGGCACCACTTGGATTTCTAATTCATTTTGCTATAGAGAATTTTAGAATTATTGTTATTATTATTAATAAATGATTTCTTTTTCTTATTTCTTATTATTTTAGTGAGACTGGAGAAGAATTTCCAGTAAATATTGTATTTAGCATGGCGTTCACCATCTCTGCCCTCGTAGGTAAGTCTCCTTTCTGGTAAACCTCCAGTAGGAAAATCTCTTCTGTCAGTCATTAACAGATGTCATATTTAAAGGGGAAGTACGCTTTAATGTAAAAGGTATTTGCGCCCTTCCCCCTCATTAACATAATCTCTTCATTTATGGATTAAAGTCTGTATTGTTTTTGTCTTTCAGAAGCAGTCATCATCTACCTTATGCATCGATACCATGAGATGCGGACCCCTGAGCACAGCCGATGCAAGATAGCATTTGAGACCTTCATGCTAATCACCGAATGGACTGTGTGCATCGGGGGCATAGCAACAGCCATTTGTCAGGTTTGTAAAACATCTAGACCCAGGAGAAGACCTCACCTCATCCCCTTCTACTCCTGGTAGAGGAAAGATGTCCGTGTACATCGTTAGCCCCCCATGATCTGCTCTTTATCAGGATCTGCGCTCCAGGAGTATATGTGTTAAGGCTGGCCGCAGGCTAGCCTGCATTTGTGGGAGGGGCCGGTACCTGTCTTAAGCAGTCCGGCTCTCCCAGGCAGCACGTCGGCATTCGGACGTCTGCTACTTCCGGGTGTGACGTCATCAGCAAGCGTCCTGCACGAGTCGGATCTCAGAGAAGCCGGGTGTACCTTTTCCTTTAGTCTGCAAGCTGTTCAGATCGTTTTCCAAGATAACTGGTTTGTTTGGGGAGCGTGGCAACGTGGAGGAGGGTAGGAGGGTGTGTAGAGAGGGGGAAGAGCGCCGGAGGATCGCTTCTCCTCACTGCGTTCAGGCACATGCAATTCAAGTTTTGGCACCAGGGGGCAGCATTGTCACATAGTTGGAGCTCATTGCCTGTTCAGCATTCTCAGCATAACCTGTATCTAAGTTCATACAGGGGCTGCGAGTCATCTGGGCTCAGCAGGTTAAACTCTGGCAGCTGGGTCCTGGTGCCATTACTGAGTTGATTACTTACAAGGTTGCTGCTTGTCCACATGTTTGACACTCATCACATACACTACATACATACCTTAGACACATAGTTCGCACATCAGGCAGTTTGACGAAAAAAAAAAAAAAAAAGGGTACAAGTGGATTGTTAAATAAAGTTAAAAAAAAAAAAAAAAAGAGTGGGTTGTTCAAATAAAGAAAAAAAAAAAAAAAAGGGTACAAGTGGATTGTTAAATAAAGTAAAAAAAAAGAGTGGGTTGTTCAAATAAATAAAAAAAAAATAATAATAATTTTTTGGGATTTAAAAAAAAAAAAAAATATATAAAATTTTTGGGGAACCTTATCCACCAAGCTTCATCCATACACCTCTAGCATAGGTACATCCGCCAATACAGCTACACGCTCGCACGACATACACACCCCGTTTCATCTCGTAGACTAGTGTCATACGTCATACGGTCTGTTTTCCACAAATCCTATACTTACATACATCACCTACCACGTCTGTAGGTTCGTTAGCCCGCAGTATTCGTTTTTAATTAATCTGCTACGTCACAGATTCACACAAACTCGGGCTCGCTTCATACGTCAGTGGAAACGACTATCATACTCCCTGTCAGCCTCGAAGGCTTTTCGTTCAATCGTTTCACGCCGCTGGGGGGGGAAAGGGGAGGGGCTTAGATTCCGTCATCTTGTCTGTCAGCTTACGGGCAGCAGGTCGTAGGGTTAACAGGTTGTTTGTTTGTTTGTTTTTTCTTCTCTTTTTCTTTCTTCGCTTTTTTTTTTGTTGTTGTTGTTTTGTGGTGTTTGTTGTGTTGTTTGCAGTGGTCTACGCCATCTGCAACTTCAGCCAGTGCAGGCTCCTGCATGTCTGTGCCACATGTTTTAGGGCACATCCGGTCACGGTCTGCACATTGAAGCCGGCGTGACTGAGCCGGGTGAATGTGGAGGCACTAGACCAGCTGCTGTGGCTTCATCCAGTTCAGCCGTTCCGTACATTCCTGGTGGAAGGGTTTTCACGGGAGTTTCACACTGGGCTCATCACCTTGCCCCAGCAGACTCATGAATGCCCCAACTTGCAGTCGGCTTCTAAACATGCTGGTCTGGTGGATTCACTCTTGGCAGTTGAGCTGGACAAGGGTTTCATCATTGGTCCTTTCCAGTCCCCTCCTTTCTGCACTTGGAGGGTGAGCCCGGTGGGGGTGGTGCAGGGAAAATATTCCAATAAATTTAGTTTGATTTATGATTTTTCTGCTCCACATTCTTCCCACGTTCCAAGTCTCAACTCGTTGATTCCGTCCGAGGAATTTTCCTTGAAGTATACTTCCGTAGACCAGGCTATCCAGGTCATTCTTCAGACAGGCATGGGGGCTTGGCTGTCCAAAGCAGATGTCTCTGATGCGTTCAAACTGCTGCCCATTAGCCCATCTCTCTGGCAGTGGCATGGCATCAAGTGGAGAGATGCGTACTATTTCGCCACCAAGTTGACGTTTGGTTCCAGGAGCAGCCCCAGTCTGTTTGACAGGTTAGCGCAGGCACTGGAATGGATTTTGTTGGAACAGGGTTGCCAGAATGTCATTCACTACCTGGATGATTTTCTGTTGTTCGAAGAACCCTCACAGGCGCCTGTTGACTTGCAGGTTCTCTTGCAGGTCTTCAAGGAGTTAAACATTCCAGTGGCCGAACACAAAACAGAAGGGCCTGCGCAGGTTGTCACGTTCTTGGGGATCTCTCTGGATTCACGTGCCATGTCAGCCAGTCTGCCACAAGACAAACTCGACAGAATCAAATCAGGTGTTTGTTCCTTGCTCATGTCTCAGGTTTTCACCAAGAGAGAATTGCAGTCTCTGTTGGGCATGTTAAACTTTGCCATGAGGATCATTCCTCAGGGTAGATCATTCATTTCAAGATTGCTAGTCTTATTACAACAGACCAGTGATTTGGACGCATCAGTGCATCTTAATGCGAACGCCCGAGCAGATCTGTTCATGTGGGACAGATTTCTCAGCGGGTGGAACGGCATTTCCATGTTTATTCCGAGGGCCACTTCTGATTCTCCACACGTATTTTCAGACGCGGCTGCCTCGGTAGGTTTCGCGGCCATATTTGGCTCACATTGGTTCGCCGGCTCATGGCCCACACACGTGGTACAGTTGCCAGGGTTTTCTCAGACGTCGGCATTGTTCGAGATCTATCCTATCGTAGCAGCTGCTATAGTCTGGGGGCATAGGTGGTCGGGTCACACGGTGGTTTTCCACACTGACAACATGGCGACCGCAGAGATCATTAACAAGGGCAGATATAAATCGTTACTCATCATGTCTTTCATGCGTAGATTGACCTGGAGAGCTCTGGGGGTTTCATTTTCATGCCCTGTTTTTGGACGGGGTCAGCAACGTTGCAGCTGATGCTTTATCTCGTTTTGATTTTCTTGCTTTTTCTTACAGAACCCAGAAGCAGACTCAGTGGGCACCCCGGTACCGGACTGGCGGCTGCTGGTCTTGGATTAGACTCTCTGATGGTGGTCGCCAGTTCACTCATTGCCAAGTCTTTGTCGGCCAGTACGTTGCGGTCGTACCGCCGAGCGTGGGTGGTTTTTTCAAACTTTCAGTTGGCATATCCTAGAGGTGACACAGGTCAGGTCAAGTATATGGTGGCTTTCGTATCTTATTGTCATTCGGTATTGGCTTTATCCTACGACACCATTAGGCTATATTTGGCTGGGGTGCAGCATTTTTTGGCACTTAAAGAGCCAGACAGACCCTCTATATTTTCAGCTCACCCGATCAAGACCATCCTCAGAGGCATTCAAAAAAGCCAGGTCACGGTCAAGTCGGTCCGTCGACCTATTACGGGGGACACGTTTCGTAGCCTGTCGGAAGTTCTCACATTGTCACCATTCGGAGTCCTTCCCAGCCTGGTGATCAAGGCGGCGATGTACTTGGCGTTTTACGGGTTTTAAGACCAGGTGAAGTGACACAGGCCAGACAAGGGGCGGTGGCTCTCCACAAGGGAGATTTAGTCAGGATGGGCAGCAACTTTCATTTGCAGTTGCCTCACAACAAAACAAGGCAGGTAGGTCCCGGCCATGTAGTTAAGTTCTTCCAGACCACAAACGCATGGTGTCCAGTGACAGTCTTGGACAACCTCTTGCTGGCCCTTAGTCTTCACAGCCCCACCGACCCATTACTTCCATTCCCTGTTGGTCCACTGACGTCCAGCCAGTTCATCAAACATATTCGCATCCTGTTGACCAATGTAGGATTGAATCCGGCTCAATTCTCGGGGCATTCTTTCCGCATCGGTGCGGCATCCGCAGCGTCCAAGCATGGAGTCCCTGTGCATATCATCAAACACTTGGGGCGCTGGCGCTCGGGGTGCTTTGTACGGTACATCCCGGAGCCACAAGCGGAGCTGGTCCAAGCATTCAGTACATTGGCAGAGTAGCACCTCAGGCCAATCCTTCCCTCACTGGTGGGTTTTGCCCACTTTTTCAGGCATACCGACCTAGTGGGGCCAAGGCACACCTCAGGCCAATTAGGTAGGGGGGTGGTGGTTGGGCATCTTCCACTCGTTTAGGTCCTGACCACAAGTGTTAAGGCTGGCCGCAGGCTAGCCTGGATTTGTGGGAGGGGCCGGTACCTGTCTTAAGCAGTCCGGCTCTCCCAGGCAGCACGTCGGCATTCGGACGTCCCCTGCCCACCCATTCCCATTCTTCATTCAGTCATTCAACCATCACATTCAGGGTATGCCCCCTTTTTCAGGCATACCGACCTAGTGAGGCCAAGGCACACCTCAGGCCAATTAGGTAGGGGGGTGGTGGTTGGGCATCTTCCACTCGTTTAGGTCCTGACCACAAATAATATTATCTCTATGTCTCATTCTAGGGAAAACTGTTCCCGTGTATCCACCAAGCCTTTGTCACACCGGCAGTTGTCCTCGGGGCATTAATTCAGCTCAGAACGGCTATAGCCCTGCATCCCATCTCCAGGAGCAGCCGCTGCATGTCCCACACCAGGACCATATCTGCTTATGTGACATCGTTCACCACCCTGATAAGTATCCTTTACAGAAGGCAGAGGGTTAACTTCAGAGATCTTGTGCCCTTGATACCAAGCCCCCATGTACCCCGGGGCATTATAGCAGAAAACTGGTATCAGGGGCAGGAGATGGCACATGGGAGGGCACGGCCCATAATAGAAGTAATACATTGACAGGCGGAGTATTGGAGTATCAATATATAATGACTAGTAATGACTTCTGCTATAAATATGTTACTTTCCTATGTACTACTACTTCCAGTGGTGGGAAGTCAGATAATGACAGCCATCTGTGAAGAAGACCAGATCGGCCAGGTACGTACCGTCATGTTCTCTACAGACATAGGACGCTATTGCGTGTCCTGCCGTGCTCTTAACAGACGTCTCCTAGGAGTTTTGTCACTATTGATATGGCCACAGTGCTCCTGAGTGACTGGAACCTTCTACACATGTAAAGAACAGAACACACTATAATAATAGAATAGAACACAATATGAAGTATCCAGAGTCTTCCATTGGATTTTCTCTTTAGACTTATGTTCTCTTCTTTTCAGATTTTCCATATCATCTTCGTAATTTCAGACTGGCTCATTGCATTTGGGTTCTGCCTCCATTACATGAGCTATTATAGCGATTTCCAGGTAGGTATACCGCTCCTCACATCCCCCTGGCCCATTATAAGCTGTCATAACTATATTCACCTGCTGTCCCTGGTGATGTCATCTCAGCGGCAGCAGTCAGATGACATGACTTCCTTAGGAAGACAAGCGCTATACTGTTCGTGTAGTATCACACAACCTCCCATATCATTCATGGATGGTCTGTAGCAGCTGATACTTACCTCTACATTACGACCTACAGTATATAGCAGGGTCCCCTTCCCTGACATCCATATTTATTCATAGACTATAAGGGTTGTCTTAAGGAGGCAACTCTGTAGAATGTATCTATTCTTGTTCTTATAGGGGGCACACAAGGGGCTTTAATAATAGGCACCGCCATTGAGCACCTCGTGATGGATTAGACATGAGCGGATTGTACAGATAATGTGTCCTGTTTTATGTCTTCTCCGTACAGTGTCTTACCATCAGATTCCCTGGTAACATCAAGGAGGACTGGATAATTCTTATAGAAGACCTGGAGGCCAGTGATGCAAAGAACATCTCAAGAACATCTGAGCCAGATCTGGAAAAGGGGCCTTAATTAAATCTATTCCTCATGGTTCCCTTTTGAGGTTGCCCTTATGATGCTGCCTTCCTCAGCTGCAATCAAAACCATGAAGATGTTCTAAGGAAATAATATACATAAAAACATAGAAAACATAAAAAAATAACATAGAAAAAAAAATAATTATTAAAAATAAAATAAATATACCCTTTCCCTATCCCTTATCCCACCCCTAACCCCTAAAAAAATAAAAAAATAAAAATAAAACAAGTTGTCTTTGATTAATTTAATTGCTGTGAACTCTAACTTTACTTAGCCCTTAGTCAAAGGCAAAGCATATTTCCATACCTTCACACCATGGCATGCACCTTGCTGCATGGCGACAATCACATGGAGGGGTCCACATTCTCTGCCATGTAAGAGTACAAGGCAGGGTTGGCTTTTTGGGAGTAATAAGGGCAGCTGGGTATCTTCCAGTGAGGCTGAGTGAATGCCATCAGCTCCCTAAAGGCAGGAGACTCTACTAAATGGTACAGCAGCGACTGCACCGCCAGCAACTTGGCCAGGTGGGAATTAAGCTTCAGTAGCAGCAGATTACTGTGTGTGTAGAGTTGTTTCCTGGCCACGCATTCTATTATCAATAACTGATGACAGAGAGAAGGAGGAACAGGATTCTGAGCGGGAGAAGCAGAAAAGTGATGACAATGATAAAGACACTGTCGTACTGCACGTGCATGTGGTTTGGCTGCCTAAAGGGAGACCAAGAAAAGGAGGAAACTATTCTTGCGGTAGCTGGCCACCACATTTGTTTGCCCATGGCATGGGGTAATGCTGCTTCATGTGGTTCTGTAGAGCTGTGGTACCTGGCCCAATGCATCCACAGTGTCAGCAGATTTCCTCCTTGTACTTCTTTGGGAGGTACGTCGATTCTGCTCTATTTTGCTGCCGCTGCTACCACCTTCCTCCTGTGATATTGCCTTCTCCTAAGCACCATTATCTGGCTCCCAGCCCCTGTCCAACACACAATCACCATCAGAGTCCTCACCCTCCATGCCGCTTTGATCAGATTGTGAGATATCATGGTCTGCATTTGCCCCAAAGTCCACTTTTACTCCAAGTTCCATGGCTACGGATGGCACTATTACCAACACCAACATAGCAATGCCTGGGGTTCCCCGCACCCTACTGAACCTTCTCCTCAGGGCAGTATAAACACTGTCTCCTCTCACTCAAGTCGTCAACAGTGACCCTGTCTTTCTTATCTTCTGTAGGGCGAGGTGGGGTTTTCTTGCCATTTGTTAGGAAAAAAATAAGTTGCCTTGCTAGTAAGGGGCAATGAAGACAGAGAGGGCTCCACTGAAAACCTTCTCTGAGGCTGCAAGGAGGAGGAGCAGGAGGAATGCTGTGAACCCTGGCTCCAAGGCACGGTGTCAGACTCTGAAATAACCCCTGTGTCATCCTTCTGCAACTGAGAGCAGGAGCGAGCCATCCAATCCACAATCTCATCCTCTTTCTCCTCAATGATAAAAAATAATGCACCTTTTCAAGGCCAGGGACAATTGTGCCCTACTACTACTACTGCTACTTCAGGCTGGATAGCTGGTGCTCTTACTGCCCACATTCTTGGGCCTTGCCTTGGGTTTTTCTTTTGGAACCCTTTCATATTCCTAATGTTTTTAGGCCTAATGTACACAGTCACACAATGAATGGAACAGTTTGCAAGTCTGCTTTCTGGAACTAAAAGACAGAGAGGTGCAAGAAACTGTCCTTCCCTTTCCACAATCACACTAAAGACACTGTACTGACAAATGACTTTGGAAATAATACAGTATCGGAACACAAAGCGATATGGGGCCTCTTCTCTCTTAATTTAAACTACTGTGAGATTATCTCTCCCCCCAACACACACACACTAAGACTAAGGTGATGCCCTGACTCCGTTTTTGGCCTAGTATTTCATGTGTTGTCACTCAGAGATTTCAAACGATCTCTCACTAGTGGCAGTGTATACAGAATTCTCTAACTAATGGTGGCATTTGCAGTGTGATACCTGTCAGGGACAGCCTGGGAGCTTGAAGTGGCTCTGGAAAAAAACTAAAAGTGGCCCCATGTTGTAGGCGGGTCCAAATTGACAGAAGGCATGACAACACAGGTGGAGGTGTTTAGCAATAGCATAGGGCAAAATACCATCCCATCAAACCCATATACCACAGTGCAGAACAGTATACTGCCCCAAATGCTGTCCATCGGTGGTGGCCACCAATAGCTGCCATTTTCTGTCTTCCTCTTCCTCTCGTCTCTGATTAAAATATAGAGCAGTGGGCTTAAGAGGTGACATGTGGGCCAGAGCAGTTGAATTCAAGAGGGCATGTGCGGTCACTGGTCGGGTACATGGGTACCTGATTCTCACAGTGTTAATTACTGCTGAGAGCTCATTATGTATACGGCCAATGGCAGAGAGGAGGACTTGGGCGGCCCCCAGGGCATCGGCCCACCGGGAAATTTCCCTGTAAGGTCTATGGCCAATCCGCCCCTGATGCCTGTAGTGGTGGCTGTATACAGTGTGCTCTCTCTAGTGTTTGTATATACAGAGTTCTCTCTCTAATTGTGGTATTGACAGTATGATCCCTCTATTGGTGGCAGTATACAATGTGCTCCCACTAAGGGTGGTGTTTACATTGTGCTGCCTCTATTGGGGGTATATACCGTGTACCGTCTCTAGTGGTGGTATATCCATGTGATCTCTCTAGTCATGGTGTATAGAGTGTGCTCAATCTAATGGTGGTGTATTTCGTTTTCTCCCTCTATTGGTAGTGTACATAGTATGCTCCCTTTAGTGCTGGTATGGACTGTGTGATTTCTCTATTGGTGTCTGTATACAGTGTGCTCCCTCTGGTGGTGGTATATACAGTGTGCTGCTTTTAGTGGTGGCTATATACAGTGCACGCTCTCTATTGGTGTCTGTATACAGTGTGCTCCCCCTAGTGGTGGTGTAGAGAGTGTGCTTTCGCTGGTGGTGGTTGTCATAGCAACAAGCCGCCATTCCTGTGCTATTGTGATGTCATCAAGTTCTGGAGCCTATAAAAAGCAGGACATTTCTAGACCCTGTCACTTTCTGAGAAATCAGATTGCCTGGAGGGTGCTCCTCTGCGACTTTGCTTCATTTGCATTTATGATGAAGTTTCGCGGCTTATCTTTATTGGTTTGCCTTTGGACCATCTGGACCTTGAGTGGTCACTTGACCACTTACTTGATGGCCATCTTTGGCCACAGTACTGAAAGATCACCACTGATTGCTGTCAGGTAAGTGGAAACAGCAGGAGGTGATGAG
This sequence comes from Bufo bufo, assembly GCF_905171765.1. NCBI lineage: Eukaryota > Metazoa > Chordata > Amphibia > Anura > Bufonidae > Bufo > Bufo bufo. Next base: position 592,985,935 of record NC_053390.1, read on the forward strand.
AATTAGTAGGAAACAGATAGACGTTTCCGTTGGTGGGGTCTATAAGCTGGGAAAATCCATTTATAAATGTGGACCCTCCATGATGTTACACTTATCTGTCTATGATATGTGCGCTTCGAGGGGTTGGTGTATACACTGCACGCCCTCTAATTTTGGGCCCAACCCCCAACCTAACTATGGGAATTACATCGGTTAATGGGAAGTAGATGGAGAAGAGAAAAATGGAGATTTATGGAATTCAGCCAAATTCTTCCTGTGGTGATGTCAGAGACATGTCAGCCAATGAGCCTTGGCCCCGCTGATTTCTATTGTGTTCTATGGTAACCTCTGACCAATTGGCACCACTTGGATTTCTAATTCATTTTGCTATAGAGAATTTTAGAATTATTGTTATTATTATTAATAAATGATTTCTTTTTCTTATTTCTTATTATTTTAGTGAGACTGGAGAAGAATTTCCAGTAAATATTGTATTTAGCGTGGCGTTCTCCATCTCTGCCCTCGTAGGTAAGTCTCCTTTCTGGTAAACCTCCAGTAGGAAAATCTCTTTTGTCAGTCATTAACAGATGTCATATTTAAAGGGGAAGTACGCTTTAATGTAAAAGGTATTTGCGCCCTTCCACCTCATTAACATAATCTCTTCATTTATGGATTAAAGTCTGTATTGTTTTTGTCTTTCAGAAGCAGTCATCATCTACCTCATGCATCGATACCATGAGATGCGGACCCCTGAGCACAGCCGGTGCAAGAAAGCATTTGAGACCTTCATGCTAATCACCGAATGGACTGTGTGCATCGGGGGCATAGCAACAGCCATTTGTCAGGTTTGTAAAACATCTAGACCCAGGAGAAGACCTCACCTCATCCCCTTCTACTCCTGGTAGAGGAAAGATGTCCGTGTACATCGTTAGCCCCCCATGATCTGCTCTTTATCAGGATCTGCGCTCCAGGAGTATATATAATATTATCTCTATGTCTCATTCTAGGGAAAACTGTTCCCTTGTATCCACCAAGCCTTTGTCACACCGGCAGTTGTCCTCGGGGCATTAATTCAGCTCAGAACGGCTATAGCCCTGCATCCCATCTCCAGGAGCAGCCACTGCATGTCCCACACCAGGACCATATCTGCTTATGTGACATCGTTCACCACCCTGATAAGTATCCTTTACAGAAGGCAGAGGGTTAACTTCAGAGATCTTGTGCCCTTGATACCAAGCCCCCATGTACTCCGGGGCATTATAGCAGAAGACTGGTATCAGGGGCAGGAGATGGCACATGGGAGGGCACGGCCCATAATAGAAGTAATACATTGACAGGCGGAGTATTGGAGTATCAATATATAATGACTAGTAATGACTTCTGCTATAAATATGTTACTTTCCTATGTACTACTACTTCCAGTGGTGGGAAGTCAGATAATGACAGCCATCTGTGAAGAAGACCAATATCGGCCAGGTACGTACCGTCATGTTCTCTAAAGACATAGGACGCTATTGCGTGTCCTGCCGTGCTCTTAACAGACGTCTCCTAGGAGTTTTGTCACTATTGATATGGCCACAGTGCTCCTGAGTGACTGGAACCTTCTACACATGTAGAGAACAGAACACACTATAATAATAGAATAGAACACAATATGAAGTATCCAGAGTCTTCCATTGGATTTTCTCTTTAGACTTATGTTCTCTTCTTTTCAGATTTTCCATATCATCTTCGTAATTTCAGACTGGCTCATTGCATTTGGGTTCTGCCTCCATTACATGAGCTATTACAGCGATTTCCAGGTAGGTATACCGCTCCTCACATCCCCCTGGCCCATTATAAGCTGTCATAACTATATTCACCTGCTGTCCCTGGTGATGTCATCTCAGCGGCAGCAGTCAGATGACATGACTTCCTTAGGAAGACAACCGCTATACTGTTTGTGTAGTATCACACAACCTCCCATATCATTCATGGATGGTCTGTAGCAGCTGATACTTACCTCTACATTACGACCTACAGTATATAGCAGGGTCCACTTCCCTGACATCCATATTTATTCATAGACTATAAGGGTTGTCTTAAGGAGGCAACTCTGTAGAATGTATATATTCTTGTTCTTATAGGGGGCACACAAGGGGCTTTAATAATAGGCACCGCCATTGAGCACCTCGTGATGGATTAGACATGAGCGGATTGTACAGATAATGTGTCCTGTTTTATGTCTTCTCCGTACAGTGTCTTACCATCAGATTCCCTGGTAACATCAAGGAGGACTGGATAATTCTTATAGAAGACCTGGAGGCCAGTGATGCAAAGAACATCTCAAGAACATCTGAGCCAGATCTGGAAAAGGGGCCTTAATTCAATCTATTCCTCATGGTTCCCTTTTGAGGTTGCCCTTATGATGCTGCCTTCCTCAGCTCCAATCAAAACCATGAAGATGTTCTAAGGAAATAATATACATAAAAACATAAAAAACATAAAAAAATAACATAGAAAAACATAAAAAAACTAAAAATTATTAAAAATAAAAAAATATACCCTTTCCCTATCCCTAATCCCACCCCTAACCCCTAAAAAAAATAAAAAATAAAAAATAAAACAAGTTGTCTTTGATTAATTTAATTGCTGTGAACTCTAACTTTACTTAGCCCTTAGTCAAAGGCAAAGCATATTTCCATACCTTCACACCATGGCATGCACCTTGCTGCATGGCGACAATCACATGGAGGGGTCCACATTCTCTGCCATGTAAGAGTACAAGGCAGGGTTGGCTTTTTGGGAGTAATAAGGGCAGCTGGGTATCTTCCAGTGAGGCTGAGTGAATGCCATCAGCTCCCTAAAGGCAGGAGACTCTACTAAATGGTACAGCAGCGACTGCACCGCCAGCAACTTGGCCAGGTGGGAATTAAGCTTCAGTAGCAGCAGATGACTGTGTGTGTAGAGTTGCTTCCTGGCCACGCATTCTATTATCAATAACTGATGACAGAGAGAAGGAGGAACAGGATTCTGAGCGGGAGAAGCAGAAAAGTGATGACAATGATAAAGACACTGTCGTACTGCACGTGCATGTGGTTTGGCTGCCTTAAGGGAGACCAAGAAAAGGAGGAAACTATTCTTGCGGTAGCTGGCCACCACATTTGTTTGCCCATGGCATGGGGTAATGCTGCTTCATGTGGTTCTGTAGAGCTGTGGTACCTGGCTCAATGCATCCACAGTGTCAGCAGATTTCCTCCTTGTACTTCTTTGGGAGGTACGTCGATTCTGCTCTATTTTGCTGCCGCTGCTACCACCTTCCTCCTGTGATATTGCCTTCTCCTAAGCACCATTATCTGGCTCCCAGCCCCTGTCCAACACACAATCACCATCAGAGTCCTCACCCTCCATGCCGCTTTGATCAGATTGTGAGATATCATGGTCTGCATTTGCCCCAAAGTCCACTTTTACTCCAAGTTCCATGGCTACGGATGGCACTATTACCAACACCAATATAGCAATGCCTGGGGTTCCCCGCACCCTACTGAACCTTCTCCTCAGGGCAGTATAAACACTGTCTCCTCTCACTCAAGTCGTCAACAGTGACCCTGTCTTTCTTATCTTCTGTAGGGCGAGGTGGGGTTTTCTTGCCATTTGTTAGGAAAAAAATAAGTTGCCTTGCTAGTAAGGGGCAATGAAGACAGAGAGGGCTCCACTGAAAACCTTCTCTGAGGCTGCAAGGAGGAGGAGCAGGAGGAATGCTGTGAACCCTGGCTCCAAGGCACGGTGTCAGACTCTGAAATAACCCCTGTGTCATCCTTCTGCAACTGAGAGCAGGAGCGAGCCATCCAATCCACAATCTCATCCTCTTTCTCCTCAATGATAAAAAATAATGCACCTTTTCAAGGCCAGGGACAATTGTGCCCTACTACTACTACTGCTACTTCAGGCTGGATAGCTGGTGCTCTTACTGCCCACATTCTTGGGCCTTGCCTTGGGTTTTTCTTTTGGAACCCTTTCATATTCCTAATGTTTTTAGGCCTAATGTACACAGTCACACAATGAATGGAACAGTTTGCAAGTCTGCTTTCTGGAACCAAAAGACAGAGAGGTGCAAGAAACTGTCCTTCCCTTTCCACAATCACACTAAAGACACTGTACTGACAAATGACTTTGGAAATAATACAGTATCGGAGCAGAAAGCGATATGGGGCCTCTTCTCTCTTAATTTAAACTACTGTGAGATTATCTCTCCCCCCAACACACACACACTAAGACTAAGGTGATGCCCTGGCTCCGGTTTTGGCCTAGTATTTCATGTGTTGTCACTCAGAGATTTCAAACGATCTCTCACTAGTGGCAGTGTATACAGAATTCTCTAACTAATGGTGGCATTTGCAGTGTGATACCTGTCAGGGACAGCCTGGGAGCTTGAAGTGGCTCTGGAAAAAAACGAAAAGTGGCCCCATGTTGTAGGCGGGTCCAAATTGACAGAAGGCATGACAACACAGGTGGAGGTGTTTAGCAATAGCATAGGGCAAAATACCATCCCATCAAACCCATATACCATAGTGCGGAACAGTATACTGCCCCAAACGTTGTCCATCGGTGGTGGCCACCAATAGCTGCCATTTTCTGTCTTCCTCTTCCTCTCGTCTCTGATTAAAATATAGAGCAGTGGGCTTAAGAGGTGACATGTGGGCCAGAGCAGTTGAATTCAAGAGGGCATGTGCGGTCACTGGTCGGGTACATGGGTACCTGATTCTCACAGTGTTAATTACTGCTGAGAGCTCATTATGTATACGGCCAATGGCAGAGAGGAGATCTTGGGCGGCCCCCAGGGCATCGGCCCACCGGGAAATTTCCCTGTAAGGTCTATGGCCAATCCGCCCCTGATGCCTGTAGTGGTGGCTGTATACAGTGTGCTCTCTCTAGTGTTTGTATATACAGAGTTCTCTCTCTAATTGTGGTATTGACAGTATGATCCCTCTATTGGTGGCAGTATACAATGTGCTCCCACTAAGGGTGGTGTTTACATTGTGCTGCCTCTATTGGGGGTATATACCGTGTACCGTCTCTAGTGGTGGTATTTCCATGTGATATCTCTAGTCATGGTGTATAGAGTGTGCTCAATCTAATGGTGGTGTATTTAGTTTTCTCCCTCTATTGGTAGTGTACATAGTATGCTCCCTTTAGTGCTGGTATGGACTGTGTGATTTCTCTATTGGTGTCTGTATACAGTGTGCTCCCTCTGGTGGTGGTATATACAGTTTGCTGCTTTTAGTGGTGGCTATATACAGTGCACGCTCTCTATTGGTGTCTGTATACAGTGTGCTCCCCCTAGTGGTGGTGTAGAGAGTGTGCTTTCTCTGGTGGTGGTTGTCATAGCAACAAGCCGCCATTCCTGTGCTATTGTGATGTCATCAAGTTCTGGAGCCTATAAAAGGCAGGACATTTCTAGACCCTGTCACTTTCTGAGAAATCAGATTGCCTGGAGGGTGCTCCTCTGCGACTTTGCTTCATTTGCATTTATGATGAAGTTTCGCGGCTTATCTTTATTGGTTTGCCTTTGGACCATCTGGACCTTGAGTGGTCACTTGACCACTTACTTGATGGCCATCTTTGGCCACAGTACTGAAAGATCACCACTGATTGCTGTCAAGTAAGTGGAAACAGCAGGGGGTGATGAGAATTAGTAGGAAACAGATAGACGTTTCCGTTGGTGGGGTCTATAAGCTGGGAAAATCCATTTATAAATGTGGATCCTCCATGATGTTACACTTATCTGTCTATGATATGTGCGCTTCGAGGGGTTGGTGTATACACTGCACGCCCTCTAATTTTGGGCCCAACCCCCAACCTAACTATGGGAATTACATCGGTTAATGGGAAGTAGATGGAGAAGAGAAAAATGGAGATTTATGGAATTCAGCCAAATTCTTCCTGTGGTGATGTCAGAGACATGTCAGCCAATGAGCCTCGGCCCAGCTGATTTCTATTGTGTTCTATGGTAACCTCTGACCAATTGGCACCACTTGGATTTCTAATTCATTTTGCTATAGAGAATTTTAGAATTATTGTTATTATTATTAATAAATGATTTCTTTTTCTTATTTCTTATTATTTTAGTGAGACTGGAGAAGAATTTCCAGTAAATATTGTATTTAGCGTGGCGTTCTCCATCTCTGCCCTCGTAGGTAAGTCTCCTTTCTGGTAAACCTCCAGTAGGAAAATCTCTTTTGTCAGTCATTAACAGATGTCATATTTAAAGGGGAAGTACGCTTTAATGTAAAAGGTATTTGCGCCCTTCCCCCTCATTAACATAATCTCTTCATTTATGGATTAAAGTCTGTATTGTTTTTGTCTTTCAGAAGCAGTCATCATCTACCTTATGCATCGATACCATGAGATGCGGACCCCTGAGCACAGCCGGTGCAAGAAAGCATTTGAGACCTTCATGCTAATCACCGAATGGACTGTGTGCATCGTGGGCATAGCAACAGCCATTTGTCAGGTTTGTAAAACATCTAGACCCAGGAGAAGACCTCACCTCATCCCCTTCTACTCCTGGTAGAGGAAAGATGTCCGTGTACATCGTTAGCCCCCCATGATCTGCTCTTTATCAGGATCTGCGCTCCAGGAGATTATCTGTACAATCCGCTCATGTCTAATCCATCACGAGGTGCTCAATGGCGGTGCCTATTATTAAAGCCCCTTGTGTGCCCCCTATAAGAACAAGAATAGATACATTCTACAGAGTTGCCTCCTTAAGACAACCCTTATAGTCTATGAATAAATATGGATGTCAGGGAAGGGGACCCTGCTATATACTGTAGGTCGTAATGTAGAGGTAAGTATCAGCTGCTACAGACCATCCATGAATGATATGGGAGGTTGTGTGATACTACACGAACAGTATAGCGGTTGTCTTCCTAAGGAAGTCATGTCATCTGACTGCTGCCGCTGAGATGACATCACCAGGGACAGCAGGTGAATATAGTTATGACAGCTTATAATGGGCCAGGGGGATGTGAGGAGCGGTATACCTACCTGGAAATCGCTATAATAGCTCATGTAATGGAGGCAGAACCCAAATGCAATGAGCCAGTCTGAAATTACGAAGATGATATGGAAAATCTGAAAAGAAGAGAACATAAGTCTAAAGAGAAAATCCAATGGAAGACTCTGGATACTTCATATTGTGTTCTATTCTATTATTAAGTAGGTGCAATTTCTGATATGTCACAGGAATATATGGTGGAAAAGGATACCTGTGGGACCTGATGTTTTGCCTATACACATTAAAGTGGATGGTTTCAGCTTAAAGAGGTTTTCTCCTGATCGGATAGGGAACGCACGGTCCTACAAAACGCATTGACTGAACTATGAATTGTGCCCACTTCATCTTTGGGACCTGCAGCGGCCAATATTTGAGGCAACGTACTGGAGTTTTAAAGTTTAATATTGGTGTGTATATGTGTTTGCAGGAAAGATTTATGACATTAGAGCATGGTTTGAAATAACTAGCAGTAAGAATAAGTCTTTGTTGCCATAATGCTGTGTGTGTGTGTATATGCGTGTGTCCAAGTAAAAAAAAAAAAATCTACTACTGTAGCATTAGAGATTGTTTTAAAAAATATATATGATGAAAAAGCATTGTACCTAGTGTGTGTCAATAGATATGTGGCTAGTACTAAACATATGAAGATGCTGAAAAAAATATATCTGAAACAGTACTCGTTTCATGAACAATTAAACACTGTTGAAGTTAACTATCTGTGGGAAAATTGTTTGGTGAGACAAGTATAATGTGGTGTATGTATGAATGTAAAAAGTAAAAGACAAATGAGTATAAGATGGTTCCCTTGAAGAATACCCTTTTCTCTTTACACAAGGGTTGATATGTCTGGACTGTTCTTTGTTTAAGGGACATAGACACACACAGAAAAGGGTATTTTATGGCCTCACCCGCTCCAGTCTCAGCTTTTGCATATCTCTGTGTTTTTCCTTTGCTGAAGTGTGTATGTGTCTCAGGAAAGCTGGAAAAATGCTTGTGAAATAAGAGGCACAAAAGAGGGGGTGGGCATGGCTGACTGCTGCATGTGGCAAGCCTAGTAGCTTTAAGAATGTGTGAAAAAAATTTAAGAAGGAGGAATGTCTAAATTATTTTATTTAGAATAGGTAATGGTGTTACTAAAATTAATTTTCTACAATTTCTATATTTTGAGATAGGTCGAAATGAATTAAAGTGGAACAAACAGGGGTAGAATGTATTGTAAGGATATTTTGCATCAGTAAGTACTGATTTGTTCTGTCTCCTTTAATTATTATATCACCTTTAATATTCTTTGTAATGTAGTGAGTTAGACATATAGTGTAGATAGTTAGACATACCCAAACCCCCATTGTCCTAAAAAGGCCACATTCCTGAGTCACTATGTCAGAGACATGTTTGCTGTACCTAGACTTCCTTAAAGGGGTTGTCCCACTTCATTAAATACGGTTACATTAAATCATTGCCCCCCACTGAACATTTCTTCCAATACATGTAATTTAAAAAAACTTAGCATTCAGCCTAAAAATGCTCCTTTCTCTCTCCTTTGTTTGTCCTGGTATCCCATGGATACGGCCACATCTCGCCGGCCGCATCCATGCCGCACCTGCGCACTGGTAACTATTGCGATCCTACAGCCGGCCTCTCCCTCACACTGTGAGCGCGCACGTCCCATAGTTTTGCGCGGGCGCCCAATCATAGCAATGTATTACTGTTTTCTGGCAGCAGGAGGGAGCGCACAGCGTCATAGCAACCGAGGACGCCGTGCGCTCCCTCCTGCCGCCGGAATACAGTGATATACTGCTATGATCTATATGCTTTTTATCCGGGGCCAGGGTCCCGAATCAAACTACCACTGCCCCGAACCTCGCGACAAAGTCAGCAGGAGCCCCAGCATCTCCTCCTATACCTTGCCCGGCGACATTCGCAGCTCCAGCCGCCGCATCTGCAGAGGCAACGGGACGGGCTGTGACGTCATGCTGAGCGTCCAATCAGCTGGCGGCCATTGGACGGGACGCAGCATGTCCTTCTACTCCGGTCCTGTGGTAGTTCTTACCTCATAACCATGAGTGCTGTCGGCGAGCCGCCTGGGAGCTTCAGCAAGAGGCTGCTGGTGACCGGCTTCATGTAAGTGACTTGGCCCGCCGCCAGTGCTAGTAATCTTCTGATGACAGCCTGTGGGTGCAGTGTAGGGACATTACTGGGGGCAGTTTGGAAAGTTACTATGGGCACTATAGGGAGATTACTGGGTGCATTGAAGGGAGATTACTGGGGGCAGTGGAGGAAGTTACTATGGGCACTATAGGGAGATTACTAGGTGCACTTTACTGTGGGCACTATGGGGACATTACTGGGGGCAGTGGAGGGAAATTACTGTTGACACTATAGGGACATTACTGGGGGCATGAACATTACCGGGGGCAGTTGGGGGTCATTACTGTGGGCGTTATATAGAGACATTACTGCAGCCGGAATACAGTGATATACTGCTATGATCTATAAGAGAGTATCACTGTATTCCAGCGGCAGGAGGGAGCGCACGGCGTCATAGCAACAGAGGACGCCGTGCTCTCTGGTGCCCAGAAGGAGTCCAGGCGGCAATCCACAGATGCCCCCCACCCCATAAGTGCCATCCACAGATCCCCCCACCCCATAAGTGCCATCCACAGATCCCCCCACCCCATAAGTGCTATCCACAGATGCCCCCCCCCCCATAAGTGCCATCCACAGATGCCCCCCCCCCCCCCCATAAGCTGGGTAATAGGTCAGTGATAATATCAGACACCGGGAAAGCTGGGTAATAAGTCTATAAGACTTATTACCCAGCTTTCCTGGTATCAGATATTATCAGATACTTATTACCCAGCTTTCCCGGTGAACAATATTATTACAGACTTATTACCCAGCTTTCCCGGTGTCTGATATTATCGCTGACTTATTACCCAGCTTTCCCGGTGTACAATATTATTGTACACCGGGAAAGCTGGGTAATAAGTCTGTAATAATATTGTTCACCGGGAAAGCTGGGTAATAAGTCTGTAATAATATTGTTCACCGGGAAAGCTGGGTAATAAGTCAGTGATAATATCTGATACCGGGAAAGCTGGGTAATAAGTCAGTGATAATATCAGACACCGGGAAAGCTGGGTAATACGTCAGTGAATATATCTATCTATATCTAGCACAGATCATATGGCTACTAGCTAACATGCATTTGGGCTGTAGTGATTTATTGTTTTTGCTGCACAGAATGGGTTTGTAACACAGGTTTTATGTGTAAAAGTGTATTAGAATGCAGGACAGCCACAAGTTACTACATTAGTTCACTATCATTGGTCAGTGGTCACTGAGTGATTCCCCAGCAGGGGGATGGGCTTTACATACTCTGCAGGCTCCAGAAGGATGACTCATCCACATGAACGAGCATGCAAGGACTGAACTCTCAGGGTGAGTCATGAGGAGGCGTGGCCGGCCTTCACTCAACTGCCTGAGCCAAACCAGGAAGTTATCAGGACATTTACTGCTCGTAAGACTGAAAAAGCAAAGTGGGACAACCCCTTTAAGAGTAGAGGCTAAAAGGTATAAACTTTTCTAAACATAGACAAGTAACTGAAACTCAACTGAAAACATGATAGAGGTAGGATGTTGTAAGGTCGCTATCCCTATCTCTTATATCATTATGGGGTGTAGGCCATGTGCTATGACATTGGCGGCAGGCGTCCCCTCATATTGTATTGTGCAGGCCAAGTGATTAATTATTATTCATTCTGTATGTGATCCTTTTGTTTTACCTTATATTTAATTACACTTAGCAAATATTTTTATCACTTACCCTGTTAAGCCTATTTATTCTCAAATCATTCAATTCATGTTAAAACAGTATTATATAACAGTGTTTCCCAGCTGCCTTAGAATCTCATATTATGCATCTCCCTTTTACACTAAAAGCTGACTTTGACATGAAGCTCCCCTTCTTTTTCATAAGAAGCTGTGCATTGGGATGTTACTGTGAGACCAATCTATACGTGGTGGGTGCTAGCTGTATCATACAGCAGACATCCACTGCAATAATGGGGAATAGTTATTATGCCGAACCCTGTCATTTAACTGCTCTCTGAGGCAAGACAACGGGATGTGGCTCACTTTGCATTCTGAGGGATCCCTCACAGTGAAATTACGGGGCTCAAAACTTTTACCATGGCAGCCTGGTAAGCTCCCTCCTAAGCTATGAACAATGCACAGCACAGTAGAGAGTGTATGAATATCCTATTCACCCTAGTAGATCTTTATTAGGATGAACAGGACAAGGGATCAAAACATCTCAGGTTCAAGCCCCCTAAGGGGTTAAAAGTTATTACTGTAAAAGTACTGTACAAATTTTTTTTAAAAAAGCATTAAAAAATTTAAAGTTGAAATCACCCCCTTTCCCAATTATACATATGAAAATATATTAACAATAAAAGCATATATATATCCGGTATCGCTACGTCCAAAAAGTTATGGCTGTCACAAAATGGTAATGCAAAAAAAAAAAAAATTCTCAAAGATTATTATTTTTTTTTTAAGTTGTAAAACAAAAAACTAAATTCTTATTGAGCTACAGAATCAGGATGTCATGACATTTTTAGTGCACATTATCCACCTCAGCTCCCCTAGCTTAAACACCCTTAATGACCAGGCCACTTTTTACACTTCTGCACTATACTACTTTCACTGTTTATTGCTCGGTCATGCAACTTACCACCCAAATGAATTTTACCTCCTTTTCTTCTCACTAATAGAGCTTTCATTTGGTGGTATTTCATTGCTGCTGACATTTTAACTTTTTTTGTATTAATCGAAATTTAACAAAATTTTGGCAAAAAAATGAAATTTTTCACTTTCAGTTGTAATTTTTTTTTAAAAAAACGACATCCATATATACATTTTTCTCTAAATTTATTGTTCTACATGTCTTTGATAAAAAAAAAATGTTTGGGTAAAAAAATAATGGTTTGGGTAAAAGTTCTAGCGTTTACATACTATGGTGCAAAAATGTGAATTTCCGCTTTTTGAAGCAGCTCTGACTTTCTGAGCACCTGTCATGTTTCCTGAGGTTCTACAATGCCCAGACAGTAGAAAAAACCCACAAATGACCCCATTTCGGAAAGTAGACACCCTAAGGTATTCGCTGATGGGCATAGTGAGTTCATAGAACTTTTTATTTTTTGTCACAAGTTAGCGGAAAATTAAGATTTTTTTTTTTTCATACAAAGTCTCATATTCCACTAACTTGTGACAAAAAATAAAAACTTCCATGAACTCACTATGCCCATCACGAAATACCTTGGGGTGTCTTCTTTCCAAAATGGGGTCACTTGTGGGGTAGTTATACTGCCCTGGCATTTCAGGGGCCCTAATGTGTGGGAAGTAGTTTGAAATCAAAATGTGTAAAAAATGCCCTGCGGAATCCTAAAGGTGCTCTTTGGAATATGGGCCCCTTTGCCCACCTAGGCTGCAAAAAAGTGTCACATATCTGGTATCGCCGTACTCAGGAGAAGTTGGGCAATGTGTTTTGGGGTGTCATTTTACATATACCCATGCTGGGTGAGATAAATATCTCGGTCAAATGCCAACTTTGTATAAAAAAATGGGAAAAGTTGTCTTTTGCCGAGATATTTCTCTCACCCAGCATGGGTATATGTAAAAAGACACCCCAAAACACATAGCCCTACTTCTTCTGAGTACGGCGATACCAGATGTGTGACACTTTTTTGCAGCCTAGGTGGGCATATGGGCCCACATTCCAAAGAGCACCTTTAGGATTTCACAGGGCATTTTTTACACATTTTGATTTCAAACTACTTCTCACACATTAGGGCCCCTAAAATGCCAGGGAAGTATAACTACCCCATAAGTGACCCCATTTTGGAAAGAAGACACCCCAAGGTATTTCGTGATGAACATAGTGAGTTCATGGAAGTTTTTATTTTTTGTCACAAGTTAGTGGAATATGAGACTTTGTATGAAAAAAAAAAATCATCATTTTCCGCTAACTTGTGACAAAAAATAAAAAATTCTAGGAACTCGCCATGCCCCTCAAGGAATACCTTGGGGTGTCTTCTTTCCAAAATGGGGTCACTTGTGGGGAAGTTATACTGCACTGGCATTTTAGGGGCCCTAATGTGTGAGAAGTAGTTTGAAATCAAAATGTGTAAAAAATGCGAATGAAATCCGAAAGGTGCTCTTTGGAATGTGGGCCCATTTGCCCACCTAGGCTGCAAAAAAGTGTCACACATCTGGTATTGCCGTACTCAGGAGAAGTAGGGAAATGGTTTTGGGGTGTCTTTTTACATATACCCATGCTGGGTGAGAGAAATATCTCGGCAAAAGACAACATTTTCCATTTTTTTTATACAAAGTTGGCATTTGACCAAGAAATTAATCTCACCCACCATGGGTATATGTAAAATGACACCCCAAAACACTTTCCCCAACTTCTCCTGAGTATGGCGATACCCCATGTGTGACACTTTTTTCCAGCCTAGATGCGCAAATGGGCCCAAATTCCTTTTAGGAGGGCATTTTTAGACATTTGGATTCCAGACTTCTTCTCACGCTTTAGGGCCCCTAAAATGCCAGGGCAGTATAAATACCCACATGTGATCCCATTTTGGAAAGAAGACACCCCAAGGTATTCAATGAGGGGCATGGCGAGTTCATAGAAATATTTTTTTTTTTTGGCACAAGTTAGCGGAAATTTAGTTTTATTTGTTTTTTCTCACAAAGTCTCCCTTTCCGCTAACTTGGGACAAAAATTTCAATCTTCCATGGACTCAATATGCCCCTCAGCGAATTGTGGTGTCTTCTTTCCAAAATGCCCTGGCATTTGAGGGTCTCCACAATCATTACATGTATGGCCAGCATTAGGAGTTTCTGCTATTCTTCTTATATTGAGCATACGGGTAATGAGATTTTTCTTTTTCCGTTCAGCCTCTGGGCTGAAAGAAAAAATGAACGGCACAGATTTCTTCATTCGCATCGATCAATGTGGATGAAAAAATCTCTGCCCAAAAAAAAAAAGGAGGGGAAAGGCGTCTGCCAGGACATAGGAGCTCGGCCAAACATCCAAACCCACTTAGCCAGTATGCCCTGGCAAACCAGATTTCTCCATTCACATCAATCGATGTGAATGAATAAATCATTGCCAGGATTTTAATTTTTTTTTATATACAAAGTGTTTGCCAAAGTATATGAACACCGCCTACCCCGCAGCTCATACACCTCGGCAAACGTATCTTTTACTGCAGAGGAGAAATCTCGTCTTGCAGCGCCGCATACACCGATTTTTGTGTAATCTTACAGCAGCACAATGCTTCTGTCAGAATGCACATCAGTGCTGCAGCTAGTCAATCGGTTGGTCCACCTGGAAGGTAAAAAAAACAAAAGAAAAAAGAAAAAACCAGGCCGCAACGCAATAAATTTATTAACTTTATAATAACATTTGAACGGAACATATAAACTTTATTAAACTTTTTGTACAGAACGTTAACCTTTTTGCTTAATGGTGATTTTTATTAATTTTTTTACCTTTATAGGACAAACCTCTCCTTCCCCATTGGACAATGTGCAAAGCTCAAAGATGTGGCGAAGTACATTATGCACTTTGTCCCAGGTGAAAGGAGAGGTTTGCAGCAGCTGTGAGTGAAAGGGCCCTAATAGCCCTGTGTGCCTGTCCTGTGAGATGCAATACCTATGCTAAGTGTACCTGTGTGTGGTACTTCCGGAAACACTCCCCTAAGCATAGGGCAGGGTGGTCAGGGCAGTCAGGACAGAAATAGCGGGTGTCACGCCTTATTCCATTCCTGCTACAGACACGACATCTTTTTCGGGGTGACGGTTGGGTTGAGGTACCAGCAACGACATTGGGGAAATGTCGCTCGTGTAGACGGCTCACTACACTGGTGGATAGGGCCACGGAACCTCCTGGATACAGGAGGTTCTCGATGATCTCTTCCTGAAATTTGAGGAAGGATCCTGTTCTCCCAGCCTTACTGTAGAGAACAAAACTATTATATGCAGCCAATTGAATCAAATATACAGACACCTTCTTATATCAGCGTCTGGTGCGTCGAGAAACAAAATAAGGAGCCAACATCTGGTCATTGAAGTCCACCCCTCCCATGAGCGCATTATAGTCGTGGACACAGAGGGGCTTTTCAATGACACTGGTTGCCCGTTCTATTTGTATTGTCGTGTCTGCGTGAATGGAGGAGAGCATGTAAACGTCACGCTTGTCTCTCCATTTCACCGCGAGCAGTTCTTCGTTACACAAGGCAGCCCTCTCCCCCCTTGCAAGACGGGTGGTAACGAGCCGTTGGGGGAAGCCCCGGCGCTAGGTCGCGCGGTGCCACAGCAGCCAATCTGTTCTAGGAACAAATGCCTGAAGAGCGGCACACTTGTGTAAAAATTGTCCACATAAAGATGGTACCCCTTGCCAAATAAGGGTGACACCAAGTCCCAGACTGTCTTCCCACTGCTCCCCAAGTAGTCAGGGCAACCGACCGGCTCTAGGCTCTGATCTTTACCCTCATAGATCCGAAATTTGTGGGTATAGCCTGTGGCCCTTTCACAGAGCTTATACAATTTGACCCCATACCGGGCGCGCTTGCTTGGGATGTATTGTTTGAAGCCAAGGTGCCCGGTAAAATGTATAAGGGACTCGTCTACTCAGATGTTTTGCTCAGGGGTATACAAATCTGCAAATTTGTTGTTGAAGTGGTCTTTGAGGGGCCGAATTTTGTGGAGCCGGTCAAAAGCTGGGTGGCCTCTGGGACGGGAGGTGGTGTTGTCGCTAAATGCAGGATGGTCTCAAATCGTGTCCTGGACATAGCAGCAGAGAACATGAGCATGTGATGAATTGGGTTCGTGGACCAATATGACCGCAATTCATGCTTTTTGGTTAGACCCATGTTGAGGAGAAGGCCCAGAAAAATTGTTATTTCAGAAACTTGGACTGGTTTCCACCGGAAAGACTGGGCCTAAAAGCTTCCCGGGTTGGCGGCTATAAATTGAGTGGCAAACCGATTTGTTTCTGCCACGACTAAGTCCAAGAGCTCCGCAGTCAAGAACAGCTCAAAAAATCCCAGTGCCGAACCGATCTGAGCTGTCTCAACCCGAACTTCAGACTGGGTGGTGAAAGGGGGAACTACAGGTGCGGCTGGAGTTGGTGACTGCCAATCAGGGTTTGCCAGCACCTCAGGGACTCTAGGGGCTCTAAGGGCCTGTCTGTGCGGTGGCTGCGACGGGGTAACTATTGCACGTGCCACCGTACCAGCTTCAACTGCCCTTCTGGTGCTCGCCACTTCACCATTTTGTACGGCAGTGCTGGTACTAGGTCCAGGGTGGGCTGCGCTGCTGGTGTATGCCTCACCACGTAATCCGACAGCGCCAGCCCCACTCTGCTGCCCTTGAAGCGGATCCTGCGCAACCTGTGGTCTAGCAACATGGGGCCGGGTACGCCTGGTGCTATCAGAGACCTCAACCTCCTCGTCCGAACTTTGGGTCAGACTGCCACTGCTTTCTACAGGTTCATATTCTGACCCGCTGGATTCGTCAGATGAGGGTTCCCATTCCTCATCCGACTGGGTCAGAAGCCTGTAGACCTCTTCAGAAGAATACCCCCTGTTTGACATTTGGACTATTAAATTTAGGGGGTATTCCCTGAGACTACCCAAGAAAAAAAGCAAGCCTGTCCTACAAATGGGAGGCTAGCGAAGTACCGGAGGCCGCTGCGATTGATAAAAAATATCAAAACAGATTTTTTGATCGCCGCAGCGCTTGTAAAGTGATTGTGCAGTGATCAAAAAAAAATATATTTTTTGTCACTGCGGCGGGGCGGGCGTGGGTGAAAGCACGTGTGGGCGACCGATTAGGCCTGATCGGGCAAACACTGCGTTTTGGGTGGAGGGCGAACTAAGGTGACACTAATACTATTATAGATCTGACTGTGATCAGTTTTGATCACTTACAGATACTATAAAAGTACTAAAGCTAATTAGCGATACGCTAATCAGCGAATCAGTGACTGCGGTGCAGTGGGCTGGGCGCTAAACGATCGCTAACTACCTAACCAAGGGGCCTAAAACTATCCTAAAACTATCAGTGAAAAAAAAAAGTGACAGTTTACACTGATCACTTTTTTCCCTTTCACTAGGTGATTGACAGGGGCGATCAAGGGGTGATCAAGGGGTTAATTGGGGTGATGGGGGGTGATCTGGGGTTAAGTGTAGTGTTTGGTGGCTACTCACTGTGATGTGTGCTCCTCTGCTGGGACCAACCGACGAAAAGGACCAGCAGAGGAGCACAGAAGCCATTTAACACCTTATATTTATAAATATAAGGTGTTACCGTATTTTTCGCCCCATAAGACGCACTTTTTCCCCCAGAAAAATGGGGGGGAAATGCCCCTGCGTCTTATGGGGCAAATGCTGACACTTTAACATCGCTGGATGCGATGTACGAGCGAGCGGGGGCCGGGGGAGGAACTGGGAGGAGGAGCTGGGGGCCGGAATAGCGGAAGGGGCGGTGCAGTCAGTGTACTATAGCCCCGCCGCTCTGGTATAGTAATATTAAATGTCTTATTAAATTAAAATGTATTACATATGCCCCCTCACTCCTAAATTCCTAATTGTACCTTACATCCTATTCCTAATAGGTTCTGTATAATGCCGGCAGGCAGGCAGGGCGGGCGGCAGCGTAACTCCCTGATGTCACGTGCCTGCTCCGCCTACTTTATGAATGAAGCAGGCGGCGCTGGCAAGTGACGTCAGTGAGTGACGCACCGCCCGGCCTGCCTGCCGGCATTGTACAGAACCTATTAGGAATAGGATGTAAGGTACTATTAGGAATTTAGGAGTGAGGGGGCATATGTAATAAATTTTAATTGAATAAGACATCTTATATTTGTATACTGGGGGGGGGCGGGGGCGGCGGCGGAGGTGGGGGGGGGGGCGGATGGGGCTAATCCGTGGATGGCACAGTTAAGGGGTGGGGGTGGGGGGTCTGTGGATGGCACTGTTATGGGCTGGGGGGTCTGTGGATGGCACTGTTATGGGCTGGGGGGGTCTGTGGATGGCACTGTTATGGGCTGGGGGGTCTGTGGATGGCACTGTTATGGGCTGGGGGGTCTGTGGATGGCACTGTTATGGGGTGGGGGGGGGTCTGTGGATGGCACATATATAACAGTGCCATCCACAGATCACCCTGTAACAGTGCCATCCACAGATCCCCCCTGTAACAGTGCCATCCACAGATCCCCCCTGTAACAGTGCCATCCACAGATCTCCCCTGTAACAGTGCCATCCACAGATCTCCCCTGTAACAGTGCCATCCACAGATCCCCCCCTGTAACAGTGTCCGTCATCCACAGATCCCCCCTGTAACAGTGTCCGTCATCCACAGATCCCCCCATAACAGTGTCCGTCATCCACAGATCCCCCCATAACAGTGTCCGTCATCCAAAGATCCCCCCATAACAGTGTCCGTCATCCACAGATCCCCCCATAACAGTGTCCGTCATCCACAGATCCCCCCATAACAGTGTCCGTCATCCACAGATCCCCCCATAACAGTGTCCTTCACAGATCCCCAGTAATAGTGCCATCCACAGACTACCATTAGTTCCAAACCCACCAAAAGCACACCTTTTGGTTAAAAATATATTTTTTCTTATTTTCCTCCCCAAAAACCTAGGTGCGTCTTATGGGCCGGTGCGTCTTTTAGGGCGAAAAATACGGTATATGGCTTCTGATTCGGTTTTTTTAAAATCGCCAGCCTGCCAGCAACGATGGTAGGCTGGTAGGCTGGTGACGAAATTGTTCTTTAACTTTTGCCGGCCCGCAATGCGCATGCGCGGGCCGGCTCAGACCGAAATCTCGCGTCTCGCGAGATGACGCACGGATGCATCCAGGAGGAATGAATCGACCGCCGCCAGGACGCATCCGTGCGTTAGGCGGTCGGGAGGCGGTTAAACACAGTGATGTAAAAAACCCCAAAACATTGGCGGAATTGTGTTTATGTTTTTCAATTTAACACCACAAAGAATTTTTTAATTTTTTAATTTATTTAAAGAGTTATAGCTGTTAGAACATGGGGAGGAAAAAAAAACGAAAATGTAAAACAAAAAAATGGGCCCATAAGGGGTTAATTATATATTTGTCAAGACTGACTATTATTTTTGAAAAGCCATGTACTGTTTACAGAAAAATAATTTAATCAGTAGTCACAAGAGCACAAATATGAAATATGTTTCCATTATTTCCCTTTCCACATTTCCAGAGTTCATGATCTGCTGGCAGTGATTTGTTAGAATGATGTATGTATTTAATTTTGTGCAAACAAGCAATAAAGCACCTTCCAAATTACTAAACAATGTATGCTATATTGCAGCCACAAACAAGCACTGATATTAGGTAATACCTGACTTTGCAGTTTTCTTGCTGCTTAGTTATTGGTTACTACATATGTCTTCATTATGACTAGCAGACAACATAATATGTTGACTTCTCATTCTTTATAACCAACTCATCCTGCCCAGAGATATATTTAAGACACACAGCAATTTAAGATCAATGCAGGTAATAGAAACTGAGATTAGTGTTGTATTTATTCTATTACAGTCATTTTTATCATCTCTAATAGATGTATTTCTAGATCCCTATAATACCTTGGTATATTTTCAGTGTTCTAAAGGAGGAAATATTTAATATGAGTTTATATGTCCCTCTGACTCAAGTAAAAACATGAACTGGGGAATGAATAAAACATTTACCTGGTGACCTTCTTTTCTTTTCAGTTGCACATCTGTGTTTGCTACTGTGGTAACAAATCCTTTTTTTTCTAAAATTGCAGCTACACATGTTACAAAGTAGTAATGATATTTACTACTATATTATAATATTCACCATAAATTTGGGAATTCATGGTTGAAAAAATTGGTAAAGTACACATATTGCACGTGCAATTTCATTACCTGTAACATATAATATAGTGTTGAGTGCGAATATTCGAAAAGCAAATTTTTATCTCAAATATCGCAACTTCGAGAATTTGCGAGTATTTAGAATATAGTGCTATATATTCGTTTTTCGAATATTCGTCATTTTTTCCATCTGAACTTATGATTCCTCCCTGCTTCTTGCTTGTGGGCTGTATTATGCAAATATATGTATATATATATATATATATATATATATATACAGTACAGACCAAAAGTTTGGACACACCTTCTCATTCAAAGAGTTTTCTTTATTTTCATGACAAGGCATCAAAACTATGAATTAACACATGTGGAATTATATACATAACAAACAAGTGTGAAGCAACTGAAAATATGTCATATTCTAGGTTCTTCAAAGTAGCCACCTTTTGCTTTGATTACTGCTTTGCACACTCTTGGCATTCTCTTGATGAGCTTTAAGAGGTAGTCCCCTGAAATGGTTTTCCAACAGTCTTGAAGGAGTTCCCAGAGATGCTTAGCACTTGTTGGCCCTTTTGCCTTCACTCTGCGGTCCAGATCCCAAACCATCTCGATTGGGATCAGGTCCGGTGACTGTGGAGGCCAGGTCATCTGGCGCAGCACCCCATCACTCTCCTTCATGGTCAAATAGCCCTTACTTTCAAAGTTTTCCTAATTTTTCGGCTGACTGACTGACCTTCATTTCTTAAAGTAATGATGGCCACTCGTTTTTCTTTACTTAGCTGCTTTTTTCTTGCCATAATACAAATTCTAACAGTCTATTCAGTAGGACTATCAGCTGTGTATCCACCTGACTTCTCCTCAACGCAACTGATGGTCCCAACCCCATTTATAAGGCAAGAAATCCCACTTATTAAACCTGACAGGGCACACCTGTGAAGTAAATAACCATTTCTGGGGACTACCTCTTGAAGCTCATCAAGAGAATGCCAAGAGTGTGCAAAGCAGTAAACAAAGCAAAAGGTGGCTACTTTGAAGAACCTAGAATATGACATATTTTCAGTTGTTTCACACTTGTTTGTTATGTATATAATTCCACATGTGTTAATTCATAGTTTTGATGCTTTCAGTGTGAATCTACAATTTTCATAGTCATGAAAATAAAGAACACTCTTTGAATGAGAAGGTGTGTCCAAACTTTTGGTCTGTACTGTATATGTATTTTAATATATACATATGTATATTGGCCCTGGTTGGCCAGTATGGGCCCAGGTATGTGTAGATATACACTCACCTAAAGAATTATTAGGAACACCTGTTCTATTTTCTCATTAATGCAATTATCTAGTCAACCAATCACATGGCAGTTGCTTCAATGCATTTAGGGGTGTGGTCCTGGTCAAGACAATCTCCTGAACTCCAAACTGAATGTCAGAATGGGAAAGAAAGGTTATTTAAGCAATTATGAGCGTGGCATGGTTGTCGGTGCCAGACGGGCCGGTCTGAGTATTTCACAATCTGCTCAGTTACTGGGATTTTCACGCGCAACCATTTCTAGGGTTTACAAAGAATGGTGTGAAAAGGGAAAAACATCCAGTATGCAGCAGTCCTGTGGGCAAAAATGCCTTGTGGATGCTAGAGGTCAGAGGAGAATGGGCTGACTGATTCAAGCTGATAGAAGAGCAACATTGACTGAAATAACCACTCGTTACAACCGAGGTATGCAGCAAAGCATTTGTAAAGCCACAACACGCACAACCTTGAGGCGGATGGGCTACAACAGCAGAAGACCCCACCGGGTACCACTCATTTCCACTACAAACAGGAAAAAGAGGCTACAATTTGCACAAGCTCACCAAAATTGGACTGTTGAAGACTGGAAAAATGTTGCCTGGTCTGATGAGTCTCGATTTCTGTTGAGACATTCAAATGGTAGAGTCCGAATTTGGCGTAAACAGAATGAGAACATGTATCCATCCTCTGATGGCTACTTCCAGCAGGATAATGCACCATGTCACAAAGCTCGAATCATTTCAAATTGGTTTCTTGAACATGACAATGAGTTCACTGTACTAAAATGGCCCCCAAAGTCACCAGATCTCAACCCAATAGAGCATCTTTGGAATGTGGTGGAACGGGAGCTTCGTGCCCTGGATGTGCATCCCTCAAATCTCCATCAACTGCAAGATGCTATCCTATCTATATGGGCCAACATTTCTAAAGAATGCTATCAGCACCTTGTTGAATCAATGCCACGTAGAATTAAGGCAGTTCTGAAGGCAAAAGTGGGTCCAACACCGTATTAGTATGGTGTTCCTAATAATTCTTTAGGTGAGTGTATATATCCAAGCTCAAGATTATTATTAGAGATGAGCGAATCGACTTCTGATGAAACAACCAATGTCGATTCACATAAAACTTTGTTTGAATACTGTACGGAGCGAACGATCAGTACAGTATTAGAATGTATTGGCATTGGTACCTTGGAACCGAACCCGAGTTTGGGAAAAGGTTTTTAACAGTAAAAATAAATTTTTGAAGTTATTTTCAAAAGTATCGCAAGACTTTGCAAAGTAATAACTTCGGCTCATCTGAGCAAATACATTCTAATACTATATGGAGCTCTCACTCCATACAGTATTCAAACAAAGTTATATGCGAATCGACTTCGGATAATTCATCCGAAGTCGATTCGCTCATCCCTAATTATTATGTCTTATATTTGCATAGTAGAGAAGATTACCGGGTGCACCTAGGCATTTTTGTACTCCAGGGCAGTTTGTGTGTTCTCTTTGCTATTTCTCAATGCATTGGGGCCTCCAAAAAAAACAAAACAAAAAAATAAAATAAATAAAAATAAAATAACTGAACTAAAAATAAAAAATAAAATAAAGGTTGGTAACCTCCTCCGCCTTTGCAGCCTGCACCGCCACGTCCACCTCCACTCCGCCTCCAGGCTCAAGATTATGTCTTATATTGGCAGAGTAGAGAAGTATACCAGGCGCACCTAGCCATTGTTGTACTTCAGCACAGTTTGCACGCTCTCTTTGTTATTTCCCACTGTTTTGAGGCCTCGACAAACAAAATAAAGAATTAAAAAACAAACAAAATTCATGATTTAAAAAAAATAAAAAATAAATTAGGAACACCCCCTTCTGTCTAACTATTGTGGGAGAGGAAATTCTTCTGTGGAGTGAGTCTGTGACACTCTGGCGATTTTTAAAATTTAGGACACCCCTTTGGCATTTGTCTTACTGTAGTAGGAGAAAAATTATTTTAATATGTAGATCTATAACTGAGACATAATTTTTTACCCAGTTTTAACCCAGGACATACAATCACCAAACTGTCACGCCGTGGCGCTTAGCAACCTGACACAGAGTTGACTGATACATGGAAGAAAAAGAAAAAAACAGAAACAGTGTTGGCTTCCTCCTCTGCCTCTTCCTCCTACACCTCCACGTCGGCATCCTACACTCGGACCTTCACCTCCTGGCTCAAGATTATTATATTGCCAAGATTATTATGTTTATTGGTAGTTTGTGGGTTTGGGAGGCACTCAATATATCTCAGGTTGTATATGTGGTCTACATATACAACCTGAGATATATTGAGTGCCTCCAAAACCCACAAACTCACAGGGGTGAGTCGCTGGGTAGAGCACCTTGCCATTTGTTTACAGTTTGGTGTAGCCACTGATCAAATACAAGATTATTATAATGGCAGAGTAGAGAAATGTACTGGTGAAACCCGCAAGAATGGCTAAAGGTCACACACAGAATTAACAGACACATTTAAAAAATAGAAAGAGGCTTCTTCCTTCACCTCCTCCGCCTCTTCCACCTATACCACCACTTCCACAGCCTCCTAAACTTCTTACTCAACTCTGACCTCTGCCTTCTGGTTCAAGATTGTTATTTTATTATTTTTGTAATTTTAAGTAATTTCCCTATCCACATTTGTTTGCATGGCAACTGTACTGCTCTTATGCCTACTTTGGAGCCTTTTGCAGCCCTCTAGCCCTTTCTATGACTATTTTAGAGCCATTTTAGTGCCCCAAAGTTTGGGTCCCCATTGACTTCCATGGGATTCGTTTGTTCGGGGTCAAGTTCTAGTCAAGTTTGAAACCCTAATCGACCTTTAAAACGAAGTTCGGCTGAATCCCTCGAATCCAGACATCCAGCAGCCTGCTCATCCCTAGTTCCTAGTACTCTAGTGTCTTGCTAAGGTGTGCTAATATACATTTGTCTGTCGATGTACCGACTTCTGCCTGTTTTATGGATTTCACCCTTTGCTGCCTGTCCTGACCACTGGCTGATCTCTGTACTGACCCTGGTCTGCCTGCCCCGACCTCATACTGTTTCTTGGATTGCACATACTCTTCCTGCACTGACCTCAGTCTGTCCCTGATTATAATTTTTGCCTGATCTGTCTGTGCTCTGAACTGGTGTCTCTTGACCCCGTGGGTCAGCTGTGGTTTCCCTGCAGCAAAGTCCTGTTTCCTGAAAAGGGGTTAAAAGATTAAAACCAAGGGACTGCCAGAATAATGACCTTAGGAGTAGCACCAAGTGAAATCCATTCAGTTTATACAGTGATTCCATACCTATGTGTAACAATTAGTACAGTGGAGGTGTAACTCTAATAATCAGTATCTTTGCATTCTCTATTATTAGCTCCCTTGTTGGGTTATAAAAACTATAGAAAGTGAACACAAAGAGGCATCATGGAATTATCCCAACCACACATATTTAAAGGGAACCTGTCATCAACTTTATTCTGACCTTACTTATGGCCACATAAAATAGTGTCATATGTACATGTTGATTTCAGTGGTGTGTCACTCATGAGGCTAAAAGTAAATGGTTGCCGAGAACCAGCATCATAATCATTGCAGCCTAGGCCTTGAAAAGAGTCAAATCTACATGAGAAGAATCATGGTTATTCATAATCCCCTGCTCTCCCCGCCCATCTGCTGATTACTGGCAGTTCTCTTCTAGAGCGAAAGAGAGAAAACTAGGTAGAAGACTGTCAATCATCAGCAGGTGGGCAGGGAGAGCAAGATTTCATGAATAACCATGACTTTTCTCATGTAGATTTAACTCTTTTTCAGGCCTATTATGCAATGTTTGTGATGTTGGTTCTCAGCAACCACTTGCTTTTATCGTAGAAATTACAGATCATTAAAATCAACTCATTTGTCTCTACTTTATGCTGCCGTTAGTATGGGCAGCATAAAGTTGATGACAGGTTCCCTTTAAGGACAAAGTCATCATACCATTTGGGGATCTAGTCATCCAAATAGGGAAGTTTATACATATTTTCAAACTAAACATTTTGTCTCATCCAAAAACGAATGTTTGCTGCTTGTTAGTGTTCGGATATTAGGGCACAGATCTAAGGGCTTGAAACCCACCTGTTGTATGGCCTACTCCATAACCATAACTTGTTTCAGAATTTACATTTATTTGAGAAATGATAAAAAGAATTAGGCCAATTACCAAAGTTAAATGCTCTGAATCAAACTTTAAACATAATTATAAAATCCCCGTAGTGCTTATTATGAGTCAGTCATGAAGACTACACTTAGATGGTACTTCTCACCTAGCCATCTTTGTTTCATATTTCCGCATTGCTCTGATAGATGTTGGTGATGAAGTGGTCACATAGGTACATTCCTTCGCATCCTTTGGCAAAGTGACTTGGTCAGACCCTATTGAAATTTCATATTTTACTTAAAGGGATTGTCCGGGTTCAGAGCTGAACGCGGACATATCCCCATCTTCACCCCTACTGCCCCCCTGATATGAGCATTGGAGCATTTCATGCCCCGATGCTCTCCTTTGCCCTGCGCTGAATTGAGCAGGGCAAAAGCATTTTTTAGAAATCTGGTGACGTACCAGGCTCTCCATAAGGACTGCTAGGAGGAGGTTTCTGCCCAGAAGTGAGCAAGGGGACACCACTGGCACTAATGGGTGGGCTTAAGCGCTGCCCAAGCCTGTAAAATGGCTAGGGCAGCGCTAAAGCCCACCTATCAGAGTCGGTGACGTCATCGGGAACACTGCTGGGAAGAAGCCTCTGTCTAGCAGTGTGTCATTGTAAAGAAAAAAGCACTTGCCCTTCACAATACAGAGCAGGGCAAGGGAGAGCATCGAGCATGAAATGCTCAGATGCTCATATCAGGGGGACCTGAGGGGTGCAACCATACTTTCTCCCAAAATTGGGAGGCCTGGATATGTTATCTTAAACCCCATTTTTCACCTGTCGATAAAACATATGAAAGAAGCTTTGTTATAGAGATACTGTACTTTTATTCTCTTTGTCTTAAGCATGTTCACATACTAGAATCTTGTTGCTTATTCCTTTTAATATTTATGCATTGCTCAATTACATACACATTATTGAACATCTATAGAATTGTTCACACCATAACAAGATTATATTACTATGTGTACTCCTATTTTGACATTCTAGACAATTATTGTTATGGTGCATCTGTCTTTATTGCTTATAAAAATCAATAAAAACTATTAAAGTAAAGTCTGAAAAGATTTTGTAGAGATGTGCCCATTGACATCTAAGGCTAAATATAGGTAGATGTAGGGCAAATAGGTAAAGGACACTGGACAAGAATTTTGACATATAGCCTTTAATTACCGTGATCGGCATTATTGGTGGTCATGGTAATTAGCCGCACGTCTCTTCTGTTTAAAACAGCAGAGATCTACTGGCCATGGTGTGCGCTGCATGTGTGAGCGGGCACCATGTTTACACATCACTCCAGCGCTGTACATATGGTGCGCTGGTAGCGAACGGGTTAATCAGTAAAATCTAAACAGATTTCTAAGCAGATACAAAATTGTTCATTATTTTGTTTTCTCAAACAATAGGATAGGTGCACTTAACCTTTTTTTTTTTATTATTACCGTATTTTTCGCCGTATAAGACGCACTTTTTCCCCCCCAAAAGTGGGGGGAAAATAGCAGTGCGTCTTATACGGCGAATGCTGCTGATTTTGCCGAGTTTTCAATGATACACCCGCCGCGATACCGTGCGGCGGGTGTATCAGCTGTGAGGGAGGAGGGGCTGGGGGCCGGCATCTGCTTTTATAATGACAGCGGGGCCCGTGCAGTGACTGTATTCTACTACACGGGCCCCGCTCACTGTATATTATTGTATCTTAAAATAGTAAATTGTTATGCATATAATCCCATAATGAGCGCTGTGTATTACTTACAACTACAGTACAAGCGCTCGCCACTCGGTAGGTAGCAGAGAGGAGGGAGGAGGCAGGCCGGGAGGACGGGCGCTGGCAGAGTGAGTCATACGTCACGCGCCTGCTTCATTCATAAAGCAGGCGGCGCAGGCGCGTGACGTATGACTCACTCTGCCAGCGCCCGTCCTCCCAGCCTGCCTCCTCCCTCCTCTCTGCTACCTACCGAGCGGCGAGCGCTTGTACTGTAGTTGTAAGTAATACACAGCGCTCATTATGGGATTATATGCATAACAATTTACTATTAGAGATACAATAATATACAGTGAGCGGGGCCCGTGTAGTAGAATACAGTCACTGCACGGGCCCCGCTGTCATTATAAAAGCAGATGCCGGCCCCAAGCCCCTGTATTGAGGGTCATTCCCTACAGGGACACTTATGGAGGGGATCTGTGGATGACACATAGCATAAGATGCTATATATGTGTCATCCACAGATCCCCCCCAAAACTGTCATACACAGATCCTCATAACAGTGCCATCCAGAGACCCCAATAAGAGCCACCCACAGATCCCCCATAAGTGTCACCCACAGATCCCCCATAAGTGTCACCCACAGATCCCCCATAAGTGTCACCCACAGATCCCCCATAAGTGTCACCCACAGATCCCCCATAAGTGTCACTTACAGATCCCCCATAAGTGTCACCCACAGATCCCCCATAAGTGTCACCCACAGATCCCCCATAAGTGTCACCCACAGATCCCCCATAAGTGTCACCCACAGATCCCCCATAAGTGTCACCCACAGATCCCCCATAAGTGTCACCCACAGATCCCCCATAAGTGTCACCCACAGATCCCCCATAAGTGTCACCCACAGATCCCCCATAAGTGTCACCCACAGATCCCCCATAAGTGTCACCCACAGATCCCCCATAAGTGTCACCCACAGATCCCCCATAAGTGTTTCCCACAGATCCCCCATAACAGTGCCATCCACAGACCACAATTAGTTCAAAACCCACCAAAAGCACACCTTTTGGTTCAAAATATTTTTTTTCTTATTTTCCTCCTCAAAAACCTAGGTGCGTCTTATGTGCCGGTGCGTCTTATAGGGCGAAAAATACGGTAGTTACATTTTATGGTTGGTTCCCATCAAGTTTTATGTCTCTGTTCGACGTATAAAAGGATGCAAAAACGCAGCACATCACATTTTTGTATCCTAAAAACTTTTTTTTTTTACAATGGAACTCTGTATGGCATGAGTCTGAGGCATCCGTTTAAAGTAGATGTTTTTGTATACATTAAATGGATGGGAAAAATGTAATGTGAACCCACAGTTCTTGACATTTCCTAAGTATTTACATTTTTTTGTATGAAAATAAATTAACTCTTTGTGTTTTTAGACTAAGAAAGTACATAATACGTATTGTATGGCTGAATTGTAAAGCAGTCATCTCTGAAATTAAAGGTACAAATTTAAGCTTCTATCTTCATTCCCTTCTACAATTCAGACTATTTCTTTCTGATATTTTTATTGTATCCACAATTTATGTAGGACTATACAATATTGAACCAAATTAAAGTGTGTTTGCTTGGAAAAGTTTGACACTTAACATAAAATGCACACATTTTCCATCTTCTGTACATGATCCAATTTCACAGAGCATTTACCTCAAGAAGGAATACATACAGGCATAATATTAATTCAATTGTGCAACCAGAATATCTAAAAAAAAAACACAACTGCATAATTGTTCACAGAAAGTAAAGGTTTCAGATTAGTGTGAATGTAATAATGTAATTATATCTGCTGTTCAATAGAATCTGAGGCATATCTCTTTACCGTTATCTCCTCGCTACTTGCTATAAGTATTTTAAAGCAAACCCGCTTAAATGTTTTATTTGACACCTGTCATTATGGATCTAAAATACCATAGTACCTTGATTTTAGAGATAATAGAAGCAACTTGCCCGATATGCAAATTGCAGAAAAAGAGGGTAATGTGCATTTTAGAGACAAGGTATTGGTATTGATTCTTCATGAAGAAATCCAACTGCTAGGGAGTTGTAATACTCTTAAGCGATGCCCTTAAAACTCTCATCAGCTGGATCTCTGTAAGGAGAATCAGTCCAATCCAAAAGATGCTGTAAAAGCATCTCACAAAACCAATCAGAATCCTACACTGTACTGATATGCTCTCTACAGATGATCGCCTTATGTTTGGCTGCATAGTTATGTTTCAAAGCTATATGATGAGTCTGGCTTTGACTTACAGTATAACTATCTAGGTAGCACAAAAGAGAAAAAGAACATTCTTTCTGGAGCAGATCACCACTCCAGTCTCCCGGACTTATCTTGAACTGTGTCACTTTTTTGGAATGCATTAAACCAAATAATCTAGTTAAAGCAATATTTTCATTTGAGATGGCTATTGCTTATCCACAGGATATGCCATATTTGTCCAATAGGTATGGATCCCATCTCTGGAAACCGCCACATCCGGCTAGCAATGGAAAAGTAGCAGCACTTGCACAGCTATCTTCATTCACTTCAGTATCACTTCTGAAAATAGCTGAATCATTAACTTGTGATGCCAGTGTTGACACACCATTTCTAGAGATTAGCATAGATTCGATATGCTTTGCTGAATTTTTCCCTAAAATTTGTTTTGATCTAAATTAATTCATCGCAAAGCACATCAGCATGAAGGCCACCAACATTCCTAGCTAACCCCTAGCTAAATAAAAAAAAGTATACAGCATAATTTAGTAAAGCAACAAAAAAAAAGGCTGCTCGCCCCCCATGACTCTTTAACCCCTTAAGGACTCAGCCCTATTTCACCTTAACCTCCTCAGGACCGCCGCACGCAGGATTGAGTCCTGGCGGCGGCCCTGTTATTCCTCCTGGACGCGCCGGCGCGTCCTCTTGCAAGATGCAAGATTTCGGGCAGAGCCAGCCCGCACATGCGCAGTGCGGGCCGGGAATCGTTACATCAGAAGTTCGTCACCAGCCTGCCAGCCAATGATCATCGCTGGCAGGTTGGTGACTTTTAAAAAATCAAATCAGAAGCCATTTAACACCTTATATTTATAAATATAAGGTGTTAAATGGCTTCTGTGCTCCTCTGCTGGTCCTTTTCGTCGGTTGGTTCCAGCAGAGGAGCAGACTGAACTGCGAGTACACACCAAACACTACACTTAGCCCCAGATCAACCCCCATCACCCCAATTAACCCCTTGATCACCCCTGTCAATCACTAGTGAAAGGGAAAAAAGTGATCAGTGTAAACTGTCACTTTTTTTTTCAGTAGTATTGACGGTTAGGTTTTAGGTTAGTTTAGGCCCCTTTGTTAAGTAGTTAGCGTCGGTTAGCGCCCAGCCCACCACACCGCAGTCACTGATTCGCTGATTAGCGTATCGCTAATCAGCATTGGTACTTTTATAGTATCTGTAAGTGATCAGAACTGATCACAGTCAGATCTATAATAATATTAGTGTCACCTTAGTTCGCCCTCCACCCAAAACGCAGTGTTTGCCCGATCAGGCCTCATCGGTCGCCCACACATGCGTTCACCCACGCCCGCCCCGCCGCAGTGACAAAAAATATATATTTTTTTATCACTGCACAATCACTTTACAAGTGCTGCGGCGATAAAAGAAAATCTGTTTTTTTTTTTTACAAACTTTGTTAACCCTTTAGGTGTTGCACAAGATTTAATGGCAAATAGAGATACAATTTCAAAATGTCACTTTTTTGGCAGATTTTCCATTTTAATATTTTTTTTCCAGTTACAAAGCAAGGGTTAACAGCCAAACAAAACTCATTATTTATGGCCCTGATTCTGTAGTTTACAGAAGCACCCCATATGTGGTCATAAACTGCTGTACGGGCACACAGCAGGGCGCAGAAGGAAAGGAATGCCATATGGTTTTTGCTAGACAGTTTTTTTGGACACCATGTCCCATTTGAAGCCCCCCTGATGCACCCCTAGAGTAGAAACTCCAAAAAAGTGACCCCATTTTAGAAACTACGGGATAGGGTAGAAGTTTGTACTAGTTTAGGGTACATATGATTTTTGGTTGCTCTATATTACACTTTTTGTGAGGCAAGGTAACAAGAAATAGCTTTTTTGGCACAGTTTTTTTTTTTTTGTTATTTACAACATTCATCTGACAGGTTAGATCATCTGGTTTTTTTATAGAGCCGGTCGATACGGACGCGGCGATACCTAATATGTATACTTTTTTTTTATTTATGTAAGTTTTACACAATGATTTCATTTTTGAATCAAAAAAAATCATGTTTTAGTGTTTCCATAGTCTAAGGCCTATTGCACACGACCGTATGGCTTTTTCAGTGTTTTGCGATCCGTTATTCACGGATCCGTTGTTCCGTTTTTTGTTTCCGTTGTGTTTCCGTTTCTGTTCCGTTTTTCCGTTCCGTTTTTCCGTATGGCATATACAGTATACAGTAATTACATAGATAAAATTGGGCAGGGCATAACATTTTCAATAGATGGTTCAGCAAAAAACGGAACGGAAACGGAAGACATACGGATGCATTTCCGTATGTGTTCCGTTTTTTTGCGGACCCATTGACTTGAATGGAGCCACGGACTGTGATTTGCGGGCAATAATAGGACATGTTCTATGTTAAAACGGAACGGAAAAACGGAAATACGGAAACGGAATGCATACGGAGTACATTCCGTTTTTTTTGCAGACCCATTGAAATGAATGGTTCCGTATACGGACCGTATACGGAACGCAAAAAACGGCCAGTAAACGGGAAAAGAAAACGTCCGTGTGCAATAGGCCTAAGAGCCATAGTTTTTTCAGTTTTTCAGATTATCTTGGGTAGGGTTTGATTTTTGCGGGATGAGATGACGGTTTGATTGGTACTATTTTGGCGTACATGCAACTTTTTTGATCACTTTTATTACCTTTTTTGGGAAGTAAGGTGGGCAAAATTTCAATTGCCTCATAGTTTTTTATTTTTTAATTTTTATGGCGTTCACCGTGCGGGGAAAGTAACATGACCATTTTATAGATCAGGTTGTTACAGACGTGGTGATACCTAATATGTGTAGTGTATTTTATTTTTTTAATTTTTATCCAGTGATAAATGTTTTTTTTTATCTTAACTTTTTTCACTTTTTTTTCCACTTTTTTTTTACCCAGACCCACTTGGTTCTTGAAGATCCAGTGGGTCTGATGTCTGTATAATACAGTACAGTACACTATATAGGGTATTGTACTGTATTTTACTTACACTTTGTCTGAACAGATCTATGCCTTTAGCACAGATCTGTTCAGCACCATGGACAGCAGGATTCCTGAGAAGGCGTCCTGTTGCCATGGGAACCTTCCCCGTCTGCTCAGTTGTAGCCACAAATGCGCAGACGGGGAAGGGTAAGGAGGGGGGCTCCCTCCCTCTGTCACCCCATCCTGTTGGGGGGCTGCAAAGGCACAGCAGCCCCCCGATGGGAGAGGGAGGGAGCCCCATCTTACTGTTAACTTTTTCCATACCACGGTCCGTACGGACCGCGGTATGGAAAGGGTTAAACGGCTGACATTGCATCACAGATGTCAGCCGTTTATACCAGAGTTTCAGCAATGTGCTGACACTCTGGTATACCCACTGAACACCAACGATTATTCAAGAGGAGGCGGGCGGGGGATCGCGATCCCGCCTGCCGCACCGCCCGCACCGCCTGCAACACCCCCCCTGCACCACCCGCCGCCATAATATCATTCAGGGGTGCAGGGGGGTGAAAACAACTTTATATGGGGCATTTTGAAGTTTGATCGGCAGTCAGAATCGGCAGAAAGTGCAGCAAACTGCAGGTCTGAATTGACTTGCGGTTTGCTGCGATCGCTGATACAGGGGGGTCACATGACCCCCCCCCCCCCGGCATTGTGACAGGATGCATCCTGTTCGGATTAACACCCGCAGCGCCGCAATCTCATTTTAAACTCATGACGTACCTGTACGTGAGTCTATCTGACAGATTGTTCTGTTTCTCTTTGTTGTGGTTTTAGGCAGGATCCCACCTCCCCACAGGTTCTGTTCATTAGCTATTTAGTGGTGCTATTTATACCTGACTCTCACTATAGCCCTTGCGGTTTATATTTTCTTCTGGAGTTCTTAGCTGGTGTTTGGTGGATCTCCTGCTCCCCGTCCTTCTTAAGCTAAGTCCTACTCCTTCCCCTTTTGTTGTGTGTTCTGGCTAGGCCTCAGGAAGACGCTGGTTACTGCACCTAGCGCTAGGAACAGGTCCTCTTATCTCCAGCTCCCTAGCTGAGGGTTTGTTACAGTTTCAGCTAGGCTTAGGTTCCAGCGCATGAGCACTTCCACCGTAAGGATTTGCTCATGTTGTCAGCAGTCAGGGAAACGCTCAAGGATTGCCAGGTGGTGACCTTTCCCTGTTCCCTAGCTTTAGGGCCTAGCCTGGTGTTTTGTTGCTTTTGTTGTATTTGGTTTGCTTCCCTTCCCTCACCTACCGTGACTTTATAAAACGCCTATACCGTCATTTCTTTTTACTTGCTCTGTGCAAAATGGAAGCTGTTGTTGCACTGGTGGATCACATGCAGGAATTATCTTGAGAGGAAGCTGACCTCTGTAATTCTGTTGTACTGTGTCAGAGATTCCTGGCTTCTGGCTCCGCTGGTGGGAACCAGGCCAGCCTTGAGCCTAAGGTCTCTCTCCCAGATAGGTTTTCTGGGGGAAGTGATAACTTTGTTCGGTTCAGGGAATCTTGTAGATTGTATTTTCGTCTACGTTTGATCTAATCTGTAGACGATAATCAAAGAGTGGGGATTATTATTTCTCTTCTAAAAGGTGATGCTCAGTCTTGGGCCTTTTCTCTGCCGATCGGTTCTCAATCCCTCCGATCGGTGGATGAATTTTTCAGAGCCCTGGGCCTGATTTATGATGATCCAGGCCGGGTCTCTCTGGCTGAATGTAATCTGCGTAATTTGAGTCAGGGTGAACGTTCCGCTAAGTCATATTATGCTGAATTTTGAAGATCGGCGACTGACTAGGAGTGGAATGACCCAGCTCTCCGTAGTCTGTTCTGTCAGGGGCTGTCTGGGAGACTAAAAGATGCCTTTGCATTTCATGAAAACCCCGATTCTTTGGAGGTGGCCATGTCCCTAGCGTACGGATTGATAGATGCCTGAGGGAAAGGTGCAAGGTTCCCCTCAACCAGGATGCACTATCATGTGGGGAAACTGTTCCTCCTGTCCCTCAGGGCACAGTCACACTTGAACCAGTGCCTGAGGATGAACCTATGCAGTTAGGTCAGGTCTCTTCTTGCCCTGGTAATAGGAACTCTAGAGGTTAGAGAATATTCTGTTTCTTATGTGGTAAAGAAGGACATTTCATTAATGTGTGTCCTTTTAGGAAGCCTCAAAGTGCAAAAGAAAAAAAAAGGGGCTCTTTCCAATAAAACAAATTCCATTACCCTTGGTAGCGTAAATGGGGAGTCAGAAAAGGTATATTTATATTCTACCTGCAGTACCCGAATTCTCCTGCCTGCCATGGTGGCACTAGACTCTGAAAATATTGAGTTAGAAGTATTTGTGGACAGTGGTGCAGGGGTTAACCTTGTTGATTATCAATTTGTTCAGAGTCATGGTTTCATAACAAGCACATTAAGCAAAGGGATATCAGTATTTGCTATAGATTCCGCTCCTCTCTTGCAAAAGTATCTAACTCATATTGTGCAGGATATTCATTTGTGGGGGGGGGGGGGGGGTCATTCTCATTTTGAGTCCATTTCTTGTTTTGTTCTGAAAGATTTTCCTGCTCCTCTGGTACTGGGTTTACCATGGTTGATCAAACATAACCCTACCATTGATTGGCAAACTAGACAAATCAGTAATTGGAGTGTTGGAGTGATTTTTGTATGGACAATTGTCTCGGCGCATCTATTTTCGTGGTTTTCACTAAGGCATTACCTTAGTTTCTTTCTGAATTTGCTGACGTTTTCTCTGAGGGTAGAGATCAGGAGTTGCCCTCTCACCGAGAGTATGATTGCCCGATCAATCTTATTCCCGGAGCTAAATTGCCAAAATCTCGGCTATATAATCTATATAATCGCAGAAGAGTAGCTATGGGGCAGTATGTTGCCGAGAGTTTGACAAAAGGGCATATTAGGCCATCTAAGTCACCTATGGCAGCTGGCTTCTTTTTTGTAAAAAAAAGAAAAATATGGGACCCTTAGAACTGAATCTCATTACTGTCCATGATCCTTATCCTCTTCCCTTGATCCCAGATTTATTTGATTAGATTGTCGAGGCCAAAGTGTTTTCTAGGTTGGATTTGAGAGGTGCCTATAATCTGATAAGAATCAGGGAAGTGGACGAATAGAACCTGGTCATGCCCTTTGGTTTGACTAATACCCTGGCAGTCTTCCAGCACTTTATCAATGACATTTTTCCTCATTTGGTGGGGAGGTTTGTTGTTATTTACCTCGATGACATACTAATTGACTCACCCGATATGGAGACTCATCAGGATCATTTAAGACAAGTATCATCGATCCTTCGGAAGAATAAATTGTATGCTAAGTTGGAGAAATGTGTGTTTGCTGTCCAGGAGCTGCAATCTCTGGGTTACTTACTTTTTGCCTCAGGTTTCCTGAAAAGGTCCGTGCGGTACTGGAATGGGATCGGCCAGAGAATCGGAAAGCTCTGATGCGGTTTTTGGGTTTTACTAATTACTACAGAAAATGTATCCTGAATTATTCCACTATTGTCAAGCCTTTGACCGATATGACTAGGAAGAGTGTTTACTTCTCAGTCTGGTCGGAAGAAGCATTACAGGCTTTTTCTGCTGTAAAGGAATGTTTTGCTTCTGATGCAACCCGAGGTGTCGCAACCCTTCATTGTGGAGGTTGATGCGTCAGAAGGGAGTCGGAGCAGTATTTTTGCAGGGTCCCTCTCCTAGCAAATGGCGCCCATGTGCTTTTTTCTCAAAAAAACTTTCTGCTGCCGAAATAAATTATGATGTTGGGAATAGAGAGTTGCTGGCCATTAAATTGGCCTTTGAGGAATGGCGTCATTGGCTAGAAGGAGCGATTCATGCGATTACGGTAATTACTGACTAAAAGAAGCTGGCTTATCTGCAATCAGCAAAGCGTCTGAACCCTAGGCAGGCCAGATGGTCATTGTTTTTTACCAGATTTAATTTTGTGGTCACCTATCGCCCTGGGGTCAAAAATGTCAAAGCGGATGCTTTGTCACGTAGCTTTTCTGGGGGAGGAAATTCGGAGGATCCTGCTTCGATTTTGGCTGATGGGGTGGTTGTATCCGCTCTTTATCCCGAACTGGAGGCGGAAGTGTTGGGGGCTCAAGGTGAGGCACCTGATTCCTGTCCTTCAGGGAAGTTGTTTGTTCCTTCTGAACTTCGACACAAGGTGTTTTAGGAACATCATGATACTATCCTTGCGGGACACCCTGAGAGTAGATCCACGGTGGATCTTATTTCCCGGAGATTTTGGTGGCCGGGTATGCATATAAGTGTTTAGGGCTATGTAGCAGCTTGTGAGACCTGTGCACGTGCTAAGGTGGCTCACACTCGGCCTTCAGGATCTCGCATTCTTTTGTCCATCTCGTCTCGTCCTTGGACGCATTTGTCCATGGACTTTATCGCTGATTTACCAAGTTCCTCTGGGAAAACTGTAATTTTGGTGGTGGTAGACCTCTTCAGTAAGATGGCTCACTTTGTACCATTGTCGGGTCTGCCCAATGCTAAAACTCTCACTCAGGTGTTTGTTGATAACATTGTGAAATTACACGGCATCCTCTCTGATGTTGTGTCTAATAGGGGGACGCAATTTGTTTCCAGGTATTGGAAGGCATTTTGTACTCGTCT
The DNA here is from genome assembly GCF_905171765.1 of Bufo bufo. Lineage (NCBI taxonomy): Eukaryota > Metazoa > Chordata > Amphibia > Anura > Bufonidae > Bufo > Bufo bufo. The sequence continues at coordinate 593,023,000 of NC_053390.1, forward strand.
GGGTATTCAGTTGTCTTTCTCTTCGGCTTTTCATCCTCAGTCAAATGGACAAACTGAACGCACTAACCAGAACCTGGAGACTAGAGTTGAGTGGACACCTGGATGTTCCGGTTCGACGGGTACAGCCAAACTTCACACAAAAAGTTCAAGTTCGGGACGCGAACTTGACCCTGAACCCGAACCCCATTGAAGTCAGAGGGGACCCGAACTTTGGAGCACTAAAATGGCTCTAAAAAGTCATGGAAAGGGCTAGAGGGCTGCAAATGGCAGCAAAATGTAGTTAAGAGCATGGCAAGTGCTCTGCAAACAAATGTGAATAGGGAAATTACTTAAAATAACATAAAATACGTAAAAATAAAAAATAATAATCTTGATCTTGGAGGACAAGATGCATATGGAGTAGGTGGTTGAGGAGGCGGTGGATGTTTTTTTGTTTAAATTAGGGTACACCCCAAAACATTGGGAAATATAACCTGTGATAACCCCCTCCAGCCGTGCTAAACAAACGTTCAAACAATACACTGGCTGCAGGGCAGGCCAGCACCTCCAAGGCGTAAAGGGCAAGCTCAGGCCATGTGCCCAATTTGGAGACCCAGAAGTTGAAGGGGGCAGACCCATCATTCAGTACGTGTAGGTGTGTGCACACATACTGCTCCACCATGTCGCATGTCCCTGTGATGTCCACGATCAAATTGGATATCTTCTCTATCAACTTTTGATGTTCTTTTATGCGCCTACAGTCGTGGCAAAAAGTTTTGAGAATTACATAAATATTGGAAATTTGAAAAGTTGCTGCTTAAGTTTTTATAATAGCAAATTGCATATACTCCAGAATGTTATGAAGAGTGATCAGATGAATTGCATAGTCCTTCTTTGCCATGAAAATTAACTTAATGCAAAAAAAAACTTTCCACTGCATTTCATTGCTGTCATTAAAGGACCTGCTGAGATCATTTCAGTAATCGTCTTGTTAACTCAGGTGAGAATGTTGACGAGTACAAGGCTGGAGATCATTATGTCAGGCTGATTGGGTTAAAATGGCAGACTTGACATGTTAAAAGGAGGGTGATGCTTGAAATCATTGTTCTTCCATTGTTAACCATGGTGACCTGCAAAGAAACGTGTGCAGCCATCATTGTGTTGCATAAAAATGGCTTCACAGGCAAGGATATTGTGACTACTAGGATCATCAAGAACTTCAAGGAAAGAGGTTCAATTCTTGTTAAGAAGGCTTCAGGGCGTCAAAGAAAGTCCAGCAAGCGCCAGGATCGTCTTCTAAAGAGGATTCAGCTGCGGGATCGGAGTGCCACCAGTGCAGAGCTTGCTCAGGAATGGCAGCAGGCAGGTGTGAGCGCATCTGCACGCACAGTGAGGCGAAGACTTTTGGAAGATGGCCTGGTGTCAAGAGGGGCAGCAAAGAAGCCACTTCTCTCCAAAAAAAACATCAGGGACAGATTGAACTTCTGCAGAAAGTTTGGTGAATGGACTGCTGAGGACTGGGGCAAAGTCATATTCTCCGATGAAGCCTCTTTCCGATTTTTTGGGGCATCTGGAAAAAGGCTTGTTCGGAGAAGAAAAGGTGAGCGCTACCATCAGTCCTGTGTCATGCCAACAGTAAATCATCCTGAGACCATTCATGTGTGGGGTTGCTTCTCATCCAAGGGAGTGGGCTCACTCACAATTTTGCCCAAAAACACAGCCATGAATAAAGAATGGTACCAAAACACCCTCCAAGTGCAACTTCTTCCAACAATCCAACAACAGTTTTGTGAAGAACACGATGGAGCACCGTGCCATAAGGCAAAAGTGATAACTAAGTGGCTCGGGGACCAAAACGTTGACATTTTGGGTCCATGGCCTGGAAACTCCCCAGATCTTAATCCCATTAAGAACTTGTGGTCAATGAACAAGAGGCGGGTGGACAAACAAAAACCCACTAATTCTGACAAAATCCAAGAAGTGATTATGAAAGAATGGGTTGCTATCAGTCAGGAATTGGCCCAGAAGTTGATTGAGAGCATGCCCAGTCGAATTGCAGAGGTCCTGAAAAAGAAGGGCCAACACTGCAAATACTGACTCTTTGCATAAATGTCATGTAATTGTCGATAAAAGCCTTTGAAATGTATGAAGTGCGTGTAATTATATTTCACTACATCACAGAAACAACTAAAACAAAGATCTAAAAGCAGTTTAGCAGCAAACTTTGTGAAAACTAATAATTGTGTCATTCTCAAAACTTTTGTCCACGACTGTACCATGGTGATCACGGGTAGCGGGAAATCAGGGTTCCAGGCTGAAGAGGGAGCCCGAGATAGGGATAGCACATCCAAGGGAGGTCAATGGAAGAAATTTAAAGTAATCGAGTGGAAATGTGGGACAAAGTATTGAAGCAGAAGCTTCCAAGTTAAGGAGGGGGCGAGCTGCAATTATCCACTCCCGACTCGGGGAGGTAGTGATGATAAATAACAATACAGGACTCTTAAGAGGCCCTGTTATTGGAATGATTAATAAAAAATTATAAGGAATGTCACTGGGGTATTTTGGATTTTGAAACGTTAGACAGTAGAGGCCCTGGTGCCGCTTTGTTGACTCTAGATAACTTCTGCCTGATCGCACATCCCCGTTACGTCCACGATCTATTTTGATATCTTCTCATCAACTTTCGATGTTCTTTTCTGTGCCTACCATGTTGATCACGGTTAGCGGCGAATCAGAGTTCCACGCCGGAGAGGGAGCGTGAGAAAGAGATACCACATCCAAGGGAAGTCAATGGCTCCAATGTGATCGAGCAGAAATGTGGGACAAGTTGTTAAAGTTGAAGCATTGAATAAAAGGAGAGGATGCGCATCACCTATGCAGAGCAGGGGTTTTTCATCACCAAAAATGGTTTAATGTCACCCACCAATGGAACAGACGATTTTTTAAAATTTTGGTCCGTGTCAACTATGCAGATCATGGGTTTATTCACGGCAAAACTGTGTTCATGTCACCCACCAATTGAACAGACGATTTTGAAAATATTAGGTCCCTGTCACCTATGCAGAGCAGGGGTTTGTATACTGCAAAATTGGTAAAATGTCACCTGACAATGTAACTGACAATTTTTTTAAAATTTATGTCCCTGTCACCTATGCAGAGCAGGGGCTTATTCACGACAAAAATTTTAAAATGTCACCCAATAATGTAACAGGCGCTTTTGCACCCTGCTCCCTCTTTTGCTGTGCTGGTGCCTCTATGCGACCACCGCCTCTTCCTCCAAACTAGACAGGCCAGTCGCATGACTTTGATTCCATGTGGGGTCTAGTATCTCCTCATCCTCCACTCATCTTCCACCCAGTCTTCACCCTTGCCCTCATTGTTGGTCTGCACACTGCAGAAAGCCACAGCAGTTGGCACCTGTGTTTCGTCATCATCCGAGACGTGCTGCGGTGGTCCTCCCATGTACTCATCCTGAAACATAAGTGGTTGGGCATTGGTGCACTCAATCTCTTCCACTTCTGGGGCAGGGCTATGTGGATGGCCCTGGGAAACCCTGCTAGCAGAGTCATCAAAAAGTATAAGAGACTGCTCCATGATTTGGGGCTCAGACTGCTTGGCTGATTTGCAAGGGGGTGAGGTGAAAGACTGATGGACATGGGCTGCAGGTGCCAACTCTGATCTTTCAGCAGGAGACTGGGTGGGAGACAATGTGAAGGAACTGGAGGAACTGTCAGCAACCCAATCTACTATTGCCTGTACTTGTTCTGGCCTCACCATTCGTAGAGCTGCATTAGGCCCGACCAAATAACGCTGAAGGTTCTGTTGCCTACTCGCCCCTGGGGAAGGTGTTTCACTTGTGCGTGTAGCTGGCACAGATCGACCACGTCCTCTTCCTGCAACAGGATCTCAACCAGCAGCACCACGACCTGGGCCACATCCCTTATTTGACGCTCTCCTCATTCTCGGCTCATTTAGGATCTTGCCCAAAGAATATAACAGCAGTATCTAACGCTAGTATTTCACACTGACAGATGCAGCAAAGGCCGCAAATTTAGTATTTTGCCCAAAATGGGTGTTTTTTTAAACCCAGAATATTATTGCAGTATTTCAAGCTTGTATTTCACACTGACAGATTCAGCAAAGGCTGCAGATGTAGGTTATTGCCAAAAATTTGTTTTTTTTTAAACCCAGAATATCATGGCAGTATTTCAAGCTTGTATTTCACACTGACAGATGCAGCAAAGGCCGCAAATTTAGTATTTTTCCCAAAATGGGTGTTTTTTAATAACATAATATAACAGCAGTATCTAACGCTTGTATTTCACACTGACAAAAGCAGCAAAGGCTGCTAATTTAGTATTTTGTCCAAAATGGGTGTTTTTTTGATAACAGAATATTATTGCAGTTTTTCAAGCTTGTATTTCACAATGACAGATGCAGCAAAGGCCGCAGATGTAGGGTATTGCCAAAAATGGGTGTTTTTTAAACCCAGAATATTATGGCAGTATTTCAAGCTTGTATTTCATACTGACAGATGCAGAAAAGGCCACAAATTTAGTATTTTGCTAAAAATTTGTGTTTTTTTAATAACAGAATATAACAGCAGTATCTAACGCTTGTATTTCACACTGACAGATGCAGCAAAGGCCGCCATTTTAGAATTTTGCCCAAAATTGGTGTTTTTTTAATAACCGAATATTATTGCAATATTTTAAGCTTGTATTTCACACTGACAGATGCAGCAAAGGCTGCAAATTTAGTATTTTGCCCAAAATGGGTGTTTTTTTTATAACAAAATATAACAGCAGTATCTAACACTTGTATTTCACAATTACAGATGCAGCAAATGCCATAAATTTAGTATTTTGCCAAAAATGGGTGTTTTTTTAATAACAGAATATTATTGCAATATTTTAAGCTTGTATTTCACACTGACATATGCAGCAAAGGCTGCAAATTTAGTATTTTGCCCAAAATTGGTGTTTTTTTAATAACAAAATATAACAGCAGTATCTAACACTTGTATTTCACAATTACAGATGCAGCAAATGCCATAAATTTAGTATTTTGCCAAAAATGGGTGTTTTTTTTAATAACAGAATATTATTGCAGTATTTCAAGCTTGTATTTCACACTGACAAATGCAGCAAAGGCCCCAGATGTAGGGTATTGCAAAAATTTGTGTTTTTTTAAACCTATAATATTATGGCAGTATTTCAAGCTTGTATTTCACACAGACAAATGCAGCAAAGGCCCCAGATCTTGGGTATTGCTAAAAATTGGTGTTTTTTTAAACCCAGAATATTATTGCTGTATTTCAAGCTTGTATTTCACACTGACAAATGTAGCAAAGGCCCTAGATGTTAGGTATTGCTAAAAATGGGTGTTTTTTTAAACCCAGAATATTATGGCAGTATTTCAAGCTTGTATTTCACACTGACAGATGCAGCAAAGGCCGCAAATTTAGTATTTTGACAAAAATGGGTGTTTTTTAATAACAGAATATAACAGCAGTATCTAATGCTTGTATTTCACAATGACAGATGCAACAAATGCCGCAAATTTAGTATTTTGCCCAAAATGGGTGTTTTTTTAAACCCCGAATATTATTGCAGTATTTCAAGCTTGTATTTCACACTGACAGATTCAGCAAAGGCCGCAGATGTAGGTTATTGCCAAAAATTTGTGTTTTTTTAAACCCAGAATATCATGGCAGTATTTCAAGCTTGTATTTCACACTGACAGATGCAGCAAAGGCCGCAAATTTTGTATTTTTCCCAAAATGGGTGTTTTTTAATAACATAATATAACAGCAGTATCTAACGCTTGTATTTCACACTGACAAAAGCAGCAAAGGCTGCTAATTTAGTATTTTGTCCAAAATGGGTGTTTTTTTTTATAACAGAATATTATTGCAGTTTTTCAAGCTTGCATTTCACAATGACAGATGCAGCAAAGGCTGCAGATGTAGGGTATTGCCAAAAATGGGTGTTTTTTAAACCCAGAATATTATGGCAGTATTTCAAGCTTCTATTTCATACTGACAGATGCAGAAAAGGCTGCAAATTTAGTACAGTGGTCGTGTTTTGACGACCAATCCCTTTGTCCTGGAATGGTTGACTTGGTCTTCAACATCAACTCAACTGATATTAGACACCCACAGACAGGAGTTGGTGGGTTCCTTCTGACACCACACTTAGTTGGCATGGCCCATGAAAAAGCTCTGTGCCTGCACCTGTCCTAAACCTGCCATTTTGCTTTGCTATTCCTTCTGCCAGGCAAGTGATGTACGCCACTGGCTCTGCTCTGCTTTTCAGAGAGGAAGATAATTCTCAGGACAGTCAGCAGCCACTGTCCAGGGCAGATTTGCAGGAGAAGTCCGCTGCTTCATCCTATAGGCGTGCAAGTAGCAATAATGGGAGTCACGTGGGAGCAGGTGTTGAGAGCTGTCAGAGAAGAGGCCATGAGACTAATGAGGATGACATAAGTGAAGAGCAGACAGTAGTGGATGATGATGCATCTGATCGAAGAGAGGGCTTCACCATTATCATCAGAAGGCGAGAGTGGCAGCAGGCCCATGAGAGTAGCAGGGTGGCAGCATGCTGATGAGTGGTGAGCGCGATTAAGTCATCAAAGGTTCTTTTGCAGGTGATGAAAGAAGAAGAAAGAAGATGATGCCGGCTGCACGAACAACAGGATGAAGTGAGTTAATTATTATTATTTTTTTTTAACCCCTAAAGCCACATTTTAGTAAGCATTCTGTATTAAGAATGCTATTATTTTCCCTTATAACCATGTTATAAGGGAAACTAATACAGTAAAATGACTTTTATCAATTTATTTACATCATCTCCTAGCAACCGCATCCGCACTTGCTTATGGATGCTTGCGAGTTTCACGCAGACCCATTTATTTCCATGGGGCCTGCGTTGCGTGAAAAACTGAGAATATAGAACATGCTGCGATTTTCACGCAACGCACAAGTGATGCTCATCTGAACAGCCCCATTGAAGTGAACGGATATGGATTCAGTGCGGGTGCAATGCGTTTACTTCACGCATTGCACTCGCATGGAATTCTCGCCCGTGTAAAAGGGGCCTAATAGTGACACACAATCATTTTACAGCTAACAGAAGTGATTCAAAAGCATGTGTTTGCACTGCCACAGCATGGCTTAAAATAGCCTTTTTTTTTCTCCGCTACTTTATTGGCACTGCCTCCATTTCCTTTTTTTCCCACTACAGAGTCATTGGGACACAGGTCTTGGAGGGCATATAGTGTTTTCTTTGTTTTTTTACTAAATACTGCAATATTTTTCTTTTGGTTTAGCTATGGGTCAGCTAGGACTGTTGGTGGACTGCGGACATTCATAAACTGTATGAGAACTGCCTGTCACACTGATGCACAGTAGCTGTTTCACTACCAGAAAGAACTGTTTATGTATGTGGCTGCAATGCACAGTGATGGACACCGAGATACATTGCCCCTGCAGGCTGGGATATAGCTGAGTTAAAGAGCTTCATGACAAATTAATATGGAACTAAGCAAATTTATTGAAAAATTTTGCAAAGCATCTGAAATGAATTTTTGAAAACTTCAACTCATCTCTAGTCACGATTCCCCCTGCTGAGCTGAAAACCCTCTCTGAGGTGACACAGGATACTGGTCAAGACAGAACAGAGAGAGCCGATGGGACTAGTTTGGGCTACTGTTCCTATCTGCCTACCTATAATTCCATATGATCAGGAAGTATGCATTGGAGAAAGGCCAGATTCGAGGTTGGTGGTACGTGTCCATTTGCTGATTTGCGGCAGCTTGGTGTGGCACATGAAAGAATTGCTCCATCATGTTGATAATACCGAACTGGCTGCTTGTGGTAGTGGAGATGGCATAAGGTAGGTGCCTCTGCAGGGGAGGAGAGTGGCTTCCTGATCAGGCAGGAGGATGACAGGTGCCTGCTGTGGCAAGCTGCACAAAGAGTCTTTCCTGGTAATAAAGCTATTTGGCCTCCCTTTCAGCAACAGAAGAAAATTGATTTGATAGTGAGGGTCTATACGCATGGCTATCCATTAATCAGTAATCATCATATTGTCGTCATTATGTAAGCAAGTAAGCATACAGCTTGTGCCCAAAGGCACAGTTCTTTCAAACCACCTGGTCTTCCCCATCACCGACTCCTCCTTCTCCAATGGTAGCTCCTTATCTTTATCTGCCTCATCCATGGGACTTTCTCAGTGGGGGTCCCAAACAGCTACAGTATTGACAGGAAGTAAATTCATAATTGTATACTGGCCAACGTTTCAGTCTTATCCAAGACCTTGTTCACGGCCTGAGTCTTGTGAGTAATGGAGGTGTCGGAGATGCCATCCGACACCTCCATTACTCACAAGGCGCAGGCCGTGAACAAGGTCTTGGCTAAGACCGAAACGTTAGCCAGTATACAATTATGAATTTACTTCGGATGGATATATAATACAAAAAAAAAAAGAACATAAATAAGATATTTATGCAACATTCTTCTTCGAGTGCCATGGTCTTCCTATCAATATTGTTACCACATTTGCCACTGAGCACCGTCCAACCCACGAGGAGTACCGTTCGACTTCTGTCTCCAAACAGCGACAGGGCAGCCAGCAAGATGAGCTACCACTGCCTGACCTCGAAACAACACATAGTTCCTGTTGAGGTGGTTTTTACTGCATTAAAAAAATCATTTACCACTTTATGCTGCTCATACATATACTCTGGAATATGCAAGGTGGAATTCCAGCAAGTTGGATAGAAGATCAAGTCGAAGATCAAACGGTGCAATTGCAGACTGTTCTATCTTTTTAAATCCAGGAGGGCATCCCTTGCACATAAGAATGGCTGAAATATGAGAACAATCTCCTGGATGTGGCCAGCACCCTTTGCAAGCCACTGTATTTTTTCAAAAAGTGTTGCACGACTAGATTTATCATGTGCACTGTCCATGGAGAATGTGTTAGTTTCCACTAAATGCAGCGTGACCATGATGTTTCAGCCATTGTCGCTGAACAACTTGCCTAGTTGGTGTTGGCTGTAAGACATCCAGCGGGATGTTTGCTGCTTGATACACTTTAGTATTTAACCAGCTGTGTGGCTAGACTCGCCATGACTGATCAGCTCTAACACCTCATGGACAATGCTTCACTTTACACATGTAATAGAAGAGAGGGGAAGGGGGAGAAACTCTCTGCTGCTGTTGGGATGGGAGGATAAGGAAGAAAACTGCTAACCAGGTAAAGATTTTGTCCTATGGACATTGCATGGTGTAAACAAACACTAAGACTGTGGAACGGTCATTTTTGTTTTTTCCTGAATAAACACCGAACTGTTTAAGTTAAAGACTTTGTGATTGCCACTATACTGTATCCGCTAGCCTGTCTACCAGAGCAAAACACCACAAGTTTGTTAACCGCAAATTTGCCACGGGCCCCATTAACTTTCATAGAAGGCGAATAGGGATGAGCGAACCCGAACTGTATAGTTTCGGGTTCGTACCGAATTTGGGGTGTCCGTGACACGGACCGAACCCGAACATTTTCGTAAAAGTCCAGGTTCGGGTTCGGTGTTTGGCGCTTTCTTGGCGCTTTTTGAAAGGCTGCAAAGCAGCCAATCAACAAGCGTCATGCTACTTGCCCCAAGAGGCAGCAAAGAACTTTGGATTCTGTGGCTGGAGGTACATTAGGCGGTCACAGGATAAATATGTAACTGTCGGCCAGTACAGGCCCCAAAAATTAGGCATTCATCGGACTTAAAGGGCATTTTATGCCACTGTATATACATAAGGCAAGGACCATTCTTTGTTCTGGGTAGTGGCGGATATGTGTGGGCTGGCATGAGGAAGTTCAATTACACGTGGTCATCACAGGTGTTGAATTCCCCCGAGATCCATGTCTCATTTATTTTTAAAAATGTGAGGTAGTTCACACTGTTGTGAGCTAGGTAAGTGTGCTTATCGTCATGATCCCCCCCTGCTGCTCTTAACGTCCTTTCGGAAAGGACACTCAACGAGGGGCAAGCCAAGCGTTCCATGGCAAATTGTGCCAGCTCTGGCCACAGGTCAAGCCTGCACACCCAGTAGTCCACGGGTTCCTCCCTTCTCAGAGCGTCCACATCGACCATTAACCCCATGTAGTCGGACACCTATCGGTCTAGGCGTACCCTGAGGCTGGATCCTGTGGGCGGCTGTCGATGGGTTGGCTGCAAGAATGATCTCATATCCGAAGTGACCAAAGCATCTTCGAACTGTCCTCGCTGTGGGTGGAAATTCCTCTGCCAGTGCCCGCAACAGCAGAATGCAGCATCTCTCGCAGCAAGGCCTGGAAATGCTGCATTCTAACAGCCCTCTGTGAAGCTGGTAACATGTCTGCCATTTTGTGTTTGTACCAGGGGTCTAAGTACGTTGCCACCCAGTACAGTTCCTTGACCTTTAAGCGTTTTATACTGGGGTCCCTCTTCAAACACTGGAGCATGAAGGCCCCTATTTGCACTTAATTGTAAGTGGTGGAGCGCACTGGCTCCTGCTCATTGCCCAGGAGAATGTCGTCCTCGGTATCCTCCCTCCAGCCACAGACACCATGGATCCCTGAAAAGTTTAAAGCCTGCTCTTCTTGATCCTCCTCCTCCCCCCAGCCACCATCATCCTCTGACTCCTCTTCAGACTCCTGCTGACTTGTCTCAGATGAAGTAGCCCCTCCGGGAATTCATTCAGCATTGCGACTTCCTCATCTTCCTGCTCCTCGACGGCTTGATCAATGACACAACGCAATGCATGCTCCAGAAACAAGGCATAAGGTACAATGTCACTGATGGCGCCTTGGCTGCGACTGACCAGTTTGGTGATCTCATCAAATGGCCGCAGAAGTCTGCATGCATCACGCATGAGCAGTCACTGGCACGGTAAAAAGAAACCAAGCTCCCCAGAACCTGACCTACTGCAGAATTCGTACAGGTAGTCGTTAACTGCACGTTTCTGCTGGAGCAGCCTATCAAGCATATACAAGGTGGAGTTCCAGCATGTCGAGCAGTCACAAATCAGACGTCTGACGGGCAAGTAGTGTCGCCGCTGAATGTCAGCAAGGCGAGTCATGGCCGTGTAAGATCTTCTAAAATGGCCAGAGATTTTCCTGGCCTGCCGCAAGACGTCCTGGCCCCTGAGGTATTTGGCAACAAATCGCTGCACTACTAAGTTTAGGACATGGGCCATACAAAGCACGTGTGCTCATTTTGCCCTGTTTCAGTGCGCTAGCAGATCGGCACGTTGTCGCACACTACTTTACCAACTGTTTTTTTTTTTTCTTTAAATAAATCTTTATTACATTTTTCCAATTCTTACAAAAAAAGAGAATTCTTTAACAGAACATCTTATTTTACATAGTTACATAAATTAATTGCATATAAATATTCCCCCCCCCTCCCCTCCCATGGTATGTCGGTTGCTACAGAAAAAAATAAAAAAATGTATGTTACCTCTCCCCCCTCCAATGCCTCTCCCCCCCTCCATCCCTAATTTTTCCTCTTTCTTACTTTCCTCTTTTTCTCCTTACCTCCTCCTCCCTATCCCACTAGCCACCTCCGCCACAGCCTGGCGAATCTATGTTTTTTCTTCAACCCAGTCAAATGAAACTCCTCACTGGCTAGCGACATCCTTGTGCGGTTCTCCCATTCTTTAATTGTAGGGGCCTCAATCCCCCCCCAGTGACCAACTATACATTTCCTGGCTTTGAACAATAATTTTGCTGCAATTTCCTTTTGTTGAGACCTTTCCACATTGTCCAGCACCCCTAAGATACATTTCTCAAAGTGTCCTAGGCACTGTAAACTGGTGATACTCTCTATTTTTTCAATTATCCTTACCCAATAGTTTTGAATTTTTATACATGTCCATAATATATGTATATTGTCCACCCCTATCTCTCCACATTTTTGACAAGCAAAGACTTTAGTACCATAGTACTTCATTAACTTTTTAGTGAGTAGTAGAGACGATACAATACATTAAATTGGATTATTCTATAGGAGAAATTCCTTGACACCCTATTCTTTGCCTGTATAGCTGAGTCCCAAAAATCTTCCCGCACAGGTTCCAGAATGCCCTGCCATTTATGGGTCAGGTTATCGGCTGCTCTGCTGTTGTTCTTTTGGTGCGACAGCCATTGGTATATTCTTGAAATCAATTTCTTGCCGGGTCTTAACCCAGTAATCTTCTCCAAAGGCTGTGGCAAGGTGACTATTTGTGTGCCCTTCCCTATCATCTTATGCAATGCATGTTTTAATTGTAAGTAATAGAACCTTGACCCTTTATTTTTCAGATGATATTCCCTGTTTAACTCTACATAAGATATTATATCCCCCTCCTCCCATACCTGTCCCAATTTGTATATTCCATGTTTCCACCAGAACTTCTGGTCTATTGTATCTAGTTCTGTTAGGGCCAGTATTGTTCCCATATTATGGTATCTGCATGTAGCCCACTTTGGGATCATAGTTCTTTTACCATCTCCAGCTCTTGGCCATCAATCGAATCAAAGGTCTATGTTTGCCTCCCTGTAGGGCAAGAATACCCATTTCCATAACGTTGAAAGAGTATTAAATTTCTCCAGTCTTTTATTTATCCCTGCTATTAAGTTTTTATTAGTTTTGCGAGTTACTCCATATTATCATGTTTTTTATAGTCCCTGCCCTGTAGAAGAGTTCCAATTCTGGTACGGACAGTCCGCCCTCCCTCTCCTGAAATACTCAAATATCTGTGCCTTTATCCTCGGTTTTTTTCCTCGCCACATTCAGTCAATAGACTGTCTAATTGTTTTAAAATATTTTTGGGTATTATCACTGGTGTGTTCCACAGAGTATAAGTTAAGGCAGGTAGTACACACATCTTAATCTGTGAAATACGTCCTGCCATTGACATATACAATCTTTTCCAAACCTCAATTTTTTCTTAATTTCCTGAATTTTAGGAATCACGTTTAATCTAACATAGTCATTGGATCTGGGTAATTTGGATTTCCCAAGTATTTAACAGGTTCATTCATCTTCTTAATTTCCAACTGTCCCGGATGCATGCCGATTTAGACCAGTTAATACTGAGTCCCTGCATGTCCACCAAATTGCTCGAATACCTGAAATAATCCTATTTAGTGATCCATGTGAACCCACAAATAGCATGATATTCGTTGCATATAGGGCAATTTTTTCTTCGTGGGTGCGATATCTGAATCACACAATTCCCGGATCCTGTCTAATCATGTCTGCAAGCGGTTCAATAGCTATAGCAAAGAGCAGGGGGGAAAGGGGACATCCCTGTCTAACCCCCCTGCCGATTGGTACGCTACCTGACTGTTCTCCATTTACTATCACCCCTGCAGAGATTTCCGTGTACAATAGTTTTACCCATGCAACAAAGCGATCCCCAAATCCCATTTTCTTCATTGTGTTAAACAGGAAAGGCCATTCTATCGTATCAAAAGCCTTTGAGGCATCTATCGTTACAATCAGCCGTTCTCTGCAATTTGTGGGTTCAAACTGGGTATTCACAAAATATCTCATGATATTCTCTGTGGTAGTCCTGCCCAACATAAATCCTGCCTGGTCCTCATGCACGAGCGTCAAGATCACACTCCTAAGTCTATTCACCAAAATTTTTGCTAATATTTTGTTATCTGTAGTGATCAGTGAAATAGGGCGGTAACGTAACTTTATTCTTTCATGAGTTATTTACAAGTTTCTGGCCACTTATAAAATGTGTTCAATGTGCTGCCCATTGTGTTGGATTGTCAATGCAACCCTCTTCTCCCACTCTTCACACACTGATAGCAACACCGCAGGAGAAATGCTAGCACAGGCTTCCAGTATCCGTAGTTTCAGGTGCTGCACATCTCGTATCATCTGAAGGCAATTGTCTATGCTGTGAAGATACGAGATGTGCAGCACCTGAAACTACGGATACTGGAAGCCTGTGGCTAGCATTTCTCCTGCGGTGTTGCTATCAGTGTGTGAAGAGTGGGAGAAGAGGGTTGCATTGACAATCCAACACAATGGGCAGCACATTGAACACATTTTATAAGTGTCAGAAACTTGTAAATTAACTCATGAAAGAATAAAGTTACGTTAAAACCAAGCACACCATTGTTTTTCTTGTGAAATTCCCAATAAGTTTGATGTGTCACATGACCCTCTTCCTATTGAAAAAACAAAAGTTGGATTCAAAATGGCCAACTTCAAATGGCCGCCATGGTCACCACCCATCTTGAAAAGTTTCCCCCCTCACATATACTAATGTGCCACAAACAGGAAGTTAATATCACCAACCATTCCCATTTTATTAAGGTGTATCCATATAAATGGCCCACCCTGTATATTAGCTGTTGTTGATCCATCGTTTATCTCAAAGAACTCTATTATCTCTCGCAGAATCTTATCGTGTGTATCCATCATGTTTATCCATCCTATACATATATTCATCCCTCTTTTTTTTTTTTTGTGTTTTAATATTTATATTCATTAGATTGTGATCCGAAACGCCCCGTTGCCCATATTTCACCTCTTCAATTTCCAGTGAAGCTTTCTCATTTGTGAAGACTAAATCTATCCGTGATAGACTCCTATGGAGTATTTGAAAACATGAGTATTTCCGTAAATTAGGGTGCACAACCCTCCAAATGTCAATCCATCCCATCTCTTTAGTGATATTTTTTAATTTGGATCCCATACAGGGTCCCTGATTATTCCCCAATTTGCTTCTGTCTAATCTAAACATTCATCACATTATTAGAATCTCCAACCACCAGCAGTAATTTATCCCCTGCCTTAAGTGCAATATCATACATTTTTAGTAGGACGTCAATTTTAAAGGGTGGCGGTATATACACACTTGCTATTAACCATGCTCTACCTTCCAATATACAGTCCAACAGGACATAGCAGCCCTCCTGATCTATAGTAGCTTTCACTATTGTTATGTCTATGTCCCGATGTATTAATATACTTACTCCTCTCGAGTATGCTGAGTACACTGAATGAAAAGCGTTTTGCATCTATGATCTACCTATCCCATCCCTGGTCTCCTTTGTCAAGTGTGTTTCCTGCAGACAAAACTATTGTGGGGAGTGATCTATGTATTGCGTCAAAGACAGCAACTCTCTTGGAACCCCTACTCAGCCCCCTAATATTCCATGAGATATTCTCATATTTTTTTATTCATAATCCCCTCCATTACCAGAGCTTGGGGGACCCACATTTTTTTTTGGAAGGCTCGAGGATATTGAGACAGGAGTAGGAGAGGGTGACACAACAGGGGTAGAGGAGGGGGACAAGGAGGGACGACAGAAAAGAAAAAAAAAACAACCGGCATACCTCACCCAAACCTCACCAATGGATCCAGGAAACCTAAGTCCTGGTTCTCTAAACTAGCATTCCCCGCTATGGCGCCCCATGCAAACCCAGCCCACCGCTCAGCCCTTTAGCTTTTCCTTACCCATTCTCCTGCCGCTCTGCTGTCTCAAAAAAACACAATTTACTTTCCCATTCAATTCTCAGCTTAGCCGGAAACATTATTGAGTATTTAACATTCTTTGACCGCAATATTTTTTTCACATCCATAAACCGGCTTCTTTCATTTACTGTATCTTTTGCATAGTCGGGAAATATCATCACCGTTGTACCCGCATAGTCCAGCCTCCCTTTCCTTCTTGCGCTGAGTAATATCTCCTCCCTGTCCCTGACCGAGAGCAGATTCAAAATCATTACCCTCGGTCTTGTACCTGGAGGAGGTATCTTTGCCGGCAGTCTATACGCACTCTCCACAAAGCTTTTATATTCAGAAATATCCTGACCCATTGTTCCTGCAAACAATCTTGTATGAAAA
The DNA here is from genome assembly GCF_905171765.1 of Bufo bufo. Classification (NCBI taxonomy): domain Eukaryota; kingdom Metazoa; phylum Chordata; class Amphibia; order Anura; family Bufonidae; genus Bufo; species Bufo bufo. Next base: position 593,038,868 of record NC_053390.1, read on the forward strand.
TACGTGGGTCTTGCCCCTCTGCTCCCTCTGGGATCCCCAGGCATCTCAAAGTTGACCTCCTGGCCCTATTTTCCAACTGTATTAATTTAAATTTTATTTCCTTGTTTTCTACCATTAACCTATTTTTCTCTTTAACCACTGCCTGTACTATATCCTCCACTTCTGATGTTCTTCCCTCTACTTTTGTAAATCTATCTTTATATTCTTGTAAATCCGCCCTAAGGAGTCCGACTGATTCCCTAATATTTCCAGTCTGGAGAGAGAGGTCCCGTATCGCCGTATTAAATTTTTTTATTTCCTGAAATATATCTTGCAGGCTAGGAGCCTGTTCCAAAGCGGCTCTCTTACGGCCTCCTCAGACTGGCCGCCACCTCTCTCCCACCTCTCGCCGCCTTCCCCCACCAACATTAATTCCGAGAGCAGTTCCCCCTCCTGATCCAGTAACCCATCCTCTTTTTTTTCCTTAGCAGGGCTGTGACCACGCATACTAGTCAGGAGTAGCTGTTTAGATTTCTCATTTCTTTTAGGGACTGGGGAACCATAGTATCAACTCCAGTTGCCCCTTTGCCTTTTTCCCTGTGCCCTGTCTCACCATTGCCCCACCACTCCCCTGTCCACCCTTTCCTCCTCCCAAACTGGCCTGAATATTCTAACGAGAAAAAGTGACAGATCCTCTCCTTCCAAGACACACAGGGTAGAACCGCTCACATTCCCTCAACAATAATATATCAATGATTCTATAGCATACACTTAAATCAGCGGCCTTGCATGTATAAGCAGGCTATAATACATTGACAGTCCATCCGTGCTTGTTAATAATATAGTACAACTAGGGGCCCAGGGCTCTACAGTTAGTAGCAGCAACAGTTCCAGGTTGTTAGTTTGCAGGGTTTAGAAAGCAGTCTCTTGATTATTTGTATTATTTTAGTGCCGTCTCATATAGGTAAGTTCGAAGTGGTAAAACTAGTATGCCGTGCTAGTTTCTAGTTCCTTATCTTCCCAGCCGTGGACAGTTTGAACCTTGGGGCATACCACGCAATACCCCCTTTGTAACGGATTATCTACCGCTTACTTCAAGAGGTTTATGCCCCTAGATTGTTAGCAGTCCCCAGTGCAATTTGTTTTGGTTAGTACGTATTAGTCCAGTGTTAGTCCAATTGCACCTGATGTGGACTCGCCCGGTCACCAATGGTCCTCTGCTTTATATTCTTATATCCCTGCCGGACCCTCTATCAATGGTGTTCCTCCTCCTCCTGCCATGCTCAAAGTTCAGAGGCCCTTCTATCTGTAAAAAAAAGGTAGGGGGGACCACTCAAGTCCCTCCTGTAGATTTAGGGACTGCTAACAATGTAACATAGTACTAATGGCTGAAAAAAGACATTTGTCCATCCAGTTCGCCTGTCTTCCTCCAAGTTGATCCAGAGGAAGGCAAAACAAAATGTGGGAGTTGCCAATTTTTCCTCACTTTAGGGAATAAAAAATTGCTTTCCCCGACTCCAATCATGCAATCAGAATAACTCCCTGGATCAACGACCCCTCTCTAGTAGCTATATCCTGTAATATTATACACTCCAGAAATACATCCAGGCCCCTCTTGAATTCCTTTATTGTACTCACCATCACCACCTCCTCAGGCAGAGAGTTCCATAGTCTCACTGCTCTTACCGTAAAGAATCCTTTTCTATGTTTGTGTACAAACCTCTTTCCTCCAGGCGCAGAGGATGTCCCCCTCGTCACAGTCACAGTCCTGGGGATAAATAGATGATGGGATAGATCTTTGTAATGACCCCTGATTATATTTATACATAGTAATTAGATCTCCCCTCAGTCATCTTTTTTCTAAACGTGATAACCCTAATTTTGATAATCTTTCAGGGTACTGTAGTTGCCCCATTCCAGTTATCACTTTAGTTGCCCTCCTCTGGACCCTCTCCAGCTCTGCTATGTCTGCCTTGTTCACTGGAGCCCAGAACTGTACACAGTACTCCATGTGTGGTCTGACTAATGATTTGTAAAGTAGTAGGAATATGTTCTCATCACGGGCATCTATGCCCCTTTTGATGCAAACCATTATCTTATTGGCCTTGGCAGCAGCTGCCTGACACTGTTTTTTGCAGCTTAGTTTGCTGTTTATTTTGAATGATAATTGGTTAATACTAAGTCAGTGTTACTGAGTGTTTTACCATTTAGTATGTACGGGTGACTTGCATTATTCCTTCCCATGTGCATAACTTTACATTTGTCAGTGTTAAACCTCATCTGCCACTTATCTGCCCAAGCCTGCAATCTATCCAGATCCCTCTGTAGTAGTATACTGTCCTCTTCAGTGTTAATTACTTTACACAGTTTAGTGTCATCTGCGAAAATTGATATTTTACTATGCAAGCCTTCTACAAGATCATTAATAAATATATTGAAGAGAATAGGGCCCAATGCTGACCCCTGAGGTACTCCACTAGTGACAGTGACCCAATCTGAGTATGTACCGTTAATAACCACCCTCTGTTTTCTATCATTGAGCCAGTTACTTACCCACTTACAGACGTTTTCTCCCAGTCAGAGCATTCTCATTTTATATACTAACTTTTTATGTGGTACAGTGTCAAATGCTTTGGAGAAGTCCAGATACATGACATCCATTGATTCGCCGCTGTCAAGTCTAGAACTTACCTCCTCATAGAAACTGATTAAGTTAGTTTGACATGACCGATCCCTCACAAAGCCATGCTGATATGGCGTTATTTGCTTTTTTCTGTTAAGATGCTCTAACATAGCATCTCTCAGAAAACCTTCAAACAGTTTACCCACAACAGATGTTAAACTTTCCGGCCTATAGTTTCCAGGATCTGTTTTTGGACCCTTTTTGAATATTGGCACCACATTTGCCATGCGCCAATCCTGTGGGACATTCCCTGTCAGTATAGAATCTGCAAATATCAGAAATAAGGGTCTGGCTATGACATTACTTAATTCCCTTAGGATACGGGGGTGTATGCCATCCGGTCCTGGCAATTTGTCTATTTTAATCTTTTTAAGTCGCTGTTGTACTTCTTCCTGGGTCAGACAGGACACTTTTAATGGGGAATTTATTTCAACATTCAGCATTTCATCTGACAGTTTATTTTCCTCAGTGAATACATTGGAGAAAAAAATATTTAACAGCTTTGCTTTCTCCTCGTCGCTCTCTGCGACTCCCCCCTCATTACTCTTTAAAGGGCCGACACCTTCAGATTTATACTTTTTACCTTTATATAATTGAAGAACATTTTAGGGTTAGTTTTACTCTCTTTGGCAATTAATCTCTCGGTCTCTAGTTTGGCCGCTTTTATTTGTTTTTTACATGTTCTATTTTTTTCCTTATAGTTTTTCAGTGCTTCCGTGCTACCCTCCTGTTTTAGTGTTTTATATGCTTTCTTTTTGTCATTTATTGCTTTCTTTACAGTTCTGTTTATCCACATTGGTTTCTTTTTGTTCCTTAACCTTTTATTCCCATACGGTATGTACCTCTCACAATGAGATTTTAGGATGCTTTTAAAGATATCCCATTTTGTGGCTGTATTTTTATTTTTGAGGACTTTGTCCCAGTTAGTTAGGCCTATGGCCTCTCTTAGTTGGCTAAATTTAGCTTTTTTGAAGTTTGGTATTTTTGTTCCTCCCTGTAGAAATGCTCTTTTGAATGATAATTGGAAGGTTATTACTTTATGGTCACTATTTCCCAGGTGTCCCCCAACCTGCACGTCTGTTGTTCTGTCAGGTCTATTGGTTAATATTAAGTCCAGTATGGCCGTCCCTCTAGTCGGGTCCTGAACCAGTTTGGAGAGGTAATTGTCTTTTGTTATTGCCAAGAACCTGTTTCCTTTATGAGATATACAAGTTTCAGTTTCCCAGTCTATAACTGGGTAGTTGAAGTCCCCCATAATAACCACCTCATTATGATTTGCCGTCTCGTCTATCTCATTTAGTAGCAGATTTTCTGTGGACTCTGGTATATTAGGTGGTTTATAGTAAACTCCTATTAGTAATTTATTGTTGTTTTTAGCTCCATGTATCTCTACCCACAGTGACTCCACATGTTCATGTCCCTCACTTATATCTTCACGGAGTGTGGGCTTTAGACAGGACTTTACATAAAGGCAGACCCCTCCCCCTCTCCGGTTTTGACGATCCTTTCTAAACAGACTGTAACCTTGTACATTAACTGCCCAGTCATAGCTATCATTCAGCCATGTCTCAGTTATTCCAACTATGTCATAGTCCTCCTCACACATCACTAATTCCAGTTCACCAGTTTTATTAGTCAGGATTCTGGCATTAGTATACATACATTTGAGAGGTTTTATGTATATTTTTTACCCTACACCTTTCCTTCTGAACTGTTCTAGTCCCTCCTTCCATTCCTCCCCCAGTCCCACTACCTTGCCCCCGGTCTCTATCTGCACTATCTTCCCATCGTGTAACGTAATTACCTTCCCCCCCAGTCCCTAGTTTAAACACTCCTCCAACCTTCTAGCCATCTTCTTCCCCAACACAGCTGCCCCTTCCCCATTGAGGTGCAGCCCGTCCCTACGATAGAGCCTGTAGCCGATAGAGAAGTCAGCCCAGTTCTCCAGGAACCCAAACCCCTTCTTCCTACACCAGTTCTTGAGCCACTTGTTAATTTCCCTAAACTCCCGCTGCCTTTCTTGTGTGGCCCGTGGTACAGGTAGTATTTCGGAAAATACTACCTTTGAGGTCCTTGACCTAAGCTTTTGACCTAAATCCCTGAAATCATTTTTAAGGACTCTCCACCTACCCCTAACTTTGTCATTGGTTCCGATATGGACCATGACCGCTGGATCTTCTCCAGCCCCTCCCAGTAATCTGTCAACCCGATCCGCGATGTGTCGAACTCTAGCGCCAGGAAAACAGCACACTGTTCGGCGATCACGGTCTTTGTGACAGATTTCCCTATCTGTTCCCCTAATAATTGAGTCTCCCACTACCAGCACCTATCTGGCCTGCCCTGCTCTCCTGGTCCCCTGCTTACCGGAGCTGACATTCCCCTGACTGGCAGAGGAAGTGTCCGGCTGCGGCAGTGCCGTCCCTGGACTGATATCCCCCTTATTTGCCAAACGTGCAAACTTGTTGGGGTGTGTCAGATCAGGGCTAGCCTCCCTGGCACTCTTCCCTCTACCCCGCTTTCTAACTGTTACCCAGCTAGCTACCTCACTTTCCTCAGCCTCCTCTCTGTCACCCTCCCCCTCATCTACCCCAAAGAGTGCTTGCTCGGTGAGAAGCAAACTCTTTTGCAAATTGTCAATGCCTCTCAGTGTTGCAACTTGCCCATTTAGAGACTCGATTAGCGATTCCAAATGGGTAATTTGCTCACATCTTGAACAAAGATATACACCCTTGAACGGCTGTTCCAGGACTGCATACATCATGCAAGATGTGCACTGGACTGCGTTGTCAATTGTGCAACACATACTAAATGGGGATTACACCACAAAAGCGAAAAATACAATATAATGTAGTACTAAGAAACTGGCTAATTGCAGTCTCCCACTGAAGTCACTTAATCTTAAGTCACACACTTACGCAACCACACTTAATCAACCACGCGTCGCGGTCAAACTCGCGTTATATATCTCCTTATATAAATATAAATGCAGCTCACTACACCAGCCTGGTTTGTTTTCCCTCTGTTTTCCCTCTGGATGTTTTCTCTAACCCCCCAGTCGCACCCCCACTCGCTGTTATAGCCAAACTAGGGAGCCACAGTTCCACATATAAAATAAGTGAAGATCAATCTTCTCACCACGCTGCCAACATGCAGCTCCACTCCACTTTCAACTTCCCAGAACAGAGGGCACCCCACACAGCCACACCACACCGGAGGGACGAGGAAACCAGCTGGCACGGGGCAGCCGCAGACAGCGACGCGAGCAGCAGGAGGATGGACATCCAAGATCCGCGAAAAGCCCACAGCCAGGGGCAGAGACAGTGGTAGCCCCAGAGCTGCACCCAAGCGGGCCCGGTCAGAACAGCATCAGCACGGCAGTAAGCTCAGCCAGAACAGCATCGAGACAGGTAACTGAGACCGTTAGTCAGAGCGGCGTCTCAGAACAGCATCAGCATGGCAGTGAGCTCCGCCGGAAAGCGGCGTCCTCCTCCGCCGGAAAGCGGCGTCCACGCATGCTCCTCCCTCCATGACTTTACCAACTGTTAAATTGAGCGGGGTGAGCCACTGATCGGCCTGTGACCGCAGAGCTGAAAGCAGTGCAGGACCAGTGTGGCTCTTGGCCTCCAGGCACAACAGCCACAGCATAGCATGACAATGTCTCACCTGGCACGTCGAATAGGTTCTGGGAAGCTTGGGGTGCAGCGGAAGAGGCGGTAGCAGTGGAAAAGGAGTCAGCCGAGGAGGATACAGAGGATGGAGTAGGAGGAGGAGAAGAAGAGGCTGACCTGCATGCAATCCGTTGTGGTAACACCAAATCCACATGGGTGCCACGGGTTACATGCTTGATGGCCGTCAGAAGGTTCACCCAGTGGGCAGTGGGCAGTTCACACTGTGTGCCAGAGATATAATAACTTGCAGCTGAACATGGCCATATAGTTCAGGGATGCCCTTCTGGGAGAAATATTTTCTGCCAGGGACCTTCCATTGCTGTGTGCCAATGGCCACACATTTTTTAAAGGCCTCCAAGTCCATCAATTTATATGACAGTAGTTGGCGGCCTAGCACTTCCGAAAAGCCAGCGGTCAGCCATTGGGCAAGAGGATTATCCGGCGTTATCTTTTTTTACGCTTGAACATATGTGCCACGGAAGCCGGCCTTGTGCTAGATGAATGCGACGACGGCACGGTGGAAGGTGGAGGACAAATGGGAGGAGAGAGGAGAAGGAGAAGAGGCAGGACGTAGAGCGCCGGTAGTGTGGCTTTGTGGGTTCTGACGGTGATGCTATCACTGGGCTCGGTGATGGGAGGCCAGGTGCCTTCTTAAGATGGTCGTCCCATAAGTGAGTGTTGGGCTTACCGCGACTTATGTGTTGACAGCATTGGCTGCAGATGGCAACACTATTGTCAGCAGATGATACGTTAAAAAAGCCCACACTAAGGAGCCATGTGCCGGCATCCTGGGAGCGCAAGATATGACCGTGCATGGTGGATGGCCCGCTCCAGATACATTTGCAGTCTACTTTTTGCCTCTTGTGCACTGCAAGTTCTGCCTGCTTCTCCTCCTCCTTCCTATTTGCTGCTGCGTCTCTCCCTCTGAACGCCCCTCCTCTTCCTCTCTTGTGGGCATAGGCGTGTGCACGGGGGTGTGCGGGTGTGGCCTGGGCACAACCTAATCACACCTCCGTGCTTCTGCACTGCCGCCTGCCGCAGCTGCCTCTTGAGCCCCGGCTGCCCCGCACAGCCACAATGACATCTGCTCCTGGGCTCCACGTCCCGGCGGCCAGCCGCGTAACGTCACTCACTCTGACGTTACGCGGATGCTCCGCCTGCTTTATTAATAAAGTGGGAGGAGCAGGCGCGTGCGGCATGACAAAGTGAGTGACGTCACATTATGCTGCTGGCTGGCCTAGTTTAAATGTTTGATAGTGAATACTAGCTGGAGTCCCAGCAGCTATGTAAGTTAGTAGTAACATTTTACATAAAGACCCCGCCGTATTCCAACAATAGTTGCCGGCCTCCACCCTCTGTTGGGGGTCACTGTCAGCCAGGGACACTGTTATCGGGGGGGGAACTGTGGATGTCCTGGAGGCTGGGCTGGCGCTGTGGAAGCATACGGTTGGTCAGGCAGCAGAAAGGTTTCTGGGGCTGTCATTGTGTGCTCTGGAACTTTCCCCCTTCACAGGCCACTGCTATCTCTCTCTCGTACAGTGCAGACTCTGCAAGAGGCATTCCGTTTGCTTTCGTCCTAAAAGAAGTCTATGGGAATCAAAACGGATCCGTCTGGTTCCCGTTATGCAAGACGGAAAACAAAGTCCCGTCGACACACTTTTATGGAGGATCTGTGGTTATAATCTATATATATATTATTAGATCCATAGAAAAGGTCAGGCAGCACTCATTTTTTCTGTTATATGGTGCCCGCGGTGGTCCTCGACCCAGGACGAATAAACAAATAAAGCAAAGTCCGCAGCACTCCCTTGAAGTAAAAAATGTGCAGTTTATTCACAACATGTCAGAAAAAATGACAACGTTTCAGTTCTCTCAGAAAGGTTCTGTGAGAGACTGAAACGTTGTCATTTTTCTGACATGTGTGAATAAACTGACATTTTTTTACTTCAAGGAGTGCTGCGGACTTTCTTTATTTATTTTTATATATATATATATATATATATATACACTGCTCAAAAAAATAAAGGGAACACTTAAACAACACAATGTCACTCCAAGTCAATCACACTTCTGTGAAATCAAACTGTCCACTTAGGAAGCAACACTGAGTGACAATCAATTTCACATGCTGTTGTGCAAATGGGATAGACAACAGGTGGAAATTATAGGCAATTAGCAAGACACCCCCAATAAAGGAGTGGTTCTGCAGGTGGTGACCACAGACCATTTCTCAGTTCCTATGCTTCCTGGCTGATGTTTTGGTCACTTTTGAATGCTGGCGGTGCTTTCACTCTAGTGGTAGCATGAGACGGAGTCTACAACCCACACAAGTGGCTCAGGTAGTGCAGCTTATCCAGGATGGCACATCAATATGAGCTGTGGCAAGAAGGTTTGCTGTGTCTGTCAGCGTAGTGTCCAGAGCATGGAGGCGCTACCAGGAGACAGGCCAGTACATCAGGAGACGTGGAGGAGGCCGTAGGAGGGCAACAACCCAGCAGCAGGACCGCTACCTCCGCCTTTGTGCAAGGAGGAACAGGAGGAGCACTGCCAGAGCCCTGCAAAATGACCTCCAGCAGGCCACAAATGTGCATGTGGGCTGCTCAAACGGTCAGAAACAGGACTCCATGAGGGTGATTAATGAGGGCCCGACGTCTAAGGTGGGGGGTTTTGCTTACAGCACAACCACGTGCAGGACGTTTGGCATTTGCCAGAGAACCACCAAGATTGGCAAATTCGCCACTGGCGCCCTGTGCTCTTCATAGTGAAAGCAGGTTCACACTGAGCACATGTGACAGACGTGACAGAGTCTGGAGACGCCGTGGAGAATGTTCTGCTGCCTGAAACATCCTCCAGCATGACCGGTTTGGCATTGGGTCAGTAATGGTGTGGGGTGGATTTCTTTGGAGGGCGCACAGCCCCTCCATGTGCTCGCCAGAGGTAGCCTGACTGCCATTAGGTACCGAGATGAGATCCCTCAGACCCCTTGTGAGACCATATGCTGGTGCGGTTGGCCCTGGGTTCCTCCTAATGCAAGACAATGCTAGACCTCATGTGGCTGGAGTGTGTCAGCAGTTCCTGCAAGACGAAGGCATTGATGCTATGGACTGGCCCGCCCATTCCCCAGACCTGAATCCAATTGAGCACATCTGGGACATCATGTCTCGCTCTATCCACCAACGTCACGTTGCACCACAGACTGTCCAGGAGTTGGCAGATGCTTCAGTCCAGGTCTGGGAGGAGATCCCTCAGGACACCGTCCGCCACCTCATCAGGAGCATGCACAGGCGTTGTAGGGAGGTCATACAGGCACATGGAGGCCACACACACTACTGAGCCTCATTTTGACTTGTTTTAAGGACATTACATCAAAGTTGGGTCAGCCTGTAGTGTGTTTTTCCACTTTGATTTTGAGTGTGACTCCAAAACCAGACCTCCATGGGTTGAAAAATTTGATTTCCAATTATTATTTTTTTGTGTGATTTTGTTGTCAGCACATTCAACTATGTAAAGAACAAAGTATTTCAGAAGAATATTTAATTAACTCAGATCTAGGATGTGTTATTTTTGTGTTCCCTTTATTTTTTTGAGCAGTGTATATATATATATATATATATACACATACATACACAAGCGTGCGCGGCTGGGTATTTGCGCTTGCCTTCAAATTCCTGGGATAATGACATTTGGACGGTGCTCTGGGACAGGGAAGTGGATGTGGTCGCTGATGGTGCTTGCGAAGGTCCAGGTGAAGGGCAGGAGGCATCCTCGCCTGCGCCTTCGACAGGCGATTGGCCAGCATGTACCATAGGGTAAGAGGAGGCAGTGGTGTGACCCGCAGACACAGATTGTGGACCCAGGCGTTCATCCCACTTATTACGGTGCTTGGATGCCATGTGGCGGATCATGCTGGTGGTGGTGAGGTTACTAGTGTTCACGCCCGACTCATTTTGGTGTGGAACAGGTTGCAAACTTCTATTCTTTTTATTCTTTCCTCAAAAAAGCGCCATACTGCAGAACACCTACCCCTTGGCAATAGCATTAAATGCACACCTTTCAAAATTACTGGCCCTGGAAATGTTGCCATTAGGCTTGTGGACACTGAGGCGTTCCGCAGCCTGATGTCGGTGGCTGTCCCACAGTACTCTGTCCCCAGCCGCCACTATTTTTCAAGGTGTGTTGTGCCCGCCTTACACCAACATATGTCCCGAAACGTCACATGTGCACTGACCAACAAAATTACTGGGAAGGTCCACTTAACCACGGACACATGGACAAGTGCATTTGGACAGGTATTCTACATTTCCCTGACGGCACACTAGGTGAACAGGCCGGGAACGAATCATACCCTCGGATGGCACAGGTGCTACTGACACCAAGGATTGCTGGCCCTAATTCTATCAGGGTTTCTGCCAGCACCTACGTTAGTGGCTCCAACCCCCACTTCTCCTTCTCCACCTCCTCCTCCACTTCCACCTCCGAATTATCTGTGTGAAGCACCAGTCAGCCATCAACCGGTAGCTGGAAGCAGTGTAGCACTGCAGTGGGGAAGTGTCAACAGGCCGTGCTGAAGCTGATATGCTTAGGGGACAAACAGCACACCGCCGCAGAGCTGTTGCAGGGGATAAGAGACCAGACTGAGATGTGGCTCTCGCCACTCAACCTACAACCAGGCATGGTTGTGTGTGATAATGGCCGTAACTTGGTGGAGGATTTCGAGCTCGGCAAGCTCACACACAACCCATGCCTAGCCCACGTCTTAAACTTAGTGTTTCAGCATTTTCTCAAAACCTACCCCAATTTACCTGAGGGTGAGCCGCGTGTGTGCACATTTCCGCAAGTCATCAACAGCTTCAGCCGGTCTGTCAATGCTGCAGCAGCACTTGAAATTTCCAGCTCACCGGCTGTTGTGCAACGTGACCACGCACTGGAACTCAACGTTCCACATGTTGGCCAGGCTTTGTGAGCAGCAGAGGGCAGTAGTGGAATACCAGCTGCAATATGGTCGTCGCCTTTCCAGTCAGCTTCCGCTATTCACAAGCGAGGAGTGGGCATGGATGTCTGACATCTGTGAAGTTTTAAGAAACTTTGAGGAATCAACACAGATGGTGAGTGGTGATAACGCTATTATCAGCGTAACCATCCCACTTCTGTGTCTACTCAAACGCTGGCTGCTCAAAATTAAGGACAATGCTTTGCATGTTGAAGAGGTGGAAATGGGGGAAGAAGACATTACACATTGTGATAGCCAGACCACCCTCCGTTCCTCTTCTCAGCGCGAATTGGACGATGAAGAGGAGGTGAAGGAGGAGCAGGAGACGGTTGCCTTTGCTACAGAGGGTAGTACCCATGGAAGTTTAATTCCATCTGTTCAGCCTGGGTGGGCAGAAGTGGAGGAAGAAGATGAGGAGATGGACAGTCATCCTCCTGATGACGACAGCGAAGTCTTGCCTATTGGTACTCTGGCACACATGGCTGACTTCATGTTAGGCTGCCTTTCCGGCAAACCGCGCGTTATACACATTTTAGACAACATGGATTACTGGGTGTTCACCCTTCTCAACCCCCGCTACAAACAGAACTTGTCATCTCTCATTCCTCAGGTGGAGAGGATGAGCAAAACGGTGCACTACCAGAAGGTCCTTGATGAAAAATTGCTCCCAATGGATCATCGCCGTCACGGGGACGTGCAATCGCCTAGAAGTTATCTAGAATCAACAAAGCGGCAGCAGGCCCTCACCTACAAGTCCAGTCTCAGTAGCCAAGAGTCTTGTCAACACAATCCTCACCATTATGGAACACTGGGTGAACGTTGTGGAGGGTGAAGTTGGCAGCTGGCACCAGACTTGCCCTCCAATAGATCCTCGTTAACGGAAAGTGTACTCATTCCAATAACAGGGCCTCTTAAGAGTGCTGTATTGTTATTTATCATCACTACCTCCCCGAGTTGGGAGTGGGTAATTGCCGCACACCTGCTGCCTTCCTTGGACGCTTGTGCTTTAATAACTTGTCCCACCATCTCTGGGTGGTTCACAATTAGGAAAAAGAATGGGAAAGGCAACAACAGCCAATGAGATTTCATTTTTTTTTTTTTAAAGACTTTATTAGTCATCCAACAATACACGTTATATAAAAATGCCGAGATACTCAAACGAGTCGGCAATTGTCAGAGTATTAAGAGGTCTATCCTTGGGGAATGATAATTTATCTAAGGGCATCGTTGTAGTATCTAGTGGCATAATCGTAGTTTTATCCCAATTCACATCCAGACCTGAGGCTTCTCCAAAAGAGTTTATCGTTTGCATAATAGTTAAGAGAGTAGGATTTGTCTATTTCACATAAAATAGAATATCATCAGCATATAGAGAAATACGATCTTCCGTTCCCAATACCCCAAACCCTAGTATCCTAGGATCTTGTCTAACCATGGCAGCCAAAGGTTCGATATAGATATCAAATAGAAGAGGAGAGAGTGGACATCCCTGGCGAGTGACCCTGGTCATAGGAAAACTTCTTGTAAGATGTACATTTATATTTAGTCTTGCAGTAGGAGATCTATAAAGAAGTTTAACCATGTTAATAAACCTAGGGCCAAAGCCCATCCTCTGAAGCACTCTCCATAGAAACCCCCACTCAACTCTATCAAAAGCCTTAGACGCATCTATAGACAAGATAGATCAGGAAGGCCCCCCAGAAGTCTGTATATTAGCAAAAAGACGATGTAGATTATAATGAGTCCCCTTATTGGGAATAAAGCCATTTTGATCTGGATGTACAATTGATGTCATAACGCTAGATCGCCTCATAGCTAAGATTTTAGAATAAAGTTTAACATCTGTGTTAAGGAGGGAAATCGGTCTATAAGATCGCAGCTCACTAGGGTCCTTACCCTTCTTTAACCACCTCAGCCCCCAGTGCTTAAACACCCTGAAAGACCAGGCCACTTTTTACACTTCTGACCTACACTACTTTCACCGTTTATTGATCGGTCATGCAACTTACAACCCAAATGAATTTTACCTCCTTTTCTTCTCACTAATAGAGCTTTCATTTGGTGGTATTTCATTGCTGCTGACATTTTTACTTTTTTTGTTATTAATCGAAATTTAACGATTTTTTTGCAAAAAAAATGACATTTTTCACTTTCAGTTGTAAAATTTTGCAAAAAAAACGAGATCCATATATAAATTTTGCTCTAAATTTATTGTTCTACATGTCTTTGACAAAAAAAAAATGTTTGGGTAAAAAAAAATGGTTTGGGTAAAAGTTATAGCGTTTACAAACTATGGTACAAAAATGTAAATTTCCGCTTTTTGAAGCAGCTCTGACTTTCTGAGCACCTGTCATGTTTCCTGAGGTTCTACAATGCCCAGACAGTACAAACACCCCACAAATGACCCCATTTCGGAAAGTACACACCCTAAGGTATTCGCTGATGGGCATAGTGAGTTCATAGAACTTTTTATTTTTTGTCACAAGTTAGCGGAAAATTATGATTTTTTATTTTTTTTTCTTACAAAGTCTCATATTCCACTAACTTGTGACAAAAAATAAAAAGTTCTATGAACTCACTATGCCCATCACGAAATACCTTGGGGTCTCTTCTTTCCAAAATGGGGTCACTTATAGGGTAGTTATACTGCCCTGGCATTCTAGGGGCCCAAATGTGTGGTAAGGAGTTTGAAATCAAATTCTGTAAAAAATGACCAGTGAAATCCGAAAGGTGCTCTTTGGAATATGGGCCCCTTTGCCCACCTAGGCTGCAAAAAAGTGTCACACATCTGGTATCTCTGTATTCAGGAGAAGTTGAGGAATGTGTTTTGGGGTGTCTTTTTACATATACCCATGCTGGGTGAGAGAAATATCTTGGTCAAATGCCAACTTTGTATAAAAAAATGGGAAAAGTTGTCTTTTGCCAAGATATTTATCTCACCCAGCATGGGTATATGTAAAATGACACCCCAAAACACATTGCCCAACTTCTCCTGAGTACGGAGATACCAGATGTGTGACACTTTTTTGCAGCCTAGGTGGGCAAAGGGGCCCATATTCCAAAGAGCACCTTTCGGATTTCACTGGTCATTTTTTACAGAATTTGATTTCAAACTCCTTACCACACATTTGGGCCCCTAGAATGCCAGGGCAGTATAACTACCCCACAAGTGACCCCATTTTGGATGAAGACACCCCAAGGTATTCGCTGATGGGCATAGTGAGTTCATGGAAGTTTTTATTTTTTGTCACAAGTTAGTGGAATATGAGACTTTGTAAGAAAAAAAAAATAAAGAAAAAAATAATCATTTTCCACTAACTTGTGACAAAAAATAAAAAATTCTAGGAACTCGCCATGCCCCTCACGGAATACCTTGGGGTGTCTTCTTTCCAAAATGGGGTCACTTGTGGGGTAGTTATACTGCCCTGGCATTTTCCAGGGGCCCTAATGTGTGGTAAGTAGGTAAATGACCTGTGAAATCCGAAAGGTGCTCTTTGGAATGTGGGCCCCTTTGGCCACCTAGGCTGCAAAAAAGTGCCACACATGTGGTATCTCCGTACTCGGGAGAAGTTGGGGAATGTGTTTTGGGGTGTCATTTTACATATACCCATGCTGGGTGAGATAAATATCTTGGTCAAATGCCAACTTTGTATAAAAAAATGGGAAAAGTTGTCTTTTGCCAAGATATTTCTCTCACCCAGCATGGGTATATGTAAAATGACACCCCAAAACACATTCCCCAACTTCTCCTGAGTACGGCGATACCAGATGTGTGACACTTTTTTGCAGCCTAAATGCGCAAAGGGGCCCACATTCCTTTTATGAGGGCATTTTTAGACATTTGGATCCCAGACTTCTTTTCACGCTTTAGGGCGCCTAGAATGCCAGGGCAGTATAAATACCCCACATGTGACCCCATTTTGGAAAGAAGACACCCCAAGGTATTCAATGAGGGGCATGGCGAGTTCATAGAATTTTTTTTTTTTTTGGCACAAGTTAGCGGAAATTGATTTTTTTTTTTTCTCACAAAGTCTCCCTTTCCGCTAACTTGGGACAAAAATTTCAATCTTTCATGGACTCAATATGCCCCTCACGGAATACCTGGGGGTGTCTTCTTTCCGAAATGGGGTCACATGTGGGGTATTTATACTGCCCTGGCATTCTAGGGGCCCTAAAGCGTGAGAAGAAGTCTGGAATATAAATGTCTAAAAATTTTTACGCATTTGGATTCAGTGAGGGGTATGGTGAGTTCATGTGAGATTTAATTTTTTGACGCAAGTTAGTGGAATATGAGACTTTGTAAGAAAAAAAATAAAATTTCCGCTAACTTGGGCCAAAAAAATGTCTGAATGGAGCCTTACAGAGGGGTGATCAATGACAGGGGGGGTGATCAATGACAGGGGGGTGATCAATGACAGGGGGGTGATCAGGGAGTCTATATGGGGTGATCACCAGTCATTGATCACGCCCCTGTAAGGCTCCATTCAGACGTCCGTGTGCGTTTTGCGGATCCGATCCATCTATCAGTGGATCCGTAAAAATCATGCGGACATCTGAATGGAGCTTTACAGGGGGGTGATCAATGACAGGGGGGTAATCAATGACAGGGGGGTGATCAGGGAGTCTATATGGGGTGATCACCACAGTCATTGATCATGCCCCTGTAAGGCTCCATTCAGACGTCCGTGTGCGTTTTGCGGATCCGATCCATCTATCAGTGGATCCGTAAAAATCATGCGGACGTCTGAATGGAGCTTTACAGGGGTGTGATCAATGACAGGGGGGTAATCAATGACAGGGGGGTGATCAGGGAGTCTATATGGGGTGATCACCACAGTCATTGATCATGCCCCTGTAAGGCTCCATTCAGACGTCCGTGTGCATTTTGCGGATCCGATCCATCTATCAATGGATCCGTAAAAATCATGCGGACGTCTGAATGGAGCTTTACAGGGGTGTGATCAATGACAGGGGGGTAATCAATGACAGGGGGGTGATCAGGGAGTCTATATGGGGTGATCACCACAGTCATTGATCATGCCCCTGTAAGGCTCCATTCAGACGTCCGTGTGCGTTTTGCGGATCCGATCCATCTATCAGTGGATCGTAAAATCATGCGGACGTCTGAATGGAGCTTTACAGGGGGGTGATCAATGACAGGGGGGTTAATCACATGACAGGGGGGTAATCAGGGAGTTCTTATGGGGTGATCACCACAGTCAATGATCATGCCCTGTAAGGCTCATTCAGACGTCCGTGTGCGTTTTGCGGATCCGATCATCTATCAGTGGATCCGGTAAAAATCAATGCGGACGTCTGAATGGAGCTTTACAGGGGGGTGATCAATGACAGGGGGGTGATCAGGGAGGTCTATATGGGGTGATCACCACAGTCATTGATCATGCCCTGTAAGGCTCCATTCAGACGTCCGTGTGCGTTTTGCGGATCGATCATCTATCAGTGGATCCGTAAAAATATGCGGAAGTCTAGAATGGAGCTTTACAGGGGTGTGATCAATGACAGGGGGGTAATCAATGACAGGGGGGTGATCAGGGAGTCTATATGGGGTGATCAGGGGTGATCAAGGGTGAATAAGGGGTTAATAATGTAGTGTAGTGTGGTGCTTGGTGCAACATATTACTGAGCTACCTGTGTCCTCTGGTGGTCGATCCAAACAAAGGGGACCACCAGAGGACCAGGTAGCAGGTATATTAGACGCTGTTATCAAAACAGCGTCTAATATACCTGTTAGGCCGCTGGCAGGCTGGAGATCCACTTTCTTACCTTCCGTTCCTGTGAGCGCGCGCGCCTGTGTGCGCGCGTTCACAGGAAATCTCGGCCATCGCGAGAGGACGCGCCGGCGCGTCCACTCGGAATCAATCAACCACCTCCAGGACGCGTCTGTGCGTACAGCGGTCCGGAGGTGGTTAATATTACTATTATCGTGGCCTCTGTCATTGTTTCTGGGGGGACTCCTTCTTTTATTGAATCAGAGAGTGTTCTCCCCAAGTGGGGAAAAACAATCTCCCCGTATTTACGATAGAACTCGCACGGGAGTCAGAGTTACCTGAACAGGCCTTCATTGCATCTTCTATCTCCTGGGGAGACAAATCCATCTCCAAATGTTCCTTTTGCCCATCTGTAAGAACCAGAAGGGAAATAGAATCCAAGTATGAGTCAATCACTGCCTCTGAGAGAGCACTCTCTGATTCGTACAATTCACTAAAATATTTTATAAATACTTCTAATATTCTCTCCTGGTCTTCCACAGTAGTGCCATCAGGCATACGTATACTATAGATCTCTTTCTTTGGATCCTGGCTTGCTATTTCTCTAGCCAGCATCTTCCCAGGATGACCTGCCTCTGAAAAATATTTTTGTCCTCTAAAGAACAGCTTCTGTTGTGCTTTATCCAGAAGAAAGTCAGAAAAAGCCTAGCTTGTCCTCTGCATAATCTCTCTACCTTCGTCCGTTTTCCCCTTGGCATACCTAGCCATTCCTTCAGTGGCTGCTTCCTCTAGTTCTTTCTCCTTTATCGCATACTGCTTGCTCAAATTTGCAATTGTACTAATAAAGATCCCTCTCATAAATGCTTTAAACGCATCCCAAATATACTGAGATTTAGCAAAAGCATAGTTCCTATCCAAAATTAAATAATTTTCCTTTTCTATCTGATTATGGTTATGGTTATCAATTATATAATAGCCAGTGGGGATTCAGTCTAAATGGGGGTTTCAAATCATCCCTGCCAACCTAGCTCTATTAAAAAGGGGACACGGTCTGAGATGGATCTGGCCTCGTACTTCATACGTTTAACACAATTTAGATAGCCTTTATTTATCAAGGTCAGGTCAATTCTAGACATAGAGCTTCCAGATTTACTAACACAGGAAAAAGCTCTCTTTTCATCAAAATAGATATTCCCAGACATTACGAGTGCCACCTCTTGGCAAAAAACGAGCCAAGGGGGACCCCCCCCTGGAGCGGGGAGGACCCATTCCTTCCAGCGGAGATCCTATTACCCTGGATCATCACACAATTGAAATTCCCCATTGACTATCACCCAAAACATTCAGGCCACTGGTCCACAAAGGCAACTAATAATTCAATACCTGCCTGGAAAATGGAGGGGGAATATAGAAAAAGCCAAGATACATAGCTTTCCATCAAGCCTACATAGAGAAAAACATATCTCCCCTGTTTATCCATAGAGGATGCTAGGCTTAGAAAGTTAATCTGTTTGTGAATCAATACTGTGACTCCCCTGGAGTAAGTAGTATACAGTTGCAAGAAAAAGTATGTGAACCCTTTGGAATGATATGGATTTCTGCACAAATTGGTCATAAAATGTGATCTGATCTTATCTAAGTCACAACAATAGACAATCACAGTCTGCTTAAACTAATAACACACAAGAATTAAATGTTACCATGTTTTTATTGAAACACGCCATGTAAACATCACAGTGCAGGTGGAAAAAGTATGTGAACCTTGGATTTAATAATGGTTGAACCTCCTTTGGCAGCAATAACTTAACAAACGTTTCCTGTAGTTGCAGATCCGACGTGCACAACGGTCAGGAGTAATTTCTTTACCATTCCTCTTTACAGAACTGTTTCAGTTGCAGCAATATTCTTAGGATGTCTGTGTGAATAGCTTTCTTGAGGTCAGCCACGGCATCTCAATCAGGTTGAGGTCAGGACTCTGACTGGGCCCAATCCAGAAGGCGTATTTTCTTCTGTTTAACCCATTCTGTGTTGATTTAGTCTATGCTCTGGGTCGTTGTCCTGTTGTCCATCATCTTCTGTTGAGCTTCAGCTGGTGGACAGATGGCCTTAAGTTTCTCCTGCAAAATGTCTTGATAAACTTGGGAATTATTTTTCCTTCGATAATACCAATCGTCCAGGCCCTGATGCAGCAAAGCAAGCCCCAAACATGATGCCCCCACCCCCATACTTACAGTTGGGATGAGGTTTTGATGTTGGTGAGCTGTGCCTCTTTTTCTCCACACATAGTGTTGTGTGTTTCTTCTAAACAACTAACTTTGGTTTCATCTGTCACAGAATATTTTGCCAGTACTGCTGTGGAAACATCCAGGTGCTCTTGTGCAAACTGTAAACGATGTAGCATGTTTTTTTTGGACAGCAGTGTCTTCCTCTGTGGTATCCTCCCATGAAATCCATTCTTGTTTAGTGTTTTACGTATCGTAGATTCGCTAACAGGGATGTTAGCATATGCCAGAGACTTTTGTAAGTCTTTAGCTGACACTCTAGGATTCTTCTTCACCTCAATGAGCAGTCTGCGCTGTGCTCTTGCAGTCATCTTTAAGGACGGCCACTCCTAGGGAGAGTAGCAGCAGTGCTGAACTTTCTCCATTTATAGACATTTGTCTTACGTTGGACTGCTGAACAGCAAGGCTTTTGGAGATATTTTTATAACCCTTTCCAGCTTTATGCAAGTCAACAATTCTTAATCGTAGGTCTTCTGAGAGCTCTTTTGTGCAAGGCATCATTCACATCAGGCAATGCTTCTTGTGAAAAGCAAACCAGAACTTGTGTGTGTTTTTTATAGGGAGGGCAGCTGTAACCAACACCTCCAATCTCATCTCATTGATGGACTCAGATGGCTGACACCTCACTCCAATTAGATCTTGGAGATGTCATTAGTCTAGGGGTTCACATACTTTCTCCACCTGCACTGTGAATGTTTACATGGTGTGTTCAATAAAAACATGGTAACATTCAATTCTTTGTGTGTTATTAATTTTAAGCAGACTGTGATTGTCTATTGTTGTGACTTAGATGAAGATCAGATCACATTTTATGACCAATTTGTGCAGAAAACCATATCATTCCAAAGGCTTCACATACTTTTTCTTGCAACTGTATGTGGAGTTATACACCTGTGTAGCCCACCTCCCCCCAAGTTGGGGTATCTTCTCCTGTGAGAAATGAGTTTAAACCAAACAGACAATAGCTGGCAGATGTCTCCTTATCAGATCTAATATCGCCTGCCTTTTTACCTTCTCCCCTAAACCCCGAACATTTCATGTAAGTATTCTTGTAATCATTAATTAATCCTAAAATCTCCAAGTACCATCCTCCTCAAGCTTCACTCCGTTCCCCACTTTAATGTTAGACGCATCGCAGGATGCCCTCCCCTCCATCCCCCCATCCAATCCCTCCTCCCACCACCTCCCCCCACCCAAAAAACACATGTCCCCTTTGATCTGTAATAAAAAATAAAAAAAAGACCTCTTAACTAGGACCATCCCTCCCCCACTCCCCCGACCGGACCTCCATCCAAAATATCCCAAGAAATTAAAATCTCAAGGAACAAAACATATTTCAGTCAACATTCCTATCTAACCAGTCAGTGGCCATATCTGGAGTGCCCAAAAAAAGTACTGTTTCCTCATATACGATCCTTAATTTGGCTGGGTACAAAAAAGAGTACTTAATGTCTTTGCTGTTATCTTAAACTTCATTTGAAAAATTTGGAAAAAAATAAAGTTTACACCCATTGTAGGAAATCGGAGATACATTTCATGCACGCCTCAGGATCATGTCTCTATCACAAGCTGCAAGCATCTTAATTATTACAGTTCTTGGGGGCTTCCCCGGGATCGATTTACCACAGGGAATTCGGTGGGCCGTTTCGATTAGAAACAAAGCTGAAAAATATTCCTTCCCGAAATTATCAAAAATTATGTATTTTATCGTTCCTGCCAAATTATTTTTTTCATCAGGGATTTTTGTTAGGCCCATGATTCGTACATTACATCTTCTTGACCTATCCTCAAGGTCCACCGTTTATTTTCTCAGGTAGTTGTAGTCCTTTTTTACTGTACTGTTCTCAACCTTTAACATTTTCACCTCTTGTTCCAGTTTATTCACTGTGATTTCCAGTTCCTTAGTTCTATCGCGAATCTTTGTGAGATCATCTTTTATAAGTATATCTGACTGTACTGACCCCAGCTGAACAGCAATATTTTCTATCGCTTTTCCATTATTTTTAACAATCAGTAAAATCTCCTATAATGGAGAGGAGTTTTTTACCTGCTTCTCCCCATCTCCGTTATCCGGATCCCCCTCGTGTGGATCCTCCGATCTAAACTCAGCGATATTTTTTTTTAGCATTAATATCTTGCCTCCCCTTTTGGCCAGACCTGGTGCTTAAATTCGGTGACCTTAACCACCTCCCGACCGCCTAACGCAGGGATGCATCCTGCGGGCGGCCGGGTTATTCCTCCTAGACGCATCGGCGCGTCATCTCGCGAGATTCCCTGTGAACGCGCGCACACAGGAGCGCGTGTTCACAGGATCGGAAGGTAAACGAGCTGATCTACAGCCTGCCAGCGGCGATCATTCGCTGGCAGGCTGTAGATGCGATTTTTTTTAAACCCTGAAAGGTATATCAGACGCTGTTTTGTTACAGCGTCTGATATACTGCTACCTGGTCCTCTAGTGGTCCCTTTTGCTTGGATCAACCACCAGAGGACACAGGCAGCTCTGTAAGTAGCACCAATCACCACACTACACTACACCCCCCCCTGTCACTTATTAACCCCTTATTAACCTCTGATCACCCCATATAACCTCCCTGATCACCCCCCTGTCATTGATCACCCCCCTGTAAGGCTCCATTCAGACGTCCGTATGTGTTTTGCGGATCCGCGGATCCGCAAAACACGGACACTGCGGATCCGCAAAACACGGACACCGGCAATGTGCTTTCCGCATTTTGCGGATCCGCACAATGCCAGAACTATATAGAAAATGCCTTTTCTTGTCCACAGTTGCGGACACGAATAGGACATGTTCTATAGGCTCTACAAAAAACGCAGTGTTCGCCTGATCAGGCCTGATCTTGTGCGCACACTAGCGTTCAGTCCGCCCCACCGCAGTGACAGAATATATATTTTTTGATCACTGCAAAAAATCGCTGCGGCACTATAAAGATTACTTTTGAGGGGCATGGCGAGTTCATAGAAGATTTTTTTTTTTTGGAACAAGTTAGCGGAAATTGTTTTTTTTTTTGTTTTTTTTTGTTTTTTCTTACAAAGTCTCATATTCCACTAACTTGTGCCAAAAAATAAAATCTCACATGAACTCACCATACCCCTTACGGAATCCAAATGCGTAAATATTTTTAGACATTTATATTCCAGACTTCTTCTCACGCTTTAGGGCCCCTTAAATGCCAGGGCAGTTAAATACCCCCACATGTGACCCCATTTGGAAAGAAGACACCCAAGGTATTTCGTGAGGGGCATGGCGAGTCATTTAAAATTATTATTTTTTGACACAAGTTAGTGGAATATGAGGGCTTTGTAAGAGAAAAAAATCATTTTCCGCTAACTAGTGCCAAAAAAAAAATATTCTAGGAACTCGCCATGCCCTCACAGAATACCTTGGGTTGTCTCTTTCCAAAATGGGGGTCACTTGTGGGGTATTTATACTGCCCTGGCATTTTAGGGGCCTAAAGGTAGAAGTAGTTTGGAATCTAAATGCGTAAAAAAATTGCCTGATGAAATTCTAAAGATACTCATTGGAATTTGGGCCCCTTTGTGCACCTAGTCTGCAAAAAAGTGTCACACATGTGGTATCGCCCGTACCTCAAAAGTCGCGGCAAGGCAATGTGGTTTTGGGGTGTATTTTTACATATACCCTTACTGTGTGTGAGAAATATCTCTATAAAATGACAACTTTGTATAAAAAAAATGGGAAAAGTTGTCTCTTACAGAGATATTTATCTCACCCAGCATGGGTATATGTAAAAATACACCTCAAAACACATTGCCCTACTTCTTCTGAGTACGGCAATATCACATGTGTGACACTTTTTTGCAGCCTAGGTGCACAAAGGGGCCCAAATTCTAAAGAGTAGGTTTAGGATTTCTCAGGGCATTTTTACGCATTTGGATTCCAAACTACTTCTCACACTTTAGGGCCCCTAAAATGCAAGGGCAGTATAAATACCCCACAAGTGACCCCATTTTAGAAAGAAGACACCCCAAGGTATTCCGTGAGGGGTATGGTGAGTTCATGTAAAATTTTATTTTAGAGAAAAATGTATATAGAAATGTAGTTTTATTTGAAAGTGAAAAATGTCTTTTTTTTTGCAAAAATTTCGATCAATTTTGATTAATATAAAAAAAGTTTAAATGTCAGCAGCAATGAAATACCACCAAATGAAAGCTCTATTAGTGAGAAGAAAAGGAGGTAAAATTCATTTGGGTGGTAAGTTGTATGACCGAGCAATAAACCGTGAAAGTAGTGTAGTGCAGAATTGTAAAAAGTGGTCTGGTCATTAAGGGGGTTTAAGCTAGGGGAGCTGAGGTGGTTAAAAATTGCTCAATTTTAGCAGACTCTATTTGTTTCTGCCCTGACTTGAACAGCGTCAAGTCCGTTGATTGTCTATTCTGTTTAGGAGCTATTTTCCCCCTTTTCTTTTTCTTTTTTTCCTTCTTTTCTTCATGTTCTTTTTTTTTTGTGGGGGATTAGCTTCTTCCCCCTTTTTTTGGAGTTAGTGTCCCACTTCCCTTCTTTTTTTTTTCTTCTTTTCCCGCCCCTTTTCCCTATTTCCCTTTTTTTTTTCTCTTTTACCCTTATCCGTGTACTTTTTATTTATTAATTTTTTCAGTACACTGTGTTTTCTTTTTTTTTTCCTTTTCTTTTCTTTTCCCTCCCCCTTTTTCCAACAGGAAAAAGAGTTATTGGCAAATGGAGATGAAATTTCAGAATTTCAATTTTTTGGCAAATTTTCCATTTTAATCCATTTTTTCCAGTAACAAAGCAAAGGTTAACAGCCAAACAAAACTCAATATTTATTGCCCGAATTCTGTAGTTTGCATAAACACCCAATATGTGGCCGTAAACTACTGTACGGGCACACGTTAGGGGGTAGAGGGAAAGGTGCACCGTGTGGTTTTTGGAAGGCAGATTTTGCTGGACTGGTTTAATTACACCATGTTCTATTTGAAGCCCCCCTGATGCACCCCTAGAGTAGAAACTCCATAAAAGTTACTCTATTTTGGAAACTACGGGATAAGGTGGCAGTTTTGTTGGGACTATTTTTAGGGTACATATGATTTTTGGTTGCTCTATATTACATTTTTGTGAGGCAAGGTTACCAAAAATAGAAATTCTGAAATTCCATCTCCATTTGCCATAAACTGTTGAACACATAAACGGTTAATAAAGTTTATAAAATCAGTTTTGAATACCTTGAGGGGTGTAGTTTCTTAGATGGGGTCACTTTTATGGAGTTTCTACTCTAGGGGTGCATCAGGGGTTCTTCAAAAGGAACATGGTGCAAAACAAAGGCCATCAAAATCTGCCTTCCAGAAACCATACTGCGTTCCTTTCCTTCTGTGCCCTGCCATTTGGTCATACAGCAGTTTACAACCACATATGGGGTGTTTCTGTAAACTTCAGAATCAGGGTAATAAATATTAAGTTTTGTTTGGCTGTTAACCCTTGCTTTGTTAATGGAAAACACGCTTTAAAATGGAAAATTTGCCAAAAAAATAGCTGTTTTGGCACAGTTTTTTTTTTTTTTTTACCGTGTTCATCTGAGGGGTTAGGTCATGGGGTATTATTATAGAGCAGATTCTTACGAACACTGCGATACCTAATATGTATACTTTTTTTTAATTTAGGTTTTACACTATATTATCCTTTTCGAAACACAAAAAAAAATTTTAGTATCTCCATAGTCTGAGTCATTTTTTTTTTTTTAGTTTTAGCCAATTATCTTAGGTAGGGGCTAATTTTTTGCGGGATGAGAGGACGGTTTTATTAGCACTATTTTGGGGGGCATATGACTTTTTGATCGCTTGCTATTACACATTTTGTGATGTAAGGTGACAAAAAAATACCTTTTTTTGCACTGTTTTTATTTTTATTTTTTTTACCGTGTTCATCTGAGGAGTTAGGTCACGGGGTATTTTTATAGAGCAGATTCTTACGGATGCGGCGATACCTAACATGTCTACTTTTTTATTTATTTTAGTTTTACAAAATAATATTTAAAAAAATAAAATAAATTTTGTGTCTCAAGTCTGAGAACCATAGTTTTTTTCCGATTGTCAGTGGCCTAAATGGAATTAAAATTGGGAAGGGGATTATACATTTAGTACTCCATGGAAGTGTGGTACTCCCTGAAGCAACCGTCAATGCAGAAGCCCGGATTATCTGGGCACGTGTCTACCTCTGTGACACACCTCTGCCACTTTTTTTGGGACCGTCCCTTCTTTTCAGGTATGGGGGACCACACCTGGAAAATGTTGGCCAGGGACAATCCTGGCGCCTCCAATTCCCGAGGTACTCCGGCCTGCTCTTTCCGGGCAGGGCCTTAAGGACTGCCTCATAGAAACTACAGGAATTTCCCTGTGTTGCCAGCGTTTCAGGACAGCACAAAAGAGTTGTACAAGGGCAACCTGTACCAAGTAGACTGCAACTTTTTTGTACCATGCCAGGGTTTTGCGCATGGCATTATATGGCTTGAGGGACTTGATAAGAGAGATCAACTCCTCCCATATACCGATTGTAGTCGACGATACAATCGGGCTTGAGGATCGTTGCCGCGGTACCTCGCACAGTGACAGGGGTGATGCCGTTACCGTGAATTGTGGACAGTACAAGGACATCCCTCTTGTCCTTATATCTGACAAGCAACAGGTTTCCACTGGTAATGGCACGGGTCTCACCCCTGGGGATAGGTACCTGGAGGGGGTGGGTAGGGAGGCCGTGTTGATTTTTCCGCACGGTCATCTGAGGGGTTAGGTCATGGGGTATTATTATAGAGCAGATTCTTACGAACACTGCGATACCTAATATGTATACTTTTTTTTAATTTAGGTTTTACACTATATTATCCTTTTCGAAACACAAAAAAAAACATTTTAGTATCTCCATAGTCTGAGTCATTTTTTTTTTTTTTGTTTTAGCCAATTATCTTAGGTAGGGGCTAATTTTTTGCGGGATGAGAGGACGGTTTTATTAGCACTATTTTGGGGGGCATATGACTTTTTGATCGCTTGCTATTACACATTTTGTGATGTAAGGTGACAAAAAAATACCTTTTTTTGCACTGTTTTTATTTTTTTTACCGTGTTCATCTGAGGAGTTAGGTCACGGGGTATTTTTATAGAGCAGATTCTTACGGATGCGGCGATACCTAACATGTCTACTTTTTTATTTATTTTAGTTTTACAAAATAATATTTAAAAAAATAAAATAAATTTTGTGTCTCAAGTCTGAGAACCATAGTTTTTTTCCGATTGTCAGTGGCTAAATGGAATTAAAATTGGGGAAGGGGATTATAAATTTAGTACTCCATGGAAGTGTGGTACTCCCTGAAGCAACCGTCAATGCAGAAGCCCGGATTATCTGGGCACGTGTCTACCTCCTGTGACACACTCTGCACTTTTTTTGGGACCGTCCCTTCTTTTCAGTATGGGGGACCACACCTGGAAAATGTTGGCCAGGGACAATCCTGGCGCCTCCAATTCCCGAGGTACTCCGGCCTGCTCTTTCCCGGGCAGGGCCTTAAGGACTGCCTCATAGAACTACAGGAATTTCCCTGTGTTGCCAGCGTTTCAGGACAGCACAAAAGAGTTGTACAAGGCAACCTGTACCAAGTAGACTGCAACTTTTTTGTACCATGCCCGGGTTTTGCGCATGGCATTATATGGCTTGAGGACTTGATAAGAGAGATCAACTCCTCCCATATACCGATTGTAGTCGACGATACAATCGGGCTTGAGGATCGTTGCCGCGGTACCTCGCACAGTGACAGGGGTGATGCCGTTACCGTGAATTGTGGACAGTACAAGGACATCCCTCTTGTCCTTATATCTGACAAGCAACAGGTTTCCACTGGTAATGGCACGGGTCTCACCCCTGGGGATAGGTACCTGGAGGGGGTGGGTAGGGAGGCCGTGTTGATTTTTCTGCACGGTCCAACAAGCGTACGTGGATCTGGCGGCGAGGGACTGGAACAAGGGGATACTAGTATAAAAGTTATCCACGTACAGGTGGTAACCTTTATCTAGCAGTGGGTGCATAAGGTCCCACACAAGTTTCCTGCTAACAAGCAGAGTGGGGGGACATTCTGCGGGTTGAATATGGGAATCTCGCCCCTCGTACACACAAAACTTGGAAGTGTACCCTGGGGTAATCTCACAAAGTTTGTACAGCGTCACGCCATACCTCGCCCGCTTAGGGGGAACATACTGGCGGAAAAGGAGTTTCCCCTTGAAAGCAATGAGAGACTCATCAACCGCGACCTCCAAAAATTTGGCCCCAAAGTGATCGATGAGCGGCCTGATTTTGTACAGGCGGTCATAGGCAGGATCACCTTGGGGGGGACATGCTGCATTATCTTCATAATGCAGGCATTTCCGGATGGCCTCAAACAGGGTACATGTCATGGCCGTACTGTAAAGTGGGATCTGGTAGAGGATGTCCCCACTCCAGTAATGCCTGACACTGGGTTTTTTAAATAGGCCCATGTGCAGCATGAGGCCCCAAAACGTCCTCATCTCGGCTGCACTGACCGGAGTCCAGCCACCATCCCTAGCCAAAAAGGAGCCCGGGTGTTGAGCAATGAACTGTTGGGCATACAGGTTAGTTTGCTCCACCATCAGATTCACAAAGTGGTCACTGAAAAAAAAGACTAAAATAGTAATATTCAGTGAAGCCCATTTTGGGAATCTGGATTCCTGCTTGGCCAACAAAATCAGGAATCACAGGCTCAAAATGCTCTGGGGTACACCAGACAAGTTCACCGGTAGGGGGCTCAGGTCGACTTATCTGTTGGGCCGAAAAACTAGTACGAGCCCCAGAGCTTCTCGTACTAGTGTGGGCCACAGGGTCCCTAGCATGGCGGTCACCTTGCTTGGGGGCTCATCATCATCGCTAGATGATGAGGACGTGGATGGCAAAAGGAAAGTGGGGTCATCCTCGTCCTCACTGGGGCTCTCTGAGTCGGAGGCAAGCAGGGCCATAGGGGAGTCTGTGTGTGTGCGTGTGTGTGTGTGCGTGTGTGTGCGTGCGTGGAAATCAATTGAAAATCCCAAAAAGTGTAAAAAAATTAATAAATAAAAGATTCAAACGTGCTGATCAGCGGTACGAAGCTGATCAGCCGTGGGGTGGGTGATGCGCTAACAGTGGCCGGACGCTGAGAGTGCCGGCCACAGTCAGCGCATCCAAAAAATGTGTAGTAACTAATAATAATAATTTTCACCTGTGTCATGGGCGTTCACGTGGAGCATGAGGATGGCAATCCCACACTCGTGGGGGAGGAGGGAGGGAGAGGAGAGGAGGCTTGATGCCTTCTGTGGAGGGTCGACATGGCAACGGATAGACGCCGAGACAGACGGCGACCGGAAGTGCCGTCCGCTCATGCGTGCAGCCGAGCCGGCGCGTACTGCGTTCCAAATAGCGGAAGCAGCAGACCGCGCAGGCTCAGGAGGCACCCACTGCGTGTCACATGCCGGAAACCAATTTGAATATCCGTTTAACATACACTATCTCGGAAGATGTAGTGGACTTTTTGGACCTAAGATTACGCAAAGAGAACGAACGGATTGTCACCTCCCTTTTTTTAAAAAGCACCGCCACCGCAACAGTTTGCTACACTACCGGAGTTTCCATCCGGCACATATGAAGAATGGAATACCGAAAGGTCAATTTCTCAGATTACGACGCAACTGTACCCATTTGACCGATTTCAGGGCAGCCTCAGCAGACCTGTCATCACGGTTCCAGAATAGGGGTTACCCCAAGAAACTTGTATCTCCTGCCTACGAGGATGCTAAGAGCTCGGATCGAACCCAGCTGTTCACCCCCAGGCCTAAAACTAGGGATGGCAAGATACATCTCATCACTCGTTACAACAATCAGTGGACAGCACTCTATAAGATTTTGGAGAATTATTCGTTTCTGCTCACGTCTGATCAAAGGTTGATGCCCTATGTAGATAACAAACCAAAGATTATTGCACGTAAGGCACTTTCTCTCAAAGACCAACTTGTACGGAGTCTTTTTCAGCGTCCCACACGGGGGCTGAATAGAGGTGTTAAATTGAAGTGCACACATCCGTGTGGCCAATGTAACATTTGTCCATTCATGTTGGGCAAGGACAACTTTTCAAATGACAAGGAGTGTATACGCCTTAATCACTATGTCAATTGCCGCACCAGGAACATCGTATATGGAATCATTTGTCCGTGTAAGAAATTATGTGGGGCAAACCTCACAGGAATTACGGAAACGGATTCAACAACATATGTCCAACATTGTTTTGGCTGCCCAGGACAGGACCAAAAAGGAGAAACCTCTCACTTATCTGGCCACACATTTCCTGGATCACCATGGTGGTAAGTATAATGGTTTGCAGGTGGTGCGCTTAGAAAAAGTCCCTCACAATATTAGGGGTACACATATGACACAATGTTTGCTTTAAGCTGAATCCCGATGGATTTACAATTTAGATAGTTTGTCCCCGTGTGGTCTTAACGAGGAACTTTATTTCACAGGCTTTTATGCTAGATAATTTATTGCATGTTTTATTTATACACATTTTTTGTTTTCTATTCCTCTCTTCTAGATACATATATTTTTTTGTTTTTGCACGTGATTACCTGGTTCATCACTTTGGGTGCTGTCAGAATATATTTTCTCCTTTCTTCACCTGGAACGGCTCAGCATCGATTATAAAGAATCCTTTGGATTGTCGGTTGGGATTCTCTTGTTCGGATATACAGCGAAGGACACACTACGTTTGCTCCATGTGTGCTTCTTGGACCACATTGACCCAATGTAATATGAATAATTTTCTCGTTCACCTTTTTACATGCAGCATCTTCTTCTCCTTCTGGCTTCTGTTTGGGTGCTTTGTGGGCGATGGGACAAAGCGCCTTCCTTCTCTCTATCCTCCCTTCTCTCTTCATTTCCTTATTTATTTATTTTTTTCCCCTTCTCCTCCCTTTTTTTTTTTTACAAAAACATTAATATAAAAAATATAATAATAATATAAAAAAATAAAAATAAAATAATAATATAAAAAATAATAATCAAAAACAACAATAAAAATAGATATATAAGAAACCACACAAAAACACTAATATAAGTAATACAAATTAATAATCGAATAATTCACAAAATTAGGGACACTCATAAAATCACAAAATAAGAGGTATAAATTATGATTTTGTGGTGAGTCAGGGTATGCATATGTTCGGCTCACATGGCCTTGATCTATTGTATACAATGATTTTAATCCATTTTTTGTCGTGTCTGTTTAAATAAATTTGATACTTTTTTTGATTTGCGGCTCCTATCTCGGTATTCTTTTTCTCCCCCTTTGAACTACATTGTATTACATACCGTGCGCTGGCACTCTTACTTTAACCTTGATATGCCCCCGTTTTTTTAATTACACGCCATCTATCAGGATCGCAGGACGGTGATTGGTGGTGTATTATCACACCACCGATCACCGTCCTATTCCGCGTTTTCAGGTCACCAGAGACCCGAATAACCCGGAAACGTAGCAAACCGCAGGTCTGAATTGACCTGCTGTTTGCTGCGATCGCCGACACGGATTTGTCACAGGACCCCCCTGGGCATTGTACCAAGGTGCCTGCTCAATGATTTGAGAAGGCAACTTGTTCCGATCACTGCCCGCCACGCGACAGTTATCTGAAATACACAGGGCGTACAGTGTACGTGTCCTTAAGTACCAGGACATCAGGGCGTACGCCCTGTGTCCGTAACAGGTTAAAACTGACGTTTTTGAACAAATCGCATTCAGCTCTATGATCCCAAGCTTGATTCACTCAAACCTAGATATTACATGGGATTACATGGCCATAGGCCATTTGTGTTTGGAGATTTCATGCCTTTAACCCAATTATAAAAGGTTTGTTATCTGTCTCTGCAGATGCCATTGTGCTTATATTTTCAGATTGGCCCCTCTATTCCCCCCACTCTGCTCTGGCACCTAAAATGCTAACAAGTAACAAATGTACAGGAAGAGGAGATCTCAGCTGTTCTCAGTGGGGGCATTCTTCTCCCTGTCTGTAATGCTATCCAATCCCTGCAGACAACTTTCCAGTCAGGGAGGAAACTGTTCTTGTAAGATTTTGAAAATCTCATGACATACTAGTGATAACTATTGCAGACCAGGAAATTTTCCTCTTGGTTTCTGGGTAAAATATATGCAAATTAGCATGTCTAACATCAGTTGGCATCAGAAAGAATTACCTGTCATATCCTTTTTGTCAGAAAAGCTAATTTGATATTTTGCCAGAAACCCAGAGCTATGCAAATTAGCTTCCTCAAAAAACAATAAAGTAATTCTTTCTGATACCAGCTGGTGTTAGACATACTATTTTGCATACTGTATATATTTCCTAGCCTCATCATATACCCAGCCAGAGGTCCCCCCTAGACCTCTCAATTGGGAAAGTTGATGCTATCTGCTTTGCTGTGATAAAGAGCTGTTCTGGAAGAGCTGTTTTCCTACTGTTCATTTGGAAAATGAAAGGTGGACTCTTATTGGTTGCTATGGGCGCCTAAGCCAGTTCTACTTTACACCAGTTTGATGAATCTCCCTCAGTATCCACATAATAAGCACAATATACTTGTTGGTTTATTGTATTGTATCTGTGTGGTTTTTAGAGATGAGCAAATCGAAGCTGACAAAGTAGAATTTGTTCAGAATTTCCGGAAAAATTCGATTCGCACCAAAGCTAAATTTCCTCACGCTTCATGGTAACGAATCACATGTTTTCCTAAAACGGCTGCTGCATGTGTGAGGACATGGAGAAAGGAACTTTGGGAAGGCGGGATCACCCATAATACGATGCATGCAGCCAATCAGCAGCCAGCCAGCCCTGTGAGTTCACAGCCCTATAAATAGCGGCAGCCATCTTAGATTCTGCCATTTACCTATACTTAGTGCAGGGAGAAACATTAGCAGGCGCTAGGGACAGTGCTAGGGAAGACTTGATTGTGGTGAAAAAAACTATTTATAAGTGCAGGGAAAGGATAGGGAGGAATCCTTCCACAGCATTTGTGTAGAACAGGGTCTGGTAGGGGAGGTTACAGACTTGGTAATAGGAACAATCCTATTACACCTTGGTGCAGTGACTGGGGATCCAAATTGCTATTACACTGCGTGCAGAATTATTAGGCAAATGAGTATTTTGACCACATCATCCTCTTTATGCATGTTGTCTTACTCCAAGCTGTATAGGCTCGAAAGCCTACTACCAATTAAGCATATTAGGTGATGTGCATCTCTGTAATGAGAAGGGGTGTGGTCTAATGACATCAACACCCTATATTAGGTGTGCATAATTATTAGGCAACTTCCTTTCCTTTGGCAAAATGGGTCAAAATAAGGACTTGACAGGCTCAGAAAAGTCAAAAATAGTGAGATATCTTGCAGAGGGATGCAGCACTCTTAAAATTGCAAAGCTTCTGAAGCGTGATCAGTCAACAGGGTCGCAAGAAGCGTGTGGAAAAACCAAGGAGCAAAATAACTGCCCATGAACTGAGAAAAGTCAAGCGTGCAGCTGCCAAGATGCCACTTGCCACCAGTTTGGCCATATTTCAGAGCTGCAACATCACTGGAGTGCCCAAAAGCACAAGGTGTGCAATACTCAGAGACATGGCCAAGGTAAGAAAGGCTGAAAGACGACCACCACTGAACAAGACACACAAGCTGAAACGTCAAGAATGGGCCAAGAAATATCTCAAGACTGATTTTTCTAAGGTTTTATGGACTGATGAAATGAGAGTGAGTCTTGATGGGCAGATGGATGGGCCCGTGGCTGGATTGGTAAAGGGCAGAGAGCTCCAGTCCGACTCAGACGCCAGCAAGGTGGAGGTGGAGTACTGGTTTGGGCTGGTATCATCAAAGATGAGCTTGTGGGGCCTTTTCGGGTTGAGGATGGAGTCAAGCTCAAACTCCCAGTCCTTCTGCAGTTTCTGGAAGACACCTTCTTCAAGCAGTGGTACAGGAAGAAGTCTGCATCCTTCAAGAAAAACATGATTTTCATGCAGGACAATGCTCCATCACACGCGTCCAAGTACTCCACAGCGTGGCTGGCAAGAAAGGGTATAAAAGAAGAAAATCTAATGACATGGCCTCCTTGTTCACCTGATCTGAACCCCATTGAGAACCTTTGGTCCATCATCAAATGTGAGATTTACAAGGAGGGAAAACAGTACACCTCTCTGAACAGTGTCTGGGAGGCTGTCGTTGCTGCTGCACACAATGCTGGTGGTGAACAGATCAAAACACTGACATAATCCATGGATGGCAGGCTTTTGAGTGTCCTTGCAAAGAAAGGTGGCTATTTTGGTCACTGATTTGTTTTTGTTTTGTTTTTGAATGTCAGAAATGTATATTTGTGAATGTTGAGATGTTATATTAGTTTCACTGGTAAAAATAAATAATTGAAATGGGTATATATTTGTTTTTTGTTAAGTTGCCTAATAATTATGCACAGTAATAGTCACCTGCACACACAGATATCCCCCTAAAATAGCTAAAACTAAAAACAAACTAAAAACTACTTCCAAAAATATTCAGCTTTGATATCAATGAGTTTTTTGGGTTCATTGAGAACATGGTTGTTGTTCAATAATAAAATTAATCCTCAAAAATACAACTTGCCTAATAATTCTGCACTCCCTGTATACAGCTCTGTCATTCCTGCAAACCGTTCTTGTTATTTGGGTGCAAGTGCTGTTTCATACAGCCATTAAAGACTTGATTGTGGTGAAAAAAAACTATTTATAAGTGCAGGGAAAAGATAGGGATGAATAGTTCCACAGCATTTGTGTACAACAGGGTTCAGTAGGGGGAGGTTACAGACTGGGTAATAGGAACAATCCTGTTACCCCTTGCAGCACTGACTGTGGATCCAAATTGCCATTATACAGCTCTGTCATTCCAGCAAACTGTTCTTGTTATTGGGGTACAAGTGCTTTTTGATACAGCCATTAACATGGTTTATCACAAGGAAATATTTCTAAGTACGTCTTATTTGCCCTTGTGTGGTGCAGTTATATGTAAAGTCATTTTTGCTGTGTATTAGTGGCAAAAGAAAAATACATTTGCCCTTGTGCGGTGCAGTGATATATTCTACAGCCCTGTTTGCCGTGTATTAGTGGCGAAATAAAAATATATTTGCTGTCCAGCGTTGCACTTATCTGTTGAAAAGCCTGTTGTGTATTGTAAAAGTAGAAAAAAATTAGGGCCTAATTGCCGTTCAGCGGTGCAGTGATATATTCTACAGCCCTGTTTGCCGTGCATTAGTGGCAAAATAAAAATTTATTCACCGTCCAGTGTTGCACTTATCTGTTGAAAAGCCTTTTGTGTTGTATAAAAGTAGAGAAAAATTAGGGCCTAATTGCCGTTCAGCTGTGCAGTGATATATTCTATAGCCCTGTTTGCTGTGTATTAGTGGCAAAATAAAAATATAATCGCTGTCCAGCGTTGCACGGATCTGTTGAAAAGCCTTTTGTGTATTGTAAAAGTAGAAAACAATTAAAGCCTATTTGCCATTCAGCGGTGCAGTTATACTGTATGTGGTGAAGCCCTTATTGCGGTATGGACCGAATTACGTAGTGGTGAAATTTTTTTAGGCTTTTTTGGGGAAAATTGATGGGTGAGTGTAGACTTTGTTCTATATAAATCAATTATTTTTATTTCAAACATGTTTTTTGGGGGAAAATTGATGGGTGATTGTAGACCTCCTTTTGCTTTATGGACCGAAATACGTAGTGGTGAAATTTTTTATGTGAAACAGGCTTTTTTGGGGAAAATTGATGGGTGATTGTAGACCTCCTTTTTCTATATGAACCTAATTATGTCGTGGGTCCTGCAGTAAACTTAATGAAGATGCTGATGGCAACACATCAGCAGACTTTGCCTTTACCATCTATTCACAATTAAATCAAGCGGCTTCACTAAGTTGAAAACATTTATGTGTTTTTATCTGCTCCGTCTGCATTCGGTCTCCGCAGCACACAATACATGACAGGAGAACCTCTGCTTTGGAGTCCAAATCCAATTTCTTAAGATCAGGAGTTTCATCAGAAATGTGCGTAACATTCTTGCTCCCTGTGCAAAGCCATAGCAAAAGGACTCCGTAGGCAAACGAAAATATATTTGTCGTTCAGCGTTGCACTTATATGTTGAAAAGCCTTGTGTAGTGTAAAAGTTGAAAAAATTAAGGGCCTACTTGCCATTCAGCGGTGCATTTATATGTGGTAAAGCCCTTTTTGCAGTGAAATTTTTTATGTGACACAGGCTACAGGAAAATGTATGGGTGATTGTGCACCTCCTTTTGCGGTATGGACCAATTTACTTAGTGGTGAAATTCTTTACGTGACACTGGCATTTTTTCAGAAAATGTATGGTGAATGTACATCTCCTTTTGCGGTATGAACCAAAGTACTTTGTGGTAAAACTCTTTATGTGACACAGGCTTTTTTTTAGAAAATGTATGGGTGATTGTACACCTCCTTTTGAGGTATGGACCGACTTATTTAGTGGTGAAATTTGTTATGTGAAACAGGCTTTTTTTGGGAAAATTGATGGGTGACTGTACACCTTCTTTTGCTGTATGGGCGAAATTATGCAGTGGTGACATTTTTAATTTCAAAGAAAACTCTGTTGCTCTGTATCTCTTGTGAAGTCAATGTCTCCAACTATACCCCTCTTGCGATTTACACCAAATACATTATTTTCATGTAGAGATCCAAGAATTATGTTGGAGGCATGTAGTGTAAGCAAGCCATGTGAGACCTCTCTCATCACTCTCACGCTGTTCTGGTTTGCCTAGGCGAACGGAGTCACACAGGGGAGGAACTGCTCCGTGTCCTTCAGTAAGAAATTGAATCCTGGCTTTCTCCGCGACAAAATCGGAATCATGGTGACCGACAACGGGAAGAACATGGTGTCGGCGCTGCATCAAGGAGGGATGAGACATGCGCCCTGCATGGTACACATGTTCAATCTGGTTGTCAAGCGGTTCCTGAAGTATTCCACCTGTGACTAACTGCCATTTGCCACTGGGCATTGTAGAGGACTTATGGCTAGCCTCCTGCCCTACGACTATGGCCCCGGGACATATTACCTTCTTCCATACTGAACTTTCAGCTCCAGAGACTAAGTCCCGTTTGAAGATGGGACTTAGTCGTTTTCTGCATGAAATTGACCGACCGCACAGCCCAAATCTATGGAACTGTTTTGGGCAGGAAATTGTGCTTGCGGTCGGTCATAAAGGACTTCCACTAAACTTTTAAACCGCTGGAGGGATTTGTGTGATTTTTGGAAGTGTTTATGTTTGATGTATGCTGAGTTTAAATATGTAATTGTTATGGAGATGGAATGTATGGTTTTAAAGTTACAGTGTATGTTTAAAAACTGTATTTTTACTGTCTGTGATAGTTATGTTAATCCATAATTATATCCCAGACAGAAGGGAGGATTTTGTGTATTTGGGTGGTGATTCCTCTCCTATTGTTCTCACATGTGTATTGGTGATCTCCCTTTGTCCTGGGAGATAATTGAATTGTTCTTCGGGTGTCTCCAGGGCAGAGAGGAGGAAACCATGATGCATTGTGGGGACCTGCATAAATACGGGCGGGTAGCCCTCAATAAAGAGTTCATGTTCAGTTCATGTTTTTCTAACCCTTCAAAACGTAGCCTCGTCTCGTTATTGGAGGGAATTGTTGCATCACGCTGGGGATTGTTATGCTCTGCATATTCCCTGGAGGAGAGATCTTTCCCACACGGTCCTGAATGCTGGAGGTTCATTCAGGGTGGAAGGAAGACGGCGCGGCTCCAGTTAAGCTACGGCGGTTGTGGAGTCTGCGGAGGTTGTGGTGTCCAGTGCGGTGCTTGTGGTCCTCGGCGCAAGCTAGGAAGCGTCCATTAACGGAAGCGGATCCGTTACACCACCCATCTGCAAGACATCCTAAAAATGGCCAGGAAACTTTGCATGAACTTCAGCCACTCGTATACCGCAAAGCACACCCTCCTTGAGCTTCAGCGGCAGAATGGTATCCCCCAACATAGGCTGATATGGACCGACTATACGAACAGAGAAAGGCCATAAACGATTTCTTGATGATCCAAGCGGACAGGAGTACTCCCCTGTGTAATTTTGATGTTAGCCAGTGGCAGCTCATGAATGACAACTGCCGTTTGCTCATGCCTTTGAGGAGGCCACGTTATTTGTCAGTCGCCAGGACTACAGGATGAACAATGTCATTCCACTGCTTCATGTCTTGGAACAGATGCTGGTATATCTGGCTGGTCAGGGGACTGGAGACGTGCCGCCTAGAAAGATGGAGGCAGAGTTTGATACATTTGTCTGTCAAGATGTCTGTTTACAGTCAGTGAACAGGAACATAATTTATCGCAAGGATATGCAAACACCAATTGGTACACCAATCGGTGGGGTGTTAACCCCCAGAAGTAGGTCATAGGCACGAAGGAGCAGTCATTTTCACAGCCTAAAGTATCCTCCGGAAACTTGACCTCTGCACGTCAACGGTCTGCATTGCAAAGCTTGTCTAAAAAAAAAAATCCTGCAGTGCACCCCCTTGGAGGAAACTCTTGATCCGGCACAGGCTGCTTTTCTCCTTATTCCAATGTCTTTACACGCAGTTCTTCAGACACTTTAGAATCCACTTATCAGCAACCCAGCTCGTCAAGATGATGGCATCTGTGGCATCAGCACATTGTGAAGGAAAAGGGAAGTTCCTCAGTAAGGATTACCTAATCCGAGTGCTGAGATTCATCACGGAGCTGGCCAACAATAACATCCAGTATTGAACACATGGAGAACTCTCATCTCGGACCTCATCCCCCTGAACCACTTACATGTCTTAGACATGATCCCTGCAGTGCTTACTACATGTTATACCACTTCTTACCGTTTTGTTACAGTGGCTGTGAGACCTGAACATACTAAGCCATATTTATGAATATTTTCGGGTGTTGCCTGTACCGACCAGTTACCTTCCAGCTGTGATTGTGTAGCCTGCACTGTAGGAATGAGCTGGAGTCGGCATATTTGCTGGACTGTCCTCCAGTTATCAGCCATAACCCCATACATTTCATTATCAATATGCATTACTATTGTGGTCACCCCAACACTGGCTGTCAATCCATTCTTGTTGTTGAAGCACTTTTTTTTCAGTTTCTCTTTTAAATCTTGTGGTTTTGCCCCTTCTGTGTTGTGTGTTAATATCCTAG
Organism: Bufo bufo; assembly: GCF_905171765.1. Taxonomy (NCBI): domain Eukaryota; kingdom Metazoa; phylum Chordata; class Amphibia; order Anura; family Bufonidae; genus Bufo; species Bufo bufo. Next base: position 593,077,485 of record NC_053390.1, read on the forward strand.
TTGTTAAATAAAGGGGTTTTTTTTCTCCCAAGTAAAAAACAAACAAACAAACACATGACTTGTGATTTGGTAGCCAAAAGCAGGAGTGGGTACAAAACACAGAAGACATGCAAATATTCCGTTCACGTGTCATCTCTGTTTTGGACCCACTCCTGTTTTTTTGGGCATTAGCAATACTTAAGGATTACTGACCAAATGCTGACCGAGTGAAGGCAGATGCTCCACAGGCAGGATCTATTTTTTGTGGATTATTGTTCTGAAGGACCAGAGGAAGGCAAAATAATCAGTGACTTAACACAAACTTACTGCTGACACCCTCTCTACTCTGTCGGGGGGCTATACTTGTTTAAGCGTTTAATAGAGCAAGTTCTTTTGACATCTATGTGGAATCAGCTGACGACTGTAAAAGGAGTGCGCTTCTTCTTGGCGCTAACATCGACCTGTAAGGCTGAGTTCATTCTTGAGTTATTTGGTCAGTTTTGGCCCCGTGACTACCTAAATAAGTGAAGTGTGCAGTGATTCTAAGAGCGACGCCTGTCATCTGCATGTCATACAGACTCACAGTATTATTTCACAACCAAAGCAGACTCCCTATGCGTGTTACTGCAAGCCACAGTGTTCTACGCCAATATAAAGGCTCTCTGCAGGCAGAAAATTGCAGTTTTCTAACTAAATTCACCGCAAATAGATTCTGATCGAACCAAATTTTTCCCCAAAAAATCGGAAAATCGGCGAATCAAAGTTTTGAAAAATGTGCTCATCTCTAGTGGTTTTAATTATTGAAGTTCATAGAGAATGTTACAAAAAATGTTGTGGGTCTATATATGCAAACTTATTTTGGTAGATATTTAGTTCAAGTCAAACATGGCATGTAGTACTTGTTTTGGGTGTTTATTTTTCATTTTGTTATTGGTTATACAATACTTGCTTGTTATCAAATAAAAGACACTAGTGATGAGCGGCAGGGGCAATATTCGAATTCGCAATATTTCGCGAATATTTGGGTGAATATTCGCCATATATTTGAGAATTCGCGAATTCATTATTCGCATGAACTGGTATTTAAAAAAAAATCGAATATTCGCGATTACGAATATATTTAGCGATATTCTAAATATTCGCGAATTCTTGAAATGTTGATATTCGCGATTAAAATTCGCAATTCGAATATTCGTGATCAACACTAAAAGACACATATATACAGTACATTAATAACACTTTTTGTTACAGAAGTGAATGTGGATTTACTGTACCTGAATTGACTTAGCTTGGGGCTAATCCTAAGGGAAGGAAGAGTAAAAAGCATGAAAACCAGGGCTGTTCCCTGGTTTTCACCATTTAACCATGTACAGGGATCTGGACTTCGCTGAAGGGAAACCACCAGGTCTATACCTCCTGGAGTAGTCTCAGTTTAGAGGCTACTGACCCACAGGGATAAAGAGACATGGTGGAACTCACCGATTGGTCAGGAAAGACTGTTGCCAGTGTCAGGAAGGCAGAGTTTGAGTAATCCAAAGATCCCCGGCTAGCAAATCAGCATGAGTATGAGGAACAGACAGAGGTCAGGTCAAGCAGAAAAGGGTCAACTCCAGTGACAGGCAGACGTTGGTACACAGGAAGGCAAAGCAAGACAATGGCACACCTTAGCAGGACACTACACAACTATAAATTATTGCTCAGGTACCTTTCCATAGGGAAATGTGCCCTAAAACCCTAAGGTAGACAAAGATTTACCGGGGAAATCTGAGGTGTATGGAAACTGATTCTTTAGGAGCCAAGGGAGGTGTGCGTTCTCAACTGGTGGAGAGCGGCAGAGCAGAACATAACTACTGGAAGGGAAAAGGAGGACACCAACGTGGATTGACAACCAGGGAAACATCAGAGAGGGTAGGTGAGTGTTCCAGAGGCTGTGTCCACTAGGAGGAGAGAGACAGTGGCAGGCATGAACTGTCAACATAAAACTTTTACTGCATAAATTGTCTTGAGAGACTGGTTATAGCACTTGACAATAATTTAAAAACATTCTCACCCTTAAAATAGAGCATTCTAAAAGAACACAATTTATTTAGCTCATCAACAATTTACTATCACACACGAGAGTTATGAGTTTGCACCTTCTGCATTTGCACAATGCAGTATACCCTATCTCTTGCAATAGTTGTTCACAATTAGTGATGAGCAAAGGAAGCTTCGAATGCTACATCCGAAGTCGCTTTGCTCAAAATTTCGGTATAATACTGTACACAGATCCGTCTATGTACAATATTAAAATGTATGGGCTCCAATGAGCCGAGGTTAGTTATGACTTTGTTGAACAACTTGATTTTTAAGTGGAAAAAAACTTGAAACCAAAATTGGCTTTGGTTCCGACTGGTACCGAGTAAATGTAGCATCCGAAGCTCGTTTCGCTCATCACTATTCACAATCATTAGAATTTACAAAAAATAAAACTAGCATTTATTACACACAAAATGATTTATAACCTTTCATAAATATTACATCAAATTCCTTTCCTGCAATTTATTTCTTACTAAATCACAAACTATATTTGCATATGAAGCAGGGTGTGTTTAGGTGGCTTTTACACTACATCAAGCAGAGCTTATTAGTTCCAGCAGTGCTGTCTTCTTTTTGACAACCCTGTCTATACACATGCTAGACTCATGACAGGACTATGACTCAAACAACAACAAAAAAAGGCAAGTGGCCTTTAGAAAAGACATCTTAGCTGAGCCTAGATCACTTTGACATAGATGATAAGATGCACTGTAAAATATATATTTTTAACAATGATTAAACTGGTGTCAGAGTTATGTGATATTGGACTGGGGTTGAATTTAGTGCAAAATATACTTTTTTTTTTAATGGAAAAATCTATACCTACAGTACTTAGTAAGGGAAACAAATAGTAAATCTTTTCTTGAGTAACCTTTTTGGTTCTGGACATGAATTTACTTTTCACCCTCAGCATTTATAGATCCCACTCCACACCATGAATGGCTTAATAAAAGCAAAGATCATGTGAATTATGACTTAAACAAATACACATACATTTTAAAAGGAACCTGTCACCACAAAATGTAATTAAAGCTTTAAGCAACATGTTACAGAGCAGGAGGAGCTGAGCAGATTGATATAACATTTTGCAGGAAAAGATTCAAGGAAACTTTAATTTATTAATTTAAACATCTGCTATTTTTATGCACAGGAGTCATGTGGGTGGTCCTACTCAGTAATTGACAGCTTACTCTGCTTTACTAGGCATACAGAGAAGGCTGTCAATCACTGAGTTGGTCCGCACACATGACTCCTGTGCATAAAAAGAGCCATGGTTTAAATGCATAAATTACAAGTTTTCCTGAATTATTTTCCTGCAAAACTACACTGCTCAAAAATATAAAGAGAACACTAAATTACCATATCCTAGATCTCAATAAATGAAATATTCCAGTTGCAAATCTTCATTATATAGTGGAATTATATAGTGGAATCAAATTTAATATCCCATCGAGGTCTGGATTTAGAATGATACTCAAAATCAAAGTGGAAAATCAAATTTCAGGCTGATCCAACTTCAGTGGAAATGCCTCAAGACAAAGAAATGAGGCTCAGTAGTGTGTGTGGCCTCCACGTGCCTGTATGACCTCCCTACAATGCCTGGGCATGCTCCTGATGAGGCGGTGGTTGTTCTCTTTAGGGATTTGCTCCCAGACCTGGATTAAAGCATCAGTCAACTCCTGGACAGTCTTTTGGTGCAACATGTAGTAGACCAGTGTGGCACACTTGGTGATGGAGCATGGAGTCGGGTTCCCACCCGTGTAAATGATAAAATAAACTCCAGCGAGATTTGCTTGGTTGTTGTTGGTATTTTATTGTATTGCGGCAAATAACACTTGGTGTGACGTTTCGGCACAAATGCCTTTTTCAAACACACAAAAAATTGGCCGCGGCGTGTGTTTGAAAAAGGCATTTGTGCCGAAACGTCACACCAAGTGTTATTTGCCGCAATACAATAAAATACCAACAACAACCAAGCAAATCTCGCTGGAGTTTATTTTGGTGCAACATGGCATTGGTGGATGGAACGAGACATGATGTCCCAGATGTGCTTAATTGGATTCAGGTCTGGGGAACGGACAGGCCAGTCCATAGCATCAATGTCTTCATCATGCAGGAACTGCTGACACACTTTAGCCACATGAGAGCTAACATTGTCATGCATCAGAAGGAACCCAGGGCCCACTGCACCTGCATATGGTCTCACAATGGGTCTGAGGATCTCATCCCGGTACCTAATGACAGTCAGGGTACTTCTGGTTAGCATATGGGGGGCTGTGCGGCCCTCCAAAGAAATGCCTCCCCACACCGTTACTGACCCACTGCCAAACCAGTCATGCTGGAAGATGTTGCAGGCAACAAAACATTCTCTGCGGGGTCTCAAGACTCTGTTACATCTGTCACATGTGCTCAGTATGAACCTGCTCTCATCCGTTAAGAGCACAGGATGCCAATGTCGAATCTGCTAGTCTTGGTGTTCTCTGGCAAATGCCAATTGCCCTGCCTACAGTTCAACTCCAACCTTTTTGATGTCGGACCCTCATACCACCCTCATGGAGTCTATTTCTGACAGTTTGAGCAGACATATGGATATTGGTGGCCTGTTGGATGTCATTTTGTAGGGCTCTGGCACTGCTCCTCCTGTTCCTCCTTGAACAAAGGCGGAGGTAGCGGTCCCGCTGCTGGGTTGTTTCCCTCCTACAGCCCCCTCCACATCTCTTGAAGTACTAGCCTGTCTCCTGGTATCTGCTCCATGTTCTGGACACTACACTGACAGACACAGCTAACCTTCTTGCCACAGCTTGCATTGATGTGTCATCCTAGATGAGCTGCACTACCCTAGCAGCTTCTGTGGGTTGTAGACACTGCCTCATGCTTTTAGGGAAAAGAGTAATGACCAAATGCAAAAGTGACCTAAACAACAGCCAAAAAGGATGAGAAAAGAGAAATGATCTGTGGTCACCACCTGCAGTACTACTCTTTTATAGGGGTTGTCTTGATCATTTCTACCTGTTGTCTGTTCAATTTGCACAACAGCAGGAGAAATTGATTCACAATCAGTGTTGTTTTATAACTGGACAGGTTGATTTCACAGAAGTGTGATTGACTTGAAGTTACATTGTGTTGTTTAAGTGTTCCCTTAAGGCCTCATGCACATGACCGTTGTGTGCACCCGTGGCCGTTGTGCTGTTTTCCGTTTTTTTTTCGCGGACCCATTGACTTTCAATGGGTCCGTGGAAAAATCGGAAAATGCACCGTTTTGCATCCGCATCCGTGATCCGTGTTTCCTGGCCGTGAAAAAAATAGGACCTGTCCTATTTTTTTCACGGCCAACGGTTCACGGACCCATTCAAGTCAATGGGTCCGTGAAAGAACACGGGTGCACACAAGATTGGCATCCGTGTCCGTGATCCGTGGCCGTAGGTTCGTTTTTATACAGACGGATCCGAAGATCCGTCTGCATAAAAGCTTTTTCAAAGCTGAGTTTTCACTTTGTGAAAACTCAGAACCGACAGTATATTCTAACACAGAAGCGTTCCCATGGTGATGGGGACGCTTCTAGTTAGAATACACTACAAACTGTGTACAAGACTGCCACCTGCTGCCTGGCAGCACCCGATCTCTTACAGGGGGCGTGATCAGCACAATTAACCCCTTCAGGTGCGGCACCTGAAGGGGTTAATTGTGCTGATCACGGCCCCCTGTAAGAGATCAGGGCTGCCAGGCAGCAGGGGGTAGACCCTCCCCCCCCCTCCCCAGTTTGAATATCATTGGTGGCCAGTGCGCCCCCCCCTCCCTCTATTGTAATAATTGGTTGGTGGCACAGTGTGCGCCCCCCCCCTCCCTCCCTCTATTGTAATAATTTGTTGGTGGCACAGTGTGCGCCCCCCCCTCCCTCCCTCTATTGTAATAATTCGTTGGTGGCACAGTGTGCGCCCCCCATCGGCCCCCCCTCCCTCTATAGCATTTGCAACATTGGTGGCCAGTGTGCGGCCTCCCATCTCCCCCCCCCATCATTGGTGGCAGCGGAGTTCCGATCGGAGTCCCAGTTTAATCGCTGGGGCTCCGATCGGTAACCATGGCAACCAGGACGCTACTACAGTCCTGGTTGCCATGGTTACTTAGCAATAGTACAATAGTAGAAGATTCATACTTACCGGCTGCTGCGATGTTCGTGTCCGGACGGGAGCTCCACCTACTAGTAAGTGACAGGTCTGTGCGGCGCATTGCTAAATGAACTGTCACTTACCAGTAGGAGGAGCTCCCGGCCGGAAGCAGACATCGCAGCTCCCAGGTAAGTATGAATCTTTTACTATTGTACTATTGCTAGTAACCCGCTGCCACCAATGATCGGGGGGGGGGGAGATGGGAGGCCGCACAATGGCCACCAATGTTGTTAATGCTATAGAGGGAGGGGGGGCCGATGGGGGGCGCACACTGTGCCACCAACGATTTATTACAATAGAGGGAGGAAGGGGGGGGGGCTCACACTGTGCCACCAACGATTTATTACAATAGAGGGAGGAAGAGGGGGGCGCACACTGTGCCACCAACGAATTATTACAATAGAGGGAGAAAGGGGGGGCGCACTGGCCACCAATGATATTAAAACTGGGGAGGGGGGGGGGTCTGCCCCCTGCTGCCTGGCAGCCCTGATCTCTTACAGGGGGATATGATAGTACAATTAACCCCTTCAGGTGCGGCACCTGAGGGGTTAATTGTGCTGATCACGGCCCCCTGTAAGAGATCGGATCCGTTTGAAATGGCACCATATTGTGTCAACGTCAAACGGATCCGTCCCCATTGACTTGCATTGTGATTCAGGACGGATCCGTTTGGCTCCGCACGGCCAGGCGGACACCAAAACGACTTTTTTTTCATGTCCGTGGATCCTCCAAAAATCAAGGAAGACCCACGGACGAAAAAACGGTCACGGATCACGGGAAAACGGGACCCGTTTTTGCGGACCGCAAAAAAATACGTTCGTGTGCAGGAGGCCTTATTTTTTAGTTGTATATCATAAATCACTGAAAAACGGTGCACCACAATAATATGACCATACTGGCCAGACCCTTAGGCCTCCTGCACACGAACGTATTTTTTTGCGGTCCGCAAAAACGGGTCCCGTTTTCCCGTGATCCGTGACCGTTTTTTCGTCCGTGGGTCTTCCTTGATTTTTGGAGGATCCACGGACATGAAAAAAAAGTCGTTTTGGTGTCCGCCTGGCCGTGCGGAGCCAAACGGATCCGTCCTGAATCACAATGCAAGTCAATGGGGACGGATCCGTTTGACGTTGACACAATATGGTGCCATTTCAAACGGATCCGTCCCCATTGACTTTCAATGTAAAGTCTGGAGTCCCTTTTATACCATCGGATCTGAGTTTTCTCCAATCCGATGGTATATTTTAACTTGAAGCGTCCCCATCACCATGGGAACGCCTCTATGTTAGAATATACTGTCGGATATGAGTTAGATCGTGAAACCTCATTTCCGACAGTATATTCTAACACAGAGGCGTTCCCATGGTGATGGGGATGCTTCTAGTTAGAATATACTACAAACTGTGTACATGACTGCCCCCTGCTGCCTAGCAGCATCCGATCTCTTACAGGGGGCCGTGATCAGCACAATTAACCCCTCAGGTGCCGCACCTGAAGGGGTTAATTGTACTATCATATCCCCCTGTAAGAGATCAGGGCTGCCAGGCAGCAGGGGGCAGACCCCCCCTCCCCAGTTTGAATATCATTGGTGGCCAGTGCGGCCCCCCCCCCCTTCCTCCCTCTATTGTAATAAATCGTTGGTGGCACAGTGTGCGCCCCCCCCCCCTTCCTCCCTCTATTGTAATAATTCGTTGGTGGCACAGTGTGCCCCCCCCTGCCCCCCCTTCCTCCCTCTATTGTAATAATTCGTTGGTGGCACAGTGTGCGCCCCCCCCCTTCCTCCCTCTATTGTAATAAATTGTTGGTGGCACAGTGTGCGCCCCCCATTGGCCCCCCCTCCCTCTATAGCATTAACAACATTGGTGGCCAGTGTGCGGCCTCCCATCTACCCCCCCCCCCCGATCATTGGTGGCAGCGGGTTACTAGCAATAGTACAATAGTAAAAGATTCATACTTACCTGGGAGCTGCGATGTTCGTGTCCGGCCAGGAGCTCCTCCTACTGGGAAGTGACAGTTCATTTAGCAATGCGCCGCATAGACCTGTCACTTAACAGTAGGTGGAGCTCCCGGCCGGACACGAACATCGCAGCAGCCGGTAAGTATGAATCTTCTACTATTGTACTATTGCTAAGTAACCATGGCAACCAGGACTGTAGTAGCGTCCTGGTTGCCATGGTTACCGATCGGAGCCCCAGCGATTAAACTGGGACTCCGATCAGAACTCCGCTGCCACCAATGATGGGGGGGGGGGAGATGGGAGGCCGCACACTGACCACCAATGTTGTTAATGCTATAGAGGGAGGGGGGGCCGATGGGGGGCGCACACTGTGCCACCAATGAATTATTACAATAGAGGGAGGGAGGGGGGGGGCGCACACTGTGCCACCAACGAATTTTTACAATAGAGGGAGGGGGGGGGCCGCACTGGCCACCAACCTATTATTACAATAGAGGGAGGAGGGGGGGGCGCACTGGCCACCAATGATATTCAAACTGGGGAGGGGGGGGAGGGTCTGCCCCCTGCTGCCTGGCAGCCCTGATCTCTTACAGGGGGCCGTGATCAGCACAATTAACCCCTTCAGGTGCCGCACCTAAAGGGGTTAATTGTGCTGATCACGGCCCCCTGTAAGAGATCAGGGCTGCCAGGCAGCAGGGGGCAGTCTTGTACACAGTTTGTAGTGTATTCTAACTAGAAGCGTCCCCATCACCATGGGAACGCTTCTGTGTTAGAATATACTGTCGGTTCTGAGTTTTCACAAAGTGAAAACTCAGCTTTGAAAAAGCTTTTATGCAGACGGATCTTCGGATCCGTCTGTATAAAAACTAACCTACGGCCACGGATCACGGACACGGATGCCAATCTTGTGTGCATCCGTGTTCTTTCACGGACCCATTGACTTGAATGGGTCCGTGAACCGTTGGCCGTGAAAAAAATAGGACAGGTCATATTTTTTTCACGGCCAGGAAACACGGATCACGGATGCGGCTGCAAAACGGTGCATTTTCCGTTTTTTCCACGGACCCATTGAAAGTCAATTGGTCCGCGAAAAAAAACGGAAAACGGCACAACGGCCACGGGTGCACACAACGGTCGTGTGCAGGAAGCCTTACGCTGATGTTAAAAGCTGAGACTTTAGCCAATATATTCCAGTCAGGAACATATCGGAGACCTGTGCACCCCGTCTAGGTATCTCAGGGTGGCGTGGGTCCTACTGCTAAACTACCTATCGTGTGTGAACACAGTCTGTTCCTGACTGGAATATATTGGCTAAAGTCTCAGCTTTTAACATCAGCGTGAGGGTCTAGCCAGTATGGTCAGTCGCGTATTATTGTGGTGCACCTTTTTTCAGTGATTTATATATTCTTATATTTTCATCCACACATTATTTCATCTTGTGTAGGATGTTTTTGTGGTGCATGTGGTCCTCTGCCGGCATTCTCCATTGTATGCATTTTTTGCTGGGGATTGCCGTTAGCAACTGATCACATGAGGAGGAATTGCTCCCCTGGTGATAAACACGCTATAGTGTTTGGGGTTGAGGATTTCCTCCCATTTAGGCCACTTTATTCAGTGATTTTTCACTTGTATATTTTAATCTGCTGAGCTCTTCCTCCTCTATAATATGTTGCCTGCAGATTGTGCTGCATTTTGTGGCAACAGGTTCCCTTTCACTTTAATGTAAAATAAATATGCATGTACATAAAGAAAAGTGCAATCTGTTGCTCAGTATTAAAATAATATCCTCTCCATGGTTTAAAGATCTTACTTTTATATCAACATGCTTCCATGTGCATAATACTATTCAAAAGAGTATTATTTCTAAGGCAAAAAATGATGACATCACTGCGCCCGGCCGGTGTGATGACATCACCGCGTAAAATTTATCAAGGTGGCCATGATGGCCTCTACGCAAGCAAATGGATAAGGTAAGTATTTATCTTTTTTATTTTTGCCATGATTAACTGCTGAAAGGCCTAAATAGTAACCTCAGCGATGAATGCAGCATCAGAGGGGTTCAAGGACGGGGGTGGCACAATCGCCGTTCCCTGTCATTGCACCTGCTACATACAAAAATCTGCATTTCATGATGAAGTAATTCGTCACAAATCAAATTTCTTTGTGGAATTTGGAGAATTTAATTGTTCATTACTTCACTCATCTCTAATAGTGTTTATCACGAATATTCGAATCGCGAATATCAGCAGTTCGAGAATTTGCGAATATTTAGAATATAGTGATATGTATTCGTAAATTTGAATATTCAAGATTTTTTTTTCATCAGTAACCTCCCTTCTTGCTGGTGGGCCAATGAGAAGGCTGCAATGTCTTTGTCTGAGCTTAACAACATCCCTAGCAACCAATAGGAAAGCTGACTACCCCTTACTATATAAGAACCTCCCAGCAGCCATTTTCTGTAGTTTTTTTTAAAGTTCTGTGTCATTGCTGTGCTCTGTGCTTTCCACACTACATTAGATAGTTAGATAGCTTATATATATAATTCAGATAGTTAGTGGGAGATAGTTAATGTAGGTAAGATAGTGATATAGTGTAGCTGTTGCAGTGCAGGGTGTTAGATAGTGTGATAAGTTCTGCTGTCCATGCATGCATGCAGACCTGCTAAAATGTGAAGTTTCGCATATTGCGCCAAAATATTTGCATCGTTATATATTGGAGCACTCTGCATATAAAGCCATTTTTAATGTTCTGCCGTGCCAACCATTTTCTCCAGTCTCAGGAAACTTCTAGCAGCTTGAAAAATGTACCAAAATTGACCCACTCCTGTATTTCGCGCGCATTACGCGAATATTACATTTCCGATTTTTCACGATTAAGAAAATAATCTCGAATTTGCGGATATATGACAAATATTCATGAAATATAGTGAATTCGAATATACCCCCTGCTGCTCATCACTAATCTCTAATTGTAGTGAACAAAAAAAAATAATCACCAGTCAATGTTGTGACTGCCATGATTATTAAGTGGACAGCCTATGGACAGCAATATCACATAGATTTTTTAGTGAGGGATAAAAAGTTTGTTTAGCCTTTTCTGGCACGGAGGAGGTCATGGAAAAGAAGGGTGTAGAGCAATTACTTGAGTGCTTTAAGTATAAAACTGGTGTTTTTGCTGTAAAGTGCTTTTGCTATAATCCAACACGGATGTGATGCACTGAAAAAAGTGCATTATGTGAGGGTATGAAAAAAGCTGTCTCTCTGTTCATATAAAAATGCTAGTTTTTTTCTTGCAGGGGGTTGGTTTTGTAATGGAGAACTGCTGCTCCAGGAACATGCGGCTTAAGCACAGTGCAATTAATTATATCTTTGTATTCTTTACCTATACTTTCCCTATAGTGTGCCTATCACTTCACAATAGTTGCTTGTGTATATTCTGTAATCATTTTTTGCCAGACTCTTACACATACACTCCTGGCAGGTCAGAAGATGAACATCGCATGGCACTTCTGCTGGTTCAGCATAGGAATAACTTTGCCTATTGCCCCTGTGATTGGTTGATCTTGACTGTCAGCATCTGAGCCAAGCAGAGCAAGCCCTCCCCCGACTTCATCCCAGTGTCATATGAGTCTTCTTCCTGTTTGTCAAACAAATTTTTGTGAATTTCATAATGAATTGATTGTAATGATCATTTAAAATCGATTCGCTCATCCTTAAATGGAACGTTATCTTGCATTATTATGCAATGCATTTAATAATACTGGTATAATAATCGTGTTATTGCCGTAAAATGCTTTTGCAATGTGTTTAATACGTGTAACACCGATATAATGCATTGAAATGATTTTTGGAAGAAATGTGCAATTGCTCAGCTCTTGCAGCAGAATGCTATTGGGGTGCAGGCAATAAGCCTATAAAGTGTAGAAGCTTGAGTTGTTTTTTTTTTTTTTTTTTTAAAGCTGGCTGTCTTTTCATATGCAAAAAAACAAATGGCTTTAATTTTCTTGCAGAGGGTTTTGTAATTCAGAACCAGCTGCCAGCAGTAGCTGTATCAAACACACAACTGGGTGATCAATTCTTCATTCCTTCAAAGCTTTTCCTAATGCTGTCCCTGATCAAATTCCCTAAAATATACACTATTATATATCCCTATAGTCTCCTTAGTGTGGCTAGATAACTTTTTGTTGTCTGCAAATACTTTTTGTCAGACAATGCCACAAACCACATTCTTACAGGACACATGTTGATGACAGAATGGTCATTCTTCTTTCTTAGCATAATGAGCTTCCTGCCTACTACTGTGTGATTGACTGATCCAGGCTTTCAGTCAGTCTCTGAGCCAATCAGGGCAATCCTTCCCACCACTTCCTCTAAGTGCCATATAATCCTCCATCTATTTCCTCTCTCATGGTTTTCCCCACCAATATTCACAGTAAAGTGACGCTGGGCTCCATTTCTATGCGATTCATCCAAATAAAATTGCAAAAGCTTTGGATTCATTTGGCCACAAATTTTTGTGAAATTCTAAATAAATGTGATTAGTTTAAAATCGTTTCACTCATCTCTATAGGAGGCAAAGAAATAGGCAGTATCTGCATAGTATACAAAATAAAAGGAAGCATGCTTTGAGAAAATATGGCCATAGTCCACATCAGGGACTGTAGTAGGAGACCTTTTATTGTTTTTTCAATCATGTAAATACAGTACAGTAGCTTTCAAGCAATTTTCTTTTTCGTTTTTTCATCATCGCATTCCAATAGCTATAACCTTTTTATTTTTCCATTGATATAGTCCTATGAGGGCTTGTTTTTTGCAGGAAAAGTTGTAATTTTTAATGGCACCATTTCAGTTTACACATAGCTTACTAATTAACTTTTATTAACTCTTTTTTTTAGGGAAGGGAAAAAGCAGCAATATCACCATTGAAGTTTCCATAGTAAATTTTGCTATTTTCACTTTTCAGCATACAGCAATAACAATTACATATAGCTTTTTTATGTTTTACTATTTTTGCACAATAAAAACCCTTTTTAAAAAATGTTTTTGCATTTCATCATCCAAAGACCCTTAACTTTTTTTTATATTTCAATCTACAGAGCTGTGTGCGCTTAATTTTTTCGGTATGGCTTGTACCTTTAAATTAAGTATCATTTTAGGGTACAAAACACTTTTTGATCACTTTTTAATTAGTTTTTTTGTGGTGAAGAATCAAAAAAAATCCAGCGTATAGGATAAATTACATGATAATTGTGTAGTGCAGGTCATTACAGTCATGTCAATACCAAATATGTGGAGGGGGTTTTATTTTAGCTTTTTTTTTTCAATGAAATTTCCAGTCAAATTTTTTTATTCAATAAGCCTTATTTTTAAACATTTTTAGCTATTTGCTAGTCCCACAAGGAGACGTTAATAGACAATATTTTGATTACATCTATAATGCATTGTATTGCTTATGCAATGCAATGTATTATTCTGTTAGTGCTATACTGACATTTACCAATAGGCTGCGCCAGAGAGGCATAGCCTGCTAGAAATACCCTGAAAGCAGGCCTGGGGCATCATTATACAAAGCTACAATGCTAAGACATCGGCACCCTACAATTTCATTCGTGAGATGCTCATGGTAGACAGAGGGAGTCGTCTCCCTCGGTAACGGCTTAGATACTGGGGTTGCTATTGACAGTGGTATCTAAGGGGGTTAATCATCCTGGGTTGGCACTCCTGCCAGTCTGGGCCATTACAGCAGAGGACCCCCACTTTCCTCTGAAGCCCAGCCTAAGGCCCCTTAGTGACTGCCATAAAAAGGCATATGGGCTGTCACCAAGGCGTTAATAGCACCTTGAAGAACAAGATGTGATTGTAACCTCTAAATATTGTTTAGATCTGGGAAGATGTTAAAGGAATTGTTCAACACTTTTTATCTAATTGGTGGGGATCCAACACCTGGGACGCCTGCTGATCAACTATTTAAGAAGGTATTAGTCCTCCTTTGGGTCCTGCACCCTTCTCACAGCTTACCCTAAGCCAGTGACATGACGTTTATTAGTCACATGTTTCTCATGTTCATAAGTTAAAGAATGTCAGAAAACCCATTTAATGTTGAGCGCCTCTGACTTTTTTTTTTTCTCTTTAAGTTGACCAGGTCATTAAATGTATTAAAACAGAGCTGTTTGGGGGATTAATAACTAATAAAGGCAAAGCATCCACAAATTCATGGAACGAGTGGGTAGTTAGGGTCCTGTTGTATCTCTTATATATATAAAAATGAGTTTCTGTCTGTCTGTCTAGACATCTGTCTCTCTGTCTGTCTGGACGTTCTTTATGCGCGACCAAACGACTGTACCGATTTTCACCAAATTTGCCACACAGGTACATCAGGTGTCCGGGAAGGTTTTAGACTGGGCTCAGCTCTCTAGGACTTACCGTTTCTGAGATATTCCCAAAAACGACCCGCATTAGCCAATACAAGCCTGCAAGCCTTTCACTTAAATCCGAACTGCCATACACATGGTCACATGTCCCTTATCAGCCAATAGAAGCTCGCAGGTCCTACTCCAGGTTGCCATAACAACTGATCACAGGTGTTAGCAGTTCGCAGGTCCTTAAATATTCAGACATATGACGTATGACGGCACAACTACACAGCTACATGCATGGGGGGCAGGGGCCACTATTAAATGGATGGGCGCTGTGGAGTTCACTGTTAAAGGGGCGGGCACTGTGGAGGTCACTGTTAAAGAGGTAGTCACTGTTAAAGGGGCGATCACTGTGAAAGTCACTGTTAAAGGGGTGGTCACTGTTAAAGGGCTGGTCACTGAAAGTCACTGTTAAAGGAGCGGTCACTGTTAAAGGGGTGGTCACTGTGAAAGTCACTGTTAAAGGGGCGGTCACTGTGAAAGTCACTGTTAAAGTGGCGGTCACTGTGAAAGTCACTGTTAAAGGGGCGGTCACTGTTAAAGGGTCCGCCACTGTAAAAGTCACTGTTAAAGGAGCGGTCACAGTTAAAGGGGTGGCCACTGTGAAAGTCACTGTTAAAGGGGTGGTCAGTGTGAAAGTCACTGTTAAAGGGGCGGTCACTGTTAAAAGGGTGGGCACTGTGGAGGTCTCTGTTAAAGGGGCGGGCACTGTAGAGGTCACTGTTAAAGAGGTAGTCACTGTTAAAGGGGCGATCACTGTGAAAGTCACTGTTAAAGGGGTGGTCACTGTTAAAGGGGTGGTCACTGAAAGTCACTGTTAAAGTGGCGGTCACTGTGAAAGTCACTGTTAAAGGGGCGGTCACTGTGAAAGTCACTGTTAAAGGGGCGGTCACTGTTAAAGGGTCGGCCACTGTAAAAGTCACTGTTAAAGGAGCGGTCACAGTTAAAGGGGTGGCCACTGTGAAAGTCACTGTTAAAGGGGTGGTCAGTGTGAAAGTCACTGTTAAAGGGGCGATCACTGTTAAAGGGGTGGGCACTGTGGAGGTCTCTGTTAAAGGGGCGGGCACTGTAGAGGTCACTGTTATTAAAGGCACGGGCATTATGGAGGTCACTGTTATTAAAGGGGCGTGCACTGTGGAGGTCAGTTATTAAAGCGGAGGTCACTGTTACCGGGTCTCAGCTCTCTAGGACTTACCGTTCCTGAGATATTCCCAATAAATGACCTGCATTAGCCAATAGAAGCCAGCAAGCCTTTCACTCATATCCCAACTGCCATACACATAGTCACATGTCCCTTATCAGCCAATAGAAGCTCACAGGTCCTCAGGTTGCCATAAAAACTGATCACAAGTTTCAGCAGGTCGCAGGTCCTTAAATATTCAGTCATGTGTCATGTATCAGCCAATATAAGTTCACATTTAATTTATCAGGTTTTCATAACAACACAGCCATAAATAGACTGTACCTACACTGGATGTCAGCATTTTTAAAAATTGAAACGTTTATAAACTACTCATGCCTCCAAAAAAGAAAAACTGCAGTTGGATGCAATACTCCTGCAGCAAAACACATGGCTGCTGCTCGAGCTAATGAAAACTCTCAGCAGACCCAAGGCCATCTCCAATCTGACAAGGCATGTCACAGACAACAGCGAGCTGCTGAAACTTCTGAGCAGACCCAAGCCCGTCTCCAATCTGACAAAGCATGTCACAGACAACAGCGAGCTGCTGAAACTCCTGAGCAGACCCAAGTCCGTCTCCAATCTGACAAGGCATGTCACAGACAACAGCGAGCTGCTGAAACTCCTGAGCAGACCCAAGCCCATCTCCAATCTGACAAGGCATGTCACAGACAACAGCGAGCTGCGGAAACTCCTGAGCAGACCCAAGTCCGTCTCCAATCTGACAAGGCATGTCACAGACAACAGCGAGCTGCTGAAACTCCTGAGCAGACCCAAGTCCGTCTCCAATCTGACAAGGCATGTCACAGACAACAGCGAGCTGCTGAAACTCCTGAGCAGACCTAAGCCCGTCTCCAATCTGACAAGGCATGTCACAGACAACAGCGAGCTGCTGAAACTCCTGAGCAAACTCAATCCAGTCTCCAATCTGACAAGGCATGTCACAGACAACAGCGACCTGCTGAAACTCCTGAGCAGACCCAATCCCGTCTCCAATCTGACAAGGCATGTCACAGACAACAGCGAGCTGCTGAAACTCCTGAGCAGACGTAAAGCCCGTCTCCAATCTGACAAGGCATGTCACAGACAACAGCGAGCTGCGGAAACTCCTGAGCAGACCCAATCCCGTCTCCAATCTGACAAGGCATGTCACAGACAACAGCGAGCTGCGGAAACTCCTGAGCAGACCCAAGTCCGTCTCCAATCTGACAAGGCATGTCACAGACAACAGCGAGCTGCTGAAACTCCTGAGCAGACCCAAGGCCGTCTCCAATCTGACAAGGCATGTCACAGAAAACAGCGAGCTGCTAAAACTCCTGAGCAGACCTAAGCCCGTCTCCAATCTGACAAGGCATGTCACAGACAACAGCGAGCTGCTGAAACTCCTGAGCAAACCCAATCCAGTCTCCAATCTGACAAGGCATGTCACAGACAACAGCGACCTGCTGAAACTCCTGAGCAGACCCAATCCCGTCTCCAATCTGACAAGGCATGTCACAGACAACAGCGAGCTGCTGAAACTCCTGAGCAGACGTAAAGCCCGTCTCCAATCTGACAAGGCATGTCACAGACAACAGCGAGCTGCGGAAACTCCTGAGCAGACCCAATCCCGTCTCCAATCTTACAAGGCATGTCACAGACAACAGCGAGCTGCTGAAACTCCTGAGCAGACCCAAGTCCGTCTTCAATCTGACAAGGCATGTAACAGACAACAGCGGGCTACTCCCCAGAAGACCCAAGGCCATCTCCAGGATGACAAGCTACGTCATAATCTTCAACGAGCTGCTAAAACTCCCCAGCAGATCCAAGCCCATCTTCAGGATGACCATGTGCGATATTCTAATCGTCAAGCTAATGCCTGGGCTGATATGCGTTATGCTGCTTTACATTATAATTCCCAATCCCAATATGATCATGCTGGGTTGCTTCAGATTGGCCAAATGAATAATCAATGCAAACACTGCATTGCATTTAAGTACAAAGGTGAAGCACCAGGAATGTGCTGCTCTGGAGGAAAGGTCAGAATACCCGATTTACCTGATCCACCAGAAGAACTTAAAACTTTGCTTGATGGTTCCTCCCCTCACTCTGCCGAGTTTCTCAAACATATCCGGGTATACAACAGTGCCTTCCAGATGACCTCATTTGGATGTGGAAGACGTGTGCTGGAGCAGGGATACATGCCAACCTTTAAGATCCAGGGGCAAGTCTATCACACAATTGGATCCCCTTTGCCACCATTTAATGAAGACAATTTAGAAGCATTGCCTTTATGTCTTCGGGTTTTTTTTTATGGGTGACAGCTATGCAGAAGTAAATACCCGTCACAGAAACAATCCCCTCACTAAGCCACATATAGTCCGTATGTTGCAAAATATGTTGCACCAGCACAATCCATATGTACGATTGTTTAAATCTGCCATTGAAAGAATGCCATCACACGCATACAAATTGGTCATTCAAGCTGATAAAGCACCGCGAGGCCAACATCCTGGAACATTCAATGCACCTACTATCAACGAAGTTGCCATAATCATGATTACGGACAATTCTGATAGGCGGGATATTATCCTACACAAGAGAGACAATGTGTTACAAAGGATAAATGAATTTCACAGGTCCTTTGATGCCCTACAGTATCCATTGGTTTTCTGGAATGGCCAGGATGGCTATCACTTTTACATTCCTCAGATAATAAATGGGTCACCCTCACAGGATAAGACTGTATCATGCATGGACTTTTATGCCTCCACGATTATGATTCGCAGCAGTGATCCTGGCATTACAAACTGGCTGCTGGCCTTTGGTGACTTGACTCACCAACTGTTGGTCGACGTTTATGCCAAGGTTAAAATCGAAAGGCTAGTTTATATTGCAACACATCAGGCACAACTGCATGCAACTGAATATATCAACCTCTTGGATGCCATTCGTAATGACAGGAGACCTGACATTGTTGGATGACAGGTCATTCTGCCTTTTTGCTTTATTGGCAGCCCGAGGCACATGCATGAGTATGCCCAAGATTGCATGACATATGTCTGCAAATATGGTCGGCCACACCTCTTCATTACTTTCACATGCAATCTAGATTGGCCAGAAATTAAGACCATGCAATTCCCTAGCCAGGCCAACAATGTGCGACATGACTTGGTTGCACGAGTCTTTCAGCTAAAAGTGAACAAGCTAATGGATTTTCTCACCAAGGGTAGTATTTTTGGAGAACCCCAGTGTTGGTGTTACACAATAGAATGGCAAAAGCGAGGATTGCCACACTCTCATATTTTATTGTGGCTTAAGGAAAAGATTCAGCCAAACCAGATTGATTCAATAATTAGTTTGAAATACTTAACAAAGAAGTGGATCCTGTAATCTTCCAGACGATCACCAAGCACATGATTCATGGCCCCTGTAGAGCAGGTTACCCAAATCCAGGCTGTGTGGAGCAGGGTAAATGCAAAAAGAGATACCCAAGGCAGCTTAAATCTGAAACGCAGACCGATGGTGATGGATACCCATTGTACCGGCGTAGAAAACCTGGCGAAGGTGGTTTCTCATTCATCAAAAGGGTCAAAGTGCTGACTGTTGAAAATGGTCATCAGGTTATGCGCATGGCCAGTGTTGAAATTGACAACAGGTTCATTGTCCCATATTCATCACTTTTGTGCAAAGTATTTCATGCTCACATTAATGTGGAGTTCTGCAGTTCCATCTCAGCTATAAAGTACATCTGCAAATACATTTATAAGGGTTCTGATCAATCGATTGTTTGCTATTACAAACAATAAAACCATTGCTAATGAAGTTCAACAGTATCAACATGGCCGCTACATAAGTAGCAACGAATCTGTCTGGCAAATTCTCGGATTTCCCATTTATAAGAGACATCCGATGGTTCAACATTAGGGATGAGCGAACCCGAACTGTATAGTTCGGGTTCGTACCGAATTTTGGGGTGTCCGTGACACGGACTCGAACCCGAACATTTTCGTAAAAGTCCGGGTTCGGGTTCAGTGTTCGGCACTTTCTTGGCGCTTTTTGAAAGGCTGCAAAGCAGCCAATCAACAAGCGTCATACTACTTGCCCCAAGAGGCCATCACAGCCTTGCCTACTATTGGCATGGCTGTGATTGGCCAGTGCAGCATGTGACCCAGCCTCTATATAAGCTTGGGTCACGTAGCGCTGCACGTCACTCTGCTGATTCAAGCATAGGGAGAGGTTGCTGCTGCGACGTTAGGGCGAGATTAGGCAGATTAACTCCTCCAAAAGACTTCATTCTGTGATCGATCTCCAGCTGTGTAACATTGAAGTGCTAATATCGAATTGCTCACTTTTTTTAGGCTGCCCAGAGCGTTTTTATATCACTTTTTTCTGGGGTGATCGGCGGCCATTTTGTGGCTTGTGGTGCGCCAGCACAAGCTACCACCAAGTGCTTTTAACCATCAATAGTGTGGTTATTTTTTGCTATATCCTACATCAGGTGCAGGCTGAGCCTGTGTCACCCAAGTGCATTTAACCATCAACAGTGTGGTTAATTTTTGGCCATATACTACATCAGGTGCAGGCTGAGCCTGTGTCACCCAAGTGCATTTAACCATCAACAGTGTGGTTAATTTTTGGCCATATACTACATCAGGTGCAGGCTGAGCCTGTGTCACACAAGTGCATTTAACCATCAATAGTGTGGTTATTTTTTGGCCATATACTACATCAGGGGCAAGTTGAGCCTGTCACCCAGCGCCTAAAAAATAGACCTGACATTTCTATTCAACCAAATCTGTACTGTTTTAGCTGGTCAAGTTATTTGTAGTGACGGTAAAAGCACAGTTTTTGTTCTGGGTTGAAAAACTATTCCCAAATTTGCCATTCTCAAAATAAGTAGTTTATGCTATATCAGGCCTACTTGAAATCTATCCCAAAAAGGATATCTTAGATTCAAGGTGCTGATAGTGTCATTCAGAAAAACTTAACACACAGGCTACCGTGCAGATACAAGTCTAATTCTGTGATTAAACGTATACCTGTCACACAGCGCAAAAAAAAAATAGGCCTCACATTTCTATTCAACCAAATCTGTACTGTTTTAGCTGGTCAAGTTATTTGTAGTGACCGTAAAAGCACAGTTTTTGTTCTGGGTTGAAAAACTATTCCCAAATTTGCCATTCTCAAAATAAGTAGTTTATGCTATATCAGGCCTACTTAAAATCTATCCCAAAAAGAATATCTTAGATTCAAGGTGCTGATAGTGTCATTCAGAAAAACTTAACACACACGCTACCGTGCAGATACAAGTCTAATTCTGTGATTAAACGTATACCTGTCACACAGCGCAAAAAAAAAATAGGCCTCACATTTCTATTCAACTAAATCTGTACTGTTTTAGCTGGTCAAGTTATTTGTAGTGACCGTAAAAGCACAGTTTTTGTTCTGGGTTGAAAAACTATACCCAAATTTGCCATTCTCAAAATAAGTAGTTTATGCTATATCAGGCCTACTTGAAATCTATCCCAAAAAGGATATCTTAGATTCAAGGTGCTGATAGTGTCATTCAGAAAAACTTAACACACACGCTACCGTGCAGATACAAGTCTATTTCTGTGATTAAACGTATACCTGTCACACAGCGCAAAAAAAAATAGGCCTCACATTTCAATTCAACCAAATCTGTACTGTTTTAGCTGGTCAAGTTATTTGTAGTGACCGTAAAAGCACAGTTTTTGTTCTGGGTTGAAAAACTATACCCAAATTTGCCATTCTCGAAATAAGTAGTTTATGCTATATCAGGCCTACTTGAAATCTATCCCAAAAAGGATATCATAGATTCAAGGTGCTGATAGTGTCATTCAGAAAAACTTAACACACACGCTACCGTGCAGATACAAGTCTAATTCTGTGATTAAACGTATACCTGTCACACAGCGCAAAAAAAAATAGGCCTCACATTTCTATTCAACCAAATCTGTACTGTTTTAGCTGGTCAAGTTATTTGTAGTGACCGTAAAAGCACAGTTTTTGTTCTGGGTTGAAAAAGCATTCCCAAATTTGCCATTTTCAAAATTGTGGTGAACGGGAACAATGAGGAAAACATCTAATAAGGGACGCGGACGTGGACATGGTCGTGGTGGTGTTAGTGGACCCTCTGGTGCTGGGAGAGGACGTGGCCGTTCTGCCACAGCCACAAGTCCTAGTGAACCAACTACCTCAGGTCCCAGTAGCCAGCAGAATTTACAGCGATATTTGGTGGGGTCCAATGCCGTTCTAAGGATGGTAAGGCCTGAGCAGGTACAGGCATTAGTCAATTGGGTGGCAGACAGTGCATCCAGCACGTTCACATTATCTTCCACCCAGTCTTCTGCAGAAAGCGCACAGATGGCGCACGAAAACCAAGCCCATTAGTCTGTCACATCACCCCCATGCATATCAGGGAAACTGTCTGAGCCTCAAGTTATGCAGCAGTCTCTTATGCTGTTTGAAGACTCTGCTGCCAGGGTTTCCCAAGGGCATCCACCTAGCCCTTCCCCAGGGGTGGAAGAGATAGAATGCACTAACGCACAACCACTTATGTTTCTTGATGATGAGGACATGGGAATACCACCTCAGCACGTCTCTGATGATGACGAAACACAGGTGCCAACTGCTGCGTCTTTCTGCAGTGTGCAGACTGAACAGGAGGTCAGGGATCAAGACTGGGTGGAAGACGATGCAGGGGACGATGAGGTCCTAGACCCCACATGGAATGAAGGTCGTGCCACTGACTTTCACAGTTCGGAGGAAGAGGCAGTGGTGAGACCGAGCCAACAGCGTAGCAAAAGAGGGAGCAGTGGGCAAAATCAGAACACCCGCCGGCAAGAGACTCCGCCTGCTACTGACTGCCGCCATCTGGGACCGAGCACCCCAAAGGCAGCTTCAAGGAGTTCCCTGGCATGGCACTTCTTTAAACAATGTACTGACGACAAGACCCGAGTGGTTTGCACGCTGTGCCATCAGAGCCTGAAGCGAGGCATTAACGTTCTGAACCTTAGCACAACCTGCATGACCAGGCACCTGCATGCAAAGCATGAACTGCAGTGAAGTAAACACCTTAAAAACAAGGAAGTCACTCAGGCTCCCCCTGCTACCTCTTCTGCTGCTGCCTCGGCCTCTTCTGCTGCTGCCGCCGCCTCGGCCTCTTCCTCCGCCTCTGGAGGAACGTTGGCACCTGCCGCCCAGCAAACATGGGATGTACCACCAACACCACCACCTGCGTCACCAAGCATCTCAACCATGTCACACGGCAGCGTTCAGCTCTCCATCTCACAAACATTTGAGAGAAAGCGTAAATTCCCACCTAGCCACCCTCGATCCCTGGCCCTGAATGCCAGCATTTCTAAACTACTGGCCTATGAAATGCTGTCATTTAGGCTGGTGGACACAGACAGCTTCAAACAGCTCATGTCGCTTGCTGTCCCACAGTATGTTGTTCCCAGCCGCCACTACTTCTCCAAGAGAGCCGTGCCTTCCCTGCACAACCAAGTGTCCGATAAAATCAAGTGTGCACTGCGCAACGCCATCTGTGGCAAGGTCCACCTAACCACAGATACGTGGACCAGTAAGCACGGCCAGGGACGCGATATCTGCCTAACTGCACACTGAGTAAATGTAGTGGCGGCTGGGCCCCAGGCGGAGAGCTGTTTGGCGCACGTCCTTCCGCCGCCAAGGATCGCAGGGCAACATTCTTTGCCTCCTGTCTCCTCCTCCTCCTACTCAGCTTCCTCCTCCTCTTCTTCCACCTGCTCATCCAGTCAGCCACACACCTTCACCACCAACTTCAGCACAGCCCGGGGCAAACGTCAGCAGGCCATTCTGAAACTCATATGTTTGGGGGACAGGCCCCACACCGCACAGGAGTTGTGGCGGGGTATAGAACAACAGACCGACGAGTGGTTTCTGCCGGTGAGCCTCAAGCCCGGCCTGGTGGTGTGCGATAATGGGCAAAATCTCGTTGCAGCTCTGGGACTGGCCGGTTTGACGCACATGCCTTGCCTGGCGCATGTGCTGAATTTGGTGGTGCAGAAGTTCATTCGCAACTACCCGACATGTCAGAGCTGCTGCATAAAGTGCGGGCTGTCTGTTCGCGCTTTCAGCGTTCACACCCTGCTGCTGCACGCCTGTCTGCGCTACAGCGTAACTTCGGCCTTCCCGCTCACCGCCTCATATGCGATGTGCCCACCAGGTGGAACTCCACCTTGCACATGCTGGACAGACTGTGCGAGCAGCAGCAGTCCATAGTGGAGTTTCAGCTGCTGCACGCACGGGTCAGTCGCACTGCGGAACAGCACCACTTCACCACCAATGACTGGGCCTCCATGCGAGACCTGTGTGCCCTGTTGCGCTGTTTCGAGTACTCCACCAACATGGCCAGTGGCGATGACGCCGTTATCAGCGTTACAATACCACTTCTATGTCTCCTTGAGAAAACACTTAGGGCGATGATGGAAGAGGAGGTGGCCCAGGAGGAAGAGGAGGAAGAGGGGTCATTTTTAGCACTTTCAGGCCAGTCTCTTCGAAGTGACTCAGAGGGAGGTTTTTTTCAACACCAGAGGCCAGGTACAAATGTGGCCAGACAGGGCCCACTACTGGAGGACGAGGAGGACGAGGATGAGGTGGAGGAGGATGAGGATGAAGCATGTTCACAGCGAGGTGGCACCCAAAGCATCTCGGGCCCATCACTGGTGCGTGGCTGGGGGGAAACACAGGACGATGACGATACGCATCCCACAGAGGACAGCTTGTCCTTACCTCTCGGCAGCCTGGCACACATGAGCGACTACATGCTGCAGTGCCTGCGCAACAACAGCAGAGTTGCCCACATTTTAACGTGTGAGGACTACTGGGTTGCCACCCTGCTGGATCCCCGGTACAAAGACAATGTGCCCACCTTACTTCCTACACTGGAGCGTGATAGGAAGATGCGCGAGTACAAGCGCACGTTGGTAGACGCGCTACTGAGAGCATTCCCAAATGTCACAGGGGAACCAGTGGAAGCCCAAGGCGAAGGCAGAGGAGGAGCAAGAGGTCGCCAACGCAGCTGTGTCACGGCCAGCTCCTCTGAGGGCAGGGTTAGCATGGCAGAGATGTGGAAAAGTTTTGTCACCACGCCACAGCTAACTGCACCACCACCTGATACGGAACGTGTTAGCAGGAGGCAACATTTCACTAACATGGTGGAACAGTACCTGTGCACACCCCTCCACGTACTGACTGATGGTTCGGCCACATTCAACTTCTGGGTCTCCAAATTGTCCACGTGGCCAGAGCTAGCCTTTTATGCCTTGGAGGTGCTGGCCTGCCCGGCGGCCAGCGTTTTGTCTGAACGTGTATTCAGCACGGCAGGGGGCGTCATTACAGACAAACGCAGCCGCCTGTCTACAGCCAATGTGGACAAGCTGATGTTCATAAAAATTAACCAGGCATGGATCCCACAGGACCTGTCCATCCCTTGTGCAGATTAGACATTAACTACCTCCCCTTAACAATATATTATTGTACTCCAGGGCACTTCCTCTTTCAATCCTATTTTTATTTTCATTTTACCATTATATTGCGGGGCAACCCAAAGTTGAATGAACCTCTCCTCTGTCTGGGTGTCGGGGCCTAAATGTGTGACAGTGGCCTGTTCCAGTGGTGGGTGACGTGAAGCCTGATTCTCTGCTATGACATGAAGACTGATTCTGAGCTGACATGAAGCCTGAATCTCTGTTACGGGACCTCTCTCCTCTGCCTGGGTGCCTGGGCCTAAATATGTGACAGTGGCCTGTTCCAGTGGTGGGTGACGTGAAGCCTGATTCTCTGCTATGACATGAAGACTGATTCTGTGCTGACATGAAGCCTGAATCTCTGTTACGGGACCTCTCTCCTCTGTCTGGGTGCCGGGGCCTAAATATGTGACAGTGGCCTGTTCCAGTGGTGGGTGACGTGAAGCCTGATTCTCTGCTATGACATGAAGACTGATTCTGTGCTGACATGAAGCCTGAATCTCTGTTACGGGACCTCTCTCATCTGTCTGGGTGCCGGGGCCTAAATATGTGACAGTGGCCTGTTCCTGTGGTGGGTGACGTGAAGCCTGATTCTCTGCTATGACATAAAGACTGATTCTCTGCTGACATGAAGCCTGAATCTCTGTTACGAGACCTCTCTCCTCTGTCTGGGTGCCGGGGCCTAAATATGTGACAGTGGCCTGTTCCTGTGGTGGGTGACGTGAAGCCTGATTCTCTGCTATGACATGAAGACTGATTCTCTGCTGACATGAAGCCTGAATCTCTGTTACGGGACCTCTCTCCTCTGTCTGGGTGCCGGGGCCTAAATATGTGACTGTGGCCTGTTCCTGTGGTGGGTGACGTGAAGCCTGATTCTCTGCTATGACATGAAGACTAATTCTCTGCTGACATGAAGCCTGAATCTCTGTTACGGGACCTCTCTCCTCTGCCTGGGTGCCTGGGCCTAAATGTGTGACAGTGGCCTGTTCCAGTGGTGGGTGACGTGAAGCCTGATTCTCTGCTATGACATGAAGACTGATTCTGTGCTGACATGAAGCCTGAATCTCTGTTATGGGACCTCTCTCCTCTGCCTGGGTGCCTGGGCCTAAATGTGTGACAGTGGCCTGATTCTCTGCTATGGCATGAAGAGACTGATTCTCTGCTGACGTGAAGCCCGATTCTCTGCTATGGGACCTCTGTCCAATTGATATTGGTTATTTATTTTTATTTTTTTTATTCATTTCCCTATCCACATTTGTTTGCTGGGGATTTACCTACATGTTACAGCCTTTTTAGTGCCGAAAAGTTCGGGTCCCCATTGACTTCAATGGGGTTCGAGTTTGGGACGAAGTTCGGGTCGGGTTCGGATCCCTAACCCGAACATTTCCGGGAAGTTCGGCCGAACTTTTCGAACCCGAACATCCAGGTGTTCGCTCAACTCTATTCAACATCTCTCTGTTTACTTGGAAAATGGCCAGAGAGTATATTTTACTACTGACAATGCACCTCAAAGAGCTCAGTATCCACCTGGAACAACTCTGACGGCATTTCTTGAACTGTGTCAGATAGACGAATTTGCAAGGACTTTGCTTTATGTTGAGGTTCCTGCTTACTACAAATGGACTACTGAAAAGACATGGCAATCTCGCAAACAAGGCACTCGCATTCAAGGTCAAGATGTTGTCACTAATGCGCTTGGCAGAGTCTACACTGTTTATCCTAACTTTGAAGAATGCTTTTATCTTCGTATGTTGCTTCATGTTGTTCGAGGTCCAACATCCTTTGAAGCACTCCTGACAGTCAACGATACACTTTGTCACTCATACAAAGAAGCATGTTTGAGACTTGGCTTACTTGATAATGACCAACAATTTCATGATTGCCTTCAGGAGGCAGTGATATGCAAATCACCTGTCAAAATCAGAGAGCTGTTTGCGATCATTCTCACATACTGTCATCCTTCCAAACCTCAGGAGCTCTGGGAAAAATACAAACAACAAATGGCTGAAGATGTCCTGCATCTTGCCCAGATACAAGAAAATTATAATTCACTGCAGTTGACTCCTCTAATTGAGAATCAGGCGCTGATTTTATTGGAAGACAAAGTCTTGCAAATGACTGGTTTATGTTTGTCACAGTTTGACTTGCAATCACCACAACGACATGGTCATCGACAAGTGAGCTATGAGTTTCTCAGAGAAACCGCTTATGATCTTAGCCAACTAACACAATATGTTGCTACAAATGAGCCCATGCTTGACAATGTGCCAGAACAAAAGAACATTTATGAAACTCTTCTTCAAAATATTCAAAGAAACACCGGAGGCAACTGCTTCCTGGATGCTCCTGGAGGAACAGGAAAACAGTTTCTCATTAATCTGCTTCTTGCCAAAGTACGAAGTGCTGGTGACATTGCTCTTGGAACTGCTTGATCTGGCATAGCTGCCACTTTACTGAATGGCGGCAGGACTGCACACTCCACTTTTAAAGGGGTTGTCCGGGTTCAAAGGTCAACCCGGACATAACCTTATTTTCACCCAGGCAGCCCCCCTGAGGTAGCATCGGAGCATCGCATGCTCCGATGTGCTCCCTTGCCCTGCGCTAGATCGCGCAGGGCACGGGTTCTTTTGTTTTTAATAACACACTGCCGGGTGGAAACTTCCGCCCGGCAGTGTGCTCGGTGATGTCACCGGCTCTGATGGGCGGGATTTAGTGCTACCCTAGCCATTTTACTGGCTAGGGCAGCGCTAAATCCTGCCCATCAGTGCCAGTGACGTCACCGGGGTTCCTGTTAGCCCCATGTAGAGCCCCGGTACGTCACCAGATCTCCAAAAAATGCCTTTGCCCTGCGCAATTTAGCGCAGGGCAAAGGAGAGCATCGGCGCATGAACTGCTCCAATGCTCAAGTCAGTGGGGCTGCCTGGGTGAAAATGGAGGGATTTTTTGAACCCGGACAACCCCTTTAATTTGCCACTTGATTTGACCAGTGAGGAAGCACCTATTTGCAATTTGAATGCTGAATCAGCCATGGGCGATGTTCTCAGAAGATGCAAATTTATTGTCTGGGATGAATGCACACAAGCATGGCTTAGAAGCAGTGAACAAAACACTTCAGAACTGCAGACAAAATCGGAAACTGATGGCAGGAGTATTGCTTTTACTGGCTGGAGACTATAGGCAGACATTGCCAATCATGCAAAAAGGCACGTCTAGCTGATGAGTTGAATGCTTCCCTGAAAGCTTCACCACTTTGGCGTTTTGTTAAGAGGCTTACACTAAGTACAAACATGCGTGCCCTTACTTCTGGCCACAATACTGCACAGCAATTTGTGCAAATGTTGCTACAGCTTGGAAGTGGCCAACTTTATGATGCACGTGGAAATGTGTCATTTCCTGCAAAATTCAGCAACGTTGTTCCATCACTTACTGACTTAATAAACAATGTATTTCCTGACATTGCTCAAATATTTGCACAAGGGAGAGAGGTTTACTACCCGAGGAAGTGGGGTACTTATATATGTGACATTTGGATATGGTGAAAGAACCGTACTCAATTCTCGGTCACTGGTAAGTATCTTCCAATGTTTTTTTTAGGATGGTCATTATTTGTTGATGGTTAGTCATAAGTACCAATACATCTTATCCTTTTTATATCCTGCGTGGGGTCACTCCTATTCTTTTTGGATAATAAATCCTCTCTTTTTACACATTTTGCACGATTAACCACCTCAGCTCCCCTAGCTTAAAAACCCTTAATGACCAGACCACTTTTTACACTTCTGCACTACACTACTTTCACCGTTTATTGCTCGGTCATGCAACTTACCACCCAAATAAATTTTACTTTATTTTCTTCTCACTAATAGAGCTTTCATTTGGTGGTATTTCATTGCTGCTGACATTTTTACTTTTTTTGTTATTTATTAATCAAAATTTTACGAAATTTTTGCAAAAAAATGACATTTTTTACTTTCAGTTGTAAAATTTTTCAAAAAAAACGACATCTGTATATACATTTTTCTCTAAATTTATTGTTCTACGTGTCTTTGATAAAAAAAAATGTTTGGGCAAAAAAAAAATGGTTTGGGTAAAAGTTATAGCGTTTACAAACTATGGTACAAAAATGTGAATTTCTGCTTTTTGAAGCAGCTCTGACTTTCTGAGCTCCTATCATGTTTCCTGAGGTTCTACAATGCCCAGACCGTAGAAAAACCCCACAAATAACCCCATTTCGGAAAGTAGACACCCTAAAGTATTCGCTGATGGGCATAGTAAGTTCATAGAACTTTTTATTTTTTGTCACAAGTTAGCGGAAAATGATGATTTTTTTTTTTTCTTACAAAGTCTCATATTCCACTAACTTGTGACAAAAAATAAAACCTTCAATGAACTCACTATGCCCATCACGAAATACCTTGGGGTGTCTTATTTCCAAAATGGGGTCACTTGTGGGGTAGTTATACTGCCCTGGCATTTTAGGTGCCCTAATGCGTGAGAAGTAGTTTGAAATCAAAATGTGTAAAAAAATGCCCTGTGAAATCCGAAAGGTGCTCTTTGGATTGTGGGCCCATTTGCCCACCTAGGCTGCAAAAAAGTGTCACACATCTGGTATCGCCGTACTCAGAAGAAGTAGGGCAATGTGTTTTGGGGTGTCTTTTTACATATACCCATGCTGGGTGAGAGAAATATCT
This sequence comes from Bufo bufo, assembly GCF_905171765.1. NCBI lineage: Eukaryota > Metazoa > Chordata > Amphibia > Anura > Bufonidae > Bufo > Bufo bufo. The sequence goes on from NC_053390.1 coordinate 593,107,464, forward strand.
CGGCAAAATACAACTTTTCCCATTTTTTTATACAAAGTTGGGATTTGACCAAGATATTTATCTCACCCAGCATGGGTATATGTAAAATGGCACCCGAAAACACATTCCCCAACTTCTCCTGAGTACGGCGATACCACATGTGTGACACTTTTTTGCAGTCTAGGTGGGCAAAGGGGCCCACATTCCAAAGAGCACCTTTCGGATTTCACAGGGCATTTTTTACACATTTTGATTTCAAACTACTTCTCACACATTAGGGCCCCTAAAATGCCAGGGCAGTATAACTACCCCACAAGTGACCCCATTTTGGAAAGAAGACACCCCAAGGTATTTCGTGATGGGCATAGTGAGTTCATGGAAGTTTTTATTTTTTGTCACAAGTTAGTGGAATATGAGACTTTGTAAGAAAAAAAAAAAAATCATCATTTTCCACTAACTTGTGACAAAAAAAAAAAAATTCTAGGAACTCTCCATGCCCCTCACGGAATACCTTGGGGTGTCTTCTTTCCAAAATGGGGTCACTTGTCGGGTAGTTATACTGCCCTGGCATTTTAGGTGCTCTTTGGAATGTGGCCCCTTTTGCCCACCTAAGCTGCAAAAAAGTGTCTCACGCCGTACTCAGAAGAGGTTGGGAAATGTGTTTTGGGGTGTCTTTTTACATATACCCATGCTGGGTGAGAGAAATATCTCGGCAAAAGACAACTTTTCCCATTTTTTTATACAAAGTTGGCATTTGACCAAGATATTTATCTCACCCAGCATGGGTATATGTAAAATGACACCCCAAAACACATTCCCCAACTTCTTCTGAGTACGGCGATACCACATGTGTCACACTTTTTTGCAGCCTAGATGCGCAAAGGGGCCCAAATTCCTTTTAGGAGGGCATTTTTAGACATTTGGATCCAAGACTTCTTCTCACGCTTTAGGGCCCCTAAAATGCCAGGGCAGTATAAATACCCCACATGTGACCCCATTTTGGAAAGAAGACACCCCAAGGTATTTAATGAGGGGCTTGGCGAGTTCATAGAATTTTTTTTTTTTTGGCACAAGTTAGCGGAAATTGATTTTTTTTTGTTTTTTCTCACAAAGTCTCCCTTTCCGCTAACTTGGGACAAAAAGTTCAATCTTTCATGGACTCAATATGCCCCTCAGCGAATACCTTGGGATGTCTTCTTTCCGAAATGGGGTCACATGTGGGGTATTTATACTGCCCTGGAATTTTAGTGGCCCTAAAGCGTGAGAAGAAGTCTGGAATATAAATGTCTAAAAATTTTTACGCATTTGGATTCCGTGAGGGGTATGGTAAGTTCATGTGAGATTTTATTTTTTGTCACAAGTTAGTGGAATATGAGACTTTGTAAGAAAAAACAAAAAAAACAAAAAAAATAAAAAATCTATTTCCGCTAACTTGTGCCAAATAAATGTCTGAATGGAGCCTTACAGGGGGGTGATCAATGACAGGGGGGTGATCAGGGAGTCTATATGGGGTGATCACCCCCCGTCATTGATCACCCCCCTGTAAGGCTCCATTCAGACGTCCGTATGTGTTTTACGGATCCGCGGTGTCCGTGTTTTGCGTATCCACGGATCCGCAAAACACATACGGACGTCTGAATGGAGCCTTACAGGGGCGTGATCAATGACAGGGGGGTGATCAATGACAGGGGGGTGATCAGGGAGTCTATATAGGGTGATCACCCCCCCCGTCATTGATCACCCCCCTGTAAGGCTCCATTTAGACGTCCGTATGTGCTTTACGGATCCGCGGTGTCCGGGTTTTGCGGATCCACGGATCCGCCAAAAACATACAGACGTCTGAATGGAGCCTTACAGGGGGGTGATCAATGACAAGGGGGTGATCAATGACAGGGGGGTGATCAGGGAGTCTATATGGGGTGATCACCCCCTTGTCATTGATCACCCCCCTGTAAGGCTCCATTCAGACGTCCGTATGTGTTTTGCGGATCCGATCCATGGATCAGTGGATCCGCAAAACACATACGGACGTCTGAATGGAGCCTTACAGGGGGGTGATCAATGACAGGGGGATGATCAATGACAGGGGGGTGACCAGGGAGTCTATATGGGGTGATCACCCCCCTGTCATTGATCACCCCGCTGTAAGGCTCCATTCAGACGTCCGTATGTGTTTTGCGGATCCGATCCATGGATCAGTGGATCCGCAAAACACATACGGACGTCTGAATGGAGCCTTACAGGGGGGTAATCAATGACAGGGGGGTGATCAATGACAGGGGGGTGATCAGGGAGTCTATATGGGGTAATCACCCCCCTGTCATTGATCACCCCCTGTAAGGCTCCATTCAGACGTCCGTATGTGTTTTGTGGATCCGATCTATGGATCAGCGATCCGCAAAACACATACGGACCTCTGAATGGAGCCTTACAGGGGGGTGATCAATGAGAGGGGGGTAATCAATGACAGGGGGTGATCAGGGAGTCTATATGGGGTGATCACCCCCCTGTCATTGATCACCCCCCTGTAAGGCTCCATTCAGACGTCCGTATGTGTTTTGTGGATCCGATCCATGGATCCGTGGATCTGTAAAACACAAACGGACGTCTGAATGGAGCCTTACAGGGGGGTGATCAATGACAGGGGGGTGATCAATGACAGGGGGGTGATCAGGGAGTCTATATGGGGTGATCACCCCCCTGTCATTGATCACCCCCCTGTAAGGCTCCATTCAGATGTCCGTATGTGTTTTTCGGATCCGATCCATGGATCCGTGGATCCATAAAACACATACGGACATCTGAATGGAGCCTTACAGGGGGGTGATCAATGACAGGGGGGTGATCAATGACAGGGAGGTAATCAGGGAGTCTATATGGGGTGATCAGGGGTTAATAAGGGGTTAATAAGTGTCAGGGGGGCTGTAGTGTAGTGTGGTGCTTGGTGCTACTTATTACAGAGCTGCCTGTGTCCTCTGGTGGTCGATCCAAGCAAAAGGGACCACCAGAGGACCAGGTAGCAGGTATATTAGACGCTGTTATCAAAACATCGTCTAATATACCTGTTAAGGGTTAAAAAAATCGCATCTACAGCCTGCCAGCGAACGATCGCCGCTGGCAGGCTGTAGATCCACTCGCTTACCTGCAGTTCTCGCCTGTGTGCGAGCGTTCACAGGAAATCTCGCGTCTCGCGAGATGACGCACGGATGCGTCCAGGAGGTTTTACGCGGTTTTACGCGGTTTTACGCGGATAACCTCTTGCTCTAAAGCGTTTAAATAATTCATCCGCCACCTTTTTAAAGGTCTCCTCTGTAGTACAATTTCTCCTCGCTCTTAAATATTGTCCATCCGGTATTCCATTCTTCAATGTTGTTGGATGCCAACTTGTCCAGTGGAGAAAACAATTTGTCGAAGTTGGCTTACGGAAAATATCCGTTAGGATCTGACCATCTTCACCTTTCTGGATTGTTAAATCTAGGAAGCAAATTTTATTTGGATGGATCTCAAAGGTAAAATGCATACCTATATCGTTTTGATTCAATGCATCAACAAATTCAATGAATTCCTGTTTATCTCCCTCCCAAAATAACAAAACATCATCAATAAATCTACCCCAAAATAAAATGTGACTAGTGAAATGTGCAAATGTGTCCAAAAAAACTATAGTGTCCTCCCACCACCACAAAAACAAATTTGCAAAAGTCGGTGAATAGGGTGTCCCCATAGCGGTACCTTTCATCTGTTGATAGAAGGTACCGTTACACAGGAAATAGTTGTGAGTCAATATGAATCTCAGTAGGATTAGTACTTAGTACAAAATCATTGTGTTTGTGAAAACATGTGCTTTTAGTATCCAGAAAGTATTTTGTCGCTTTGATACCAATTTCATGCTCAATATTACTGTACAAAGCTTCCACGTCCAGGCTGGCTAAATACCTTGATGCAGATAGTGAGATATAACTAATTTTGGTAAGTACATCAGTGGTGTCTTTTATGTATGAGGGCAATGATGTAACAAATGGTCTCAACACTGCATCAACATATTCGCTGGCCATTTGAGTCAGGGAATAATTTCCTGAGACTATTGGACGCCCAGGTATTGGAATTTTGTTTTTATGCACCTTCGGAAGTGCATAAAATGTCACGATCGTGGGGCTTTTTTTGTACAGAAATTCTAATTCTTCTTTAGATATCAAGCATTGATCCCTGGCTGTCTTCAGAATTTTATGTAGTTCGACTAGGTATCTATTTGTTGGATTCTCTTTCAGAACCTCATATATCTCCTTGTCCATAAGATAAGATGTATTGGTACTTATGGCTGTAACCATCAACAAATAATGACCATCCTAAAAAAACATTGGAAGATACTTACCAGTGAGCGAGAATTGAGTACGTTTCTTTCACCATATCAGAGTGTCACATATAGAAGGGGCAGAATCTTAAGGATAAGCTTGTCCATAGTTTCCTTCCTAGAAGAGAGATAACAAGTGAAAATTGGTTAAAATCTAGCATTGTGGGGTAATTCCCATGTGGCAATTGCACATTGTGCAAATATGTACCTAGAGTGAAGAAATTCAAAAATCCGATTGATGGACGTAAATATATGATAAGAGAATTTTTCAACTGCCGCAGTAGTGGCATCATTTATGTGGCATCGTGCAATTGCCCGAAATTTTACTCAGGAGTTAAGAAGGAGAATATCAGGACATATTAGTGCCATCAATACGGAAAAGGACACATCACTCTATAGACATATTACTTATACCCACAATGGTAATCTTGATGTCCTAAAATTTTGGGGATTAGCTAAAATTAAACTGGGTCCGAGAAGTGGCAGTTTGGATCAAAAGCTACTTCAGGAAGAAGCCAAATGGATTTATAGATTACAGACCCTGAGTCCAAAAGGCCTAAATGAGGGCTTTTCGTATACTGCCTTCATTTAATAATTATCTCGAAAAAATATTGGGTAACTTAAACAAGTGTTTACAATAAGGGATAATAGCAGACCCATACATATGTGCAAATTAATTTGTATCCGCCCGGAGTATTATTAGCCAGTATGACACCGCTTTTAATGTAAATATTTCCTGTGCTTTGACAGTATTCAGGCAATCTGAACAAGTGAAATTTACGTACACCTCTCCTAAAAAGAGAGGATTTATCATTCCATAAGAGCAGGATTGACCCCAAGAGGGATATAACAACACTGCCTGAGTCTTAAAAAATACTCAGGCAGGAGGGCTAATGTTAAATATTAAGGGACTGTAATGTGGAGAATCGCAAGACAGTCCTATTAACTGTTCCTTGGCCATCGTAATGATGACAGGACACATAGAGTTAAATGTATACTGGTATAAGTAACACAGAAGTTTGGCAAGGAACGAAGCTGCGATTATAACATACCTTACAGACATACTAGAATAATGGGTAACCAGGAATTCCGAGTCATGACACCACGATAGATGACAGTAGATCACGGGCGTGGGAGGAGTTACAAGATCGCAGCAGATGATTGATGGGCGGCACAGTCGGTGGTGAGGGGAGAACACAGGCCGAATAACCTGTAACGGGTCCAAAGGGAGTGAGCGCAGTCTGTTCGTGTAAAATGACACGCTCACACCTGATAGGGAGAAAGACCTGCCAAGGAAGGTTGAGCGATAATGACATAGGCTGTAGGTGAAAGACAGGTGGTGTCTTGCAGTGCATAAATAGGGGTCATGCAGAGCGCACGCTCGCTAGTACCCCACTTCCCCTGACGAAGCCACATAGTGGCGAAACATACTTATCAGCTGATTTTCCCTCAGCGTTTCCGCAACTGGCATACCATAATAGCTGCTGAATGGGACAAAATCCCTGAGTTTCTATTAGCAACCATCAGCAGCTAGTAGTCCATTATACAATATACCTCACTGCACTCTGAGAATTTTAACATTAGTTTTTCCTTATCACACTCAGGTTTTAATATTGAATAAATAAAGGTATATTTTACTATTAGTTAGAGACCCCTAAAGGGATTTTTTTGGTCCACAGACCGTTGAGTATACTGCTCTAGAGTCGGCTCAGGTAGAAACCTTTACATACTTGCACTGGAGAACAAGACAGCAAATGTAGTTTATCCAAGAGTGCTGTCTTAGATTTCTACTACATTAGAATGTTTTCTGCCTTTTGTTTTTTAATGTTAGGCCTCTTTCACACTTGCGTTGTCCGGATCCGGCGTGTACTCCACTTGCCGGAATTACACGCCGCATCCGGAAAAACGCAAGTGTACTGAAAGCATTTGAAGACGGAGCCGTCTTCAAATTGCGTTCAGTGTTACTATGGCAGCCAGGATGCTATTAAAGTCCTGGTTGCCATAGTAGGAGCGGGGAGCGGGGGAGCGGTATACTTACAGTCCGTGCGGCTCCCGGGGCGCTCCAGAATGACATCAGAGCGCCCCATGCGCATGGATGACGTGATCCATGCGATCACGTGATCCATGCGCTTGGGGCGCCCTGACGTCACTCTGGAGCGCCCTGGGAGCCGCACGGACGGTAAGTATGCTGCTCCCCCGCTCCCCGCTACACTTTACCATGGCTGCCAGGACTTTAGCGTCCCGGCAGCCATGGTAACCATTCAGAAAAAGCTAAATGTCGGGTCCGGCAATGCGCCGAAACGACGTTTAGCTTAAGACCGGATCCGGATCAATGCCTTTCAATGGGCATTAATTCCGGATCCGGCCTTGCGGCAAGTCTTCAGGATTTTTGGTCGGAGCAAAAAGCGCAGCATGCTGCGGTATTTTCTCCGGCCAAAAAACGTTCCGGAACTGAAGACATCCTGATGCATCCTGAACGGATTTCACTCCATTCAGAATGCATTAGGATAAAACTGATCAGGATTCTTCCGGCATAGAGCCCCGACGACGGAACTCTATGCCGGAAGAAAAGAACGCAGGTGTGAAAGAGCCCTTACACACTTATCGGCATTGTTGAAATGTTTCATTTGTTTCCTGTATGATTAAATAAATATATAATCTTTACGAGTACAATTACTTCTATTTTGTAGTAAAAGCTCTACTTTAAGGAAAATGATGTCCTAAAACCAGTAGCAAATTTTTTAACCACACACACAAACGACATACAAAATAAACCAGTGCAAAAACTGGGCAATTTTTATGGGGCCACTACACAAACAAAAAATGAAATTTACCCATTGAAGGGTCAGTGTTAGGCCTCCTGCACACGATCGTATGGCTTTTTCAGTGTTTTGCGGTCCGTTTTTCACGGATCTGTTGTTCCGTTTTTTGTTTCCGTTGTGTTTCCGTTTCTGTTCCGTTTTTCCGTTCCGTTTTTCCGTATGGCATATACAGTATACAGTAATTACATAGATAAAATTGGGCTGGGCATAACATTTTCAATAGAAGGTTCCGCAAAAAACGGAACGGAAACGGAAGACATACGGATGCATTTCCGTATGTGTTCCGTTTTTTTGCGGACCCATTGACTTGAATGGAGCCACGGAACGTGATTTGCGGGCAATAATAGGACATGTTCTATCTTTAAATGGAACGGAAAAACGGAAATACAGAAACGGAATGCATACGGAGTACATTCCATTTTTTTTGCGGAACCATTGAAATGAATGGTTCCGTATACGGAACACAAAAAACAGCCAGTAAATGGGGAAAAAAAACGGTCGTGTGCAGGAGGCCTTAAGGGGTGGGGAACTGTGGAATTCACTGTTAAAGGGGCGGGGTGCTGTAGAGGTCACTATTATAGGGGGCACTGTCGCTATCTTTTAACTACAAACATTAAATGAAATAGATGAAATATACCCGTGCAAAGCCGGGTCCTTCTGCTAGTCTATTATAGTGTTGATCACGAATATTCGAATTTCGAATTTTTATCGCGAATATAGGTACTTCGAAAATAGTTATATATATTCGTAATTTAGAATATTCAAATTTTTTCATTTTTTATTTTTTTTATCAGTACACATGATCCCTCACTGCTTCTAGCTTGTGGGCCAATAAGAAGGCTGCAATATACTTGACTTTAGGAGTAGTAGTGTTTGCGAATTTTGCTCTATATTCGTTTTTTTTTAATATTCGCTATATTGCTATATATTCTTGTTTTAGAATATTACGAATATTCGAAAAAACTAAGTTATAGCAATATAGAGAATATTCGAAAAAAATCGAATAGAGCAATTTAGCTAATATAGTGCTATAATCTTTGTCTAATAGTTGTAAATTGAAAAATTCGCAATAAAAATTCGAATCCGAAAATTAGAATTCCGAAAATTAGCATATTAAACAATCATTACCTTTCTGATTTTTCAAGTAAAAAAAAAACGCAAATTTTCGAATTTGCGAATTTTCAACAATTATTCTACAAAATATTCGAGAAATATCACGAATTCGAATATGACCCCTGCCGCTCATCACTAGTCTATTATATAAATGCCTCTATTACTATTAAGAACAGATTTGGGGGCAACCCTGTCTTGTGTTGAGTATAGCAAAACTTGGTGCCATTGAGCCAAATCTGCAAATTAGGGTTGTAATTAGGGATGAGCGAACCCGAACTGTATAGTTCGGGTTCGTACCGAATTTTGGGGTGTCCGTGACACGGACCCGAACCCGAACATTTTCGTAAAAGTCCGGGTTCGGGTTCGGTGTTCGGCACTTTCTTGCCACTTTTTGAAAGGCTGCAAAGCAGCCAATCAACAAGTGTCATACTACTTGCCCCAAGAGGCCATCACAGCCTTGCCTACTATTGGCATGGCTGTGATTGGCCAGTGCAGCATGTGACCCAGCCTCTATATAAGCTTGGGTCACGTAGCGCTGCACGTCACTCTGCTGATTCAAGCATAGGGAGAGGTTGCAGCTGCGACGTTAGGGCGAGATTAGGCAGATTAACTCCTCCAAAAGACTTCATTCTGTGATCGATCTGCAGCTGTGGATCATTGAAGTGCTATTATTGACTTGCTCACTTTTTTGAGGCTGCCCAGAGCGTTTTTAGATCACTTTTTTTTTTGGGGTGATCGGTGGCCATTTTGTGACTTGTGGTGCGCCAGCACGAGCTATCACCAAGTGTATTTAACCATCGATAGTGTGGTTATTTTGTGCTATATCCTACATCAGCTGCAGGCTGAGCCTGTGTCACCGAAGTGCATTTAACCATCAACAGTCTGGTTATTTTTTGGCCATATACTACATCAGCTGCAGGCTGAGCCTGTTTCACCCAAGTGCATTTAACCATCAACAGTCTGATTATTTTTTGGCCATATACTACATCAGCTGCAGGCTGAGCCTGTGTCACCCAAGTGCATTCAACCATCAACAGTGTGGTTATTTTTTGGCCATATATTACATCAGGGGCAAGTTGAGCCTGTCACCCAGTGCCTAAAAAATAGACCTGACATTTCTATTCAACCAAATCTGCACAGTTTTAGCTGGTCAAGTTATTTGTAGTGACCGTAAAAGCAGACTTTTTGTTCTGGGTTGAAAAAGCATTCCCAAATTTGCCATTCTGAAAATAACTAGTTTGTGGTATTTGAGGCCTACTTGAAATCTATCCCAAAAATAAAATCTTACATTGAAGTTATTGATAGTGTCATTCAGAAAAACCTAAGACACACGCTAGCGTGCTGATAGAAGTGTCATTCTGTGATTAAACCTATAACTGTCACACAGCGCAAAAAAAAACAGGTCTCACATCTCTATTCAACCAAATCTGCACAGTTTTAGCTGGTCAAGTTATTTGTAGTGACCGTCAATGCAGACTTTTTGTTCTGGGTTGAAAAAGCATTCCCAAATTTGCCATTCTGAAAATAACTAGTTTGTGGTATTTGAGGCCTACTTGAAATCTATCCCAAAAATAAAATCTTACATTGAAGTTATTGATAGTGTCATTCAGAAAAACCTAAGACACACGCTAGCGTGCTGATAGAAGTGTCATTCTGTGATTAAACCTATAACTGTCACACAGCGCAAAAAAAAACAGGTCTCACATCTCTATTCAACCAAATCTGCACAGTTTTAGCTGGTCAAGTTATTTGTAGTGACCGTCAAAGCAGACTTTTTGTTCTGGGTTGAAAAAGCATTCCAAAATTTGCCATTCTGAAAATAACTAGTTTGTGGTATTTGAGGCCTACTTGAAATCTATCCCAAAAAGAAAATCTTACATTGAAGTTATTGATAGTGTCATTCAGAAAAACCTAAGACACACGCTAGCGTGCTGATAGAAGTGTCATTCTGTGATTAAACCTATAACTGTCACACAGCGCAAAAAAAAACAGGTCTCACATCTCTATTCAACCAAATCTGCACAGTTTTAGCTGGTCAAGTTATTTGTAGTGACCGTCAATGCAGACTTTTTGTTCTGGGTTGAAAAAGCATTCCCAAATTTGCCATTCTGAAAATAACTAGTTTGTGGTATTTGAGGCCTACTTGAAATCTATCCCAAAAATAAAATCTTACATTGAAGTTATTGATAGTGTCATTCAGAAAAACCTAAGACACACGCTAGCGTGCTGATAGAAGTGTCATTCTGTGATTAAACCTATAACTGTCACACAGCGCAAAAAAAAACAGGTCTCACATCTCTATTCAACCAAATCTGCACAGTTTTAGCTGGTCAAGTTATTTGTAGTGACCGTCAAAGCAGACTTTTTGTTCTGGGTTGAAAAAGCATTCCAAAATTTGCCATTCTGAAAATAACTAGTTTGTGGTATTTGAGGCCTACTTGAAATCTATCCCAAAAAGAAAATCTTACATTGAAGTTATTGATAGTGTCATTCAGAAAAACCTAAGACACACGCTAGCGTGCTGATAGAAGTGTCATTCTGTGATTAAACCTATAACTGTAACACAGCGCAAAAAAAAACAGGTCTCACATCTCTATTCAACCAAATCTGCACAGTTTTAGCTGGTCAAGTTATTTGTAGTGACCGTCAAAGCAGACTTTTTGTTCTGGGTTGAAAAAGCATTCCCAAATTTGCCATTCTCAAAATTGTGGTGAATGGGAACAATGAGGAAAACATCTAATAAGGGACGCGGACGCGGACGTGGACATGGTCGTGGTGGTGTTAGTGGACCCTCTGGTGCTGGGAGAGGACGTGGCCGTTCTGCCACAGCCACACGTCCTAGTGAACCAACTAACTCAGGTCCCAGTAGCCAGCAGAATTTACAGCGATATTTGGTGGGGCCCAATGCCGTTCTAAGGATGGTAAGGCCTGAGCAGGTACAGGCATTAGTCAATTGGGTGGCCGACAGTGGATCCAGCATGTTCACATTATCTCCCACCCAGTCTTCTGCAGAAAACGCACAGATGGCGCATGCAAACCAAGCCCATCGGTCTGTCACATCACCCCCATGCATATCAGGGAAACTGTCTGAGCCTCAAGTTATGCAGCAGTCTCTTATGCTGTTTGAAGACTCTGCTGCCAGGGTTTCCCAAGGGCATCCACCTAGCCCTTCCCCAGGGGTGGAAGAGATAGAATGCACTAACGCACAACCACTTATTTTTCCTGATGATGAGGACATGGGAATACCACCTCAGCACGTCTCTGATGATGACGAAACACAGGTGCCAACTGCTGCGTCTTTCTGCAGTGTGCAGACTGAACAGGAGGTCAGGGATCAAGACTGGGTGGAAGACGATGCAGGGGACGATAAGGTCCTAGACCCCACATGGAATGAAGGTAGTGCCACTGACTTTCACAGTTCGGAGGAAGAGGCAGTGGTGAGACCGAGCCAACAGCGTAGCAAAAGAGGGAGCAGTGGGCAAAATCAGAACACCCGCCGCCAAGAGACTCCGCCTGCTACTGACCGCCGCCATCTGGGACCGAGCACCCCAAAGGCAGCTTCAAGGAGTTCCCTGGCATGGCACTTCTTCAAACAATGTGCTGACGACAAGACCCGAGTGGTTTGCACGCTGTGCCATCAGAGCCTGAAGCGAGGCATTAACGTTCTGAACCTTAGCACAACCTGCATGACCAGGCACCTGCATGCAAAGCATGAACTGCAGTGGAGTAAACACCTTAAAAACAAGGAAGTCACTCAGGCTCCCCCTGCTACCTCTTCTGCTGCTGTCGCCTCGGCCTCTTCTGCTGCTGCTGCCGCCGCCTCGGCCTCTTCCTCTGCCTCTGGAGGAACGTTGACACCTGCCGCCCAGCAAACATGGGATGTACCACCAACACCACCACCTGCGTGACCAAGCATCTCAACCATGTCACACGGCAGCATTCAGCTCTCCATCTCACAAACATTTGAGAGAAAGCGTAAATTCCCACCTAGCCACCCTCGATCCCTGACCCTGAATGCCAGCATTTCTAAACTACTGGCCTATGAAATGCTGTCATTTAGGCTGGTGGACACACACAGCTTCAAACAGCTCATGTCACTTGCTGTCCCACAGTATGTTGTTCCCAGCTGCCACTACTTCTCCAAGAGAGCCGTGCCTTCCCTGCACAAACAAGTGTCCGATAAAATCAAGTGTGCACTGCGCAACGCCATCTGTGGCAAGGTCCACCTAACCACAGATACGTGGACCAGTAAGCACGGCCAGGGACGCTATATCTCCCTAACTGCACACTGGGTAAATGTAGTGGCGGCTGGGCCCCAGGCGGAGAGCTGTTTGGCGCACGTCCTTCCGCCGCCAAGGATCGCAGGGCAACATTCTTTGCCTCCTGTCTCCTCCTCCTCCTACTCAGCTTCCTCCTCCTCTTCTTCCACCTGCTCATCCAGTCAGCCACACACCTTCACCACCAACTTCAGCACAGCACGGGGAAAACGTCAGCAGGCCATTCTGAAACTCATATGTTTGGGGGACAGGCCCCACACCGCACAGGAGTTGTGACGGGGTATAGAACAACAGACCGACGAGTGGTTGCTGCCGGTGAGCCTCAAGCCCGGCCTGCTGGTGTGCGATAATGGGCGAAATCTCGTTGCAGCTCTGGGACTAGCCGGTTTGACGCACATCCCTTGCCTGGCGCATGTGCTGAATTTGGTGGTGCAGAAGTTCATTCGCAACTACCCCGACATGTCAGAGCTGCTGCATAAAGTGCGGGCCGTCTGTTCGCGCTTCCGGCGTTCACACCCTGCCGCTGCTCTCCTGTCTGCGCTACAGCGTAACTTCGGCCTTCCCGCTCACCGCCTCATATGCGACGTGCCCACCAGGTGGAACTCCACCTTGCATATGCTGGACAGACTGTGCGAGCAGCAGCAGGCCATAGTGGAGTTTCAGCTGCAGCACGCACGGGTCAGTCGCACTGCGGATCTACCCACTTCACCACCAACGACTGGGCCTCCATGCGAGACCTGTGTGCCCTGTTGCGCTATTTCGAGTACTCCACCAACATGGCCAGTGGCGATGACGCCGTTATCAGCGTTACAATACCACTTCTATGTCTCCTTGAGAAAACACTTAGGGCGATGATGGAAGAGGAGGTGGCCCAGGAGGAAGAGGAGGAAGAGGGGTCATTTTTAGCACTTTCAGGCCAGTCTCTTCAAAGTGACTCAGAGGGAGGTTTTTGGCAACACCAGAGGCCAGGTACAAATGTGGCCAGACAGGGCCCACTACTGGAGGACGAGGAGGACGAGGATGAGGAGGAGGTGGAGGAGGATGAGGATGAAGCATGTTCACAGCGGGGTGGCACCCAAAGCAGCTCGGGCCCATCACTGGTGCGTGGCTGGGGGGAAACACAGGACGATGACGATACGCCTCCCACAGAGGACAGCTTGTCCTTACCTCTGGGCAACCTGGCACACATGAGCGACTACATGCTGCAGTGCCTGCGCAATGACAGCAGAGTTGCCCACATTTTAACGTGTGCGGAATACTGGGTTGCCACCCTGCTGGATCCCCGGTACAAAGACAATGTGCCCACCTTACTTCCTACACTGGAGCGTGATAGGAAGATGCGCGAGTACAAGCGCACGTTGGTAGACGCGCTACTGAGAGCATTCCCAAATGTCACAGAGGAACCAGTGGAATCCCAAGGCGAAGGCAGAGGAGGAGCAAGAGGTCGCCAACGCAGCTGTGTCACGCCCAGCTCCTCTGAGGGCAGGGTTAGCATGGCAGAGATGTGGAAAAGTTTTGTCACCACGCCACAGCTAACTGCACCACCACCTGATACGGAACGTGTTAGCAGGAGGCAACATTTCACTAACATAGTGGAACAGTACCTGTGCACACCCCTCCACGTACTGACTGATGGTTCGGCCCCATTCAACTTCTGGGTCTCCAAATTGTCCACGTGGCCAGAGCTAGCCTTTTATGCCTTGGAGGTGCTGGCCTGCCCGGCGGCCAGCGTTTTGTCTGAACGTGTATTCAGCACGGCAGGGGGCGTCATTACAGACAAACGCAGCCGCCTGTCTACAGCCAATGTGGACAAGCTGACGTTCATAAAAATGAACCAGGCATGGATCCCACAGGACCTGTCCATCCCTTGTGCAGATTAGATATTAACTACCTCCCCTTAACAATATATTATTCTACTCCAGGGCACTTCCTCATTCAATACTATTTTTAATTTCATTTTACCATTATATTGCGGGGCAACCCAAAGTTGAATGAACCTCTCCTCTGTCTGGGTGCCGGGGCCTAAATGTGTGACAGTGGCCTGTTCCAGTGGTGGGTGACGTGAAGCCTGATTCTCTGCTATGACATGAAGACAGATTCTGTGCTGACATCAGGCCAGATTCTCTGTTACGGGACCTCTCTCCTCTGCCTGGGTGCCTGGGCCTAAATGTGTGACAGTGGCCTGTTCCAGTGGTGGGTGACGTGAAGCCTGATTCTCTGCTATGACATGAAGACAGATTCTGCGCTGACATAAGGCCAGATTCTCTGTTACGGGACCGCTCTCCTCTGTCTGGGTGCCGGGGCCTAAATGTGTGACAGTGGCCTGTTCCAGTGGTGGGTGACGTGAAGCCTGATTCTCTGCTATGACATGAAGACAGATTCTGTGCTGACATCAGGCCAGATTCTCTGTTACAAGACCTCTCTCCTCTGCCTGGGTGCCGGGGCCTAAATGTGTGACAGTGGCCTGTTCCAGTGGTGGGTGACGTGAAGCCTGATTCTCTGCTATGACATGAAGACAGATTCTGCGTTGACATAAGGCCAGATTCTCTGTTACGGGACCGCTCTCCTCTGTCTGGGTGCCGGGGCCTAAATGTGTGACAGTGGCCTGTTCCAGTGGTGGGTGACGTGAAGCCTGATTCTCTGCTATGACATGAAGACAGATTCTGCGCTGACATAAGGCCAGATTCTCTGTTACGGGACCGCTCTTCTCTGTCTGGGTGCCGGGGCCTAAATGTGTGACAGTGGCCTGTTCCAGTGGTGGGTGACGTGAAGCCTGATTCTTTGCTATGACATGAAGACAGATTCTGCGCTGACATAAGGCCAGATTCTCTGTTACGGGACCGCTCTCCTCTGTCTGGGTGCCGGGGCCTAAATGTGTGACAGTGGCCTGTTCCAGTGGTGGGTGACGTGAAGCCTGATTCTCTGCTATGACATGAATACAGATTCTGCGCTGACATAAGGCCAGATTCTCTGTTACGGGACCTCTCTCCTCTGCCTGGGTGCATGGGCCTAAATGTGTGACAGTGGCCTGTTCCGGTGGTGGGTGACGTGAAGCCTGATTCTCTGCTATGACATGAAGACAGATTCTGCGCTGACATAAGGCCAGATTCTCTGTAACGGGACCGCTCTCCTCTGTCTGGGTGCCGGGGCCTAAATGTGTGACAGTGGCCTGTTCCAGTGGTGGGTGACGTGAAGCCTGATTCTCTGCTATGACATGAATACAGATTCTGCGCTGACATAAGGCCAGATTCTCTGTTACGGGACCTCTCTCCTCTGCCTGGGTGCCTGGGCCTAAATGTGTGACAGTGGCCTGTTCCAGTGGTGGGTGACGTGAAGCCTGATTCTCTGCTATGACATGAAGACAGATTCTGCACTGACTTAAGGCCAGATTCTCTGTTACGGGACCGCTCTCCTCTGTCTGGGTGCCGGGGCCTAAATGTGTGACAGTGGCCTGTTCCAGTGGTGGGTGACGTGAAGCCTGATTCTCTGCTATGACATGAAGACAGATTCTGTGCTGACATCAGGCCAGATTCTCTGTTACGGGACCTCTCTCCTCTGCCTGGGTGCCGGGGCCTAAATGTGTGACAGTGGCCTGTTCCAGTGGTGGGTGACGTGAAGCCTGATTCTCTGCTATGACATGAAGACTGATTCTGCGCTGACATGAAGCCAGATTCTCTGCTATGGCATGAAGAGACTGATTCTCTGCTGAAATGAAGCCAGATTCTTTGCTATGGCATGAAGAGACTGATTCTCTGCTGACGTGAAGCCAGATTCTCTGCTATGGGACCTCTGTCCAATTGATATTGGTTCATTTTTATTTTTTTAATTTTTATTTTAATTCATTTCCCTATCCACATTTGTTTGCAGGGGATTTACCTACATGTTGCTGCCTTTTGCAGCCCTCTAGCTCTTTCCTGGGCTGTTTTACAGCCTTTTTAGTGCCCAAAAGTTCGGGTCCCCATTGACTTCAATGGGGTTCGGGTTCGGTACGAAGTTCGGATCGGGTTCGGATCCCGAACCCGAACATTTCCGGGAAGTTCGGCCGAACTTCTCGAACCCGAACATCCAGGTGTTCGCTCAACTCTAAGAAAAATAAGCCTAAATGAATTCTGCAGAGAAGTCACATTTTCTAAGCACATGCCTCATATAAAGCTTCTATACTTTATCAGCATTATTCTCAGCATCAGTGCTAAGAAGGATCAATGGAGTGCTAGGGTTTCTAGTATAAGCAATTGCATTAGTCAAGTATTTTCCATACCTTTCTTACCTGTTATAAATGCTTTGTGTTCTTAATTGATCATAAAGGTCAAAAATGTTATCCATAAATATAGCAATTAAGTTGGCCTTTAATTGTATATCTACATTGAGTATCATTATAGCTCTAAAGCTAGCACATTAACATTCAAGGGAGATTAACATGGAATTTGACAGAATAAACTTTATATGTCCCCATATGAAACATAAGGCATACAGAAGCACAGAACACAGCCCATAAAGGTTTATGATATTTCATGGTTTCTACTGGTTGTAAGGAGGCATAATATCTTATGTTTATGTGCATGAAGTGAACTGTTTACATTTGGTTTATTTTTGCAGTCACCCTAAATCTTCACAATGTTTACGTGAACATTGTGAGTCAATTATCTTTTGCAAAGCTACCACAATACGATTGTGAGGTGCTGATGGTTGTCATTGCAGCTGTTAGGCTTATGAAGACTTCCAGGTCTGCTAACTACAGAAGCCTATGAAGTCTAGCTCCAGACTGGGTCTCATAGTGAACTGTCAGTGTGAAACTGCCAGTATGAAACGGCAAATATTGTACTGCATTGAACCAGCCATCAGACCCTCAAAAGTTGAAGTCCTCATACATTTCCGTAGAGAGAGACCGAAAAAAAAAAAAAACGTAGTGTAATAACAGTAATAACAGTACTGGTACCTCAGAGGCTGTTTGAAAGTAATATGGTACACGTAATCCAATCCATCAAAATATGTGTTACAAAAAAAGAAAAAGTGGTCTTTCACATTTGAACCCCTCAGCATACCCAAAACAGCAGTTTATGTCCACATTTATGGCAAATCAGTACCCAGTAGAACCCACCTAACAATTTAAGGAACGTGGGGTATCTAAGATGGCACAATCTGAGCAGAGCATATTAGGGACTGAACTTGCAATTTTCATTTTGCATGGTCACCCGCTAATTAATTTCTGCAAACCGCCTGTGGCGTCAAAATGCTTACTTTACTTAAGCATTTACTTAATACCTCGAGTAGTGAAGTTTCTAAAATAAGGTCACTTCTTAAGTGTTACATTTATTATTCTTCCCCTAACCAGAAAAAATTTCATAATAATGAGAGGGCTTACTTTTCACACTGGCACACGATAGGCACAACATATTGGGCACTGAGATGGCATATCTGTGTAAAAATTGCAGTTTTCATATTGCACCAACTGCTGTGCATTATTTTTTGCAAACCACCTGTGTGGTCAAAATGCACTCAATACCCCTTGGGAAATTCTGTGAGGTTTGGGGTTACTTCTTGAGAATTATTTTTCTTTTATTTCACCTCAGTGCATCTGAAGTTGTTGGGAGTGCTGTTCTGTATAAATTAATTGAATTATGCCGCAAATGCACATGGTTCTCTTTCTGTTCTAAACCCTGAAAAAGGCCCAAAAAGCAGTTTGCAACCAAATATCGGCTCACTCAGTAAAAATTATGTAATAAAATTTGGGGTGCTTTTTCTCCTATTACCACTTGTGAAAATTAAAGAGTAACTAAACTTCTATAATAATTTTTAATATGTTGTCCTTAATCCCCTAAATGAAATTTTTCTAATATACTTAATTTATTAATCTTCAAATTTTTACTATATTTTTACATCCCTAAAGCACACCATTCAGTGTGCGTTTAAAACTCAGATCTTCGTACATCGCTGAGTACAGAGTACATTTTATGAATGGTGCCACAGCAGCGCAGGGAGTACATTGCTGCTCCTACTGGTGCTCACTGAACTATTGATAACCTAAGAGAACTGCATGACAGCAGTTAGCTTAGCGGAGCAGGCAGAAGCAGGAGCCCGCTCCGCTCAGCTAATCCTGGCATAGTACATGGGTACAGGGTACCCATGTGCTATGCCAAGAGTTAATAATAGTTCAGGGAACACGGGCAGGAGCAGCAATGTGCGCTCCTGCCCGCACTCCCTGCGCTGCTGCTGCCCATTCATAAAATGTACTCCGTACTCCGTACACTCCTGAGCTGTCAGCATTGTACGGAGATCTGGGATTTAAGGGCACATTGAATGGTGCGCTTTAGGGCTCTAAAAGTATAGTAAAAATAGAAAATTTATAAATAAAGTATATTATAAAGATTTTATTTAGGGGATTCGGGACAACATATTAAAAATTATTATAAAAGTTTAGTTACTCTTTAAACATTTGCAGCTGAATCTACAGTCGTGGCCAAAAGTTTTGAGAATTACATAAATATTGGAAATTGGAAAAGTTGCTGCTTAAAATTTTATAATAGCAATTTGCATATACTCCAGAATGTTATGAAGAGTGATCAGATGAACTGCATAGTCCTTCTTTGCCATGAAAATTAACTTAATCCCAAAAAAACTTTCCACTGCATTTCATTGCTGTCATTAAAGGACCTGCTGAGATCATTTCAGTAATCGTCTTGTTAACTCAGGTGAGAATGTTGACGAGCACAAGGCTCGAGATCATGTCAGGCTGTTTGGGTTAAAATGGCAGACTTGACATGTTAAAAGGAGGGTGATGCTTGAAATCATTGTTCTTCCATTTTTAACCATGGTGACCTGCAAAGAAACGCGTGCAGCCATCATTGCGTTGCATAAAAATGGCTTCACAGGCAAGGATATTGTGGCTACTAAGATTGCACCTCAATCAAAAATTTATAGGATCATCAAGAACTTCAAGGAAAGAGGTTCAATTCTTGTTAAGAAGGCTTCAGGGCGTCAAAGAAAGTCCAGCAAGCGCCAGGATCGTCTCCTAAAGAGGATTCAGCTGCGGGATCGGAGTGCTACCTGTGCAGAGCTTGCTCAGGAATGGCAGCAGGCAGGTGTGAGCGCATCTGTACGCACAGTGAGGCAAAGACTTTTGGAAGATGGCCTGGTGTCAAGAAGGCCAGCAAAGAAGCCACTTCTCTCCAAAAAAAACATCAGGGACAGATTGATCTTCTGCAGAAAGTATGGTGAATGGACTGCTGAGGACTGGGGCAAAGTCATATTCTCTGATGAAGCCCCTTTCCGATTGTTTGGGGCATCTGGAAAAAGGCTTGTCCGGAGAAGAAAAGGTGAGCGCTACCATCAGTCCTGTGTCATGCCAACAGTAAAGCATCCTGAGACCATTCATGTGTGGGGTTGCTTCTCATCCAAGGTAGTGGGCTCACTCACAATTTTGCCCAAAAACACAGCCATGAATAAAGAATGGTACCAAAACACCCTCCAACAGCAACTTCTTCCAACAATCCAACAACAGTTTGGTGAAGAACAATGCATTTTCCAGCACGATGGAGCACCGTGCCATAAGGCAAAAGTGATAACTAAGTGGCTCGGGGACCAAAACATTGACATTTTGGGTCCATGGCCTGGAAACTCCCCAGATCTTAATCCCATTGAGAACTTGTGGTCAATCCTCAAGAGGCGGGTGGACAAACAAAAACCCACTAATTCTGACAAACTCCAAGAAGTGATTATGAAAGAATGGGTTTCTATCAGTCAGGAATTGGCCCACAAGTTGATTGAGAGCATCCCCAGTCGAATTGCAGAGATCCTGAAAAAGAAGGGCCAGCACTGCAAATACTGACTCTTTGCATAAATGTCATGTAATTGTCGATAAAAGCCTTTGAAACGTATGAAGTGCGTGTAATTATATTTCACTACATCACAGAAACAACTGAAACAAAGATCTAAAAGCAGTTTAGCAGCAAACTTTGTGAAAACTAATAATTTAGTCATTCTCAAAACTTTTGGCCACGACTGTACATATAATTGAAATACAATGTGATTTTTCATTTCACGTCACAATCTTAAAAAATTATATGAAACACCTGCTGTCACGGTAAGTGGGGATAAGAGGAACACCAAATAAAAAAACAGCGACAGAAAACAGACTAGGCCTCAAAGCTAGGGAAGAGGGAATGGTAACCTCCTAACAATCCCTGAGCCTCTCCCTGACTGCTGACAGTATGAGCAAGTCCTCATGGTGAATTAACTCATACGCTAGAACCTATGCCCTGCTGATACTGTCGCAAACCCTAACTTAGCCAGTGGGGAATGAGACAGCCGGTACCTTCCACCGTGAAGGGACCAGCGTCTCCCTGAGACCTAGAAACAACACATACACCAAGGAGAAACAGAACTTAGCTTGAGATGAGAGGGAAGCAGATGATCCACAAACAACTAGCATAGAACTCCAGAAGGAAAATATCAACCGCAAAGTCAGCAGTAAGAGGCGGACTTAAATAGAGCCTCTTCACAGATAACGAGCAGAACCTGTGGAGAGGTGGAATCCTGCCAGCAACAACAAACAGAAAGGAAACACAGAAAGACCTGTCAGATAGACTCACATGCTGCAAGTATATCCGATCTTCTCAGATCTCTCACAGGGGAGGCAGTGACACCTGCATGTTATGGCTAATCACTATACCTCTAGGGGAACTCCTTGAAGGATTTTGTTTCCAAATTGGTAACTTTTTTGGGCTTTATGTTGTATTAGTACCTTAGGGGCTCTACTAATGTGACATGACACCCAAAGACCATTCCAGCGGAATCTGCCCTTCAAAAGCCTAATGGCGCTCTTCTTCTTCTGAGACCTGCAGTGTGCCCAAACAGCAGTTTATGACCACATATAGGGTGCAGTCATACCAAAACGGGGTTACTTTTTGTGGGTTTCTACTGTACGGGTACCTCAGGGTCTCTTCAAATGCATGCTAAATCTGACCCCCAAAAGCTTAATGGTGCTCCTTCATTACTAAGCTCTGCCATGTGCCCATATAGCAGTTCATGACTACATATGGGGTGTGTTCATATTTAGGAAAAAATGTTTATCAAAGTGTGGGGTTATTTTTCTCCTGTTACCCCTTAAAAAAAATGAAAAATTTGAGGCTAAAGTAACATTTTAAGAAGAAATGAAATGTTTCATTTTCATAGCCGAGGGTCTCCAAAGTCTATATCACACCTCTAAGGTCAATGCACTCACTCCACCCCTCAATAAATTTCTTGAAGGGTGTAGTTTCAAAATGCGTTCACTTTTGTGGTTTCCACTGTAGCGGTACAATACCTCAGGATCTTTACAAATACGATATGGTGCCTAAAAACCATTGCAGCAATATCTGCCCTACAAAAGCTAAATGGTGCTCCTTCCCTTTCTCAGCCTCGCTGTGTTCATAAAGCAGTTTATGATCAAATGTAGGATGTTTCTGTAAACTGTGTTATAGAGGTTTGTTTTGCTGTTAACCCTTGCTGTGTTACAGGTAATAAATTGATTTAAATGGAAAATTTGCTAAGACATTTTTCTTTTGCTAATCCCTTTAGAACTCCGAAACAGTTAACAAAGTTTCTAAAAAAAATAGTTTAGAATCATTTGAGGGATGTAGTTTCTAAAATGGAGTGATTTATTTTTATTTTTTTTAATTATGTAAGCCCCTCAAAGTCATGCTTAGACCTGGACTAGTCCTTAAAAAAATTAGTTTTGGAAATTTTTGTTGTCTAATGTCCTAAACAAAATAAAAGAACATTTACAAAACAATGCCAATCTAAATTAGACATATGGTAAAAACTACTTTGTGAGGTTTTAAAAACAAAGAAATTTAAATTTAAAAAATTGCACATTTTTCGAAGCTTTCTGTAAATTTAGGATTTTGTATCCTGAAAAATCAATCTCAGAATCGCTTGAATGAATAAAATTACTCCAACTTTGTCACCATATAAAATGATATATGTAACACTTGCAAAATTAGGCTATGTAAAGAAGGTGAAAACTGGCTGACTCTGGAAGGGGTTAATGTGCATGGAAATATAATGTTAATTGCATATTGGTTCTCTTTTCTTTTAAATGTTAAATAAAGTAGTGCCTGTGTTTTAAAACTAAAAAAAAACATAAGTGGAAATACTGTACATAGCAGATATTCATTTTAATCCCAGACTAGTTCATTGGAAAGAAATACAGTACACAGTCCCTTAGGCATGACATGTTTTTCTGACAAAGAGTAACATTGCAATGATTTACAAAGATATTAAGATGGAAATGATGATGTTGAACAATATTTTCAATAGCTGTAAGTGTGTAGTGGGAGTTATGATTTCAGAGAAAGAAAATTAGTTACGTAGGTAACATTATTTTATAATTTCCCAAAGGACATTTACACAGGGAAGCATTTTATTATACTGTAAAATAAAGTTGTCTTGTGCTCACTTTATATATAATCTACTACAGAAATATTCTCATCAAGGCAAATCAGTGCTCTAGGAATAAGTTGTCGCCAGCATGAATTGTTGCAAAAAATGAGGACGGCTGCAAAGTGTTGCCTGTTAATGTATTTTTATTGCAAATGAATTCCTTTGGTTTCATGGTTTTGTAGTTTAAATTCAAAATCTGTCTTAGATTCATAGCTCTGTGATTCAGCTAGCTGCCCATTATTCAGTTCACTTGTGAGTGGATTGACACCAATAAAGTTACAGTAGCCTAGGTGGGATTCATGTTTGCTCCCATTTAGATGACAAAGTAACATTAGACAGCCCTTTCCTAAAACTAAGCTTTGTCAGTACATCTAAGGTTCTATTTACACTTTCACGGTAGTTTTTTGATCAAATAGCACTTTTATAATGAAAAAAAACCACATATTTAATGTAGTCTTAAATTGGTTTTCTGGCATTACTATGGTCTTTAACAGATATGCTCATGTAGCTTATTATCTAATGTAAAACATATTTCCAATTCTTTTTTTTTTCCAATATCCACTTATGATCCATTTTCAACATGTAAAAAAAAATCTCTCTGGTTCATTTGCATCCTGTATGTAGCACTCCCTGTTGCTGTATCCAGGGTTGAATTGCCTATCTGATAATTCTGACATACAGTATGCCAGATGGGTTGGTGTCTACAGTGGGCTGCCTCCTCTTTCTTCTTGCCAGGCACCTGTAACTCATGCTTACCTATTTCTGCATGCTCCAGTATCCTATCATCTTCGAAACAAAATGGGTATGATGCTGCAGTTTTTGTCCGGCCACATCTCGGCATGTTTGCCGTGCTGCGGTCACATCTTCAGCCTGTCCCCATTATAGTAAATGGGGCTGGGGCGGAGTTCCGGCAGCACAGGTGTGCAAACGTTGGTACAGATCCGGCAGGCTGTTCCCCTGCCAGAACAGCCTGCCAGACAAGCTTAACGCCAGTATAAAAGGAGCCATAAATGTGAAGTGGACAGGGCTTATTGGACTCTAGGCTAGGTCTTCGTTGCAAACTATATAGGCTCTATCAGGGTCCTGCAGTTGGAAAACCTAGGTAAGTAGGGTTAAGTGAACCTGAACTGTAAAGTTCAGGTTCGTACCGAACTTTAGGATTTTTGAACCCCGGACTGGAACCCGAACATTTCAGTAATAGTTTAGGTTCGGGTTCGGTGTTCGGCGATTTATTGCCGCTTTTTGAAAGGCTGCAGACTCCCTGATCACCCCCCTGTCATTGATCACCCCCCTGTCATTGCTCACCCCCCTGTAAGGCTCTATTCAGACGTCCGTATGTTTTTACGGATCCACGGATACATGGATCGGATCCGCAAAACACATACGGACATCTGAATGGAGCCTTACAGGGGGGTGATCAATGACAGGGGGGGGGATCACCCCATATAGACTCCCTGATCACCCCCCTGTTATTGATCACCCCCCTGTCATTGCTCACCCCCCTGTAAGGCTCTATTCAGACGTCCGTATGTTTTTTACGGATCCGCGGATACATGGATCAGATCCGCAAAACACATACGGACATCTGAATGGAGCCTTACAGGGGGGTGATCAATGACAGGGGGTGATCAGGGAGTCTATATGGGGTGATCAGGGGTGAATAAGGGGTTAATAAGTGACAGGGGGGGTGTAGTGTAGTGGTGTTTGGTGCTACTTATTACTGAGCTGCCTGTGTCCTCTGGTGGTCGATCCAAGCAAAAGGGACCACCAGAGGACCAGGTAGCAGGTATATTAGACGCTGTTATCAAAACAGCGTCTAATATACCTGTTAGGGGTTAAAAATATTGCATCTTCAGCCTGCCAGCGAACGATCGCCGCTGGCAGGCTGGAGATCCACTCGCTTACCTTCCGATCCTGTGAACGCGCGAAAATCATCATTTTCCGCTAACTTGTGACAAAAAATAAAAAGTTCTATGAACTCACTATGCCCATCAGCGAATACCTTAGGGTGTCTACTTGCCGAAATGGGGTCATTTGTGGGGTGTTTGTACTTTCTGACCATTGTAGAACCTCAGGAAACATGACAGGTGCTCAGAAAGTCAGAGCTGCTTCAAAAAGCGGAAATTCACATTTTTGTACCATAGTTTGTAAACGCTATAACTTTTACCCAAACCATTTTTTTTTTTACCCAAACATTTTTTTTTTTATCAAAGACATGTAGAACAATAAATTTAGAGAAAAATTTATATATGGATGTCGTTTTTTTTGCAAAATTTTACAACTGAAAGTGAATTATGTAATTTTTTTGCAATAAAATCGTTAAATTTCGATTAATAACAAAAAAAGTTAAAATGTCAGCAGCAATGAAATACCACCAAATGAAATCTCTATTAGTGAGAAGAAAAGGAGGTAAAATTCATTTGGGTGGTAAGTTGCATGACCGAGCAATAAACGGTGAAAGTAGTGTAGTGCAGAAGTGCAAAAAGTGGCCTGGTCATTAAAGGTGTTTAAGCTAGGGGGGCTGAAGTGGTTAAGCTAGAAATACAGCTATAATTTTCTGGGTTTGAAAAAACACCCTTTTTGGGCAAAATACTCAATTTTACAGCCTTTGCTGCATCTGTACGTGTGAAATTCAAGCGCTATATACTGCTGTCATATTCTGTTAGTAAAAAAACACCCATTTTGGGCAAAATATTAAATTTGCGGCCTTGTCTGCATCTGTCAGTGTGAAATTCAAGCGTTATATACTGCCGTCATATTCTGTTATAAAAAAAACTCCCTTTTTGGGCAAAGTACTTAATATTGCAGCCTTTGCTGCATCTGCTATTGTTAAAACAAGCTTTAAATACTTCAATAATTTTCTGGGTTTTAAAAATCACCCATTTTTTTGCAATACCCTCCATCTGGGGCCTCTGCCGCAATAGTCAGTGCGCAATCTAAGCTAGAAATATAGCTTTAATTTTCTGGGTTTTAAAAAACACAAATTTTTTGGTAATACCCTCCATCTGGGGCCTCTGCTGCATTAGTCAGTGTGCAATTTAAGCTAGAAATACAGCTATAATTTTCTGGGTTTTAAAAAACACCCATTTAGGGCAAAATACTTAATTTGCGGCTTTGTCTGCATCTGTTAGTGCGAGATACACGCTTTAGAAACTGCTGTGCTATTCTGGTATTAAAAAAACACCTATTTTGGGCAAAATACTTAATTTGCGGCCTTGTCTGCATCTGTACGTGTGAGATACACACTTTCGATACTGCTGTGCTATTCTGGTATTAAAAAAACACCCATTTTGGGCAAAAATCTTAATTTGCGGCCTTGTCTGCAACTGTACGTGTGAGATACACACTTTCGATACTGCTGTGCTATTCTGGTATTAAAAAAACACCCATTTTGGGCAAAAATCTTAATTTGCGGCCTTGTCTGCAACTGTACGTGTGAGATACACACTTTCGATACTGCTGTGCTATTCTGGTATTAAAAAAACACCCATTTTGGCCAAAAATCTTAATTTGCGGCCTTGTCTGCAACCGTACGTGTGAAATATACGCTTTAGATACTGCTGTGCTATTCTGGTAGAAATAAAACAAGCATTTTTTGCAAAAATCTTAAATTGTGGCCTTGTCTGACTCTGTACGTGTGAGATACACACTTTAGATACTGCTGTGCTATTCTGGTATTAAAAAAACACCAATTTTTTGCAAAAATCTTAATTTGCGGCCTTGTTTGCATCTGTACGTGTGAGATACACGCTTTAGATACTGCTGTGCTATTCTGGTATTAGAAAAACACCTATTTAGAGCAAAAATCTTAATTTACGGCCTTTGCTGCATCTGTCATTGTGAGATACACGCGTTAGATACTGTTGTTCTATTCTGTTACTAAAAAAACACCCATTTTTGGCAAGATCCTAAATTTGAGAAATATGAGGAAAGCGTCAAAAAAGGGACATGGGGATCATGGTGCTGCTGGTGGAGCTCCTGTTGCAGGGAGAGGACGTGGTCGATCTGTGCCAGTTACATGCACAAGTGAAACACCTTCCTCAGGTGCGAGTAGGCGATAGAACCTTCAGCGGAATTTGGTTGGGCCTAATGCGGCTCTGCGAATGGTGAGGCCAGAACAAGTACAGCCGATAGTAGATAGGGTTGCTGACAGTGCCTCCAGTTCCTTCACATTGTCTCCCTCCTAGTCTCCTGCTGAAAGATCAGAGTTGGCACCTGCAGCCGATGTCCATTAGTCTTTCACCTCACCCCCTTGCAAATCAGCCAAGCAGTCTGAGCCCCAAGTCATGCAGCAGTCTCTTCTGCTTTTTGATGACTCTGTTAGCAGGGTTTCCCAGGGCCATCCACCTAGCCCTGCCCCAGAAGTGGAAGAGATTGAGTGCACTGATGCCCAACCTCTTATGTTTCAAGATGAGTACATGGGAGGACTATCGCAGCACGTCTCGGATGATGACGAAACACAGGTGCCAACTGCTGTGGCTTTCGAAAGTGTGCAGACTGACAAGTAGGGCAGGGGAGAAGACTGGGTGGAAGATGATGTGGAGGACGATGAGGTCCTCGACCCCCACATGAAATCAAGGTCATGCGAGTGACCTGTGTAGTTCGGAGGAAGAGGCGGTGGTCGCACAGAGGCACCAGCACAAAGAGGGAGCAGGTTGCAAAAGTAGAGCTGCCGTCCCCTAGACAGTACGCCTGTTACTGCCCACCGCAGCAAGGGACCGAGCACACCAAAGCCAGCTCCAAGGAGTACCCTGGCGTTGCAGTTCTTCAGACAATGTGCTGATGACAAGACACGAATGGTTTGCTTGCTGTGCAATCAGAGCCTGAAGCGAGGCATAAACGTTCTCAACCTGAGCACAACCTGCATGACCAGGCATCTAAGTGCAAAGCACGAGCTGCAGTGGAGTAGACACCTCAAAAACCAAGAAAGTTCTCAGGCTCCTCCTGCTTCCTTTACTGCTGCAGTCTCGGCCTCTGCATCCACCTCTGGAGTGACAGTGCCACCTGCCACCCTGCAAACAGAGGATCTGCCAGCAACACCACCATCTGGCTCACCAAGCATCTCCACAATATCCCACGGAAGAGTTCAGTTCTCCATCTCCTAAACACTGGAGTGGAATAGGAAGTACCCCCCTACCCACCCGCGATCCCTGGCCCTAAATGCCAGCATTTCAAAATTACTGGCCTTTGAAATGCTGTCATTACGTCTGTTGGAGACAGAGAGTTTTAAAAGCCTTATGGCGCTGGCTGTCCCACAGTAAGTCCCTTCCCTGCACAACCAAGTGGGGGACAAAATCAGGTGTGCACTATCGCAAAGCCAACTGTGGCAAGGTGCACCTCACTACGGATACGTGGACCAGTAAGCACGGTCAGGGACGTTATATCTCCATAAAAGCACACTGGGTAAATGCAGTGGCGGCTGGGCCTGAGGCGGATAGCAGTTTGGCGCATGTCCTTCCACCACCAAGGATTGCAGCGCTTCAGTTTGCCTCCTGTTGCTTCCTCCTCCTACTCCGCTTCCTCATCCTCTACCGGCTCCTCATCCAGTTAGCGTAACACCTTCACCACCAACTTAAGCACAGCCAGGGGTAAATGACAGCAGGCAGTTTTAAAACTTATCTGTTTGGGGGACAAACCCCACACCGCGCAGGAGCTGTGGACGGTCCTTGAACAACAGACCGATGAGTAGTTTGTGCTAGTGAGTCTCAAGCCCGGCCTGGTGGTGTGCGATAATGGGCGAAATCTCGTAGCAGCTCTGGGACTAGCCGGTTTGGCGCACATCCCTGCCTGGAGCATATGCTGAATTTGGTGTTGCAGAGATTCCTTAAAAATTACCCCGATATGTCAGAGCTGCTGCATAAAGTGCGGGCCGTCTGTGCGCGCTTTCGGCGTTCTCACCCTGCTGCTGCTCGCCTGTCAGCGCTGCAGCGGAACTTCGGCCTTCCTGCTCACTGTCTCATATGCGACGTGCCCACACTGTGCGAGCAGCAGCAGGCGATAGTGGAGTTTCAGCTGCAGCACGCACAGGTGAGTCGCTCTGCGGAACAGCACCACTTCACCACCAATGACTGGGCCTCCATGCGAGTCCTGTGTTCCTTGTTGCGCTGTTTCGAGTACTTCACCAACATGGCCAGTGCCGATAACTCCATTCTCAGCGTTACTATCCCACTTCTATGCCTCCTTGAAAAGACGCTGCTGGCGATGATGGAAGAGGATGAGGTACAGGAGGAGGAAGAGGGATCATTTTGTAGGGTTTCCGGCCAGTAATTCACAAGTGGCTCCAAGGGTGGGTTCCTGCACCCACAAATGCAAGATACACAATTGTGCCAGGGCGCAGTTATGGAGGATGACGAGGTGGAGGATGAGGAGGAGGAGATGGAGGAGGAGAAACCATGTTCACAGCAGGGTGTCACCCAGACCAGCTCATGGCCATCACTGGTGCATGGCTAGGGGGATACAGAGGACACAGACGATACACCTCCCACAGAGGCCAGCTTTTCGTTGCCTCTGGGCAGCCTGGCACACATGAGCAATTACATGCTGCAGTGTCTTCGCAAAAACCGCCGAGTTGCCCACATTCTAACTTGTGCTGATTACTGAGTGGCCATGCTGCTGGATCCCTGTTACAAGGACAACGTACCGTCCTTAATTCCATCACTGGAGCGTGATCGTAAGATGCGCGAGTACAAGCGCACACTGGTAGACACGCTGCTGGTGGCATTCCCACCTGACAGCGGGGGCACAGTGGAAGCACAAGGCGAAGGCAGAGGACGAGGAAGAGGTCGCCAACACAGCTGGGGCATCGCCAGCACCTCATAAGTAAGGGTTAGCATGTCCAAAATGTGGAAAAGCTTTGTTAGCATGCCACAATAACCAGCACCACCAGCTGATATGGAACATCTTAGCAGGAGGCAGCATTTCAGCAACATGGTGGAGCAGTATGCGTGCACACGCCTACACGTACTGAATGACGGGTCTTCCCGTTTTAACTTCTGGGTCTCCAAATTGGGCACATGGCCTAAGCTTGCCCTTTACGCCTTGGAGGTGCTGGCCTGCCTTGCAGCCAGTGTATTATCAGAACGTGTGTTTAGCACGGCAGGGGGCGTTATCACAGACAAGCGCAGCCGTCTGTCCACAGACAATGTGGACAAGCTCACGTTCATTAAAATGAACCAGGCACGGATCCCTCAGGACTTGTCCGTACCTTGTGCAGAATAGAAATGTATACCAGTCTTTACCAGCCATTGTTATACTACAGGGCAATTGCTTATTCTTGTATTTTGGATATTTCACACTCTTTTGGAGTGTACCCTAATAATAAAAAAATTATAAAAAAATTAAAACCAAAAACCAGTGTTGGCTACCTCCTCCTCCACCGCCGCTTCCACCTACATTGCTACGTCCACCGCCTCCTCAAACTCCTACTCCATATGGACCTCCACCTCATAAATCAAGTATTTTTTTGGGTGTGATATACAACTGCTCTACCTAGTAGACAGGTAAAAATAATTCACTAAATTGTCTGTTACATTTTTAGGTGAAATTCACCAATTTTTAGGTGTGATATACCACTGCTCTACTTAGTAGACAGGTTAATAAATTTCAGTAATTTTTCTGTTACATTCTTGGGTGACATTTTAAAATTATTGCCGTGAAAAAAACCCGTCTGTGCGGCGTATTGCTTAATGACCTGTCACTTACCAGTAGGAGGAGCTCCCGCCGGACGCAGACATCGCAGCTCGCAGGTAAGTATAATGCTTCTACAAATTGCTAAGTAACCATGGCAACCGGGACAGCAGTAGCGTCCTGGTTGCCATGGTTACCGATCGGAGCCCCAGCGATTAAACTGGGACTCCGATCGGTACTCTCCGCTGCCACCAATGATAGGGGGGAGATTTTAATTAGGAGGGGGAGGGAGGGAAGAAGGCCCACTGGCCACCAACGAGTTAACTACAGGGGAGGGAGGGGGGCCCACTGGCCACCAACGAGTTAACTACAGGGGAGGGAGGGGGGCCCACTGGCCACCAACGAGTTAACTACAGGGGAGGGAGGGGGGCCGGCCGCACGGGCCACTAACGAGTTAACTACAGGGGAGGTAGGGGGGCCCACTGGCCACCAATGAGTTAACTACAGGGGAGGGAGGGGGGGGCGGCCGCACTGGCCACCAATGTGTTAACTACAGGGGGGGGGCTGCCCCCTGCTGCCTGGCAGCACCTGCCAGGCAGCAGGGGGCAGTCATGTACACAGTTCTTTTAGTATATTCTAACCTAAAGCGTCCCCATCACCATGGGAACGCCTCTGTGTTAGAATATACTGTCGGATCTGAGTTTTCACAAAGTGAAAACTGAGCTCTGAAAAAGCTTTTATGCAGACGGATCTTCGGATCCGTCTGTATTAAAGTAACCTACGGCCACGGATCACGGACACGGATGTTAATCTTGTGTGCATCCGTGTTCTTTCACGGACCCATTGACTTGAATGGGTCCGTGAACCGTTGTCCGTCAAAAAAATAGGACAGGTCATATTTTTTTGATGGACAGGATACACGGATCACGGTCTCGGCTGCAAAACGGTGCATTTTCCGATTTTTCCACGGACCCATTGAAAGTCAATGGGTCCGCGAAAAAAAAAAGGAAAACGGCACAACGGCCACGGATGCACACAACGGTCGTGTGCATGAGGCCTAACTGTGATCAACATGGTAGGCTCAGAAGAAAACATCGAAAGTTGATAGAGAAGATATCCAAATGGATCGTGGACGTCACAGGGACGTGCGATCAGGCAGAACTTATCTAGTGTCAGCAAAGCGGCAGCAGGGCCTCTCCTGGCTAATGTTTCCAAATCCTAAATACCCCAGTGACATTCCCTATAATTTTTTTTTTAATCATTTCAATAACAGGGCATCTTAAGAGTCCTTATTGTAATTTATCGTCACTATCTCCCCGAGTCGGGAGTGGGTAATTGCCGCGCTCCCCCTCCTTAACTTGGATGCTTATGCTTCAATACTTTGCCCCACATTTCCGCTCGATTACATTTAATTTCATCCATTGACCTCCCTTGGATGTGGTATCCCTTTCTCAGGCTCCCTCTCCGGCCTGGAACCCTTATTCCCCGCCACCCGTGATCACCATGGTAGGCGCATAAAAGAACATCGAAAGTTGATAGAGA
Source organism: Bufo bufo (assembly GCF_905171765.1). Taxonomy (NCBI): domain Eukaryota; kingdom Metazoa; phylum Chordata; class Amphibia; order Anura; family Bufonidae; genus Bufo; species Bufo bufo. The sequence continues at coordinate 593,139,593 of NC_053390.1, forward strand.
AGATATCCAATTGGATCGTGGACATAACGGGGACGTGCGACATGGTGGAGCAGTATGTGTGCACACGCCTACACGTACTGAATGATGGATCTGCTCCCTTCAACTTCTGGGTCTCCAAATTGGGCACATGGACTGAGCTTGCCCTTTACACCTTGGAGGTGCTGGCCTGCCCTGCAGCCAGTGTATTGTCTGAACGTGTGTTTAGGACGACTGGAGGGGGTTATCACAGGTTATATTTCCCAATGTTTTGGGGTGTACCCTAATTTAAAAAAATAAAAATAAATTTTAAACCAAAAAGCAGAGTAGACTACTTCCTCCTCCACCGCCGCATCCACCTACACCGCCACATCCACCTCCTCCTCAACCTCCTACTCCATATGGACCTCGTCCTCCTAGATCGAGATTATTATTTTTACGTATTTTATGTTATTTAAAGTCATTTCCCTATCCACATTTGTTTGCAGAGCACTTGTCATGCTCTTAATCACATTTTGCTGGCATTTGCAGCCCTCTAGCCCTTTCCATTACATTTTTAGAGCCATTTTAGCTCTCAAAAGTTTGGGTCCCCATTGACTTCAATGGGGTTCAGGTTCGAGGTCGAGTTCGGGTCGAGTTCGGGTCGAGTTCGGGTCCCGAACTCTAACTTTTTTATGAAGTTCGGCCGAACCCGTCAAACCCGAGCATCCAGGTGTCAGCTCAACTCTACCGGTAAGTCATAGTGTAGTGAAAGTAGTCAGTGTTTGGTATGTGTCATGGGTGCTGTTGAATGATCCTTGTGGGGCATGTGCCCTATGTGTGTAGTGCATGTGCATGTGCATTATGTATGTTGTCGGTTACTGGTGCATGTGTCCAACGTACATGTTGCTTGTGTCTACTGTGTGAGTCATGTGTAAATTTTGCATGAGAATCATGTGCCCTATGTGACAATGATGCATGTGTCATACATGTGAATAGAGCATATGCAGCTTTATTGGTGAAAAACATATCAAGTGCGCCTATGTGCATTGAAATGTCAAAGCTAAAATTCAGTACAAGTCTGGCATTGGTTTGAACTAACTAGTTCATAAGCTCTGTTCCATCCAGATACATTAGTTACATAGGCACTCTGCTATCACTGCCCTTATTGCTGCTTTCACATATGTAATGTCACAGGAAATCAGAGCTGCATGGAGATGTTCATGTGACCACTGCCCAGAACGGAATATAGGACCAATAAAGGTAAAATAAATACATAAAAATTACACCTACTATCAAAAATTATTATTTTAAAGGATGTTGATGCAAACCAGAAAGTTCCCTTTAAAGAGTATCTGACAGCTGTCCAGTCTGTTATAGTAAAAAAAAAAATACAGTGACCTTTAACAGTGACCTTCACACTACCCGTCCCTTTAACAGTGACCTTCATAGTGTCCGCCGCTTTAACAGTGAACTTCACAGTACCCGTCCCTTTAACATTGACCTCCACAGTGCCCGCCCCTTCAACAGTGAACTCCGCACTGCCTGCTCCTTTAATAGTGAGCTCCACAGTGCCTGTCCCTTTAAAAGTGCCCGGCCCTTTAACAGTGACCTCCACATTGCCTGCCCCTTTAACAATGACCTCCACAGTGCCTGCTCCTTTAACAGTGATCTGCACAGTGCCCACCCTTTTAACAGTGACCTTTACAGTGGCCGCCCCTTTAACATTGACCTCCACAGTGCCTTCCCTTTTAACAGTGACCTCCACAGTGTCTGCTCCTTTAAAAGTTATCTCCACAGTGCCCACCCCTTTAACAGTGACCTTCACAGTGCCTGCCCCTTTAACAGTGACCTCCACAGTGCCCGCCCTTTTAACAGTGGCCGCCCCTTTAGCATTGACCACCCCTTTAACAGTGACCTTCATAGTGGCCACCCCTTTAACAGTGGCCTTCACAGTGCCCCCCCTTTAACAGTGACTTCCACAGTGCCAGCCCCTTTAAAAGTGACTTTACAGTGCCCGCCCCTTTAACAGAGACCTCCATAGTCCCCGCCCCTTTAAAAGTGACTTTCACAGTGACCACCCCTTTAACAGTGATTTTCACAGTGACCTACCCTTTAACAGTGATTTTCACAGTGACCGTTCCTTTAACAGTGACTTTTACAGTGACCGCCCCTTTAACAGTGACTTTCACAGTGACCGCCCCTTTAAGAGTGACTTTCACAGTGACCGCCCCTTTGACAGTGACTTACACAGTGGCCGCCCCCTTATCAGGGATTTTCACAGTGACCGTTCCTTTAACAGTGACTTTCAAAGTGACCGCCCCTTTAACAGTGACTTTCACAGTGACCGGCCTTTTAACAGTGACTTTCACAGTGACCGCCCCTTTAATAACAGTGACCTCCACTGTTACCGCCCCTTTAAAAACAGTGACCTCCACAGTGCCTGCCCCTTTAAGCAGTAAAGAAAAATGGCTGGGTTGTTATGGAAACCTGGAGTAAAACTGTGTTTATGGCAGTTGGGATTTGAAGAGAAAGACTTGCAGGCTTGTATTGGCTAATGTGGGTAATTTTTGGGGAATATCTCAGGAACGGTACGTCCTAGAGAGCTGAGACCCGATCTAAAACCTTCCCGGACACCTGATGTACCTGTGTGCTAAATTTGGTGAAGATCAGTCCAGTCGTTTGGTCGCGCATAAAGAACGTCCAGACAGACAGACGTCTAGACAGACAGACAGACAGAAATTCATTTTTATATATATATATTTATACAGTATATATACAGTTGCAAGAAAAAGTATGTGAACCCTTTGGAATGATATGGATTTCTGCGCAAATTGGTCATAAAATGTGATTTGATCTTCATCTAAGTCACAACAATAGACAATCACAGTCTACTTAAACTAATAACACACAAAGAATTAAATGTTACCATGTTTTTATTGAACACACCATGTAAACATTCACAGTGCAGGTGGAAAAAGTATGTGAACCCTTGGATTTAATAACTGGTTGAACCTCCTTTGGCAGCAATAACTTCCACCAAAAGTTTCCTGTAGTTGCAGATCAGACGTGCACAACGGTCAGGAGTAATTATTGACCATTCCTCTTTACAGAACTGTTTCAGTTCAGCAATATTCTTGGGATGTCTGGTGTGACGCGCTTTCTTGAGGTCATGCCACAGCATCTCAATCGGGTTGAGGTCAGGACTCTGACTGGGCCACTCCAGAAGGCGTATTTTCTTCTGTTTAAGCCATTCTGTTGTTGATTTACTTCTATCCTTTGGGTCGTTGTCCTGTTGCATCACCCATCTTCTGTTGAGCTTCAGCTGGTGCACAGATGGCCTTAAGTTCTCCTGCAAAATGTCTTGATAAACTTGGGAATTCATTTTTCCTTCGATGATAGCAATCCGTCCAGGCCCTGATGCAGCAAAGCAGCCCCAAACCATGCTGCCCCCACCACCATACTTCACAGTTGGGATGAGGTTTTGATGTTGGTGTGCTGTGCCTCTTTTTCTCCACACATAGTGTTGTGTGTTTCTTCCAAACAACTCAACTTTGGTTTCATCTGTCTACAGAATATTTTGCTAGTACTGCTGTGGAACATCCAGGGGCTCTTGTGCAAACTGTAAAAGTGCAGCAATGGTTTTTCTGGACAGCAGTGGCTTCCTCTGTGGTATCCTCCCATGAAATCCATTCTTGTTTAGTGTTTTACTTATCGTAGATTCGCTAACAGGGATGTTAGCATATGCCAGAGACTTTTGTAAGTCTTTAGCTGACACTCTAGGATTCTTCTTCACCTCATTGAGCAGTCTGCGCTGTGCTCTTGCAGTCATCTTTACCGGGCGGCCACTCCTAGGGAGAGTAGCAGTAGTGCTGAACTTTCTCCATTTATAGACAATTTGTCTTACCGTGGACTGATGAACAACAAGGCTTTTGGAGATACTTTTATAACCCTTTCCAGCTTTATGCAAGTCAACAGTTCTTAATCGTAGGTCTTCCGAGAGCTCTTTTGTGCGAGGCATCATTCACATCAGGCCATGTTTCTTGTGAAAAGCAAACAGAACTGGTGTGTGTTTTTTATAAGGCAGGGCAGCTGTAACCAACACCTCCAATCTCATCTCATTGATTGGACTCCAGTTGGCTGACACCTCACTCCAATTAGCTCTTGGAGATGTCATTAGTCTAGGGGTTCACATACTTTTTCCACCTGCACTGTAAATGTTTACATGGTGTGTTCAATAAAAACATGGTAACATTTAATTATTTGTGTGTTATTAGTTTAAGCAGACTGTGATTGTCTATTGTTGTGACTTAGATGAAGATCAGATGCCATTTTATGACCAATTTGTCCATAAATCCATAAAATTCCAAAGGGTTCACATATTTTTTCTTGCAACTGTATATATATATTTATTTTATTTTAATTTTTTTACAAAAAGTTAGTGATTTTTGGCTTTCGTGTGAAATATATGGAAAACGTAAAAAGTTCACTCTACAGTGATATTATCTTCTGAAAGTAGGGCATTTAACGAAGCATGCAATGGTAATTTTCTCATCTCAAATAATTTATTGAAACAAAAGCCAACAAAAAATTCTCCTATAACAACCACTCTAGTGAGTCTACTGGATCCTCTTCGTTCTTTGTAGTTTATGGACAACACCCTTGTACTCCATCTGTGGTATCTGAAGATTCTGACGAGACATTTGAGGTCAAAGACATCCTGGACATCAAAAGCGTGGCAAGATAACCTACTATCTTGTGGACTGAAATGGCTTTAGTCCTGAGGAGAAGTCTTGAGAATCAGAGGAGAACATTCATGCTCCAAGCCTGATTAAAAAGTTGTGGACTCAAGAAGAGGTGGCGTAAAGGGGGGGGGGGGGGGTGTTCTGTAACAGCGGCTGCTGTGCGCCGCTGTTCCCCTGCTTACCGCCGCAGTGTTCAGCGGTAATCTGCGGCCGGTGCTTCCCATTCACCGCTGCAGTCCTGGGCTCTGTCTGTGTGGGTGCTGTTGTTCTGGGATCTGCTCCACAGTTTGCTCTCAGCCCTGGTCACAGCATGCTTGCTGTTTGTTTCCTGCAGCACTTCCTTAAGAGCTGGCAAGTGTCACTTTCTGGGCTTTATTGGTTAGGTCATGTGACCTCGCTGACCTATCCTTGCCCCCCTGCAAATGTATAAGTGGCTCAGTCCCCTTCCCAGATGCCTCAGTGTCAAAGTCCTTGTGTCTTGCTAAGGTTCCTGTTTTCAGCTTGTGTTCTTGTGTTCCTGACTCGTATCTGCATTCCAGGACTCTGCTACCTGTTATATCCCTACTTGCTTGCCTTGACGCTCCTGTTGCCGACCCAGATTGCCTGAACTGTACCTGTGCCGTCTGCCCTGACCTTTTGCCTGTCTGACAAAGCCTCTAACTCATCCTTCGGTCCTGCACCTCTAGTACCTTTCTCAGTTACCTCCTGGTCCACCTGGACCGGCTGCCTCGTGTTCCTATCCTCTTCAAGAGGTAGCGACCTGGTGTTCCCCTCATGAAAGTATAAACCCACCATCAGGGGTACTGTGAAGATCCAGGGGTTCACTTAGACAACACCCTTAGAAGAGGTAGGACACGTGGCACAGTGGGTTCACAACCACTGGTTCGTGACAGTGACAACAGTGGCTGATGCATAGCACTCTCCTTGATGTCTCCAACATCGTTGGTGGCCATCATTTCTGCTCAGCATGAATTGACTTTCATAAGGGAACAGCACTGAGGCCCACTGGTCCCTCGTTCAGTGTAGATGCTCCCTGGTACATGCAAGATGATGATGCCTGTGGTCAGGTAACATTATGGGTCGTCTAGTATTCAGATGCAAATGATTTTGAATGGTCTGACATGACACTTCACAATTCCCTTAAATGTGCCTGGAGCCGTGTGGCATTCATCATCCGGTTTCCCAGGGAAATGTTCACAATGAAGCTGTCATCAGTGTGGGATGTGGCCAATGGACATGCCTTTCTGTAACTCTTCCAGTCTCTCCGTTGCAACCTGCTGATGATACTTTGTGACACCCTAAGCTCAGTGCCCCTTATTCACAGTTTGATAAAGGCATTATATGTGCCAAACGCGTCACTGATGTTGTGACCTATAAGATTTAAACTACAAGCAACTTGGGAGTGCCGGTCCTCTATTTTCTTTTCGTCTATTGGGGGAATCCGACCTTTGGACCGAGCACCCCGACCGATTTGGACAACATATACTCTAAGCTCAGTGGTCACTTTCGCCTGAGAACATCATGCTTGAAGGCTTGCAATGACGAGGTACTGTTGATCAATTGTTAGATGCTGTCTTGGTCTCATGATGTAAAAATGTGAACAGCATGAGAAGGACTGTTTAAATACCAATTCTAATTGAACCAAGAAATTTAATGGATGATTCATGGATCAAACACTGGTTGTGAATTTTGCCGTTAAGCAAGTTGTAATGAAACATTGGACATGTGCATTCAAAAGTTTAAAGAAGGTAACATTAAGTTCACCTGTAAAGATTAGAGTGAATTTTAGGTTCATCCTTAAAGAGGACCTTTCACTAGAATAAAACATCTAAACTAACTATACAGACATGTAGAGAGGCGCCCAGGGATCCCCCTGCACTTACTATTATCCCTGGGCGCTGCTCCGTTCTCCCGTTATAGCCTCCGGTATCTTCATAGTTAGGCTCCACCCAGTTGAGCCTGCCGGCGTCTCATTCTCCCATGCTGTAGCGCTGGCCAATCGCAGCACTCAGCTCATAGCCTGAGAGAAAAAAAAGCCTCTCAGGCTATGAGCTGAGCGCTGCGATTGGCCAGCGCTACAGCATGGGAGAATGAGACACCGGCAGGCTCAACTGGGTGGAGCCTAACTATGAAGATACCGGAGCCTATACCGGGCGAATGGAGCGGCGCCCAGGTATAACAGTAAGTGAAGGGGGATCCCTGGGCGCCGCTCTACATGTCTATATAGTTAGTTTAGATTTTTTATTCTAGTGAAAGGTCCTCTTTAAATTTGACCCAGAAGTAGGGATGAGCGGACCCGAACCCGAACATTTTCGTAAAAGTCCGTGTTCGGGTTCGGTGTTCGGCGCTTTCTTGGCGCTTTTTGAAAGGCTGCAAAGCAGCCAATCAACAAGCGTCATACTACTTGCCCCAAGAGGCCATCACAGCCTTGCCTACTATTGGCATGGCTGTGATTGGCCAGTGCAGCATGTGACCCAGCCTCTATATAAGCTTGGGTCACGTTGCGCTGCACGTCACTCTGCTGATTCAAGCATAGGGAGAGGTTGCAGCTGCGACGTTAGGGCGAGATTAGGCAGATTAACTCCTCCAAAAGACTTCATTCTGTGATCGATCTGCAGCTGTGGAAGTGCTAATATTGACTTGCTCACTTTTTTGAGGCTGCCCAGAGCGTTTTTAGATCACTTTTTTTCTGGGGTGATCGGCGGCCATTTTGTGACTTGTGGTGCGCCAGCACAAGCTATCACCAAGTGTATTTAACCATCAATAGTGTGGTTATTTTGTGCTATATCCTACATCAGCTGCAGGCTGAGCCTGTGTCACCGAAGTGCATTTAACCATCAACAATAGTCTGGTTATTTTTTGGCCATATACTACATCAGCTGCAGGCTGAGCCTGTGTCACCGAAGTGCATTTAACCATCAACAGTCTGATTATTTTTTGGCCATATACTACATCTGGTGCAGGCTGAGCCTGTGTCACCCAAGTGCATTTAACCATCAACAGTGTGGTTATTTTTTGGCCATATACTACATCAGGGGCAAGTTGAGCCTGTCACCCAGCAACTAAAAAATAGACCTGACATTTCTATTCAACCAAATCTATCCCAAAAAGGATATCTTACATTGAAGGTGCTGATAGTGTCATTCAGAAAAACCTAAGACACACGCTACCGTGCAGATAGAAGTCTGATTCTGTGATTAAACCTATACCTGTCACACAGCGCAAAAAAAAACAGGCCTCATATCTCTATTCAACCAAATCTGTACTGTTTTAGCTGGTCAAGTTATTTCTAGTGACCGTAAAAGCACTTTTTTTTTTCTGGGTTAAAAAACTATTCCCAAATTTGCCATTCTCAAAATAACTAGTTTCTGCTATTTGAGGCCTACTTGAAATCTATCCCAAAAAGGATATCTTACATTGAAGGTACTGATAGTGTCATTCAGAAAAACCTAAGACACACGCTACCGTGCAGATAGAAGTCTGATTCTGTGATTAAACCTATACCTGTCACACAGCGCAAAAAAAAAAAAGGCCTCACATTTCTATTCAACCAAATCTGTACTGTTTTAGCTGGTCAAGTTATTTCTAGTGACTGTAAAAGCACATTTTTTTTTCTGGGTTGAAAAACTATTCCCAAATTTGCCATTCTCAAAATAACTAGTTTCTGGTATTTGAGGCCTACTTGAAATCTATCCCAAAAAGGATATCTTACATTGAAGGTACTGATAGTGTCATTCAGAAAAACCTAAGACACACCCTACCGTGCAGATAGAAGTCTGATTCTGTGATTAAACCTATACCTGTCACACAGCGCAAAAAAAAAAAGGCCTCACATTTCTATTCAACCAAATCTGTACTGTTTTAGCTGGTCAAGTTATTTCTAGTGACCGTAAAAGCACTTTTTTTTTTCTGGGTTGAAAAACTATTCCCAAATTTGCCATTCTCAAAATAACTAGTTTCTGGTATTTGAGGCCTACTTGAAATCTATCCCAAAAAGGATATCTTACATTGAAGGTGCTGATAGTGCCATTCAGAAAAACCTAAGACACACGCTACCGTGCTGATAGAAGTCTGATTCTGTGATTAAACCTATACCTGTCACACAGCGCAAAAAAAAAACAGGCCTGACATTTCTATTCAACCAAATTTGTACTGTTTTAGCTGGTCAAGTTATTCCCAAATTTGCCATTCTCAAAATTGTGGTGAACGGGAACAATGAGGAAAACATCTAATAATGGACGCGGACGTGGACATGGTCGTGGTGGTGTTAGTGGACCCTCTGGTGCTGGTAGAGGACGTGGCCGTTCTGCCACAGCCACACGTCCTAGTGAACCAACTACCTCAGGTCCCAGTAGCCAGCAGAATTTACAGCGATATTTGGTGGGGCCCAATGCCGTTCTAAGGATGGTAAGGCCTGAGCAGGTACAGGCATTAGTCAATTGGGTGGCCGACAGTGGATCCAGCACATTCACATTATCTCCCACCCAGTCTTCTGCAGAAAACGCACAGATGGCGCATGAAAACCAAGCCCATCAGTCTGTCACATCACCCCCATGCATATTAGGAAAACTGTCTGAGCCTCAAGTTATGCAGCAGTCTCTTATGCTGTTTGAAGACTCTGCTGCCAGGGTTTCCCAAGGGCATCCACCTAGCCCTTCCCCAGGGGTGGAAGAGATAGAATGCACTAACGCACAACCACTTATTTTTCCTGATGATTAGGACATGGGAATACCACCTCAGCACGTCTCTGATGATGACGAAACACAGGTGCCAACTGCTGCGTCTTTCTGCAGTGTGCAGACTGAACAGGAGGTCAGGGATCAAGACTGGGTGGAAGACGATGCAGGGGACGATGAGGTCCTAGACCCCACATGGAATGAAGGTCGTGCAACTGACTTTCACAGTTCGGAGGAAGAGGCAGTGGTGAGACCGAGCCAACAGCGTAGCAAAAGAGGGAGCAGTGGGCAAAATCAGAACACCCGCCGCCAAGAGACTCCCCCTGCTACTGACCGCCGCCATCTGGGACCGAGCACCCCAAAGGCAGCTTCAAGGAGTTCCCTGGCATGGCACTTCTTCAAACAATGTGCTGACGACAAGACCCAAGTGGTTTGCACGCTGTGCCATCAGAGCCTGAAGCGAGGCATTAACGTTCTGAACCTTAGCACAACCTGCATGACCAGGCACCTGCATGCAAAGCATAAACTGCAGTGGAGTAAACACCTTAAAAACAAGGAAGTGACTCAGGCTCCCCCTGCTGCCTCTTCTGCTGCTGCCGCCTCGACCTCTTCTGCTGCTGCCGCCGCGTCGGCCTCTTCTGCTGCTGCTGCCGCCGCCTCGGCCTCTTCCTCTGCCTCTGGAGGAACGTTGGCACCTGCCGCCCAGCAAACATGGGATGTACCACCAACACCACCACCTGCGTCACCAAGCATCTCAACCATGTCACACGGCAGCGTTCAGCTCTCCATCTCACAAACATTTGAGAGAAAGCGTAAATTCCCAATTAGACACCCTCGATCCCTGGCCCTGAATGCCAGCATTTCTAAACTACTGGCCTATGAAATGCTGTCATTTAGGCTGGTGGACACACACAGCTTCAAACAGCTCATGTCACTTGCTGTCCCACAGTATGTTGTTCCCAGCCGCCACTACTTCTCCAAGAGAGCCGTGCCTTCCCTGCACAAACAAGTGTCCGATAAAATCAAGTGTGCACTGCGCAACGCCATCTGTGGCAAGGTCCACCTAACCACAGATACGTGGACCAGTAAGCACGGCCAGGGACGCTATATCTCCCTAACTGCACACTGGGTAAATGTAGTGGCGGCTGGGCCCCAGGCGGAGAGCTGTTTGGCGCACGTCCTTCCGCCGCCAAGGATCGCAGGGCAACATTCTTTGCCTCCTGTCTCCTCCTCCTCCTACTCAGCTTCCTCCTCCTCTTCTTCCACCTGCTCATCCAGTCAGCCACACACCTTCACCACCAACTTCAGCACAGCCCGGGGTAAACGTCAGCAGGCCATTCTGAAACTCATATGTTTGGGGGACAGGCCCCACACCGCACAGGAGTTGTGGCGGGGTATAGAACAACAGACCGACGAGTGGTTGCTGCCGGTTTGCCTCAAGCCCGGCCTGGTGGTGTGCGATAATGGGCGAAATCTCGTTGCAGCTCTGGGACTAGCCGGTTTGACGCACATCCCTTGCCTGGCGCATGTGCTGAATTTGGTGGTGCAGAAGTTCATTCGCAACTACCCCGACATGTCAGAGCTGCTGCATAAAGTGCGGGCCGTCTGTTCGTGCTTCCGGCGTTCACACCCTGCCGCTGCTCGCCTGTCTGCGCTACAGCGTAACTTCGGCCTTCCCGCTCACCGCCTCATATGCGACGTACCCACCAGGTGGAACTCCACCTTGCATATGCTGGACAAACTGTGCGAGCAGCAGCAGGCCATAGTGGAGTTTCAGCTGCAGCACGCACGGGTCAGTCGCACTGTGGATCAGACACACTTCACCACCAATGACTGGGCCTCCATGCGAGACCTGTGTGCCCTGTTGCGTTGTTTCGAGTACTCCACCAACATGGCCAGTGGCGATGACGCCGTTATCAGCGTTACAATACCACTTCTATGTCTCCTTGAGAAAACACTTAGGGCGATGATGGAAGAGGAGGTGGCCCAGGAGGAAGAGGGGTCATTTTTAGCACTTTCAGGCCAGTCTCTTCAAAGTGACTCAGAGGGAGGTTTTTTGCAACACCAGAGGCCAGGTACAAATGTGGCCAGACAGGGCCCACTACTGGAGGACGAGGAGGACGAGGATGAGGAGGAGGTGGAGGAGGATGAGGATGAAGCATGTTCACAGCGGGGTGGCACCCAAAGCAGCTTGGGCCTATCACTGGTGCGTGGCTGGGGGGAAACACAGGACGATGACGATACGCCTCCCACAGAGGACAGCTTGTCCTTACCTCTGGGCAGCCTGGCACACATGAGCGACTACATACTGCAGTGCCTGCGCAACGACAGCAGAGTTGCCCACATTTTAACGTGTGCGGACTACTGGGTTGCCACCCTGCTGGATCCCCGGTACAAAGACAATGTGCCCACCTTACTTCCTACACTGGAGCGTGATAGGAAGATGCGCGAGTACAAGCGCACGTTGGTAGACGCGCTACTGAGAGCATTCCCAAATGTCACAGGGGAACCAGTGGAAGCCCAAGGCGAAGGCAGAGGAGGAGCAAGAGGTCGCCAATGCAGCTGTGTCACGCCCAGCTCCTCTGAGGGCAGGGTTAGCATGGCAGAGATGTGGAAAAGTTTTGTCAACACGCCACAGCTAACTGCACCACCACCTGATACGGAACGTGTTAGCAGGAGGCAACATTTCACTAACATGGTGGAACAGTACCTGTGCACACCCCTCCACGTACTGACTGATGGTTCGGCCCCATTCAACTTCTGGGTCTCCAAATTGTCCACGTGGCCAGAGCTAGCCTTTTATGCCTTGGAGGTGCTGGCCTGCCCGGCGGCCAGCGTTTTGTCTGAACGTGTATTCAGCACGGCAGGGGGCGTCATTACAGACAAACGCAGCCGCCTGTCTACAGCCAATGTGGACAAGCTGACGTTCATAAAAATGAACCAGGCATGGATCCCACAGGACCTGTCCATCCCTTGTGCAGATTAGATATTAACTACCTCCCCTTAACAATATATTATTCTACTCCAGGGCACTTCCTCATTCAATACTATTTTTAATTTCATTTTACCATTATATTGCGGGGCAACCCAAAGTTGAATGAACCTCTCCTCTGTCTGGGTGCCGGGGCCTAAATGTGTGACAGTGGCCTGTTCCAGTGGTGGGTGACGTGAAGCCTGATTCTCTGCTATGACATGAAGACTTATTCTGTGCTGAAATGTTCCAGATTCTCTGTTACGCGACCTCTCTCCTCTGCCTGGGTGCCTGGGCCTAAATATGTGACAGTGGCCTGTTCCAGTGGTGGGTGATGTGAAGCCTGATTCTCTGCTATGACATGAAGACAGATTCTGTGCTGACATCAGGCCAGATTCTCTGTTACGGGACCTCTCTCCTCTGCCTGGGTGCCGGGGCCTAAATGTGTGACAGTGGCCTGTTCCAGTGGTGGGTGACGTGAAGCCTGATTCTCTGCTAAGACATGAAGACAGATTCTGTGCGGACATAAGGCCAGATTCTCTGTTACGGGGCCTCTCTCCTCTGCCTGGGTGCCTGGGCCTAAATGTGTGACATTGGCCTTTTCCAGTGGTGGGTGACGTGAAGCCTGATTCTCTGCTATGACATGAAGACAGATTCTGTGCTGACATAAGGCCAGATTCTCTGTTATGCGACCTCTCTCCTCTGCCTGGGTGCCTGGGCCTAAATATGTGACAGTGGCCTGTTCCAGTGGTGGGTGACGTGAAGCCTGATTCTCTGCTATGACATGAAGACAGATTCTGTGCTGACATAAGGCCAGAATCTCTGTTACGGGACCTCTCTCCTCTGCCTGGGTGCCGGGGCCTAAATGTGTGACAGTGGCCTGTTCCAGTGGTGGGTGACGTGAAGCCTGATTCTCTGCTATCACATGAAGACAGATTCTGTGCTGACATCAGGCCAGAGTCTCTGTTACGGGACCTCTCTCCTCTGCCTGGGTGCCTGGGCCTAAATGTGTGACAGTGGCCTGTTCCAGTGGTGGGTGACGTGAAGCCTGATTCTCTGCTATGACATGAAGACAGATTCTGTGCTGACATAAGGCCAGATTCTCTGTTACGCGACCTCTCTCCTCTGCCTGGATGCCTGGGCCTAAATATGTGACAGTGGCCTGTTCCAGTGGTGGGTGACGTGAAGCCTGATTCTCTGCTATGACATGAAGACAGATTCTGTGCTGACATCAGGCCAGATTCTCTGTTACGGGACCTCTCTCCTCTGCCTGGGTGCCTGGGCCTAAATGTGTGACAGTGGCCTGTTCCAGTGGTGGGTGATGTGAAGCCTGATTCTCTGCTATGACATGAAGACAGATTCTGCGCTGACATAAGGCCAGATTCTCTGTTACGGGACCGCTCTCCTCTGTCTGGGTGCCGGGGCCTAAATGTGTGACAGTGGCCTGTTCCAGTGGTGGGTGACGTGAAGCCTGATTCTCTGCTATGACATGAAGACAGATTCTGTGCTGACATAAGGCCAGATTCTCTGTTACGCAACCTCTCTCCTCTGCCTGGGTGCCTGGGCCTAAATATGTGACAGTGGCCTGTTCCAGTAGTGGGTGACGTGAAGCCTGATTCTCTGCTATGACATGAAGACAGATTCTGTGCTGACATGAAGCCAGATTCTCTGCTATGGCATGAAGAGACTGATTCTGTGCTGACATGAAGCCAGATTCTTTGCTATGGCATGAAGAGACTGATTCTCTGCTGACGTGAAGCCAGATTCTCTGCTATGGGACCTCTGTCTAATTGATATTGGGTCATTTTTATTTTTTTTATTTTTATTTTAATTCATTTCCCTATCCACATTTATTTGCAGGGGATTTACCTACATGTTGCTGCCTTTTGCAGCCCTCTAGCTCTTTCCTGGGCTGTTTTACAGCCTTTTTAGTGCCCAAAAGTTCGGGTCCCCATTGACTTCAATGGGGTTCGGGTTCGGGACGAAGTTCGGTTCGGGTTCGGATCCCGAACCCGAACATTTCCGGGAAGTTCGGCCGAACTTCTCGAACCCGAACATCCAGGTGTTCGCTCAACTCTACCCAGAAGCCAAATATCCCTAAGTGTATATATAGTTTTCATGAAATAACAATGCTGGTGTAACACAGTTCAGGGCAGCATTTATCTTTCTCAATTAGCACAGTATACTAATATATCTATTTTAACTATAAAAAGATGTGTTACAAAAAAAATAAAGACATGTAAGGGTACCATTGCAGGGCTTACATTGTCGGGTTTCCACATTAATACTTTTTATTCTAAGGAAAAAAATAAGTGATTTTCCAGTGCGACAGGGTTGCTATTCATATGCACTTATATACTAACTAGACATTAAGCACGTTACAATAATGGACGTTAAAACAGTAGTGCATAAGCATTAGTATGAACAGTCTATATTAAATGGCAAGGGAACTTGACCACACTGACTGGGGGCTGAGACTGGTGGCTGTGTCTGGTGGCCAAGACTGGCCGCTGTGGCTGAGACTGCTGGAACTGACTGGTGGCTGTGGCTGAGACTGCTGGCACTGACTGGTGGCTGTGTCTGGTGGTCGAAACTGGTGGCTGCGACTGAGATTGCTGGCACTGAGTGCTGGCTGTGGCTGAGACTGCTGACTGCGGTTGGTGGCTGAGACTGCTGGCTGTGGCTGAGACTGCTGGCTGCAGCTGAGACTGCTGGCACTGACTGGTGGCTGTGGCAGAGACTGTTGGCTGCAGCTTGTGGCTGAAACTGCTGGCACTGAGTGCTGACTGAAGCTGAGAATGCTGGCACTGACTGGTGGCTGAGACTGGTGGCTGTGGCTTAGACTGCTGGCACTGACTGGTGGCTGTGGCTGCTGGCCGAGACTGGTGGCTGCGGCTGAGATTTCTAGCTGTGGCTGGTGGCTGAGACTGCTGGCACTGGGTGCTGGCTGTGGCTGAGACTGCTGACTTCGGCTGGTGGCTGAGACTGCTGGCACTGACTTTTGGCTGTGGCTGAGACTGCTGGCACTGACTGGTGGCTGTTACTGAGACTGCTGGCTGCGGCTTGTGGCTGAGACTGCTGGCACTGAGTGTTGGCTGTAGCTAAGACTGCTGGCACTGACTGGTGGCTGTGGATGGTGGCACTGACTGATATTTGAGATGGCTGGCACTGACTGGTGGCTGTGGCTGTACGACTGACACTGACTGCTGGTAGCGACTGGTAGGTAAAACTGCTGACAGGGCCTCCTCTCTAAATGGCTGATAGTGCTGTGAATGACTAACAGAAATGGCGGCTGGAAATGACAAACAGAAATGGCGGCTGGGACTGGCAAACAGAAATGGTGGCGCTCCTACCTGCTTAACCAGCGCGCAGGTGTGGGCAGTGCAGGCGGAATGTGGAGTGCCGTGTCCTGATTGGTCGCGTCTGGTGTGAGCAGTGCGGGGCGTGTTATTATTAGAACTGCAGCATAGAAATCTTTTGCTAGAGGTAGTTTGCATTGTGTGTGTGTGTGTGTATACATATATATACACTCACCTAAAGAATTATTAGGAACACATGTTCTATTTCTCATTAATGCAATTATCTAGTCAACCAATCACATGGCAGTTGCTTCAATGCATTTAGGGGTGTGGTCCTGGTCAAGACAATCTCCTGAACTCCAAACTGAATGTCAGAATGGGAAAGAAAGGTGATTTAAGCAATTTTGAGCGTGGCATGGTTGTTGGTGCCAGACGGGCCGATCTGAGTATTTCACAATCTGCTCAGTTACTGGGATTTTCACGCACAACCATTTCTAGGGTTTACAAAGAATGATGTGAAAAGGGAAAAAACATCCAGTATGCGGCAGGCCTGTGGGCAAAAATGCCTTGTGGATGCTAGAGGTCAGAGGAGAATGGGCCGACTGATTCAAGCTGATAGAAGAGTAACGTTGACTGAAATAACCACTCGTTACAACCGAGGTATGCAGCAAAGCATTTGTGAAGGCGGATGAGCTACAACAGCAGAAGACCCCACCGGGTACCACTCATCTCCACTACAAATAGGAAAAAGAGGCTACAATTTGCACAAGCTCACCAAAATTGGACTGTTGAAGACTGGAAAAATGTTGCCTGGTCTGATGAGTCTCGATTTCTGTTGAGACATTCAAATGGTAGAGTCCGAATTTGGCGTAAACAGAATGAGAACATGTATCCATCCTCTGATGGCTACTTCCAGCAGGATAATGCACCATGTCACAAAGCTCGAATCATTTCAAATTGGTTTCTTGAACATGACAATGAGTTCACTGTACTAAAATGGCCCCCACAGTCACCAGATCTCAACCCAATAGAGCATCTTTGGGATGTGGTGGAATGGGAGCTTCGTGCCTTGGATGTGCATCCCTCAAATCTCCATCAACTGCAAGATGCTATCCTATCAATATGGGCCAACATTTCTAAAGAATGCTATCAGCACCTTGTTGAATCAATGCCACATAAAATTAAGGCAGTTCTGAAGGCAAAAGGGGGTCCAACACCGTATTAGTATGGTGTTCCTAATAATTCTTTAGCTGAGTGTATATACAGTGGATATAAAAAGTCTACACACCCCTGTTAAAATATCAGATTTCTGTGATGTAAAAAAAAATGAGACACAGATAAATATCTTCAGAACTTTTTCCACCTTAATGTGACCTATAAACTGTACAACTCAATTGAAAAACAAACTGAAATCTTTCAGGTAGAGGGGAAAAAAATATAAAAATAGAATAATATGGTTGCATAAGTGTGCACACCCTTAAACTAATACTTTGTTGAAGCACCTTTAGATTTTTTTACAGCACTCAGTCTTTTTGGGTATGAGTCTATCAGCATGGCACATTTTGACTTGGCAAGATTTGTCCACTCTTCTTTGCAAAAACACTCCAAATCTGTCAGATTGCGAGGGCATCTCCTGTGCACAGCCCTCTTCAGATCACCACACAGATTTTCAATCGGATTCAGGTCTGGGCACTGGCTGGGCCATTCCAAAACTTTAATCTTCTGGTGAAGTCATTCCTTTGTTGATTTGGATGTATGCTATGGGTCGTTGTCATGCTGAAAGGTGATGTTCCTCTTCTTGTTCATCTTTCTAGCAGAAGCCGGAAGGTTTTGTGCCAATATTGACTGGTAATTGGAACTGTTCATAATTCCCTCTAGCTTAACTAATGCCCCAGTTTCAGCTGAAGAAAAACAGACCCAAAGCATGATGGTGCCACCACCATGTTTCACTGTGGGTATGGTGTTCTTTTGGTGATCTGCAGTGTTGTTTTTGCGCCAAACATATCTTTTGGAATTATGACCAAAAAGTTCAACCTTGGTTTCATCAGATCATAACAACTTTTCCCACGTGCTTTTGAGAGACTACAGATGTGTTTTTGCAAAATGTAGCCTGGTTTGGATGTTTTTGTTCGTAAGAAAAGGCTTTCTTCTTGTCATTCTACCCCATAGCCCAGACATATGAAGAATACAGGAGATTGTTGTCACATGTACCATACAGCCAGTACTTGCCAGATATTCCTGCAGCTCCTTTAATGTTGCTGTAGGCCTCTTGGTAGCCTCCCAGACCAGTTTTCTTCTCATCTGTTCATCAATTGGTGGGACGTCCAGTTCTTGGTAATGTCACTGTTGTGCCATATTTTCTCCTCTTGATGATGACTGACTTCACTGTATTCCATGATATATCTAATGCCTTGGAATTTTTTTTGTACCCTTCTCCTGACTGATACCTTTTAACAATGAGATCCCTCTGATGCTTTGAAGTTCTCTGTGGACCATGGCTTTTCCTGTGGGATGCGACTAAGAAAATTTCAGGAAAGACAAACTAGAGCAGCTGAATTTATTTGGGGTTAATCAGAGGCATTTGATGGCAGGTGTATGCTGACTCCTATTTAACATGATTTTGAATGTGAGTGCTTAATTCTGAACACAGCTACATCCCCAGTTATAAGAGAGTGCACACTTATGCAACCACATTATTATTATTATTATTATTATTTATTTTTTTCTCCCCTCCACCTAAAAGATTTCAGATTGTTTTTCAATTCAGTGGTACAGTTTATAGGTCACATTAAAGGTGGAATAACAGGGATGTGTAGACATATTATATCCACTGTATATATTGTGGGAGATTAGCTGGTGGGGATCACCTTTTCTGAAAACAGACAGTCCGTATGCAGGCAGTTTCTTTGAAAGTCTGGC
The DNA here is from genome assembly GCF_905171765.1 of Bufo bufo. Taxonomy (NCBI): domain Eukaryota; kingdom Metazoa; phylum Chordata; class Amphibia; order Anura; family Bufonidae; genus Bufo; species Bufo bufo. The sequence continues at coordinate 593,158,158 of NC_053390.1, forward strand.
TGGTTGCCAGGTTTATTTAGCCCAAAGGTTTGCACAGCAGAAAACAAACAAAACAGAAAGTAAATCCTTGCCGTCCGGCGCTAAGCTATACAGTTATGTCCTGACTATACGGTGTGGGGCTGCTCCCCGACCCCGCCAACACAAATGGTAAAGCAAACCTTTTGTTTCTCTTGCATCCAACATAGCTCTCCCTTCAGCCACACAGGTTACAATCCTGAGACTCAGCACATTAGAGAGCTGTTGTGCTCTCTTCCTGTTTATTTAAAGTCCACCTGGAGGTGAACTCCAGTGGACCACAATCTCTGGACCGGAACCAAGCCTGCCTTAGAGGCTGGAAAAACCCGGGCCGGATTCCGGTTCAGTCCCTCACAACAGAGCGCATGCGAGGTGAAACATACCTATCATCCACCTCCTCGCCTCGCATACCGTCACAATATATATATATATATATATATATATGCAAAAAAGGCCAAGGCAGAACTCAAATATCCGTGAAAAACAAGGGGTATTTTATTAACCCATGTGGTAACAGCAATGTTTCAGCTCACTTCATGGAGCCTTTGTCAAGCCATGGCTTGACAAAGGCTCCATGGAGTGAGCTGAAATGTTGCTGTTACCACATGGATTAATAAAATACCCCTTTTTTTTCACAGATATTTAAGTGCTGACTTGGCCTTTTTTGCATATATCTAATAAGACCGGGTCCGTGGTCTGCTTCAAGGTATTGCACCAGTCTTTATTTGTGTGCTGCTCTTCAGCTTTTTTCATATATATACAGTACAGACCAAAAGTTTGGACACACCTTCTCATTCAAAGAGTTTTCTTTATTTTCATGACTATGAAAATTGTATATTCACACTGAAGGCATCACAACTATGAATTAACACATGTGGAATTATATACATAACAAACAAGTGTGAAACAACTGAAAATATGTCATATTCTAGGTTCTTCAAAGTAGCCACCTTTTGCTTTGATTACTGCTTTGCACACTTTTGGCATTCTCTTGATGAGCTTCAAGAGGTAGTCCCCTGAAATGGTTTTCACTTCACAGGTGTGCCCTGTCAGGTTCAATAAGTGGGATTTCTTGCCTTATAAATGGGGTTGGGACCATCAGTTGCGTTGAGGAGAAGTCAGGTGGATACACAGCTGATAGTCCTACTGAATAGATTGTTAGAATTTGTATTATGGTAAGAAAAAAGCAGCTAAGTAAAGAAAAACGAGTGGCCATCTTTACTTTAAGAAATGAAGGTCAGTCAGTCAGCCGAAAAATTGGGAAAACTTTGAAAGTAAGGGCTATTTGACCATGAAGGAGCGTGATGGGGTGCTGCGCCAGATGACCTGGCCTCCACAGTCACCGGACCTGAACCCAATCGAGATGGTTTGGGGTGAGCTGGACCGCAGAGTGAAGGCAAAAGGGCCAACAAGTGCTAAGCATCTCTGGGAACTCCTTCAAGACTGTTGGAAGACCATTTTAGGGGACTACCTCTTGAAGCTCATCAAGAGAATGCCAAGAGTGTGCAAAGCAGTAATCAAAGCAAAAGGTGGCTACTTTGAAGAACCTAGAATATGACATATTTTCCGTTGTTTCACACTTGTTTGTTATGTATATAATTCACATGTGTTAATTCATAGTTTTGATGCCTTCATAGTCATGAAAATAAAAAAAAACTCTTTGAATGAGAAGGTGTGTCCAAACTTTTGGTCTGTACTGTATATATATATATATATATATATATATACAGTTGCAATAAAAAGTATGTGAACCTTTTGGAATGATATGGATTTCTGCACAAATTGGTCATAAAATGTGATCTGATCTTCATCTAATTCACAACAATAGACAATCACAGTCTGCGTAAACTAATAACACACAAAGAATTAAATGTTACCATGTTTTTATTGAACACACCATGTAAACATTCACAGTGCAGGTGGAAACAGTATGTGAACCCCTAGACTAATGACATCTCCCATAGCTAATTGGAGTGAGGTGTCAGCCAACTGGAGTCCAATCAATGAGATAAGATTGGAGTTGTTGGTTACAGCTGCCCTGCGCTATAAAAAACACACACCAGTTCTGGGTTTGCTTTTCACAAGAAGCATTGCCTGATGTGAATGATGCCTCGCACAAAAGAGCTCTCAGAAGACCTACGATTAAGAATTGTCGACTTGCATTTAGCTGGAAAGGGTTATAAAAGTATCTCCAAAAGCCTTGCTGTACATCAGTCCACGGTAAGACAAATTGTCTATAAATGGAGAAAGTTCAGCACTGCTGCTACTCTCCCTAGGAGTGGCCGCCCTGTAAAGATGACTGCAAGAGCACAGTGCAGACTGCTCAATAAGGTAAAGAAGAATCCTAGAGTGTCAGCTAAAGACTTACAAAAGTCTCTGGCATATGCTAACATCCCTGTTAGCGAATCTACGATACTTAAAACACTAAACAAGAATGGATTTCATGGGAGTATACCACAGAGGAAGCCACTGCTGTCCAAAAAAAACATTGCTGCACGTTTATAGTTTGCACAAGAGCACCTGGATGTTCGACAGCAGTACTGGCAAAATATTCTGTGGACAGATGAAACCAAGGTTGAGTTGTTTGGAAGAAACACACAACTCTATGTGTAGAGAAAAAGAGGCACAGCACACCAACATCAAAACCTCATCCCAACTGTGAAGTATGGTGGTGGGGGCATCATGGTTTGGGGCTGCTTTGCTGCGTCAGGGCCTGGACGGATTGCTATCATCGAAGTAAAAATGAATTCCCAAGTTTATCAAGACATTTTGCAGGAGAACTTAAGGCCATCTGTCCACCAGCTGAAGCTCAACAGAAGATGGGTGATGCAACAGGACAACAACCCAAAGCATAGAAGTAAATTAACAACAGAATGGCTTAAACAGAAGAAAATACACCTTCTGGAGTGGCCCAGTCAGAATCCTGACCTCAACCCGATTGAGATGCTGTGGCATGACCTCAAGAAAGCGATTCACACCAGACATCCCAAGAATATTGCTGAACTGAAACAGTTCTGTAAAGAGGAATGGTCAAGTATTACTCCTGACCGTTGTGCACGTCTGATCTGCAACTACAGGAAACGTTTGGTTGAAGTTATTGCTGCCAAAGGAGGTTCAACCAGTTATTAAATCCAAGGGTTCACATACTTTTTACACCTGCACTGTGAATTTTTACATGGTGTGTTCAATAAAAACATTGTAACATTAATTTCTTTGTGTGTTATTAGTTTAAGCAGACTGTGATTGTCTATTGTTGTGACTTAGATGAAGATCAGATCACATTTTATGACCAATTTGTGCAGATATTCATATAATTCCAAAGGGTTCACATACTTATTCTTGCAACTGTATATATAGAGGGATAAATCCACTAGGGATTTACGCTTCACTGAAATGAGCAAGAAATTTGCAGTTCGAGGGTATCCGAAGAAACTCATTGCAGAGAGCAAGTTGCGGGCTGACACTAGCCTCCCTGCAATGAGACTACAGTAGCCCCACATATTCCCTTTATCTCACAGTATTCTGCTGACAGTCTGCAGATTGCGTCTGTCATCAGAAAACATTGGAAGATTATTGGTAACAGTTTCCCTCAGATTGATGAGTTTCGGACACCCCCACTTTTCTCTTATCGTAGGGGGCTAAACTTGGGTGATAGGTTAGTTAGAGCTGATGTGGGCAGAAACAGAACCACTGTGAGATCATTTTGTGGCTCCACACGGACTGGCTGCTATCCATGCTACCACTGTGTGAACTGTTGCCTCATGCTCAAGGGGGACTCTTTCCTTAATCCAACAACAAATAAAACAATTAAGATTGCTCCATATTTGACGTGTGATTCGTCCCACGTGGTCTACCTACTGTCATGTCCATGTGAGGCTTGGTACGTTGGGGAGACCACGTGGGATGTTAAAACATGTTTAAACCAACATAAATATTCTATTAGGAAGGAAAAAAAGGATTTGCCAGTCTCCAAACATTTCAAGGAGGCAGGTCATTCTGAAAAAGACCTTAGGTTCCGTGTGCTACAGCAGGTACAGATGGGCAGACATGGTGGTGATAGGAAGGCTCTCCTTAAAAAGCGAGAATTATTTTGGATATTCACTTTGTAGACACTTAAACCAAACGGCCTGAACGTTGATTTCAGGGTGAACTGATGGTGTCTCTCTCCGTGTTTCGTGTTGTTCTCTTTCCCTGGTGTAGTCCTTTTGGACATGTGTGTAAATAACTATGCTTACATTTTACAAGTATGTTATAAAATGAGTAATATTTTCTCTCTCTTTATAAATCTTTTTAGATTCAGCTACGAGTTACAACTCCAGTGGATATCCGGGGTGATTATTTGAGCATCGCGGCCTTACATCAGCTATCCACATTATGTTTTTTTTATATATTGTCAACAATTATAGGATGGCCATATTTATATAGTACTATACATGTGTCATGCTGTAGATTGCAATTTTTTGTCCACCTTTACATATGACTATCTGTGATATTTTTTGGAAACATTGAGATGGTGGCTTCCTCCTGACCCTGGGGTTTACACTGCGTCTGCTTTCTATATATATCTGTCATACGTATGGATTTGTTTGAGGTCTTTTGGTAGCCGTTGACGGTTTGACAAGGTAACCCGTGCCAACGTCTTCGCCTTCCCACAACAGTGATGACCTGACTGATGACCCGGTCGGTTTTGACTGTGAGACACCTTCAATCCTGCGGTTTATATTATTTTATTTTGTTCACCTTTGGGTCTATACAGCGTGATGAAAGTTGGGGGGATGCTCGGCGCCGGGGATCCATGGCGGCGTCTCCATCACCTATATCATTAGTGAATCGTTGACTGCTGATACAGTCTAGATCCGCTGCTAGTCGCTGTGATCCTTTATGTATCATTGATCATGTTTACTTGTTGCGATCTGGATCATGTGACTATGATCACATGACTTTGCTTTGGGTGGCAACTATTGCTCAGACATGCGCACATGTAAGTATCTCCAGATTTGGCCATCTTTGATGAGGTTTCCATAGAGTTCCTTTGCGCATGAGATATCGTAAGATCTATGGATCTCGCACATGCGCATTAACTGAATGTGGACGCTCTCGAGACCGTGAAGCTCCATCGACACTGTTTGTTAACTGGTTTTGTAAGTTTTTAATCAACACCACTTATTGGGAACACGTGTATTTTTAATTATCAATTATATTCGATCATGCACTTTTGTCATGTACTATGTATTTTTGCACGAGGCACTGTCACTTTACCTGTACTGTATGTAATTTCACATTGATGCTGATTAATATGTATTTATTTAAACATAGCTCTTATGAATTGTGATTGTTTTTATTTTAATTGGATATTTAATGTAATGAATTGACACACCTTTATATATCGCTGTTGTGACACATGTTCACATAGCTTGAGAAAGACCGCAACAAGTGGTTGAAACGTCGCTGCTATTTGACACTGGGTGAATAAACCGTGTTGATTTTTTGATTACATTGGAGTGCTGCTGGCTTTTTGAATTTTCTCTCTCTCTCTCTCTCTCTCTCTCTCTCTCTCTCTATATATATATATATATATATATATAGAATAAAAAAAATTGGACAGCACTCCAAAAGCTATAAAAATATGAAAAGTTTATTTACCCATGTGGAACAGTTCATATTCTTATAGCTTTTGGAGTTCGGGTTCGCTCAACTCTAGTATTAACATTACTTGCACCTCAGATATCAGCTCCATTTTCTGCTTTGATTTCTACAGAGATAAAAAACATAAATAAAAATGTAGTAGCTCTTCCAACAGGAAGATGGCCACCTGGGATCAGGAAAAGACATTGTTTAGGGCAGGCATCCTCAAACTGTGGCCCTCCAGCTGTTGTAAAACTACAACTCCCACAATTCCCTGCTGTAGGATGATACCTGTAGGCTGTTTGGGCATGCTGGGAGATGTAGTTTTGCAACAGCTGGAGGGCCGCAGTTTGAGGATGCCTGGTTTAGGGGATCCAACCTGACTAAATGACATCAAAGAAAATAGTTGGATGAAGCTTCCTTTGTTTATGACAATGCATAGTATGCGGTATCATGTCTGTAGCTATACCAGCTTGAGCTCATATGTTATCCTATACCAGTGATGGTGAACCTTTTAGAGACCGAGTGCCCAAAACTGCAACCAAATACCCACTTATTTATCGCAAAGTGCCGACACTGCAATTTAACCTAAATACCAATATAATATATCTTTCATGTCCTTTATCATTTATCTATAATAGATTAATAGCCTACATTTAATGCACTGCCAGTGCTGTTTATAGTGTATCCTGGGGATGATGAATGGCAGGAAAAGTCTAAAGCATATTGCTATGCCATAGACTTTTTCCAGGGCGTGGGTGCCCACATAGAGGGCTCTAAGTACCGCCTCTGGCACCCGTGCCATAGGTTCGCCATCACTGTCCTATACTCTGTGCAACTGTAGGTTCTCAACAAGAATCATTACAATTTTAGAGACAATTCCATCTTGGCTCATTGTACAATATACTGTAGGCAGCTTTCCATTACGACAGTCATTAGTATGAAAAAGAATTGTAAAGCAGGGCTGCGAAAATGGATTGAAGGAGTGCTATACTTTGAGTCAATATATGGTGAATAACACTGTATGCCTATGCAACGGAATACATTGATTCCTTCTGGATATATACCTCAGGGAATATTCCTGATGTATAACACCAATGGAAGAAATATACAAGGTGTGAACAGAGCATAATCTCATGTGATAAATCTTTATCCCCTGCTCCCCTTCACATAAATCCGGGATTCTTGCTCTAGGAGGAGCAGATAAAGACATTTATTTTTCAATTCAATGCCAGCTGTAAAAATCCACATGCGGTGAACTCCTTCTAGTGTTCATTGCAGAGAGTCAGGATTTTTTTTCCCCACAAGTTTCAATTCTTGCTCCAAAAATTTCTCTCATAAAAATAATTTTTTTATTTTTTCATGCAATTTAGGCTTATTGCACACGACAGTATATTTTCACGGTCCGCAAAACGGGGTCCCGTTTTTCCGTGATCCGTGACCGTTTTTTCGTCCGTGGGTCTTCCTTGATTTTTGGAGGATCCACGGACATGAAAAAAAAGTCGTTTTGGTGTCCGCCTGGCTGTGCGGAGCCAAACGGATCCGTCCTGAATTACAATGCAAGTCAATGGGGACGGATCCGTTTGACGTTAACACAATATGGTGCCATTTCAAACGGATCCGTCCCTATTGACTTTCAATGTAAAGTCTGGAGTCCCTTTTATACCATCGGATCTGAGTTTTCTCCAATCCGATGGTATATTTTAACTTGAAGCGTCCCCATCACCATGGGAACGCCTCTATGTTAGAATATACTGTCGGATATGAGTTAGATCGTGAAACCTCATTTCCGACAGTATATTCTAACACAGAGGCGTTCCCATGGTGATGGGGACGCTTCTAGTTAGAATATACTACAAACTGTGTACATGACTGCCCCCTGCTGCCTAGCAGCATCCGATCTCTTACAGGGGGCCGTGATCAGCACAATTAACCCCTCAGGTGCGGCACCTGAAGGGGTTAATTGTACTATCATATCCCCCTGTAAGAGATCAGGGCTGCCAGGCAGCAGGGGGCAGCCCCCCCCCCCTCCCCAGTTTGAATATCATTGGTGGCCAGTGCGGCCCCCCCCCTTCCTCCCTCTATTGTAATAATTCGTTGGGGGCACAGTGTGCGCCCCCCATCGCCCCCCCCTCCTTCTATAGCATTAACAACATTGGTGGCCAGTGTGCGGCCTCCCATCTCCCCCCCCCCCGATCATTGGTGGCAGCGGGTTACTAGCAATAGTACAATAGTAAAAGATTCATACTTACCTGGGAGCTGCGATGTCTGTGTCCGGCCGGGAGCTCCTCCTACTGAAAAGTGACAGTTCATTTAGCAATGCGCCGCACAGACCTGTCACTTACCAGTAGGTGGAGCACCCGGCCGGACACGAACATCGCAGCAGCCACCAGCAGGTAAGTATGAATCTTCTACTATTGTACTATTGCTAAGTAACCATGGCAACCAGGACTGTAGTAGCGTCCTGGTTGCCATGGTTACCGATCGGAGCCCCAGCGATTAAACTGGGACTCCGATCGGAACTCCGCTGCCACCAATGATGGGGGGGGGGAGATGGGAGGCCGCACACTGGCCACCAATGTTGTTAATGCTATAGAGGGAGGGGGGGGGCCGATGGGGGGCGCACACTGTGCCACCAACGAATTATTACAATAGAGGGAGGGAGGGGGGGGCGCACACTGTGCCACCAACGAATAATTACAATAGAGGGAGGGGGGGGGGCCGCACTGGCCACCAACCTATTATTACAATAGAGGGGGGGGGCCGCACTGGCCACCAATGATATTCAAACTGGGGAGGGGGGGAGGGTCTGCCCCCTGCTGCTTGGCAGCCCTGATCTCTTACAGGGGGATATGATAGTACAATTAACCCCTTCAGGTGCCGCACCTGAAGGGTTTAATTGTGCTGATCACGGCCCCCTGTAAGAGATCGGGTGCTGCCAGGCAGCAGGGGGCAGTCTTGTACACAGTTTGTAGTGTATTCTAACTAGAAGCGTCCCCATCACCATGGGGACGCCTCTGTGTTAGAATATACTGTCGGTTCTGAGTTTTCACGAAGTGAAAACTCAGCTATGAAAAAGCTTTTATGCAGACGGATCTTCGGATCCGTCTGTATAAAAAGTAACCTACGGCCACGGATCACGGACACGGATGCCAATCTTGTGTGCATCCGTGTTCTTTCACGGACCCATTGACTTGAATGGGTCCGTGAACCGTTGGGCGTGAAAAAAATAGGACAGGTCATATTTTTTTCACGGCCAGGAAACACGGATCTCGGATGCGGCTGCAAAACGGTGCATTTTCCGTTTTTTCCACGGACCCATTGAAAGTCAATGGGTCCGCGAAAAAAAACGGAAAACGGCACAACGGCCAAGGGTGCACACAACGGTCGTGTGAAAGAGGCCTTAAGAAGATGTTTTACACATGGTGGTTTTGCTTGCCTGTTTGCAATGTAAATTTCCACAGGAATCTACTTCATCAGTATTGCTATAGATTTGCTTTAGTGATCGTAGTTAATTTAAAACATATTCAACTCAACACTATTTACTCAAATGCAATTAAATGTTGAATTTTTCTTATTAGCTTTCTAGTATGTATTTTACTAAACAGCTACTAAACAGCTTAGCTAGCACTGTTTTGCAGATTTTTTATAGTCTATCCATGGTAAAATAGGAACAATGTCTCAGCACATAAGCATGCTTCATGGGTATGATAATGAAGCCAGCTGTTGTATAAAGGAGTATGGAGTCCAAAAGTATTATTGCTTAAAAAAAGTTAAAAAAAGAAATGTGTATATTTGTTCTTTGCATCTAACTCAGATATTACATTGGCTATCTTCCTAGTAAACATCTGTGTCAATTTAGAGCAAAATGAACACAACAATGACCATCACCATCACTTCATAACTGTTGTGATTCAGTTTTCTTGGCTTAGTGCCTAGCCTACTGTAATTATTGTGGCAATTTAACAGAAGGAAAGATAGTTGGATTTTTCTGTTTGAATCAGTAGGTCTCTCTTTTTGTGCTATATAGTGTGTGCACAAAATCTAATCTATAGTCTGGTGTAATTATCTTTCCACCTCCTGTTGCAGTTTGCTTCTATATCATATCTTGTACTTATGTCGTAGCTGTATTATTATTTTTTATTCAATCTTTATTTAACATTATGACAGACAAATAAAGATGTAGGAACACCAACATCCAGTACACAAATCAAAAGAACATGCCTAAATTATATGATTCACTTATCTAAAGAAAAAACTTACGGGTGTGTCCGCATTGCTGCTAGTGGACTCTGTGGATGCAGACCTGGTCTTCCACGGACCCCAGAATTTGAGAAACTTGTCATGCGACCAAGCTTCTCAGCTACTACAATCTGAAAATTTGTTGGGACTTATATACCCACATCTGAATTTGTTGTGTGTGTGGAGGTGTCAGTCTGCAAATTTGTTGGGACCTATCTACCCACATCTGAATTGTGTGTGTGTGTGTGTGGGAAGGGGGGGGGGGGGGTCAGGGATCAACCAGTGGAGACATATTAGTAATTTAGCTGCCATGATCAGGTGAGTAGGCATCAGGCTAGGATTGGCCCACAGGGGTACAGGTGAATCCCCCAGTGGACCCCTTAGCAAGGTGGGCCCCTTGTCTTCCACTTGAATATTTAAGAAACTACCTAGTTTATTATAGACACGTTCATGTGGCTGATATGACTTATAGGTACAGAGGCAGGATGGCCAGTATCCTTCAATCCCAGAGACCGGCTTTTTCAAGGTGGGAACCCATAATCAATCATCTTGTTGCTGCCTACTGCTGTGTGAGCAGGTGATATTTGGACATATCTGTATGGTAGGCCTCCAAAATAAATTTTACTGGTGGGCCGTAGACAGCCCAGGCGACACTGGTAGGCAGGGAGGTTTTGGATAATCTACATGCCTTGGAATGTAAGTTCAGGAGGACTGAGGTGTTAAAGTGATTTTTGTCTGACGTGGAGTTTATCAATGTTTTTACTCTTTTCCAAAAGCGGTAATATATGGACAAGACCACAGGGTATGTAGTAGCAAGCCTGGGCTATGTCCACATCGCATCACATATTGGGTGACGTAGGGTACATTCTGGCCACAATGTTCAGGGATCTGTGCTATCTGGTAATAATCTTGTATGAGTTCTCTTGAGTACTGACACATCTAGAAAACACATTTGAGTTGATAAAGTTAGTTTTAACCTCAGAATCAGAGAAATAGATACAGTACCTACATTTTTCTCACAAGCCTGTAGATACAAGGGTTTTATTGGGGCAGAGAATGACACCAATACTTCAGGTTTGGCTCAGTGCTCAAATTTATGATCTGAAAGTCGAATCGCTCAAGCCTATTTAGAACATTAAATTTACAAATATATTGTAGTATATATTCTAGTTTAAAATATATATTTGTGGTTCAATTTAGATTTCAGTTAACCACCTCCCGTCCGCCCATAGACTAAAAACGTCCGGAAGGAGATTCTCTATTTCTGAATGGACGTTCCAGAACGTCCATTCAGAAACTGCAGCTGCACGCTAATCGTGCAGCTGCTGATCGGGTTGCCCGCTGTCAGTGACAGCAGGGCAACCCAGAGAGAAGGCAGGGACAGTGCCCAGGTATCCCTGCCTTCTGGATCGCTGCATACACAGCGCTCACCGAGCGCTGTGTATACAGTGCAGGAAGCGCTATGCGCTTCCTGTTCCTGCCCGGCGGTCATGTGATCGCCGTGATCGGAGAGTGCAGGAGCTGTGTGAGGTCTTTCAGAGACCTCGATCAGCCCTGCACCGAGGCTGTACAGCCTCTCTGGGGGCTACTATTTCTCCTGTAACTGGGGCTACTATGTCAGCCCCAGTTACAGGAGAAATCAACAGTGAAAAACAAAAAAAAGTGAAGTAAATGTCCCCCAGAGGTCTTGTATGACCTTATGGGGGACTTAAAGTGTAAAATAAAAAATAAAAAAATAAAGTGTTAAAAAAATAAAATAAAAAAAAGGTTTCACATGTAAAAAAAAAAGATTCCCCAAGTAAGGAATAAAAAAAAAAAAAAATTAAAAATAGAAAAAATTTAATAAAATAGACATATTTGGTAATGCTGCGTCCGTGACGGTCGGCTCTATAAATATATCACATGATCGACCCAGTCCGATTAACACCATTAAAAAGAATAAAAAATAACTGTCAAAAAAAGCTATTTTTGTCACCTTACATCACAAAAAGTGCAACACCAAGTGATCAAAAAGGTGTATGTCCAACAAAATGGTACCAATAAAACCGTCACCTCATCCCGCAAAAAATGAGCCCCTACATGAGAAAATCTCTCAAAAAATAAAAAAACTATAGCTCTCAGAACATGGAGACACTAAAACATAATTTTTTTGGTTTTAAAAAAAATATATATATAAAACTGTGTCAAAACAAGCAATTTTTGTCACCTTACATCACAAAAAGTTCAACATCAAGTGATAATTTTTTTTATTTCAAAAATGCTATTAATGTGTAAAACTTAAATAAATAAGAAAAAGTATACATATTAGGTATCGCCACATCCGTAACGATCTGCTCTATAAAAATGTCACTTGACCGAACCCCTCAGGTGAACGCTGTAAAAATAAATAAATAAAAACTGTGCTAAAACAACCAATTTTTTGGTCACCTTGCCCCATATATACACTGCTCAAAAAAATAAAGGGAACACAAAAAAAACACATCCTAGATCTGAGTTAATTAAAAATTCTTCTGAAATACTTCGTTCTTTACATAGTTGAATGTGCTGACAACAAAATCACACAAAAATTAAAAAATGTAAATCAAATTTTTAACCCATGGAGGTCTGGATTTGGAGTCACACTCAAAATTAAAGTGGAAAAACACACTACAGGCTGATCCAACTTTGATGTAATGTCCTTAAAACAAGTCAAAATGAGGCTCAGTAGTGTGTGTGGCCTCAACGTGCCTGTATGACCTCCCTACAACGCCTGTGCATGCTCCTGATGAGGTGGCGGACGGTCTCCTGAGGGATCTCCTCCCAGACCTGGACTAAAGCATCTGCAAACTCCTGGACAGTCTGTGGTGCAACAGAGCGGATAGAGCCAGACATGATGTCCCAGATGTGCTCAATTGGATTCAGGTCTGGGGAACGGGCGGGCCAGTCCATAGCATCAATGCCTTCGTCTTGCAGGAACTGCTGACACACTCCAGCCACATGAGGTCTAGCATTGTCTTGCATTAGGAGGAACCCAGGGCCAACCGCACCAGCATATGGTCTCACAAGGGGTCTGAGGATCTCATCTCGGTACCTAGTGGCAGTCAGGCTACCTCTGGCGAGCACATGGAGGGCTGTGCGGCCCTCCAAAGAAATGCCACCCCACACAATTACTGACCCAATGCCAAACCAATCATGCTGGAGGATGTTGCAGGCAGCAGAACGTTCTCCACGGCATCTCCAGACTCTGTCACATCTGTCACATGTGCTCAGTGTGAACCTGCTTTCATCTGTGAAGAGCACAGGGCGCCAGTGGCGAATTTGCCAATCTTGGTGTTCTCTGGCAAATGCCAAATGTCCTGCACGGTGTTGGGCTGTAAGCACAACCTCCACTTGTGGACGTCGGGCCCTCATATCACCCTCATGGAGTCTGTTTCTGACCGTTTGAGCAGACACATGCACATTTGTGGCCTGCTGGAGGTCATTTTGCAGGGCTCTGGCAGTGCTCCTCCTGTTCCTCCTTGCACAAAGGTGGAGGTAGCGGTCCTGCTGCTGGGTTGTTGCCCTCCTACGGCCTCCTCCACGTCTCCTGATGTACTGGCCTGTCTCCTGGTAGCGCCTACATGCTCTGGACACTACGCTGACAGACACAGCAAACCTTCTTGCCACAGCTCGCATTGATGTGCCATCCTGGATAAGCTGCACTACCTGAGCCACTTGTGTGGGTTGTAGACTCCGTCTCATGCTACCACTAGAGTGAAAGCACCGCCAGCATTCAAAAGTGACCAAAACATCAGCCAGGAAACATAGGAACTGAGAAGTGGTCTGTGGTTACCACTCCAGAACCACTACTTTATTGGGGGTGTCTTGCTAATTGCCTATAATTTCCACCTGTTGTCTATCCCATTTGCACAACAGCATTTGAAATTGATTGTCACTCAGTGTTGCTTCCTAAGTGGACAGTTTGATTTCACAGAAGTGTGATTGACTTGGAGTTACATTGTGTTGTTTAAGTGTTCCCTTTATTTTTTTGAGCAGTGTATATAATGAATGATCAAAAAATCATATGTACCCAAAAATAATACCAATAAAACTGGCACCTTATCCCCTAGTTTCCAAAGTGGGTTCACTTCTTGGCAGTTTCTACTGTAAGGGTGCATCAGGGGGGCTTCAATTGGGACATGGCATCTAAAAACCATGTGGAGTTCCTTTTCTTCTGCGCCCTGCCGTGTGCCTATACAGCAGTTTATGACCACATGTGGGGTGTTTCTGTAAGACGCAGAATCTGGGTAATACATATTGAGTTTTGTTTGGCTGTTAACCATCGATGTGTTAAAGAAAAAATTGGATTAAAATGGAAATCTGCCAAAAAAGTGAAATGTAAAAATTTGATCTCCATTTTCCTTTAATTCTTGTGGAACGCCTAAAAGGTTAACAAAGTTTGTAAAATCGGTTTTAAGTAACTTGAGGGGTGTAGTTTCTACAATTGGGTCATTTATGGGGGTATCCACTATGTAGGCCCCACAAAGTGACTTCAGACCTAAACTGGTCCTTAAAAAGTGGGTTTTGGCAATTTTCTTAAAAATCTAAGCCTCCTAACGTCCCCAAAAAATAAAATGACATTTCCAAAATGATGCCAACATAAAGTAGACATATGGGAAATGTTAAGTAATAAATAATGTATGAGGTATCACTTTCTGTTTTAAAAGCAGAGAAATAAAAATTTAGAAAATTGCGAATTTTTCAAAATGTTTGGTAAATTTGGGATTTTTTTCATAAATAAAGGTGAAATATATTGACTCAAATTTATGACTATCATGAAGTACAATGTGTCACAAGAAAAGAATCTCAGAATGGCTTGGATAAGTAAAGGTGTTCCAAAGTTATTACCACATAAAGTAAGATATGTCAGATTTGCAAAATTAGGCCTGGTCAGGAAGGGGGAAAATGGCCCAGATGGGTAGTGGTTAAAGGGGTTGTCCCATGATAAAATATTGCAGATTCCAACAAAATTACACAACGCAACAATTTTCTAATTGCCATCATTTAAAAACAAAAAGCTTTTTAGTGTATATGTAATAAGGCCGATTTATTGGCATGTATTTGTGGGAGGGGCTCTGCCCCGCTATTTTAGGGTCACTCTCCCCCCTGCACTTTGTACGTCGGTTTCAGCACATGTTACCCAGGTGAGCGTGGCTGCAGCAGACTGCAGTGCTACAACATACCCACACTGCCCTTTGTTCGTCTCCGGACTGCGCCCCGCAAGCCCAGGTAAGTAGCCGCCTCAGTCAGCAGCACCGTTGTTTCAGTCAGGTCGGCAGCGCCGACTCCCCAGAAAAGGGGGAGACACGCTGCACCGGAGCGATCTGCCCGGCAGCCCCGGCTCCCAAGCAGCAGTGTAGGTAGGATGCAGGGGTGTGCGTGATCCCGATCTCGTGTTTCGTTGCGCGGTGTCTTTGGCAGTCACGCTCCCCGATCCTGTCTGGGTTCTTGCGCCCCTGGTGGCCACAGCTGGGTTTGCAGGCCGGGGGTTCGCAAGCCAGCATTGTTGCAGGCAAGGATACTGGCGCCCTCTGGTGTTTCACTCCTGCTATTGCACAAAATAAATAAATAAAAAAATATATATACTCATATACACTCACCTTAAGAATTATTAGGAACACCATACTAATACGGTGTTGGACCCCCTTTTGCCTTCAGAACTGCCTTAATTCTACGTGGCATTGATTCAACAAGGTGCTGATAGCATTCTTTAGAAATGTTGGCCCATATTGATAGGATAGCATCTTGCAGTTGATGGAGATTTGAGGGATGCACATCCAGGGCACGAAGCTCCCGTTCCACCACATCCCAAAGATGCTCTATTGGGTTGAGATCTGGTGACTGTGGGGGCCATTTTAGTACAGTGAACTCATTGTCATGTTCAAGAAACCAATTTGAAATGATTCGAGCTTTGTTACATGGTGCATTATCCTGCTGGAAGTAGCCATCAGAGGATGGATACATGTTATCATTCTGTTTACGCCAAATTCGGACTCTACCATTTGTATGTCTTAACAGAAATCGAGACTCATCAGACCAGGCAACATTTTTCCAGTCTTCAACAGTTCAATTTTGGTGAGCTCGTGCAAATTGTAGCCTCTTTTTCCTATTTGTAGTGGAGATGAGTGGTACCCGGTGGGGTCTTCTGCTGTTGTAGCCCATCCGCCTCAAGGTTGCGCGTGTTGTCGCTTCACAAATGCTTTACTGCATACCTCGGTTGTAACGAGTGGTTATTTCAGTCAACGTTGCTCTTCTATCAGCTTGAATCAGTCGGCCCATTCTCCTCTGACCTCTAGCATCCACAAGGCATTTTTGCCCACAGGACTGCCGCATACTGGATGTTTTTTCCCTTTTCACACCATTCTTTGTAAACCCTAGAAATGGTTGTGCGTGAAAATCCCAATAACTGAGCAGATTGTGAAATACTCAGATCGGCCCGTCTGGCACCAACAACCATGCCACGCTCAAAATTGCTTAAATCACCTTTCTTTCCCATTCTGACATTTAGTTTGGAATTCAGGAGATTGTCTTGACCAGGACCACACCCCTAAATGCATTGAAGCAACTGCCATGTGATTGGTTGACTAGATAATTGCATTAATGAGAAATAGAACAGGTGTTCCTAATAATTCTTTAGGTGAGTGTATATATGTTTGCAAAAAAAAAATAATATATATATATATATATATATATATATGTTTGCAAAAAAATAAATTATATATATATACACTGCTCAAAAAATAAAGGGAACACAAAAATAACACATCCTAGATCTGAATTAATTAAATATTCTTCTGAAATACTTTGTTCTTTACATAGTTGAATGTGCTGACAACAAAATCACACAAAAATGAAAAAATGGAAATCCAATTTTTTAACCCATGGAGGTCTGGATTTGGAGTCACACTCAAAATTAAAGTGGAAAAACACACTACAGGCTGATCCAACTTTGATGTAATGTCCTTAAAACAAGTCAAAATGAGGCTCAGTAGTGTGTGTGGCCTCCACGTGCCTGTATGACCTCCCTACAACGCCTGTGCATGCTCCTGATGAGGTGGCGGACAGTCTCCTGAGGGATCTCCTCCCAGACCTGGACTAAAGCATCTGCCAACTCCTGGACAGTCTGTGGTGCAACGTGACGTTGGTGGATAGAGCCAGACATGATGTCCCAGATTTGCTCAATTGGATTCAGGTCTGGGGAACGGGCGGGCCAGTCCATAGCATCAATGCCTTCGTCTTGCAGGAACTGCTGACACACTCCAGCCACATGAGGTCTAGCATTGTCTTGCATTAGGAGGAACCCAGGGCCAACCGCACCAGCATATGGTCTCACAAGGGGTCTGAGGATCTCATCTTGGTACCTAATGGCAGTCAGGCTACCTCTGGCGAGCACATGGAGGGCTGTGCGGCCCTCCAAAGAAATGCCACCCCACACCATTACTGCTTCAATGCCAAACCGGTCATGCTGGAGGATGTTGCAGGCAGCAGAACATTCTCCACGGCGTCTCCAGACTCTGTCACTTCAGTCACATGTGCTCAGTGTGAACCTGCTTTCATCTGTGAAGAGCACAGGGCGCCAGTGGCGAATTTGCCAATCTTGGTGTTCTCTGGCAAATGCCAAACGTCCTGCATGGTGTTGGGATGTAATCACAACCCCCACCTGTGGACTTGGGGCCCTCATGTCACCCTCATGGAGTCTGTTTCTGACCGTTTGAGCAGACACATGCACATTTGTGGCCTGCTGGATGTCATTTTGCAGGGCTCTGGCAGTGCTCCTCCTGTTCCTCCTTGCACAAAGGTGGAGGTAGCGGTCCTGCTGCTGGGTTGTTGCCCTCCTACGGCCTCCTCCATGTCTCCTGATGTACTGGCCTGTCTCCTGGTAGCGCCTCCATGCTCTGGACACTACGCTGACAGACACAGCAAACCTTCTTGCCACAGCTCGCATTGATGTGCCATTCTGGATAAGCTGCACTACCTGAGCCACTTGTGAGGGTTGTAGACTCCGTCTCATGCTACCACTAGAGTGAAAGCACCGCCAGCATTCAAAAGTGACCAAAACATCAGCCAGGAAGCATAGGAACGGAGAAGTGGTCTGTGGTCACCACCTGCAGAACCACTCCTTTATTGGGGGTGTCTTGCTAATTGCCTATAATTTACACCTGTTGTCTATCCCATTTGCACAACAGCATGTGAAATTGATTGTCACTCAGTGTTGCTTCCTGTGGACAGTTTGATTTCACAGAAGTGTGATTGACTTGGAGTTACATTGTGTTGTTTAAGTGTTCCCTTTATTTTTTTTGAGCAGTGTATATACACGTACAATGGTTATAGTGAGGTTTTCCATTCTCATCTCACTAGATTGTGTTCAGTCATTTTCAGATACAAAATTATCACGTTAGTTCGCTTCATACCACAACAGACTACGCATAGCTCGTATATTCATCAATCTCATTCACGTTTCAAGTCACTTATCGCCGTTTCCTTATCCATTTAAGTATGTTTTTTCGTTCTCTCTCCAGGGACGTTCTTTCTTCTCAGGGTCAACTATCGATTCTGGGTGGTCCAGTATCGTTTCCAACTGGTAGTATAAGGAAGTTAAAGGGGTAGGTTCGCTCCCTTATTTGTTTTCTAAACATACGATTTAACTCAGGTATTCTCCTCAACTTGCCATCTGCTCTCCCCGCGCTGTGGGTAAGTCAGCTCAGTCTATCGGTTGCAGCAATTCTCGGTCACGAGGTGACACCATTCGCGACTCCTTTTTTCACAAAATAGCATGTTTGCGCACACCACATTATTCGGTGGTAGGTTTGTCACTGGTGTCTGGTCTCGGGTCATGTCACTGAGCCTCATTGTTACATACTGTACCTACAGGACCATGTCTCACGCTTCTGATATTGTGGAGGCCTCGGTCAATTATAATGCCACCAGACTGTCCAAAGGGGGTAGCATCCCGTCATTATGGAATTGGACCGTACCCAAGTTGATGTTGGAGCTATCCAGGAGGGGTATACCGTTTTCAGCCTCGGCCAGAAAGGCAGAATTATACCTCCTACTCATGTCCAATTCATGTCCTCAACGCCAGGAGGAAGTCTCTATGGCCATGGTCCAGACTTCACTAGCTCAAATTCATGTTATGCTTAACAATCTCACGTCATCGGTCACGGACATTCAATCCAGACTGGAAACGGTCGAGTCCCGTGGTGCCATCCTCACTCCTCCGAATCCGGAGTTGGCCATCCCGTCCACGTCCGCCACTGGGAGTACCGGTACGAAAGTCTCAGTTACCAATATCACTCCGGCTCACTTCATACCGGCTAACACCAAAAAAGATATCCTTGAAGGCAGGGACGTCAACTTGGCTTCCTTGTTGATTGCTACCCGGGATTTCTCAGACAGCAAAGTCATCGCGTGCGGTGATGTTTCAGTGGTACTCCGGGGCCGTGATCTCAGGTTGAATAGAATTCATACCATCCCTGAGTTCATTCTAGCTTTTAGCCTATATAGGGATGTTATTTGCTCTGTACGGCCCGACCAGAGGGAGGAATTAGATCTCTATTTGTTCAGAGTAACCGAGTTGGGGTACAAATATGGTGGTAGTTCGTTCTACGACTATCACTGTTCCTTTTCCGCTAAGGCTGCTGCGGCCCTTAGTCAGTTTCAATTCGTCATGAACTGGGCTAATATCAACACTGAGCTATTTTGTAGACATTTTGTTCGCCTTAGGGCTCCTGCTTGTTCCCTATGCCAGTCCATCTACCATACAGCATAATGGTGTCACAAAGCTGCCTCAAGTGTCGATAGCAGCCTTTTTGCACAGCCATCTGGGTACTCTGAACCCCAGAAAACCTCCGGTTTAGTCGATAAGTTAGGGAGGCCCATAAAACACCTCGGCCGGTCTCAGATCTGCAATAACTTTAATTTTCCTCCTGCAATTACAGTCAGTGTAGGCTATTACATGTTTGTGTTAATTGCTTCAGAGCCCACCCCAAATCGGTCTGTACATTAAAGTCGGATAAGTCATATTTAAGTGTCGTTAACATTGATTGCTTGCTGCATTTCCTACGCAACCACCACGATCCTAGCTTCGTAACAGTTCCTCATATCGGGACTTAGGTCAGGTTTCCACACTGGTCTAATTGCCCTGCCCGAATCATCTTATGAATGCAGAAAATTATTATCGGCGGAGCGCTACCCTGAAGCAGCAGATGAACGTATTGCCATCGAGTTGGCCAAAGGGTTCCTGATAGGCCCCTTTTCTTTCCCTCCTTTTGATCAGTGGAGAGTCAGTCCTATAGGCGTAGTCACAGGGAAGTTTAGCAATAAAGAAAGATTGATCATCGATTTATCAGCCCCACACGGTCACTCCATTCCCAGTATCAACTCCCACATACCTTCCGAAGAAGTCAGTATGAAATATTCCTCGATAGATCAGGCTATCGCCATAATACTGCAGTTAGGCCGTCATACTATTCTGTCAAAAGCCAATATTCTGACGCTTTTAAACTACTCCCCATCAGTCCAACTCTGTGGCAGTGGCACGGTATAAAGTGGAGAGATCTTTACTACTTTGCCTCTAAACTCACCTTCGGGTCCAAAAGCAGCCCGTGGTTGTTTGACAAATTGGCTCAGGCTCTCCACTGGATACTAATCAACGAGATTCATTGTAGTTTTGTCATCCATTACCTGGTCGCTTCTAAGCTGTTTCCACCAACTTGGTATTCCCGTATCCCCAAAAAAGGTTGAAGGTCCATCCTCGGTTATCATTCTGGTCACGCTAAACATGGTCGTAAAATTACCGGAAAACAAATTGAGTAGGATTAGGGTCGTCCTTCACAAGTTTACGCAGACCACAATTATTAAGAAAGTAGAATTACAGTCTCTTTTAGGTATGTTAAACTTCGCTATGCAAATTATTCCCCAAGGTAGGCCATTTGTTTCACGACTACTAGCTCTCCTTCCTTTAGCTCCTTCCCAAGACAGCCTTATATGCCTTGACGATCAAGCAGTAGCCGATTTAGCCACGTGGGACTATTTTCTTAACAACTGGAATAGTATTTCACTTTTCATCCCTGAAGTGTCCAACAGTTCCCCTGTAGTATTCTCCAATGCCGCTCCCAGTTCTGGGTTCGCAGCCATTTTTGGCACACACTGGCTAGCGAACGAGTGGCCTAACGAGGTCAAGACACTACCGGGGTTTCTAAAGTCTTCAGCTTCCTTTGAGATTTCCCCCATAGTTGCAGCCGCTCGTGTTTGGGCCGGTCATACGGTATTATTCGTTTCCGACAACGCAGCGGTCATTGATATCTTGAATAACGGGTCATCTAAATCCCCTCAGGTGTTGTTGTTCGTCAGACGTCTAGTGCTTCTTTCGTTGCAGCACCAATTTCGATACATATGCTCACATATATCCGGGGAAAAGAATGTCGCGGCCGATGACCTGTCTAGAGCTAATTTTGCCCTTTTCTCACAGGTATTTCCCGAAGCGGACGTCAACGGTGCCACAGTCCCTCCTTTTCAGTCACTGATCTGGGTTTAAACTCTCATCTGGTCACAGCTCGTTCATTACTAGCCAAGTCCCTGTCACCTAACACCAGATCTTACCATACAGGTTGGAGGGCATTTCTCAAGTTCCAAGACAGGTTTCCCCAAGGCAGTCTCGATTTTACCAACTACATTTCAACCAGAAGCTTGCTCACTATTCTCCATTCTATTCTCCATTCATGTAATTAAGGCTACTCTCAGGGGTCTTGACAAATGCAATCAAGATAAATGTCCTGGCCGACAGGCCATCACCGGGCAAACATTTTGTGAGTTATCTGACATGTCAGACAGAAGCCCCTTTGGAGCCCAACAGAGTCTAGTGATCAAAGCAGCCATGTACCTGGCTTTCTATGGGTTCCTGAGACCAGGAGAATTTACCTCAGCCCTTAGTAGCAGTAGGTATCTTACCGTCGGTCAACTCAAGGCAAATAGATAAAGTTTTATTCTCTCGCTCACATTCACCAAAACATCACAATCAGGCCCTCCAACCCAGATCATATACTACCCTACCACCCACCACTGGTGCCCTGTTCAAGTGGTACGCCAGTTGTTAAAAAATTCAGACAATAAACCACCCGATAGTCCATTGTTGCCATTCAATGCTGCGCATCTCACAACTACGCAATTTGTCTCTCATATCTGTACCCTGGTGGCCAACCTAGGTATAGACCCAGCATCTGTCTCCGGCCACTCCTTTCAAATTGGCGCCGCTTCCGCAGCATCCAAGAACCAAGTTCCGTCTCATGTCATCAGGAAACTAGGGCGGTGGCAGTCCTCCTGTTATTACAGATATATACCTCATCCGAACATTGAGATGTCTCTAGCCTTTCAGAACTTGGTGTTGTAAGTGCGAATTGTAATAAAGTTTTTCTGGTTATATGTTGTCTCTTTTGGCCTCCTTCAGTCATCACTACAACGTTGCGGTTACGACACAAATCAAACCGCTTATTCAGGTAAATACTTAGTTAGGATTCCTGTTCTAGTTGTAGCCCCGACCACAAGTAATAAGGCCGATTTATTGGCCTGTATTTGTGGGAGGGGCTCTGCCCTGCAATTTTAGGGTCACTCTCCCCCCTCCACTTTGTACGTCGGTTTCAGCACACCCACCCTTCCCACCCTGTATTCCATTGTCACACCAGGGGATGGCCTCCTTCAGTCATCCCTACAACGTTGCGGTTACGGCACAAATCAAACCGCTTATTCAGGTAATTACTTAGTTAGGATTCCTGTTCTAGTTGTAGCCCCGACCACAAATCATGGTTATATACATGTTATATTGGCCCCTGGTTTTATTTTGATTTTTACACCAGAACATCCAGGGAGGGTGTCCCCCACACAGTACAATGCCCCTGTGCCCCTCACGCATACTATGGGCCCTGGGCTGTGTGAAAAATGTGGGCACCCACCCAACTAATACATAGACATTGTAACAGAACCATGCTTACTACAGAGATATGATAATGGTATATGTAGAGTGTATGTATGAGTATACAGAAATAAGTACAGTGTATATGTGAGTATATAGATATATGTACTGTGTATGTGTGTATATAGATATATGTAATAGTGTATGTGGCTGTATATAGATATATCTACAGTGTACGTATGAGTATATAGATATATGTACAGTGTGTGTGTGTAGATATATGTACTGTACAATGTATGTGAGTATATAAATATAACCCATAAAATCCAGTTGCTGGGCTGTAGTGCACATAAGGACCATATGTATTTATAACATGAACACTGACATCTATATACTCACATACATCATACGCATAGCTATATACACACACTGTGCATCTATATACTCATACTGTACATACAGTATATCTATATACTCACATATACTGTACATATATCTATATAGACATACACTGTACATATAGTACATCTTTATACTCACATATACATTGTGCATATATCTATACACTTACACACTGTACACATTGCTATACACAAACAAATTACAAATGTTACCATACTTACGTGCTGGACAAGCTGGGGCCAGGATCCTGGCGGTTAATTTGGTTTCTTCTCCACTACTGCTGATGGATCTTCTTTGTGTCAGAGGGCAGAGTGAGGTTATCATTCACTGCCCCTCAAGTAGACAGAATTTGCTTGGGCATGTAGCAGAGTGTGACAGCAGAGATAAACTACATGGAGCTGGAGGTACACAAGCAGAGGGTAGTAGCAGCCCGATATGAAGGAGGAGGCAACGTCGGGTCATGCTCCTTACAGATCGCCCTGGCAATAGTGTCAGTACGCTATGAACACCAGTCTGAAGCTGGGCTTGCGGCGGTGAGTGGGCCTATCTGGGCCCTGGGCAAGGTGCTGAAGAAGCTGCATGGGTGCAGCTTAAAAGGAACAGTGGCCAGTTCCCTGGAGCTCCAGTAATGAGGTCTTCCATCTGAATTGATGGAAGCACTCATAGAGGCTCCCACCCTCTGAGAGCAGGCACAAGAGGGCATACCCACCCCCCTCCTTTGCACACCACTGTATCCACCTAATGTATTCAGTACTAGTGGGCACATGTGCCCAATAGCACAGTCCTTTCATACACAAATGATCGACTTCTGCGATTGTAGAGGTCAGCCAATCATAATCTGTAGCAATGAATTACAGTAGATGGATGCTAAGAGGGAACCGAACAAACACCAGGGGGTACAATAACAAGTATATATCAGCAATATCTAGATATAGGAGCATTTAAAAAAATATAAATGAAAAATTATAATCACTATAATTATAATTTCCTGTTTTTTTCATTATTCCCACATTGCTGTACAGTACATCCACACATATGTATACATATACATACATACATAAATATACATACACACGTAAGAAGGTTGAACATAATGTGGTCTATCATTGTACCTCATAGCTATCTACATCTTATCCTTTTTTTGTATATAGTTGTCAATTGTCATGTTTTGTGTGTGCTATGGGATGCACCCCTCCCCCCCAAACACACACACACATCCACACCTATTGACCATTAACATACATTACACACCATAATGCACACAATTGTGTGCTTGGGGCTAAAATCTGTTTTAAAAAGTTGCAATGTCTGATTGTGTGCCAGCTGTCATCATTTCAGTCTAGCAGAGGGAGCCAGAGGAGTTCAATTAGGGCCTGGGGAAGAAGAGAAGTGCAGTGTCAGAGATCCAGAGTAGGGTCTGTTACCAGAGCTCAAGGGTGGGGTGATAGGACCACCCAAGTAATGAAGTTCAGCCCAGACAGGTATAGAGAGGCTTCAGCAGGCAGAGCATTGTATGGCACTGATAGAAGAGTGCAACATGAGCCAGTGCAAGGGGGCAGATTGTGGAGCACATGTGACAGATGAGCAAGGCCTCAGAAGTGTCCTGCCAGACTCTCCACTGTAGCAAAGAGAGGTTCTGTCGCCCGATAGCAGCATCAATAAGTGTGGCCCTTGAGAGACGGCATAAGGTTAAAGGGGTTTTCCGGGAATAAACTTTTAATTTCCCAAAAACATGCCCTGGCATTACTAACATATATATAATATGATTTTATTACCTTTACCCATTATGGCCCATTTCCTTGATTTACAAACCAGTCACTTGATATCATTTCAACGGATCACATGTTCCCCCCATCTCCCCACCCCCGAGCTACACTGCCAGTTGACTCGATGTCAGTATTAAAAGTCAGGGAGGGGCTGCCTCTGTGTACGCGCATGCCCCCCTCCTCTGTCACATTTGCTGCCCAGCCCGGGACCATCTTTCCCTGCCTGCATTGCTGCCCCTCCACTGCCTCCTCCGTCTGCCTCCTCATATCGCCGCTACATACTAGCAATATGTACTAGCGCTATGTGTAATCAGATGTCGCTTTGTCTGCACAACTATGTGACAAGCGTGCAGACTGGGCGGCATCTGATTGCATATAGCAATAGTACATACTGCTAGTGTACTGTATATCAGCGATATCCAGCTCAAGGATGAGGAGGCAGGTGGAGGAGGTAGTTGAGGGGTGTCAATGCAGACAGGAAAAGGCAGTGCTGGGCTGGGCAGCAAGTGTGGACACAGGAATAGATACACATACACTGATGAGCAAAAGGGTAACAATGTTTAGAACTTTTGACTTTCATACTCCATTTCTCACCATCCACTACACCTTCAAATGTGAGACTACCATCATTTTATAGACAAGCATCTTGGATATCTCATACATAAATTGGACTGGCAACTATTTAGCATATGATTAGTTATGCAGATTATTGCAAGTATGGCCAGGGCATGTTACATAGCAACATAGTAACATAGTACATAAGGCCGAAAAAAGACATGTGTCCATCCAGTTCGGCCTGTCATCCTGCAAGTTGATCCAGAGGAAGGCAAAAAAAAAAACCCTGTGAGGTAGAAGCCAATTTTCCCCACTTTAGGGGAATAAAAAATTCCTTCCCGACTCCAATCAGGCAATCAGAATAACTCCCTGGATCAACGACCCCTCTCTAGTAGCTATAGCCTGTAATATTATTACACTCCAGAAATACATCCAGGCCCCTCTTGAATTCATTTATTGTACTCACCATCACCACCTCCTCAGGCAGAGAGTTCCATAGTCTCACTGCTCTTACCGTAAAGAATCCTCTTCTATGTTTGTGTACAAACCTTCTTTCCTCCAGACGCAGAGGATGTCCCCTCGTCACAGTCACAGTCCTGGGGATAAATAGATGATGGGATAGATCTCTGTACTGACCCCTGATATATTTATACATAGTAATTAGATCTCCCCTC
The DNA here is from genome assembly GCF_905171765.1 of Bufo bufo. NCBI lineage: Eukaryota > Metazoa > Chordata > Amphibia > Anura > Bufonidae > Bufo > Bufo bufo. The sequence continues at coordinate 593,184,362 of NC_053390.1, forward strand.
AGTCATTTTTTTTCTAAAGTGAATAACCCTAATTTTGATAATCTTTCAGGGTACTGTAGTTGCCCCATTCCAGTTATTACTTTAGTTGCCCTCCTCTGGACCCTCTCCAGCTCTGCTATGTCTGCCTTGTTCACAGGAGCCCAGAACTGTACACAGTACTCCATGTGTGGTCTGACTAATGATTTGTAAAGTGTTAGGACTATGTTCTTATCACGGGCATCTATGCCACTTCTGATGCAACCCATTATCTTATTGGCATTGGCAGCAGCTGCCTGACACTGGTTTTTGCAGCTTAGTTTGCTGTTTATTAAAATTCCTAGATCCTTTTCCATGTCAGGGTTACCAAGTGTTTTACCATTTAGTATGTACGGGTGACTTGCATTATTCCTTCACATGTGCATAACTTTACATTTGTCAGTGTTAAACCTCATCTGCCACTTATCTGCCCAAGCCTCCAATCTATCCAGATCCCTCTGTAGTAGTATACTGTCCTCTTCAGTGTTAATTACTTTACACAGTTTAGTGTCATCTGCGAAAATTGATACTTTACTATGCAAGCATTCTACAAGATCATTAATAAATATATTGAAGAGAATAGGGCCCAATACTGACCCCTGAGGTACTCCACTAGTGACAGTGACCCAATCTGAGTATGTACCGTTAATAACCACCCTCTGTTTTCTATCATTGAGCCAGTTACTTACCCACATACAGACGTATTCTCATTTTATATACTAACCTTTTGTGTGGTACAGTGTCAAATGCTTTGGAGAAGTCCAGATATACGACATCCATTGATTCGCCGCTGTCAAGTCTAGAACTTACCTCCTCATAGAAACTGATTAGATTAGTTTGGCATGACCGATCCCTCATGAAGCCATGCTGATATGGCGTTATTTGCTTATTTCTGTTAAGATGCTCTAAGATAGCATCTCTCAGAAAACCTTCAAACAGTTTACTCACAACAGATGTTAAAGGGCTTCTGTCACCCCCAAAACCCTTTTTTTTTTTTTTTTTGGGCTTGTTAAAATCCTTTTATAACGACTATTCCCTACATAGGGCTCTTACCTTTGGCTGTGGCTTAGACCGTGTTTAGATGTCCACCAACCTGCACGTCTGTTGTTCTGTTGGCTGTGGCTTCCTTAAAAAACTATCTTTTAAAATATGCAAATCACTTCACTATCAGCAAGTAGGGCGTCTACTTGCTGGTAGCCGCCGCAAAAAACCGCCCCCTCGTCCTGTTGATTGACAGGGCCAGCGAGCGCTCTCCTCCTCCGGCTGGTCCTGTCAGCATTTCAAATCCTGCACCTGTCTTCATTCGGCACAGGCGCTCTGAGAGAAGGAGGCTCGCCTCCTCAGCACTCCTTCAGTGCGCCTGCGCCGATGACGTCTTCTCTTTTAGAGACTCGATTTGCGATTCCAAACGGGTAATTTGCTCACATCTTGAACAAAGATATACACCCTCGAACGGCTGTTCCAGGACTGCATACATCATGCAAGATGCGCACTGGACTGCGTTGTCAATTGTGCAACACATACTAAATGGAAAATAAAAGTTTATTCCCAGAAAACCCATTTAAAATATTTCACAGACGGTAGTTATATTCTCCCTGTTATCAGAAGAGTCCCTATTGAATACAAATTTATCTGTTGCGCAAGTTCAAATGTTTATCTGTGTACTGCTAAATCATTCTCAGTAAAGCCGTTCCAGTGTTACTCAGTTGTCACAGTGACTTTGTCGCCATCGAAATGCACCCCTTACATAACCAATAAGCCTGCACTCTCTGAGAGAGAGAGACTGTAAATGAAACTCTAATTGCCTCAATGTTGAGTAAATGTCCTAGTCTGTGTCAGTCACTGCATATACAGGGCCCCAGTTCAACACAGAGGTCAAGGCCCAGTACTACCTGTAAGCACTAACCCCCTAACATACAGATTGCACGATTACATGCAGATAACACACATACCTTTCCGGTATACCCTGTAGCTATCTCAACCCCGTTGTGCTCTTCGTGATCCACTCTCCGCACACTCCCTTCCCTCTCCTCTTTTATTCTTCCTATACAGAGATCAACAACTGTAAAATTAAATCAGCAGTGTTTGCTTGTGATATACTTATGTTCTTTGATATTGTTCATAGTGATCTTACAAAGGGACCTTAAAACTTTAGATCTACTATATATGGATCAGTTTCCAGATTTTAAAATTAATGACTGACAGTCTTAAAGGGAACCTGTCACCGGGATTTTGTGTATAGAGCTGAGGACATGGGTTGCTAGATGGCGGCTAGCACATCCGCAATACCCAGTCCCCATAGCTCTGTGTGCTTTCATTGTGTGAAAAAACTATTTGATACATATGCAAATTAACCTGAGATGAGTCCTGTCCCTGAGATGAGTTAGGGACAGGACTCATCTCAGGTTAATTTGCATAAGTATCAAATGGTTTTTTTCACACAATAAAAACACACAGAGCTATGGGGACTGGGTATTGTGGATGTGCTAGCCGCCATCTAGCAACCCATGTCCTCAGCTCTATACACAAAATCCCGGTGACAGGTTCCCTTTAAGTTTTATACATAGAGAGCAGGTTTCTAAATTGCATAAAAACAATACATGCAATATACTTGAAAGTAGTAAAAGATCAGATAAAATATTTTACTTCTGTTTTGGACGTACAAGGCCTTATACACACGACCATGTATTTTAAGGTAGGCAAACCATGAATCTGCAAAATACTGATACTTGTGCATGCAACTTCTTTGTAGAGATTAATATTCTTGGCTGCAAAACAGACAAGACTAGAACATGTTCTATTCTTTGCGGAAAGGCCGCAAAGATGAAAACAGCTGTCACGGCGGACAGGATCTCAGATACACAGATAAACCAAGCAACAAGTTTCTAGGCGAGAAGCTGGGGTAAGGTCACATCCTAGCAAATCACTAACAGCTCTCCCTATACTGCTCAGCCCACATTCAGACCCTTAAGGTGAGAACAATGTGTCCTCGTGCCTGGGCTGCAAATATCCTAGAATCCCTGATATGGTGAAAGGGGAATAGGGCAGCCTGCTCCCTCAGAACCTGGAGGGGACAGACGAAACACAAACAGCCTAGACAGCAAACCACAAAAACAGAAACCAAACTTATCTTATCTGAGCCGGAACAGACATTCCTTCCTTCCTTGCTTCCAAGGCCAGACTGATTTCTATAACCCATACGGAACACTGGGATTGAATGTGATTTAAACCAATGACTCCACCCAGTGCACCTGAAGGGAGGAGGATCTAGCACGACTCCAAAACAAAACAAAAAACTAAACATGTGATGCTAATCTGGCCGACCTCCGCACATAGTCAGAGCAGGGCATGACAACAGCACACCGATGACTGAATTTTTGCAGCCCTATAGAAAGGAATGGATCCACAAGCAGCTAATTTAAAAAAAATATATATATATTTATTTCCACTTCTTTTGCTGTGGTCAAAAACTAAAAAAACAAAATAAAAAAATAAAGGTGCTTCCACTAACCCTGATTTGTAGAATAAATGTGTTGAAACTTACCTTCTTACCTAAAATAATATTGTCATTACTCAGGATTCCATTACTTGTTAAAATATTTGGAATATCGTGCAATATGTTTTCCATACAGTAATTTTAAGATGAAAAGAAAATGAACTGAAGTATACAGGGAAACTTCATATAATATCAATCAAATTAGTAAGAAATTTGGTATATCTGTAAATGATTTTCATTATTACTCTCAAAGGAGAAATGTGATATCTAGCACGTATTAAGGATTTGACAATTTATGAACACTTCTACAAATAGTTTCCTCTTGAAGAAAAAAAAATATATATCTCGAATTTACAGAATAATTAATTATTGGAAAAGACATTTAGAACTAACATCTTCCCCTGAAAGGGGAAAGCAATGATAAATGGAGTGGGTAATACTCATTCTTTAATTAAGTTAGAATTAAGAGGAAACAGCTTTTTGGATTCTAGGCATTTGATATTAAGTTGTACATGAGAGACTTACTCAAAGTAAACTTTGGGGGTCATTTATGATCAGAAATACACCTCTATTAGGCGTATTTCTGGTGCAGATTGCTACGTATAGGTTATTTGCGCCGCAATCTGCGACTTCTCCCCGCTCACACCAGGACTAAAAAAGTGGGCTTGGCGTGGGCGGGGAAGGGGACAGGCCAGCAGGTCTCTCTCATTCATCATTTTCTACATCTGTTTTAGGCATAGAAAATTATCTGAATGTAATCCTGCAAGGAATCTGTCTTACATTTAGAACTGGCACTGGATATGCCAAAGCTATGTAGAGGCCGGCACCTCTACATAACTTTGGCAGATCTATCGCCAACGCAGGGACTTATTAAGAACGGCGTCTAAAATGCTGGTCTTAATAAATGACCCCTTCACTCTTTAAAATGAACAGGTGCAAAGTCTATGGTCCCTTCTTTTTTGCCAAGAATAGTGTCACAGGCCACTCCCACCAGGAAATAATAACGGAAAGGCTTATACCACATATAGCGAAAGATCTGCCAAACATAGTCTGCATTCAGCATTGGTGCTTCTGTTGGGTGTTCATCAATACCTGAATGAAATTGTACTGGAAAATGAATAAACAATTTGCCAATATTGCATTGACCTCCACCATCACCAGATCTAACACCCTGTGACTTGTGCCCCTTGTGGTTATATATCAAGAACTCAGGGTATCTCTCGCCCCCAAATCTATTGGATATTTATGACGTCAAATGACACATCACTGAAAAAAGTGGAGTCATTATCCGAAGATAAGATTGAAAGCATCTGGACAGAATCGGACTACCGCCTAGACATATGTCATCTCACCAATGGAGCTCACATCAAACATTTGTAGTGTATGGATAAAACTCGGATAGATAGTGTGTCTCTTTTCACATTAATAAAGTTCTAACTGAGGTTAGAATTTTGCACCATTTTTGTTGAATCACCCAGTATGTTAGTGCTCATTACTTGTCTTCCCACCCTCTGTGTCTATATTTAGTATATATATGTAAGTAAAAGTAGGTCATCCTATTTAAGTAAGATTTGTTGAGCATTCTTTATTAATAGGGTTCCATTTATTCATTTGAAGATTATAGCAAAATGCTTTACAGTGTTTTAAAGGCCAGTTTTTAAATATGTATTGTCAAAAGTGATTAACTTGTTTCTAAATTCTTGAAAACATGGGTTCCCTGAATAGCCTATCATAATTATCTGAATGGTAGTGGTGACCCCCTCCACATTCTTTTGCTTCATTATCGTCTCCAAGCTCACTCTCTTCCTCTGGACATTGTATTGTGACATACAGTATTACGTCAGGAAATGTACTTTTATTATGAGTTATTATTTTGCATCCATGACAAGTTCGGACCATCATTATTTTGCTACTGATTATTTTCGATTGCTCCTGTATTCACAGATTACCTTTAAAGGCTATGTACAGCTTTGAGAGGTAGTTTTTTGATTATTGCATTGTACTCATTTTGAGCTACAAATAATTTTTTAAAATTGTTTTTTGTTAATATTTTTTTCTGTACAGAGTTGACATGCAGAGTTAACACCCTTTAGATTTTCTGTCTTTGCTCTCTGACATCCTAAACACTCATATGTGACAGACCAGCTCAATATTTTTAATAAAGGCCAATTGAAAAAAATATTTTTTGCCAAAAATTTGTAGCATGCAATCATAAAAAAAGCCTCCAATGGTGTACATAGCCTTTACGTCTAATATTTTCATATGCTGTGTTTTTGTATTGATCTTAAATCTACTAATCTAGGTTAGTTCTGCAAACTAAATGCCTTATGGGAAAAGTTTTGTTTAGTTTGTAACATGGTTCATTTTTATTTGTATATGCATTTTATATGTCTGTTTTTGGTGTATTTTCTTAGTGTTATTGTCACAGGTAATGGGGAGGAGATAACACCAAATGACACACAGAAGGAATAGACCGGAGTCTAGACCTCAAAGCTAAGGGAGGGACCGTGCCGCCAGTCTCTCCCATCTTCTCACCTCGGTCATGGGAGGGACCATGACAGTCATAGAACCTCTGGTAAACTATTCCACAAACAACTTCTACGCCTAGAGTGTCACCTAAGTTTACAGGGAGTGCAGAATTATTAGGCAAGTTGTATTTTTGAGGATTAATTTTATTATTGAACAACAACCATGTTCTCAATGAACCCAAAAAACTCATTAATATCAAAGCTGAATATTTTTGGAAGTAGTTTTTAGTTTGTTTTTAGTTTTAGCAATTTTAGGGGGATATCTGTGTGTGCAGGTGACTATTACTGTGCATAATTATTAGGCAACTTAACAAAAAACAAATATATACCCATTTCAATTATTTATTTTTACCAGTGAAACCAATATAACATCTCAACATTCACAAATATACATTTCTGACATTCAAAAACAAAACAAAAACAAATCAGTGACCAATATAGCCACCTTTCTTTGCAAGGACACTCAAAAGCCTGCCATCCATGGATTCTGTCAGTGTTTTGATCTGTTCACCATCAACATTGCGTGCAGCAGCAACCACAGCCTCCCAGACACTGTTCAGAGAGGTGTACTGTTTTCCCTCCTTGTAAAACTCACATTTGATGATGGACCACAGGTTCTCAATGGGGTTCAGATCAGGTGAACAAGGAGGCCATGTCATTAGATTTTCTTCTTTTATACCCTTTCTTGCCAGCCACGCTGTGGAGTACTTGGACGCGTGTGATGGAGCATTGTCCTGCATGAAAATCATGTTTTTCTTGAAGGATGCAGATTTCTTCCTGTACCACTGCTTGAAGAAGGTGTCTTCCAGAAACTGGCAGTAGGACTGGGAGTTGAGCTTGACTCCATCCTCAACCCGAAAAGGCCCCACAAGCTCATCTTTGATGATACCAGCCCAAACCAGTACTCCACCTCCACCTTGCTGGCGTCTGAGTCGGACTGGAGCTCTCTGCCCTTTACCAATCCAGCCACGGGCCCATCCATCTGGCCCATCAAGACTCACTCTCATTTCATCAGTCCATAAAACCTTAGAAAAATCAGTCTTGAGATATTTCTTGGCCCAGTCTTGACGTTTCAGCTTGTGTGTCTTGTTCAGTGGTGGTCGTCTTTCAGCCTTTCTTACCTTGGCCATGTCTCTGAGTATTGCACACCTTGTGCTTTTGGGCACTCCAGTGATGTTGCAGCTCTGAAATATGGCCAAACTGGTGGCAAGTGGCATCTTGGCAGCTGCACGCTCGACTTTTCTCAGTTCATGGGCAGTTATTTTGCGCCTTGGTTTTTCCACACGCTTCTTGCGACCCTGTTGACTATTTTGAATGAAACGCTTGATTGTTCGATGATCACGCTTCAGAAGCTTTGCAATTTTTTAGAGTGCTGCATCCCTCTGCAAGATATCTCACTATTTTTGACTTTTCTGAGCCTGTCAAGTCCTTCTTTTGACCCATTTTGCCAAAGTAAAGGAAGTTGCCTAATAATTATGCACACCTAATATAGGGTGTTGATGTCATTAGACCACACCCCTTCTCATTACAGAGATGCACATCACCTAATATGCTTAATTGGTAGTAGGCTTTCGAGCCTATACAGCTTGGAGTAAGACAACATGCATAAAGAGGATGATGTGGTCAAAATACTCATTTGCCTAATAATTCTGCACGCAGTGTAGACACTGCCACTAAGGCAATCTTGTTGATATCTGTTTTTCAGAATGTTGTTTGTTTGTTGTGAAAAATGAGAATCTTTCAATAAAAATAATGTTAAGCAAAAATGTATTCAGTTTTACAATTTGTAAACTTCACGTTATTCCTTTAGAACCACTTTTGTACACACACCAAATCAATATTCAGGAAGGTAGGGAACTGATCTCCTTCCTCCAGTACTATTATGTTAGATTTAAATGGATAATTATACAAATTATTTAGTTTATTGGATCCCTATATATCAGACAACTGACCCCTATGATAAAATATAGCTATTATTCTACAGGGTGGGCCATTTATATGGATACACCTTAATAAAATGGGAATGGTTGGTGATATTAACTTCCTGTTTGTGGCACATTAGTATATGTGAGGGGGGAAACTTTTCAAGATGGGTGGTGACCATGGCGGCCATTTTGAAGTCGGCCATTTTGAATCCAACTTTTGTTTTTTCAATAGGAAGAGGGTCATTTGACACATCAAACTTATTGGGAATTTCACAAGAAAAACAATGGTGTGCTTGGTTTTAACGTAACTTTATTCTTTCATGAGTTATTTACAAGTTTCTGACCACTTATAAAATGTGTTCAATGTGCTGCCCATTGTGTTGGATTGTCAATGCAACCCTTTTCTCCCACTCTTCACACACTGATAGCAACACCGCAGGAGAAATGCTAGCACAGGCTTCCAGTATCCGTAGTTTCAGGTGCTGCACATCTCGTATCTTCACAGCATAGACGATTGCCTTCAGATGATACGAGATGTGCAGCACCTGAAACTACGGATACTGGAAGCCTGTGCTAGCATTTCTCCTGCGGTGTTGCTATCAGTGTGTGAAGAGTGGGGGAAAAGGGTTGCATTGACAATCCAACACAATGGGCAGCACATTGAACACATTTTGTAAGTGGTCAGAAACTTGTAAATAACTCATGAAAGAATAAAGTTACGTTAAAACCAAGCACACCATTGTTTTTCTTGTGAAATTCCCAATAAGTTTGATGTGTCAAATGACCCTCTTCCTATTAAAAAAACTAAAGTTGGATTCAAAATGGCCGACTTCAAAATGGCCGCCATGGTCACCACCCATCTTGAAAAGTTTCCCCCCCTCACATATACTAATGTTCCACAAACAGGAAGTTAATATCACCAACCATTCCCATTTTATTAAGGTGCATCCATATAAATGGCCCACCCTGTACATACAATGAAAAGAAAATCCCTGAAATAAAAGTGAAATACCTTCACCAAATATAGATGCTCAATTGCATAGATGCCAATTTCTGACACTTTTCATAATTTAGTGATGCCCCAGAAACTGCTTTAGGAATGTTTAACCATTGTGTCATTTTTGATCTAACCAGGGCTCTAGATGAAGTAAAGGCCATCATTAATTCTATAAACACTGAAAAATGTCCCAGTTTAACTGCACATGTAAGACATTATTTAGCTAAAAAATATACTTTTTGCTCAAAGTAAAAATATATAAATCCACATAAAGATTTACCAATCCACATCTTGATTCTTAACATGCAAACAGGATAAGGGATAACTATTATATTGGTGGAGGTCCTACTGCTGGAACTGCCACCGATCAAGAGAATGGGGTTTCATACCCCCTGCAGCCCCTCTCAAATGAACAGAGTGGTCGGTCGCACATTCACCTGGCTGCTCCATTTGTTTCTATGGGAGTTCTGGACATAGCCGAATATAGCACTCGACTATCTCCAGAATATCTGCAGAATTCCCATAGAAATTTAGCAGCCACATGCATTCCCAACAAGCTGCTCCATTCATTTCAGAGGGGCTACAGAGAGTAGGGGTTCCCCATTCTAGTGATCAATGAGGACCCCTATCAATCTAATAGTTATACCCTATGCTGTGGATTGAAGATAACTTCAAACAACCAAAATACCCCTTTAACTAAACAATAGTAACAAACTTTTAGTAGACTTTTTATATGACTTTCAATGACTTTTGTGCTGTGATATCATGAGTTTTCAAAAAGCCTTTTGGCTATAAATACCCTATTTGCGTTTAGCTATCAAATAGTATTCACTCATACTACAAACCGGATTCCAAAAAAGTTGGGACACTAAACAAATTGTGAATAAAAACTGAATGCAATGATGTGGAGATGGTAAATGTAAATATTTTATTTGTAATAGAACGTAGATGACAGATCAAACGTTTAATCCGAGTAAATGTATCATTTTAAAGGAAAAATATGTTGATTCCAATTTTCACGGTGTCAACAAATCCCAAAAAAGTTGGGACAAGTAGCAATAAGAGGCTGGAAAAAGTAAATTTGAGCATAACAAAGAGCTGGAAGACCAATTAACACTAATTAGGTCAATTGGCAACATGATTGGGTATAAAAAGAGCTTCTCAGAAGCCAAGATGGGTAGAGGATCACCAATTCCCACAATGTTGCGCAGAAAGATAGTGGAGCAATATCAGAAAGGTGTTACCCAGCGAAAAATTGCAAAGACTTTGCATCTATCATCATCAACTGTGCATAACATCATCCAAAGATTCAGAGAATCTGGAACAATCTCTGTGCGTAAGGGTCAAGGCCGTAAAACCATACTGGATGCCCGTGATCTCCGGACCCTTAAACGACACTGCACCACAAACAGGAATGCTACTGTAAAGGAAATCACAGAATGGGCTCAGGAATACTTCCAGAAACCATTGTCAGTGAACATAATCCACCGTGCCATCCGCCGTTGCCAGCTGAAACTCTACAGTGCAAAGAAGAAGCCATTTCTAAGCAAGATCCACAAGCTCAGGCGTTTTCACTGGGCCAGGGATCATTTAAAATGGAGTGTGGCAAAATGGAAGACTGTTCTGTGGTCAGACGAGTCACGATTCGAAGTTCTTTTTGGAAATCTGAGACGCCATGTCATCCGGACCAAAGAGGACAAGGACAACCCAAGTTGTTATCAACGCTCAGTTCAGAAGCCTGCATCTCTGATGGTATGGGGTTGCATGAGTGCGTGTGGCATGGGCAGCTTGCATGTCTGGAAAGGCACCATCAATGCAGAAAAATATATTCAGGTTCTAGAACAACATATGCTCCCATCCAGACCTCATCTCTTTCAGGGAAGACCCTGCATTTTTCAACAAGATAATGCCAGACCACATTCTGCATCAATCACAACATCATGGCTGCGTAGGAGAAGGATCCGAGTACTGAAATGGCCAGTCTGCAGTCCAGATCTTTCACCTATAGAGAACATTTGGCGCATCATAAAGAGGAAGGTGCAACAAAAAAGGCCCAAGACGATTGAACAGTTAGAGGCCTGTATTAGACAAGAATGGGAGAGCATTCCTATTTCTAAACTTGAGAAACTGGTCTCCTCGGTCCCCAGACGTCTGTTGAGTGTTGTAAGAAGAAGGGGAGATGCCACACAGTGGTAAAAATGGCCTTGTCCCAACTTTTTGGGGATTTGTTGACACCATGATATTCTGATTCAACATATTTTTCCCTTAAAATGGTACATTTTCTCAGTTTAAACTTTTGTTCCGTGATTTATGTTCTATTCTGAATAAAATATTAGAAGTTGGCACCTCCACATCATTGCATTCAGTTTTTATTCACGATTTGTATAGTGTCCCAACTTTTTTGGAATCCGGTTTGTACTAATCTCACAGAATTAAAGTCAATTGAACAGAAAATCTGGTGGAAACATGGAATATATAAACTAGGCCAGGTATGGGAAGAGGGGGACATAATTCCCTATGAAGAACTCAAAGAAAAATATCAACTGAAAAATATAGAGTTGAGTTTTTTTTTATTTACAGCTAAAACAAGCATTGAATAAGATGTTAGGAAAAGGTACACAAATAATTGTCCTACCGCAGCTTTTAGTTAATATCACTAAATTAATATCAGGTAGGAAACTGGTTTCAAGAATATATCAATGCCTGTTACACCAAAAGACCAAGAGAAGAGCAGTTGATAGTCTAATACATAAATGGCAAAAGGTCTTGAATTTTCAACGGGCAGATTTTTGGGAAATGGCTATACAGGCAAAAAACAAGGTTTCAAGGAACTTTTCCCATAGAATTACTCAATTTAATATATTGTATCGTCTTTACTACTCTCCCAAGATGTTAATAAAGTGTTACAAATCTAAAGTCTTTACTTGTCAAAAATGTGGAGAGATAGGAGCAGACAATATACATATATTATGGACATGCGTAAAAATTCAAGAGTACTGGGTAAAGGTTAATGAAAAAATTGAGGAATAACATCGGTTTAAAGTTCCTAGGCATTTTGAAAAATGTATTTTGGGGGTGATGGATGGAGTGGAGGCTCCCCAACATAGAGAGATAGCATCTAAACTCTTATTCCAGGCCAGGAAATGCATTGTTGGACACTAAGGGGGGGGGGGGGGAGTGTTGTCCCACGGTTAAAGAATGAGAGAATTCCACTAGAGTGTTGCTTGTCAGAGAGGAATTTCATCTGGTAGGGATTATGAAAAAACATAGATTTGCCAGAAATGGTTAAATAAAAACTGAGTTATGGGAGGGAGAGTCAGGACCAGGGGAGGTGGGGAGACAGTATGAGGAGGAGGTTCGGAACGGGGAAGAGGAGAATTAATACTCTTTTCCTTTTCTATTTTATTTTTTTCTTCTTTCTTTTCTTCTCATTTTTGAGAAGGCGCAAGTGGCGGGCAAAGGGGGGGGGGGGGGGTTGGAAAATTGTATAGAAATGTAAGAAAAAATTGACTGTTGAAGAATTTTTGTAATGGTTGTAAAAATGTAATAAAGATTTATATATATAAAAAAAGAATACCCCTTTAACTAAACAATAGTAACAAACTTTTAGTTGACTTTTTAAATGACTTTCAATGGCTTTTGTGTTGTGATATCATGAGTTTTCAAAAAGCCTTTTGGCTATAAATACCCTATTTGCATTTTGCTATCAAATAGTATTCACTCATACTACTAATCTTTTATTTTAATCAATCTAAGTAGTTTCCATTAAAACCGGAACTGTTAAATGCAATGTTGATATTAAATTGCATAAAAGAGTTAAAAGGTTGAGATGCTTCAATATATTGTGTAACATTTAATATTAAAAACATGTATACCACATGAGGCTAATTAATCAAACAAAATTTGGTAACCCAACAGACATTTTTTAAAATAGCTGCGTCAATGGGAGCAGCAGATAGGTCTATTTGGATATAGCGAATATATTCACAGGAGACGTCACAAAAAATTAATAAAAGTAAAAAAATTAAAAATTAAAAACTGAATAAAAAATAAATGAACCTTAGATGTTACAAAATATGGGACTACAGGGTTATGTAGTCTTGCGGACTCCTGCGAACATAGGTGTACAGTCGTGGCCAAAAGTTTTGAGAATTACATAAATATTGGAAATTGGAAAAGTTGCTGCTTAAGTTTTTATAATAGCAATTTGCATATACTCCAAAATGTTATAAAGAGTGATCAGATGAATTGCATAGTCCTTCTTTGCCATGAAAATTAACTTAATCCCAGAAAAAACTTTCCACTGCATTTCATTGCTGTCATTAAAGGACCTGCTGAGGTCATTTCAGTAATCGTTTTGTTAACTCAGGTGAGAATGTTGATGAGCACAAGGCTGGAGATCATTATGTCAGGCTGATTGGGTTAAAATGTCAGACTTGACATATTAAAAGGAGGGTGATGCTTTAAATCATTGTTCTTCCATTGTTAACCATGGTGACCTGCAAAGAAACGTGTGCAGCCATCATTGCGTTGCATAAAAATGGCTTCACAGGCAAGGATATTGTGGCTACTAAGATTGCACCTCAATCAACAATTTATAGGATCATCAAGAACTTCAAGGAAAGAGGTTCAATTCTTGTTAAGAAGGCCAAGAAAGTCTAGCAAGCGCCAGGATCGTCTCCTAAAGAGGATTCAGCTGCGGGATCGGAGTGCCACCAGTGCAGAGCTTGCTCAGGAATAGCAGCAGGCAGGTGTGAGCGCATCTGCATGCACAATGAGGCAAAGAATTTTGGAAGATGGCTTGGTGTCAAGAAGGCCAGCAAAGAAGCCACTTCTCTCCAAAAAAAACATCAGGGACAGATTGATCTTCTGAAGAAAGTATGGTGAATGGACTGCTGAGGACTGGGGCAAAGTCATATTCTCCGATGAAGCCTCTTTCCGATTGTTTGGGGCATCTGGAAAAAGGTTTGTCCGGAGAAGAAAAGGTGAGCGCTACCATCAGTCCTGTGTCATGCCAACAGTAAAGCATCCTGAGACCATTCATGTGTGGGGTTGCTTCTCATCCAAGGGAGTGGGCTCACTCACAATTTTGCCCAAAAACACAGCCATGAATAAAGAATGGTACCAAAACACCCTCCAACAGCAACTTCTTCCAACAATCCAACAACAGTTTGGTGAAGAACAATGCATTTTCCAGCACGATGGAGCACCGTGCCATAAGGCAAAAGTGATAACTAAGTGGCTCGGGGACCAAAACGTTGACATTTTGGGTCCATGGCCTGGAAACTCCCCAGATCTTAATCCCATTGAGAACTTGTGGTCAATCCTCAAGAGGCGGGTGGACAAACAAAAACCCACTAATTCTGACAAACTCCAAGAAGTGATTATGAAAGAATGGGTTGCTATCAGTCCGGAATTGGCCCAGAAGTTGATTGAGAGCATGCCCAGTCGAATTGCAGAGGTCCTGAAAAAGAAGGGCCAACACTGCAAATACTGACTCTTTGCATAAATGTCTTGTATATGTCGATAAAAGCCTTTGAAACGTATGAAGTGCGTGTAATTATATTTCACTACATCACAGAAACAACTGAAACAAAGATCTAAAAGCAGTTTAGCAGCAAACTTTGTGAAAACTAATATTTGTGTCATTCTCAAAACTTTTGGCCACGACTGTAGATAAAGTTCAATTCTTCTATTGTACCCCAATAGATCTCCTATATATGGAGGTTATGTCCAGTCACTAATGTATTACTGTGGGAGATATGGTGAGTCCAGTTGTTGGATATTGAAGGAAATATGGGGTTAATGAGTCTGTTACATCTCTTGTGATCCAATGTACCTTACTGGATCTTTTAGCATTTAAAAAACCTTATATATACTTCAACAAATGTTTCTCCTTGTCCCGCAAGGTGTTAGTTTGGGTTTACTGTATTCCCGGCGTCTTCCTCTACCGCCATGGTTCGGCGTTCTGGGGCGGTATTCACTGTCTCAGCCTGAGGCTTGTCTCGCAGTCTGCAAGTTACTTCCGCGTAGTAGGTCACGTGTAGGTGATCTGTTTGTGAGCCGGAACTCAAATCCTTTTGGACCGCTAGTAACTAGCCGGTAATAGTGCACCTAAAGGATTTGAGATTGTTTGATGAATTAGCCTCATGTGGTATACATGTTTTTAATATTAAATGTTTTTTAATACATATATGTTTCAGCGCACAATCTATTGAAGCATCTCAACCTTTTAACTCTTTTATGCAATTTATTACCAACATTCCATTTAACAGTTCCGGGTGATAGAGTGCCTGTTCCATTATACACATATCCAAATTTACCCTTTGAAAGAACTGTGGGCCAGTCCTGGTACATAAGCACCTAGGTCCATTAGTTGAGTGGGGTGAGCCGCTATCAAATCTATTTCTTAAAACTTGATAAGGGTCCGACCCAAATCGCTAGTGCCTCAATCGCCTAAAAAAATCTGTGTCCATCGTACTTTTTCTTGATGTTCCTCAAGCGAATCGCCCAAAAATTTGAATTCTTTCTAACCTAAACTTTCCTGAAAACTCAAATTCCCAATTTTTAGAATCGATTCACTCTTCTTTGTTGGGTACATTAGTAATAGATATCAGCAAATTTCTTGAAATTCATTTCAGGTCCTATTCTAACAAATTAGTCAGAAGATTAAATTCCACCAAAAACGAAATTGCTCAGATCTGGAAATCAGGAAAGCCTTAACCCCTCTTTCCCGCTACCCCATTGAGCGAGGAGAGTGGGGTCTGGAGCAGATTCTCCAATTGCACCATTATAAAACCATAAAATAACATTTCTTGACTTTTATATCTCAGGTTGAGATCACACTTCAGTTACTTGGTCAGGTATTTCGATCTGTTATTGCGAGCCAAAACCAGGTGTGGGTCAAAAACACAAAATAGTTGCAAATCAACTCATTTTTTATGATTTCTCAGTAGGCTTCACTGCTGGTTTTGGTTCACAATTACTGAGTGTGAACTTAGCCTAAGGGCTCATGCACATTTTTGTATTGTATGTATTTTGTGGTCCGCAAAACACGGATCAGCAAAAAATATGGATGAGGTCCGTGTGCATTCCATATTTGACGGAATAGAACAGCTGGCCCCTAATAGAACGGTCCTATCCTTGTTCGTAATAATAGGACATGTTCTATTTTTTTGCGGAACGGACATACAGACATATGGAAACAGAATTTACAGGGAGTAACCTCCATTTTTGCAGACCCATTGAAATGAACAATTCTGCATACAGTCTGCAAAAAAACAGAACGGACACAGAAAGAAAGAAAGTTCATGTGCATGAGCCCTAACTTATATATATTAGGACTGAGTAAGCACAGATTCTGCAATAAAGCTCACACACCCTGCTGCACTGCTGCACTATTCATTACAGGAAAGAAGCATGTGTCTCTAATATGGTCATACATAACAATAAAAAAAACAATGTTTTAAAAAATACACATTAACACATTAATTATCTGCTATAAATGTAGTTGCAATTAATGAAGCAGAAACATTCCCTTAAAAATCACTAAACTCTCAGCATGTTGCATGCCCAAAATGTAAAATGCTTGTCAGTGACAGCACAGTTGATTATTCTTTCCTTACAGTAGAATCATTTAAGTTTTATAATTCCAAACTAAAATTTAATTAGTACAGTATATGCCAAGAAGTTCCCATGGAAATATGGGTAGTTTAACAATAACCTTTAAAGATGTGTTGAAATTAAATCTTCAGTGTAATACAGAAATACTATGTTTTATATAGTATTTAAGCTTAAGGGCTCATTCACACGGCCGTTGCACCTCCATTGCCACATTGTGGCCCGCATACGGCGGATCCGCAATACAGGGGGCACCGGCCGTGTGCATTCCGCATCACGGATGCGGACCCATTCACTTGAATGGGTTCGCAAATCCGGAGATGCAGTGCAGAACGGAACCACGGAACCCTATGGAAGCCCTACGGAGTGCTTCCGCGGGTTCCGTTCCGTGCCTCCGCACCGCAAAAAGATTGAACTTGCTCTATTTTTTTTGCGTAACGGATGGATCGCGGACACCATTCAAGTGAATGGGTTCGCAATCCGCATGCGGCAGCCCAATGGCCAGTGCCTGTGCATTGCGGACCGCAATTTGCGGTCCACAGCACAGTCACGGAGGGGCAACAGTCGTGTGAACAAGCCCTTAAAGGGACACTGACATTTCTTTCTTTTTTTTAGTGCACACAATAATAACTAGTGAGTGAAAAATTTGATTTGGCTGCCAAAATGAGAAACAAACTCAGTAAAAAAAAAACTTTTTCTGGTAAAAGTGTCCTTTAAAATTAAGGCTGCATCTACACTTTTTGTCATACCACAAGATTGACTTTAGCTATTAAGTGACAGCTGCTGTCCACAGAACTGCACCAAGTTTTGTGGAACTTGTGTTACTTTGGACAACAATTGTAGCTCAGTAGTTAATATTGAAAAATGATAAAACTTTCTTCAAAAAGTCTGTGTGTAACCTCAGCTTAAAGGGAATTATGAAAATGAAAATACTTAAATATTACTTTATTTTAAATATGTTCCCAAATACCTTTCATTAGTTATAATAACTCATTTTGTCTAGGGAGCAATCATCAGGAGTAATAAAATGGCCGCCGTCCTATTAGTACACATAAAACCTGTCCTAATCACACAGCAGGACAAGTTACTTCACAACACTAAGCTAAAGAGCTGCATCATCCTCCTCTCTGCTCTGCTTGTCAGGGATCATAATCCTGAACACAGCTGAATTTCTGGGAAATGGCTGAATTTATTATAATGTCTTTTTTTCTTAATTCCGGGGGAGAACCCCTTTAACCAGTTTTGAGGAGCCATCAACTGTCCCTTATTGACATATTAAGGGTGGGTTAATATGTGAAAAGTTTCTTGAATAGTTAAGGTGATTAGTATTGAGCGCGAATATTCGAATTACGAATATTTATCGCGAATATCGCAACTTCAAGAATTCGCGAATATTTAGAATATAGTGCTATATATTTGTTTATCGAATATTCTTAATTTTTTTTTTACTAGAAAAATCGGCAAGGTAATGATCGAGTTATATGCGAATATTACGCAATCAATGCAGGCGTGAGTCAAAAACAAATATATAGCACTATATTGAATATAGTGCTATATATTAGTTTTTTTAGAATATTTGTCATTTTTTTCCATCTGAAGTCATGATTCCTCCCTTGTCAAGCAACTTAGGCAGGGAGGAATCATGACTTCAGATGGAAAAAAAATTCCGAATATTCGTTTTTTAGAATATTCGTCAATGACGAATATTCAAAAAATTTAACATATAGCACTATATTCGATATGGTGCTATACATACATTTTTTTGAATATTCGTCACATCTGAAGTCATGATTCCTCCCTGCTTAAGTTTCTTGACAAGTAACTTAAGCAAGGAGGAATCATAACTTCAGATGGAAAAAAAATGACGAATATTCTAAAAAACTAATATATAGCACTATATTCAATATAGTGCTATATCTTCGTTTTTGACCCACGCCTGTATTGATCGCGTAATATTCGCATATTACTGGAACATTACCGTGCCGATTTTTCAAGTAAAAGTTTAGAATATAACGAATATTCAAATTCGCAAATATCCGCCGAATATTCTACAAAATATTAGCAAAATATAGAAAATTTGAATATGACCCCTGCAGCTCATCACTAAAGGTGATCAATATGAGAAAACCCATGCAAATACATTAACACAAACAAAACACATGCATATTATTTAGCAAAGAGAACTATTGAGATATACCTCAAAGAACCTTGGTACTTTGATGCTTTTCATGTGTGATCTAATTGTTACTTCCTGTGCCTGTGCTATCAATATTCAATACCTTTCTCTGATGCTGCTGATTCTTTGTCATTATGATTTAATAATCTGCAGGATGTCAGTAACAACTCTTTTTCATACAGGGTTTTCTACACATGCAGCACCGGACCTCTGATGGCATGTCTACATAAAAGCAGATAACCTGACCATTACACTTGTCTTTATGACCTGTTGAGAGCTATGTCCACCTTCATATACCTTTGTGACAAACAGAATTTATTTAAAAAAAGGCATTTTTTATGCCTAAAACCCAAATCCAAACAAAGGCGTACACTCAAAAACAATGCATAAGTGTCTACAGTAGCATTTGTGTTAATTATAAT
The DNA here is from genome assembly GCF_905171765.1 of Bufo bufo. Classification (NCBI taxonomy): domain Eukaryota; kingdom Metazoa; phylum Chordata; class Amphibia; order Anura; family Bufonidae; genus Bufo; species Bufo bufo. The sequence continues at coordinate 593,203,541 of NC_053390.1, forward strand.
ATCCTCATATAGACAGTTTGCAATAGTCTCGGAAGCAGCTGTCAATGAAAGAACAGCAGTATCTGAAAATAACAGGGTTATAGAGTGCCTGATAAATTCAGCATAGAAAATTGAGTGCCACACTACTTAACCACTTAAGGACCACAGGTTTATACCCCCCTAAAGACCAGGTCCTTTTTTACAAATCGGCACTCCACAAGTTTAGCGGTTTATTGCTTGGTCATGCAACTTACCACTCAAATGAATTTTACCTCCTTTTCTTCTCACTAATAGAGCTTTCATTTGGTGGTATTTCATTGCTGCTGACATTTTTACTTTTTTTGTTATTAATCGAAATTTAACGATTTTTTTGCAAAAAAATGACATTTTTCACTTTCAGTTGTAAAATTTTGCAAAAAAAAGACATCCATATATAAATTTTGCTCTAAACTTATTGTTCTACATGTCTTTGATAAAAAAAAAATGTTTGGGTAAAAAAAAAATGGTTTGGGTAAAAGTTATAGCGTTTACAAACTATGGTACAAAAATATGAATTTCCGCTTTTTGAAGCAGCTCTGACTTTCTGAGCACCTGTCATGTTTCCTGAGGTTCTACAATGCCCAGACAGTACAAACACCCCACAAATGACCCCATTTCGGAAAGTAGACACCCTAAGGTATTCGCTGATGGGCATAGTGAGTTCATAGAACTTTTTATTTTTTGTCACAAGTTAGCGGAAAATGATGATTTATTTATTTATTTATTTTTTTTCTTACAAAGTCTCATATTCCACTAACTTGTGACAAAAAATAAAAACTTCCATGAACTCACTATGCCCATCAGCGAATACCTTGGGATGTCTTCTTTCCAAAATGGGGTCACTTGTGGGGTAGTTATACTGCCCTGGCATTCTAGGGGCCCAAATGTGTGGTAAGGAGTTTGAAATCAAATTCGGTAAAAAATGGCCAGTGAAATCCGAAAGGTGCTCTTTGGAATATGGGCCCCTTTGCCCACCTAGGCTGCAAAAAAGTGTCACACATCTGGTATCTCCGTATTCAGGAGAAGTTGGGGAATGTGTTTTGGGGTGTCATTTTACATATACCCATGCTGGGTGAGAGAAATATCTTGGTCAAATGCCAACTTTGTATAAAAAAATGGTAAAAGCAGGGCTTTAAGTATCCGGTGTATGAGTATTTCCACCATCAGGATCTGCTCATACTGGCAGGAGTTCGGTAAAGGCCTAGGGATTACTAGGAGGTCACCATTCCTCTTCCTTAGCTTTTGAGGCCTAGATTGTTGTCTATTCATTGTGGTGTGTATTTGGTGTTTTACCTTCCCCTTAACCTGTGACAATATGAAACCCTGCTATATATGAAAAATTCAACGCTACTACATATCACTCCCTTCAATTGATAATACACTCAGCATTGCTACACGACACCTTATTATGTATGACACATTCAGCACTGCTACATATGACACCCTACATATGTAGCATATGTATATGATACAGTCAGCCCTGGTACATATGAAACTGTCAGCCCTGGTACATATGACAGTTAGCCCTGCTACATATGACTTTATATGACACAGTCAGCACAACTACATATGACATAGTCAGCCATGCTACATACGACACCCTGCTATATATATCACATTCAGTCCTGCTACATATGACACCCTGCTATATATGACACAGTAGGCCCTGCTGAATGACACTGTTATATTTGACAAATTTAGCCCTACCACATATGACACCCTTCTATAGATAACACTAGTGTTCAGCGAAGCAAAGCATTCAAAGTGGAATTCAGTCCGCAACAAATCCAAATTTCCTCGCTCTTCGTGGTAATGAATCAAGTTTTCCTAAAATGGAGACTGCACGTGGTACAAATCGAAAGTAAGATGCTGGCAATGTGAGATCACCCATAATGCCATGTAGGCAGCCTATCCTCAGATAGCCATCCCCTGTGATGTCACAGCCCTATAAAACCCTCATTCTGAGCAGTCTCTTCCTTTGTCCTGTGAGCTGAGCATAGGGACAGTGTTGCTAAAAATGATTTATAGAAGAATATTGGAGAGGGAGAGTGCAGGGAGAGTGCAGGGAGAGTGCAGGGAGAGTGCAGGGAGAGTGAAGAAAGAGTGCAGAGAGACTGCAGGGAGACTTATTCTTTATCAGTTTTATTTATTCCTACATTTACTTTTTCCTACATCAGCGCTAAGATATGTAATTCAATACCAATAAGATGGAAGCCTTTATTATTTCACTGCCAATGTGCCAACTAATACCATCCAGTCTGTACCCCTTGGGGGGCCAGGTCTTAATGATCCTTATCATAGTAACATAGTACATAAAGCCGAAAAAAGACATCTGTCCATCCAGTTCAGCCTGTCATCCTGCAAGTTGATCCAGAGGAAGGCAAAAAAAAAAAACTGTGAGGTAGAAACCAATTTTACCCACTTTAGGGGAATAAAAAATTCCTTCCCGACTCCAATCAGGCAATCAGAATAACTCCCTGGATCAACGACCCCTCTCTAGTAGCTATAGCCTGAAATATTATTACACTCCAGAAATACATCCAGGCCCCTCTTGAATTCCTTTATTGTACTCACCATCACCACCTCCTCAGGCAGAGAGTTCCATAGTCTCACTGCTCTTACCGTAAAGAATCCTTTTCTATGTTTGTGTACAAACCTTCTTTCCTCCAGACGCAGAGGATGTCCCCTCGTCACTGTCCTGGGAATAAATAGATGATGGGATAGATCTCTGTACTGACCCCTGATATATTTATACATAGTAATTAGATCTCCCCTCAGTCGTTTTTTTTCTAAAGTGAATAACCCTAATTTTGATAATCTTTCAGGATACTGTAGTTGCCCCATTCCAGTTATTACTTTAGTTGACCTCCTCTGGACCCTCTCCAGCTCTGCTGTGTCTGCCTTGTTCACAGGAGCCCAGAACTGTATACAGTACTCCATGTGTGGTCTGACTAGTGATTCGTAAAGTGGTAGGACTAAGTTCTCATCACGGGCATCTATGCCCCTTTTGATGCAACCCATTATCTTATTGGCCTTGGCAGCAGCTGCCTGACACTGGTTTTTGCAGCTTAGTTTGCTGTTTATTAAAATTCCTAGATCCTTTTCCATGTCAGTGTTACCAAGTGCTTTACCATTTAGTATGTACGGGTGACTTGCATTATTCCTTCCCATGTGCATAACTTTACATTTGTCAGTGTTAAACCTCATCTGCCACTTATCTGCCCAAGCCTCTAATCTATCCAGATCCCTCTGTAGTAATATACTGTCCTCTTCAGTGTTAATTACTTTACACAGTTTAGTGTCATCTGCAAAAATTGATATTTTACTATGCAAGCCTTCTACAAGGTCATTAATACATACAGTACAAACCAAAAGTTTGGACACACCTTTCTCATTCAAAGAGTTTTCTTTATTTTCATGACTATGAAAATTGTAGATTCACACTGAAGGCATCAAAACTTTGAATTAACACATGTGGAATTATATACATAACAAACAAGTGTGAAACAACTGAAAATATGTCATATTCTAGGTTCTTCAAAGTAGCCACCTTTTGCTTTGATTACTGCTTTGCACACTCTTGGCATTCTATTGATGAGCTTCAAGAGGTAGTCCCCTGAAATGGTTTTCACTTCACAGGTGTGCCCTGTCAGGTTTAATAAGTGGGATTTCTTGCCTTATAAATGGAGTAGGGACCATCAGTTGTGTTGAGGAGAAGTCAGGTGGATACACAGCTGATAGTCCTACTGAATAGACTGTTAGAATTTGTATTATGGCAAGAAAAAAGCAGCTAAGTAAAGAAAAACGAGTGGCCATCATTACTTTAAGAAATGAAGGTCAGTCAGTCAGCCGAAAAATTGGGAAAACTTTGAAAGTAAGGGCTATTTGACCATGAAGGAGAGTGATGGGGTGCTGCGCCAGATGACCTGGCCTCCACAGTCACCGGACCTGAACCCAATCGAGATGGTTTGGGGTGAGCTGGACCGCAGAGTGAAGGCAAAAGGGCCAACAAGTGCTAAGCATCTCTGGGAACTCCTTCAAGACTGTTGGAAGACCATTTCAGGGGACTACCTCTTGAAGCTCATCAAGAGAATGCCAAGAGTGTGCAAAGCAGTAATCAAAGCAAAAGGTGGCTACTTTGAAGAACCTAGAATATGACATATTTTCAGTTGTTTCACACTTGTTTGTTATGTATATAATTTCACATGTGTTAATTCATAGTTTTGATGCCTTCATAGTGATGAAAATAAAGAAAACTCTTTGAATGAGAAGGTGTGTCCAAACTTTTGGTCTGTACTGTATATTGAAGAGAATAGGGCCCAATACTGACCCCTGAGGTACTCCACTAGTGACAGTGACACAATCTGAGTGTGTACCGTTAATAACCACCCTCTGTTTTCTATCACTCAGCCAGTTACTTACCCACATACAGACATCCCTCATGAAGCCATGCTGATAAGGCGTTATTTGCTTATTTCCATTGAGATGCTGTAAGATAGCATCTCTCAGAAAACCTTCAAACAGTTTACCCACAACAGATGCTAAACTTACCGGCCTATAGTTTCCAGGCTCTGTTTTTGGACCCTTTTTGAATATTGGCACCACATTTGCTATGCGCCAATCCTGTGGGACATTCCCTGTCAGTATAGAGTCCGCAAATATCAGAAATAAGGGTCTGGCTATGACATTACTTAATTCCCTTAGGATATGGGGGTGTATGCCATCCATATCCTTAACCATCCTTATCTTTTGCTCGCTTTTCTTCTTCCAAATCATCCTTCAAAGTCTCCATGTCCTGGAAAAGTCAGCAAGATGCAGAGAGAGGAGGAGCTGGATGTTCCTGATGACATATTCTCATCAATATTAGATGATGTGGAAAAGGAGGAAAATCAGATGACAGGGCAGGAGAGCACTGGGTTTGGAGAAGTGGGTATGCCAGAGCTGATTAATATACTGTGTTTACTGTCAAACAGCAATAATTTACATATTGTCTCCTCAACCTAACCAGCCAAACCCCATACCAGCAATAGCCTCTGTTTGAAGATGCATTAAAAGTGCCACACGTCATCGATATTACATTATGTGGAAAAGGAAAAGGAGGAAAAGCAGATGACAGAAGAAGGGCTCCCACCTAGGGTAGGAGAGTGCTGGGGTTGGAGAAGTGGGTATTCAGAACTGTCAAATAACCTGCAGGGACTAATTGGCCGTGCGGTTCTTCACCTCAGCATGGACGCAACCCTCCCCTGCTCCATGTGATCATACCTGTTCAAGCATGTCAATTTTGTGTGTTTTTTCCTAGCTCGTCAATATTTTTTTTTTAATGAGAAGACCATATTGCAAATATGTAGACTCTAAATATACCCCATGTCTAACCTGCTAACCATATGTATTTATTAACAATTAATACATTTTGTTATTACTTGTGTGATACACGTGTCCTTCCTTAACTTTGTTCTTGCTCAATAATTCCTGATATGTGTGATGCAAGATACTGTGTTAAAAAATGTACATGCTATGATGTGTCTTTGTGTTGCCATCCATTGGTTGTGTTGTGAGCTGCAGCCTATCAAGAGTATAACTCTTGAATTTTCTTTTTAGCAAACAAAAGGGTGGACAGTTCTGTATGTAGCTATATGAGGGTATTGAGTAGCACCCAGGGTACTAAGTTACTGCAATAAGCATACCTAAAGATAACTAGAGTCAATTGTATTTTTATATTGGCTACGTTCCAGTGAATCTTCATCTTTTTGTGTCATTTTTGGTTCCAATCTCTATACTGATTCATTTCTTAATATGCAGTATCTTCATTGGTGCTATAACTATGGTTTTCTGATACAGTGCTTCAAATCCACTGCATGTATCTAGATTTAAATGATAAAATGCTAGTTGCTTACTGCCTCCACTAAAAGGAGCTTAAAGGGGTTGTCTCACCGCAGCAAATGGCATTTATTATGTAAATGAAGTTAATACAAGGCACATACTAATGTATTGTGATTGTCCGTATTTCTTCCTTTGCTGGCTTGATTCATTTTTCCATCGCATTATACACTGCTTGTTTCCATGGTTATGACCACCTTACAATCCTGCAGTGGTGGTTGTGCTTGCACACTATAGGAAAAAGTGCCAGCCTCTCTAGTGCCTGGTACCATGGTAGTCTGCATAGGCAGGCACCTTTTCCTATAGTGCAAGCATGACCACTGCTGCTGGATTCCAGGGTGGTTGTAACCATCCATATGAACAGTGTATAATGTGATGGAAAAATGAATCCTGCCAGCAAAGGAAGCAATATGGACAATCACAATACTTTAGTAAGTGCCTTGTAATAACTTCCTCTACATAATAAATGCTATTTGCTGAAGTGAGGCAACCCCTTTAAGAACTTATTGAGTAATTTGAGTTCAATGTAAAACAGTTTGTAATATGATAAAAACAAAAAAACAAAACAGCATGTAAGGGCGAAGAGCCGCGTTAAGCCTTCTTTGGCAAAGTCTTCTGACATAGCAGGATTACTGCTGTGTAAAATAGCATGATACTGTTATTTAGCAAATTACCTGCACATGCAAAATGTCAACCTTGCTGTTCATTTACAGTATATTACATACATTTCACCTACTTCAGATGTTATATAATTGCTTAAAACACTCATACCTGCAACACCTTAATTATAGTGCAGTGAAATATACTGTACTTATTTACATCAGGATCATTTTTCCCCCATAACTAACTAGTAACTAGTGACTACTATTAGAGTTGAGCGAACCCGAACTGTAAAGTTCGGGTTCGTACTGAACTTTATGTTTTTCAGCACCCGGACCCGAACCCGAACATTTACGTAAAAGTTCGGGTTCGGCGCTTTCTTGGCGCTCTTTGAAAGGCTGCACAGCAGCCAATCAACAAGCGTCATACTACTTGCCCCAAAAGGCCATCACAGCCATGCCTACTATTGGCATGGCTGTGATTGGCCAACTGCAGCATGTTACCCAGCCTCTATTTAAGCTGGAGTCACGTAGCGCCGCTCGTCACTCTGCTTGGATTAGTGTAGGGAGAGGTTACAGCTGCTGTAAGGGAGAAATCAGGGAGAAATCTTATCAAGAACTGTTTTTTTTACTCAGCGATCTACAGCAAATGTGTTTTGTGGGTGCAGTGCACAATTGTTTTAAGCCTGCCCTGAGCCAACTACTACTGAAAACAAACTTTTTTTACTTCAGTTTGTCAATATCAATACATAATCGGTAGCCATTTTATGCAACGATAGTGCACCAGCACAGGCTATCTGGCAAAAGTCCCATGGAAAATTAAGGTAGTTGACGCAGAGTTGGATTTTAATCCATAAAGGGCATAAATCACCTAACAATCCAATTTTTTTTTGAACAACGTGGTTTAAAACATCTAGTGTGTGTATACGATCAGGTGTGATGTTGTATCTATCAGGTAGTGTAAGGGTTACGCCCGCTTCACAGACATTGAAAGACCAAACTGCCCTTTTAATGCACCACAAACAACCGCAAACAGTCCATTTGCCCAACCGCAAACTCCCCATTTGTTCAAGGTTGGATACCAAGCTAGCCATGTCCCGTTGATGTCATTGAAGGTTTCTTCCTCCACCCAGCAACGTACAACACCAAGGGTCCCCGAAAGGTGAATTGAATTGATTTTTCGAACGGGGAGATGGTTAAAAAAATGCTGGCTCCCTCCCCTTTGTTTGAATCCACGCCACGGTCACTGCGTCTGCACCGTGCAATTTACTGCCCCACCGGATATGAGTGGTATTTTCTGTAGTACTATTCTCATCAGTTTAATCCCTGTTACGTCCCCAATCTGGGGTCAAATTATTAAATAGATTTTTTTCGAACGGGGAGATGGTTAAAAAAAATGCTGGCTCCCTCCCCTTTGTTTGAATCCACGCCACGGTCACTGCGTCTGCGCCGTGCAATTTACTGCCCCATCGGATATGAGTGGTATTTTCTGTAGTACTATTCTCATCAGTTTAATCCCTGTTACGTCCCCAATCTGGTGTCAAATTATTAAATAGATTTTTCGAACGGGGAGATGGTTAAAAAAAATGCGGGCTCCCTCCCCTTTGTTTGAATCCACGCCACGGTCACTGCGTCTGCACCGTGCAATTTACTGCCCCACCGGATATGAGTGGTATTTTCTGTAGTACTATTCTCATCAGTTTAATCCCTGTTACGTCCCCAATCTGGTGTCAAATTATTAAATAGATTTTTCGAACGGGGAGATGGTTAAAAAAAATGCTGGCTCCCTCCCCTTTGTTTGAATCCACGCCACGGTCACTGCGTCTGCACCGTGCAATTTACTGCCCCACCGGATATGAGTGGTATTTTCTGTAGTACTATTCTCATCAGTTTAATCCCTGTTACGTCCCCAATCTGGGGTCAAATTATTAAATAGATTTTTCGAACGGGGAGATGGTTAAAAAAATGCTGGCTCCCTCCCCTTTGTTTGAATCCATGCCACGGTCACTGTGTCTGCACCGTGCAATTTACTGCCCCACCGGATATGAGTGGTATTTTCTGTAGTACTATTCTCATCAGTTTAATCCCTGTTACGTCCCCAATCTGGGGTCAAATTATTAAATAGATTTTTCGAACGGGGAGATGGTTAAAAAAAATGCTGGCTCCCTCCCCTATGTTTGAATCCACGACACGGTCACTGCGTCTGCGCCGTGCAATTTACTGCCCCACCGGATATGAGTGGTATTTTCTGTAGTACTATTCTCATCAGTTTAATCCCTGTTACGTCCCCAATCTGGGGTCAAATTATTAAATAGATTTTTCGAACGGGGAGATGGTTAAAAAAAAATGCTGGCTCCCTCCCCTTTGTTTAAATTCATGCCACGGTCACTGCGTCTGCACCGTGCAATTTACTGCCCCACCGGATATGAGTGGTATTTTCTGTAGTACTATTCTCATCAGTTTAATCCCTGTTACGTCCCCAATCTGGGGTCAAATTATTAAATAGATTTTTCGAACGGGGAGATGGTTAAAAAAAATACTGGCTCCCTCCCCTTTGTTTGAATCCACGCCACGGTCACTGCGTCTGCTCCGTGCAATTTACTGCCCCACCCGATATGAGTGGTATTTTCTGTAGTACTATTCTCATCAGTTTAATCCCTGTTACGTCCCATATCAGGGTGGGATTGCCTTTTGTGAAAAAAAAATTAGGCCGGGTACCTTCGACTGCCTTCACAGTGACAGACCAAACTCTGATACACCAAAATGAATTGATTTTAGGAACCGGGAGATGGAAAAAGCAGCTTGGTTGGTCCTCTTACTCAGTCCCAAGTTGGGGCACTGCGCGTGCACGGAGCAATGTGCTGTGACACCCTATATGAGTGGTGTCTTAACTAGTACTATTCCTATCAGTTTAATCTCTGTTACGTCCCCTATCCGGGGACGTGTGTCGAACTGATTAACCATTGTCGAATTAACGTACCATTACGACATCCTAGAATAATTTCGTTCTGAGCTTTGTACTTGCTTTGTATTGGAATTGATGGGGATTTTTTAAATTGTCTGCATTATTTCTAATAAACTATTAAGAGACTTTATTATGATTTTTTTATTTTATGTATTAAAAACCCACCCATACAACTTAAAAAAAAATATATAAAAAAATGTATGTTTTTTTCTATGAAAAATCATCCAGCCGATCGCTTTTGGTCTGATCATAATGAAGCAACGGCCTTATCATCTGGGGTGTGGCAACATTGCCAACACACTCATAGAGGTGATGATCGCTTCATTGTGATATGCAAGCCCCTTCACCACAACAAGATAACGATCACGAAGGGGAATTGACACTTGTATGTGCCTTTTTTTGTTTGTTTTGTTTTTGCAGCCACAGTGCAGCACCAGAGGCCAGAAAAATTAGGCATGTACACATGCCTGAAAAATAATTTTATTGTTGCAGCCGCTGTTGTAGCAGCGGCCGGAAAAATTGATGTTTTCAAGGCAGAAAGGTGACTAAAACATTGCGGCTCGAACCCTAGTTGGTGGCGGAGAATTCACTAAAGTCATCCGGTATGCAGACATTAAATACAGCAGCGTGGGGACCATTTTGAGGCCAAGGCATGTCATCAGGCCCTTTGTTAGTCAAACGTATCCCCCACTGTCAGTCCCTTCGGGATCCATGTGTAGTGTACGGGAACTGTAATACCCGTCACTACCAAAGTGTCACTTGGTGTGCTGTCGTCCCTCCTAATTTTGGGAAGTTGTTATATGTCAGTTTTATAAAATGTAATGTAATGTGTGTATTTTCCTGTCACTGAAACTTGCACTTACAGGCCTGCTAGGGGTGTCATTCCTACTTCTAGTCCTAGTTTATATAAGGCCAGACCAGGAAGTGCAGGGCAGACGGAGTCTAGTATCTGTAACCTACAGTTGGAGTTTAGACTATGTCTGAGACAAGTCCAGGCCTGAAGCCTGCTGTTCAGGAGAAGATTCCCTCCTGAATACCCATATGCAGAAGCAGGAACATCTTAGCCCTAGAGCTTGAGGAACCATTCAGAAGCTAGGAGAGACTGAGGCAAAGATCAGAGGAGCCAGAGGTACTAAGAAAGACAGAGGAGGTACTTATCTAAGCCCAAATCAAGGATATAAAGCCAGACTTAGGTTAATGGGCCTTGGTGGAGGATTGCTACATTCCAGGATCAGACAGAGTTAGAGTGCAAGCTCCTTTGCTGCAAATCCTGTGTTCAACACTCTGTAATAACCCTGCTGTACTGTATTGCCTGCATCGACCGAATTGCCAAATCGACTGTATGCTGAGGAACTGCGTTTCCAATATTGTCTCTGCCTGCAAACTACTAAAGTTGAAGTTCTGTTTTAAGACTACGTTTCCTCAAATTATTCCTGCATCCGCAAACGGCGTGCCACCGTTTACTTGGCACTGGCGTCACGAACTATTCCCTACCTATACCTGCCCTTGCAGAGAGTCAGCTGTACCAGGTTAGTGTATATTGCACTGCTACACTCAGAAACACCTACTACGCACAACTTGAGTACACTGCACATGCCTCATTCATCTTAATGAAGGTGAGGTAATCAACACTTTTTTGACTGAGGCGACTTCTTTTGTCAGTGACAATGCCTCCTGCTGCACTGAAGGTCCTTTCTGACAAGACACTTGAAGCAGGGCAGGCCAGAAGTTCTATCACAAACTGGGATAGCTCAGGCCACAGGTCAAGCCTGCACACCCAGTAGTCAAGGGGTTCATCGCTTCTCAGAGTGTCGATTTCTGCAGTTAAGGCGAGGTAGTTTGCTACCTGTCGGTCGAGTCGTTCTCTAAGGCTGGATCCCGAAGGGCTGTGGCGATGTGTAGGACTGAAAAAGCTCCTCATGTCCTCTATCAACAACACATCTGTAAAGCGTTCTGTCCTTGCCGCCGTTGTCGTGGTAGGAGGAGGATTACTTTCACCTCTTCCCCTGTTAGATTCCCGTTGTGCTGTGACATCCCCCTTATAAGCTGTGTAAAGCATATTTTTTAGTTTTGTTTTGAACTGCTGCATCCTTTCTGACTTTCGGTAAGTTGGTAACATTTCCGCCACTTTCTGCTTATACCGGAGGTCTAGTAGCGTGGCCACCCAGTACAGGTCGTTCTCCTTCATCCTTTTTATACGAGGGACCCTCAACAGACATGACAGCATGAAAGACCCCATTTGCACAAGGTTGGATGCCGAGCTGCTCATTTCCCGTTCCTCGTCCTCACTGATGTCATTGACGGTCTGTTCTTCACCCCAGCCACGTACAACACCACGGGTCCCAGATAGGTGACAACAACGAGCACCCTGGGATGCCTGCTGTGGTTGGTCTTCCTCCTCCTCAAAGCCACATTCCTCCTCTGACTCCTCTTCCTCACACTCCTCTTCCAGCGTTGCCGCAGGTACAGGAAGCGATGATGACAAGGCTGTTTCTGGTGGTGATGGTGACCACAACTCTTCCTCTTCACGCTCATCTACAGCCTGATCCAGCACTCTTCGCAGGGCACGCTCCAGGAAGAAAACAAATGGGATGAGGTCGCTGATGGTGCCTTCGGTGCAACTGACTAGGTTTGTCACCTCCTCAAAAGGACGCATGAGCCTACAGGCATTGCGCATGAGCGTCCAGTAACGTGGCAAAAAAATTCCCAACTCCGCAGAGGCTGTCCTAGCACCCCAGTCATACAAATACTCGTTGACGGCTTTTTCTTGTTGGAGCAGGCGGTCGAACATTAGGAGTGTTGAATTCCAACGTGTCGGGCTGTCGCAAATCAAGCGCCTCACTGGCATGTTGTTTCGGCGCTGAATGTCTGAAAAGTATGCCATGGCCGTGTAGGAACGCCTGAAATGGCCATACACCTTCCTGGCCTGCTTGAGGACGTCCTGTAAGCCTAGGTACTTAGACACAAAGCGTTGTACGATGAGATTCAACACGTGTGCCATGCACGGCACATGTGACAACTTGCCCAAATTCAATGCCGCCAACAAATTGCTTCCATTGTCACACACCACTTTGCCGATCTCCAGTTGGTGCGGGGTCAGCCACTGATCCATCTGTACGTTCAGGGCGGACAGGAGTGCTGGTCCGGTGTGGCTCTCTGCTTTCAGGCAAGTCAACCCCAAGACAGTGTGACACTGTCGTATCCGGGATGTGGAATAGCCCCTGGGGAGCTGGGGGGATTCAGTTGATGTGCAGCCAGACTCCGCAGCAGAAGAGGACTCAGCCGAGGAGGTTATGGAAGAGGATGGAGTAGGAGGAGTAGAGGAGGTGGCAGTAGGCCTGCCTGCAAGTCGTGGCGGTGTCACCAACTCCGCTGCAGAGCCACGCATTCCATGCTTGTCATCCGTCAGCAGGTTGACCCAATGCGCAGTGTAGGTGATATACCTGCCCTGACCGTGCTTTGAAGACCAGGTATCAGTGGTCAGATGGACCCTTGCCCCAACACTGTATGCCAGAGATGCATGACTTCCTTTTCAATCACTGAGTAGAGGTTTGGGATTGCCTTTTTTGAAAAATTTGTCCGGGTACCTTCCACTGTGGTGTCCCAATAGCGACAAATTTTTTGAAGGCCTCAGACTCCACCAGCTGGTATGGTAAAAGCTGGCGGGCTAAGAGTTCCGTCAAGGCAGCTGTCAGATGCCGGGCAAGGGGGTGACTCTGGGACATTGGCTTCCTACGCTCAAACATTTCCTTTACAGACACCTGACTGTGGGCAGATGAGATGGAACTGGTGAAGGTGAGAGGCGGAGTGGCGGGTGGTTGAGAGGGGGCAAGGAGGACAGCAGTGGTTGACGTGGCTGAAGATGCTGGACCAGGAGGAGGATGGTGGCTTTGAGGTTGTGTGCTGCTTCTACTCGTCATCATGTGTTGATCCCATAGGCGTTTGTGATGTGCGATCATGTGCCTTTGCAAAGCAGTTGTACCTAGGTGGGTGTTTGATTTCCCACGACTCAGTTTCTTTTGGCACAGGTTGCAAATGGCATCGCGGTTGTCAGAGGCAGACACACAAAAAAAATGCCACACTGCTGAGCTTTGCAATGACGGCATTCTGGTGGTGGCAGCAGCATGTGTTGATTGGCGTGCTGTCTGGCTGACCCCGGGTGCCGATACATGCTGTCTGACTGTGCCACTAGCTCCTTGCGACGACCTCCCCCTGCTTCCAACTCGTCTCCTCCTTCTCTCTGTCTCCCCTTCTGAACTTTCCCCCTCTTCTTCTTCTCTTCGAGCAGGCACTTACGTGGCATCCACAGACACATCGTCATCATCAACCACTCCACTTGTATCTGACACCTCAGCAAAGGAAGCAGCAGTGGGTACAACATCATCATCATCATCACACTGTACGTCCATGTGTGTAATGCTGCCTGACTGAGACATATCCCTGTTATCTCCATCCTCTGGCAATAATGGTTGCGCATTACTAATTTCATCCAAATGATGTGTAAATAACTCCTCTGAGGGATCAAGTGAAGCGGCTGTGGTGGCTGTGGTGGTAGTGGTGGTGGTGGCGGCGGGCGGGAGAGTGGTAACTTGAGAGCAGGTGACCAAAGCTGAGCTGGAGGAGGATGGTGCGTCAAGGTTCTTAGCGGAAGCTGTTGAAGATTGGGTGTCCTGTGTAAGCCAGTCAACAATTTTCTCAGAATTTTTGGGGTTCAGGGTACGTGGCCTCTGAACACTGGGCATTATTCCAGGGCCAGTGGAAATCACAGCACCACGAACACGACGGCCCCTGCGGCGTGGCTTGCCTCTGCCTGTCATTTTTTATTAGATAAGTGTTACTATGCGTGCAAAGTACTGTTCCACCCTATATAAGTGGTGGGCAGTGGGAACAATACAGTCTGTGTGGGAATGACACACACTGGCTTGCAACTGTGATTATATCACAGAAAAATATTAAATAGAATTTTTATTTATCTGCGAGGTATTTGTGAGTGAATGACACCCTGTAACAGTATAAGTGGAAGTCTAGCCACTAGCCAGTGGCCACAGTACAGTCTGTGTGGGCCTGACACACACTGGCTTGCAACTGTGATTAGATCACAGAAAAAAATTAAATATATATTTTTTTTATCTGCGAGGTATTTGTGAGTAAATGACACCCTGTAACGGTATAAGTGGAGGTCTAGCCACTAGCCAGCGAACACAATACAGTCTGTGTGGGCCTGACACACACGGGCTTGCAAATGGGATTAGATCACAGAATTTTTTTTTATAGAATTTCTTTTATCTGCGAGGTATTTGTGAGTAAATGACACCCTGTAACGGTATAAGTGGAGGTCTAGCCACTAGCCAGCGGACACAATACAGTCTGTGTGGGCCTGACACACCTGGGCTTGCAAATGGGTTTAGATCACAGAAAAATATTAAATAGATTTTTTTTTTATCTGCGAGGTATTTGTGAGTAAATGACACCCTGTAACGGTATAAGTGGAGGTTTAGCCACTAGCCAGTGGCCACAATACAGTCTGTGTGGGCCTGACACACGCTGGCTTGCAAATGGGATTAGATCACAGAAAAATATTAAATATAATTTTTTTTATCTGCAAGGTATTTTCTGTCACACCCTGTATGAATGGTGTCCACACAGTACTGTCTGTGACTGAGCCTGCAGCCTCTCACACACGGGCAGGCAACTGCAATATATGTATATATAAAAAAAAAAATCAGACTGATGTACCAGCCCTGAAAAGGGCTTTTTGGGATGCTGTCAGGACGCTGTCCTGACAGCAGATGAGTCTGTGGACACAGAACAATGCCCTAGCTAACGCTTTCCCTATTGAATCAGCAGCAGCAGCAGCACTTTCCCTCCTCTCACTGAAAATGCAGATTCCGAATGAATCTAAAATGGATGCTGTCCGGGAGGTGGGAGGGTCTGGGAGGGAGGGTCTGCTGCTGATTGGCTGGAATGTGTCTGCTGACTGAGGTACAGGGTCAAAGTTTACTCAATGATGATGTATAGGTGGCGGACTGAACATCGCATATGTTCGCCCGCCGCGGCGAATGCGAACAAGCTATGTTCGCCGGGAACTATTCACCGGCGAACTACTCGGGCCATCTCTAGCCAGAAATACGGCTTTTTGGTTACTGGGGTGAAAAAAAAAATCTCTAATATACTGCACATCTGGGATTAGATGTGCATAAGTGACTGTCACATTTAGGCCAGAAAAATGGCTTTTTGGTTAATAGGGTGAAAAAACCCTCTGATATACAGCACATCTAGGATTAGACGTGCATAAGTGACTGTCACATTTAGGCCAGAAATACGGCTTTTTAGTTACTGGGGTAAAAAAAAACCTCTAATATACTGCACATCTGGGATTAGACGTGCATAAGTGAGTGTCACATTTAGGCCACAAATACATCTTTTTGCTTAGTGGGGTGAAAAAACCCTCTAATATACTGCACATCTGGGATTAGACATGCATAAGTGACTGTCAAATTTAGGCCAGAAATACGGCTTTGTGCTTTCTGGGGTGAAAAAACCCTCTAATATACTGCACATCTGGGATTAGACGTGCATAAGTGACTATCACATTTAGGCCAGAAATACATCTTTTTGCTTACTGGGGTGAAAAAACCCTATGATATATACTGCACATCTGGGATTAGACATGCATAAGTGACTGTCACATTTAGGCCAGAAATACGGCTTTTTGGTTACTGGGGTGAAAAAACCCTCTGATATACTGCACATCTGGGATTAGACATGCATAAGTAACTGTCACATTTATGCCATAAATACGGCTTTGTGCTTACTGGGGTGAAAAAACCCTCTAATATACTGCACATTTGGGATTAGACATGCATAAGTGACTGTCACATTTAGGCCAGAAATACGGCTTTTTGGTTACTGGGGTGAAAAAACCCTCTGATATATTGCACATCTGGGATTAGACGTGCATAAGTGACTGTCACATTTAGGCCAGAAATACGGCTTTTTGGTTACTGGGGTGAAAAAACCCTCTGATATACTGCACATCTGGGATTAGACGTGCATAAGGGACTGTCACATTTAGGCCAGAAATACGGCTTTTTGGTTACTGGGGTGAAAAAACCCTCTGATATACTGCACATCTGGGATTAGACGTGCATAAGTGACTGTCCCATTTAGGCCAGAAATACGGCTTTTTGATTACTGGGGTGAAAAAAAACCTCTAATATACTGCACATCTGGGATTAGACGTGCATAAGTGACTGTCACATTTAGGCCAGAAAAATGGCTTTTTGCTTAGTGGGGTGAAAAAACCCTCTAATATACTGCACATCTGGGATTAGACATGCATAAGTGACTGTCACATTTAGGCCAGAAATACAGCTTTTTGGTTACTGGGGTGAAAAAACCCTCTGATATACTGCACATCTGGGATCAGACATGCATAAGTGACTGTCACATTTAGGCCAGAAATACGGCTTTTTGGTTACTGGGGTGAAAAAAAACACTAAGATACTGCACATCTGGGATTAGACATGCATAAGTGACTGTCACATTTAGGCCACAAATACGGCTTTGTGCTTACTGGGGTGAAAAAACCCTCTAATATACTGCACATCTGGGATTAGACATGCATGAGTGACTGTCACATTTAGGCCAGAAATACGGCTTTTTGCTTACTGGGGTGAAAAAACCCTCTAATATACTGCACATCTGGGATTAGACGTGCATAAGTGACTGTCACATTTAGGCCAGAAATACGGCTTTTTGGTTACTGGGGTGAAAAAACCCTCTGATATATACTGCACATCTGGGATTAGATGTGCATAAGTTACTGTGAAATTTAGGCTACAAATACCGCTGTCATATGGAGTTAAAAAAAAAATATTGAGTGCAATACCCTTCATCAGGGTTTTTATTGGCGGTTAATTATTTTTAACAGACTTAACCACTTTTTACTTTGCTTTGTGAACGCTAACTATGAGGCAAACATCTAATAAGGGAGGCGGTCGTGGTGGTGGTGTTGGTGGAGCATCCTACTGAAACTACTACCTTAGGTCCCAGTAGTCGCCAGAATCTACAGCGATATTTGGTCGGGCCTAATGCCGTTCTAAGGATGGTAAAGCCTGAGCAAGTACAGGCGCTAGTCAATTGGGTGGCCGACAGTGTATCCAGCACGTTCACATTATCTCCCACCCAGTCTTCTGCAGAAAGCGCACAGGTGGCGCCTGAAACCCATGCCCATCAGTCTGTCACATCACTCCCGTGCATATCGGAGAACCTGTCTGAGACTCAAGTCATGCAGCAGTCTCTTATGCTGTTTGAAGACTCTGCTGGCAGGGTTTCCTAAGGGCATCCACTGACACACAACCACTTATGTTTCCTGATGAGGACATGGGAATACCACCTCAGCACGTCTCTGATGATGACGAAACACAGGTGCCAACTGCTGCGTCTTTCTGCAGTATGCAGACCGAAAAGGAGGTCAGGGAGGAAGACTGGGGGGAAGACGATGCAGGTGACAATGAGGTCCTAGACCCCACATGGAATGAAGGTCGTGCCAATGACTTTCAGAGTTCGGAGGAAGAGGCAGTGGTGAGACCGAGCCAACAGCGTAGCAAAAGCGGGAGCAGGGTGCAAAAGCAGAGCAGCCGTTGCCGAAACAGTTCGCCTGCTACTGGCCACCATCACCAGGTACCGAGCACACCAAAGCCAGCTTCAAGGAGTTCCCTGGCATGGCACTTTTTCACACAATGTGCTGACGACAAGACCCGAGTGGTTTGCACGCTGTGCCATTAGAGCCTGAAGCGAGGCATTGACGTTCTGAACCTTAGCGCAACCTGCATGACCAGGCATCTACATGCGAGACACGGGCTGCAGTGGAGTAAGCACCTTCAAAACCAAGAAAGGGCTCAGGCCCCTCCTGCTCCCTCTTCTGCTGCTGCCTCGGCCTCTTCCTCCGCCTCTGGAGGAACGTTGGCACCTGCTGCCCAGCAAACAGAGGATGTGCCACCAACAACACCACCTTCGTCACCAAGCATCTCCACCATGTCACACGGAAGAGTTCAGCTCTCCATCTCACAAACCTTTGAGAGAAAGCGTAAATTCCCACCTAGCCACCCTCGATCCCTGGACCTGAATGCCAGCATTTATAAACTACTGCCCTTTGAAATGCTGTCATTCAGGATGGTGGAGATGGACATCTTCAAATAGCTCATGTCGCTTGCTGTCCCACAGTACGTCGTTCCCAGCCGCCACTACTTCTCCAGGAGAGCCGTGCCCTCCCTGCACAACCAAGTATCGGATAAAATCAAGTGTGCACTGCGCAACGCCATCTGTGGCAAGGTCCACCTAACCACAGATACATGGACCAGTAAGCACTGCCAGGGACGCTATATCTCCCTAACTGCACACTGGGTAAATGTAGTGGCGACTGGGCCCCAGGTGGAGAGCTGTTTGGCGCACGTCCTTCTGCCGCCAAGGATCACAGGGCATCATTCTTTGCCTCCTGTTGCCTCCTTTTCCTACTCAGCTTCCTCCTCCTCATACAGTCAGCGACAGACCTTCACCACCAACTTCAGCACAGCCAGGGGTAAACGTCAGCAGGCCATTCTGAAACTGATGTGTTTGCGGGACAGGCCCCACACACATGGAGTTGTGGCGCAGGAGTTGTGGCGGGGTATAGAACAACAGACCGACAAGTTGTTTTTGCCAGTGAGCCTCAAGCCCGGCCTGGTGGTGTGCGATAATGAGCGAAATCTCGTTGCAGCTCTGGGACTAGCCGGTTTGACGCACATCCCTTGCCTGGCGCATGTGCTGAATTTGGTGGTGCAGAAATTCATTCACAACTACCCCGACATGTCAGAGCTGCTGCGTAAAGTGCGGGCCGTCTGTGCGTGCTTCCGGAGTTCTCATCCTGCTGCCACTCGGCTGTCTGCTCTACAGCGTAACTTCGGCCTTCCCACTCACCGCCTCATATGCGAAGTGCCCACCCGGTGGAACTCTACCTTACACATGCTGGAGAGACTGTGCGAGCAGCAGCAAGCCATAGTGGAGTTTCAGCTGCAGCACGCACAGATGAGTCGCACTGCGGAACAGCACCACTTCACCACCAATGACTGGGCCTCCATGCGAGACCTGTGTGCCCTGTTGCACTGTTTCGAGTACTCCACCAACATGGCCAGTGGCGATGACGCCGGTATCAGCGTTACAATACCACTTCTATGTCTCCTTGAGAAAACACTTAGGGCGATGATGGAAGAGGATGTGGCCCAGGACAAGGAGGAGGAAGAGGGGTCATCTCTAACACTTTCAGGCCAGTCTTTTAGAAGTGGCTCAGAAAGAGGATTTTTGCAACAGCAGAGGCCAGGTACAAATTTGGCTAGCCAGGGCCCACTACTGGAGGAAGATGAGGAGGAGGATGAGGAGGAGGAGGATGGGGATGAAGCATGTTCACAGCGGGGTGGCATCCAACGCAGCTCGGGCCCATCACTGGTGCGTGGCTGGGGGGATACGGAGGACGCAGACGATACGCCTCCCACAGAGGACAGCTTGTCCTTACCTCTGGGCAGCATGGCACACATGAGCAACTACATGCTGCAGTGCCTGAGCAACGACAGCAGAGTTGCCCACATTTTAACGTGTGCTGACTACTGCTGGATCCCCGTTACAAAGACAATGTGCCGTCCTTAATTCCCTCACTGGAGCGTGATCGGAAGATGCGTGACTACAGGCGCACGCTGGTAGACGCGCTTCTGAGAGCATTCCCGACTGACGCCGGGGGACAAGTGGAAGCACAAGGCGAAGGCAGGGGAGGAGGAAGAGGTCGCCAACGTAGCTGTGTCAGCGCCAGCACCTCAGAAGGCAGGGTTAGCATGGCCGACATGTGGAAAAGCTTTGTCACCTCGCAGCAACAACTGGCCCCAACTGCTGATATGGAGCGTGTTAGCAGGAGGCAGCATTTGAACAACATGGTAGAACAGTACCTGTGCACACGCCTACACGTACTGACTGATGGTTCTGCCCCATTCAACTTCTGGGTCTCCAAATTGTTCACATGGCCAGAGCTTGCCCTGTATGCCTTGGAGGTGCTGGCCTGCCCTGCAGCCAGTGTACTCTCTGAACGTGTATTTAGCACGGCAGGAGGCGTCATTACAGACAGACGCAGCCGCCTGTCCACAGCCAACGTGGACAAGCTCACGTTCATTAAAATTAACCAGGCTTGGATCCCTCAGGACATTTCTGTTTCTTGTGCAGAATAGACAGTTCTAATTTGCCATGCTCTTAAGCACATTTTGCTGCCTTTTGCAACCCTCTAGCTCTTTCCATGACATTGTTACAGCCATTTTAGTGCTCAAAAGTTCGGGTCCCCATTGACTTCAATGGGGTTCGGGTCAAGTTCGGGTCAAGTTCGGGTCTCGAACCCGAATTTTTTTTTCAAGTTCGGCCGAACCTGCCGAATCCGAACATCCAGGTGTCCGCTCAACTCTAACTACTATTCCTTAAATAGGTTGCTTAGGCTTTTTGGTGCTAAACTTCAAAAAGTATGTTAAAAAAAAAAACATACCTTCTGAAGCACCCCCTGATCAAGAATGGCTGTTCTGTCTTCTCTACTGGGCTGCATGACATATTGTTTTGGCTGTAATGGAGACATCTCGTATATGGCTGCAGCCTATAACTGGCTGGTACTGCATGGTACTGCACAAGAGCAATGAGGCTAATGAACAGTGTTGCCACTATAGCCTGGTGGAGAAGATAGAGTGGAGGAATTGGATCAGAAAAGTACAGTAATGCTTTTAAAAATTATTTTAACAGGCTCCCGGCAGTTTAGTGCAATACAAAAATTAACTGTTGTCATCGGTCTAATTACTTGTAGATATAATATAAATGGTCAAAGTCCTTTAACCCCTTCAAGACCAAGCCAGTTTTTACCTTCAGGAACAAGCCACATTTTGCAAATCTGACATGTTTCACTTTATATGGTAATAACTTTGGAACACTTTTACTTATCCAAGCCATTCTGAGATTGTTTTCTCATGACACATTGTACTTCATGTTAGTGATAAATTCGAGTCAATATGTGTTACCTTTATTTATAAAAAAAATCTAAAATTTACTGAAAGTTTTGAAAAATTTTCGCAATTTTCTAAATTCGAATTTCTCTGGTTTTCTGACAGATAGTGGTACCTCTCAAAATAGTTATTACTTTACATTTACCATATGTCTACTTCATGTTTGCATCATTTTGTAAATGTTATTTTATTTTTTTAGGACGTTAGAAGGCTTAGAAGTTTAGAAGCAAATTTTAAAATTTACAGAAAACTTCCAAAACCCACTTTTTAAGGACCAGTTCAGGTCTAAAGTCACTTAGTGGGGCTTATATAATAGAAACCACCCAAAAATGACCCCATTGTAGAAACTACACTCCTCAAGGTATTTAAAACTGATTTTAGAAACATTGTTTACCATTTAAGTGTTCCATCAGAATTAATGGAAAATGGAGGTGAATTTTTCAAATTTCACTTTTTTTGCTGGTTTTTCCATTTAGATCAATTTTTACTGCAAACCAGCATGGGTTAACAGCAAAATAAACCTCAATATTTGTTACCCTGATTGTTACGTTTGCAGAAACACCCCATATGTGGTCATAAAGTGCTATATGGGTGCACAGCAGGGCTCAGAATGGGGGGAACACTGTGTTGGTTTTGGAAGGCAGATTTCACTGGAATAATTTTCAGGCACCATGTCGCATTTGAAAATACCCTGAGGCACCCCAACAGTGAAAAAAAAAAAAAGTAACCCCATTATGGAAAATATAACCCCCAAGGAATTTTTCAAGGGGTGCACTGAGCACTTTGGCCCAATAGCCGTTTCATAGAATTTAGAAAGACTTGGCAGTGAAAATGAAAAATTTCATATTTTTCAAGAATATCTTGCTTTAGGCCCAAATTTTTCATTTTAACAAGGGGTATCAGGAGAAAATGCATCCCATAATCTGTAACCAATTTTCCCTAAATACGTCAACACCCCATATGTGATTGTAAAGTGGGAGAAACACTGTGTGGCTTTTGGAAGGCAGATTTCGCTGGAATAATTTTCAGGCACCATGTCGCATTTGAAGACACCCTGAGGCCCCCCCCTACAGTGAAAGCCACAAAAACGAGCCTCTAGGGGTGTTAGTACATAAAAGGAAATTGAAGAAATGCCTCATTTAATATAATGACACATTTCAATGTATTCATCTAGTGCTATAATGGGAATTTTTATGCTTTTTTTTTGTCTTCCCATGGATTAATTAAGAAATTAATGAAATGGACTTAATGGATATCAGTGGAGGTGTAATAAACTTGAAAGCACTCTCCAATGCAGATGCCCGGTAGTGAGTGGTGTCTTTCCTAATCCCTTTAACTGAGCAAACTCGACGCCTTTTTTGGGGTCGTCTTTTTTCTTCTATGGGGGGAAGTACTCCAGGGAAATGCTGCCCATGTATTATTCTTGAGACCCCAGAAGCACTGCTGTCTGAAAAACTGCCCTCTCTTTCCTGAACGCCAAAAATCTATTTTTTTTATTATTATTTTCCAGAAATTCCAAGAAGGTCCTCCCATGACCAGCTATTCTGTGGATGACAAAGGCAATATATAGTGAGACTTGGGTTAGGTATATATAGGGCCGGCGCTTCCATAGAGGCAAGGGGGGCAATTGCCCCCGGGCCCCCGAGTCCTTAGGGGCCCCCCCGCGCCGGTCCGCAACTAACTTTAGGCAGGACAGTCACACGGAGATGAGCGCTTCCATTGTGGAAGCGCTCATCTCGAGTCATCTGTATTGCCGTCCTCAGGACAGCGATACAGATGGCTGTGCGGCAGGGGAGGGAGAGGTGTGTCCCTTTCCCTTCCTCTGATAGGCTGCAGGCATTAGACAGGCAGCCTATCAGAGGCCGGCAGGTGGCGTGATGACGTCATCGCACCGCCTGAGCACTGAGCCGTACACAGCGCGGAACACAGGCCGGAAAAGGCCTGCATCGCATCGCTGCCAAGGAGGTAAGTATAAGTGTTTTTTTTTTCTTTTTTTTTTTTCTGTACAATACTGGTGGCTACTGGCAAATGATAGGGGGGGCCCTATGGCTAGTGGCACATGATAGGGGGGCCCTATGGCTAGTGGCACATGACAGGGGGGCCCTATGCTAGTGGCACATGATAGGGGGGCCCTATGGCTAGTGGCACATGATAGGGGGGGCCTATGGCTAGTGGCACATGATAGGGGGGCCCTATGGCTAGTGGCACATGATAGGGGGGCCCTATGGCTAGTGGCACATGATAGGGGGGCCCTATGGCTAGTGGCACATGATAGGGGGGCCCTATGGCTAGTGGCACATGATAGGGGGGGCCCTATGGCTAGTGGCACATGATAGGGGGGGCCGCCTATGGCTACTGGCATGGCACATGTTGACGGGGGGCTCAGGCTACTGGCACATAATAGGGTGGCCCTATGGCTAGTGGTACATGATAGGGGGGGCCGCCTATGGCTACTGGCACATGTTGATGGGGGGCTCAGGTTACTGGCACATGATAGGGAGGCCCTATGGCTACTGGCACATGATAGGGGGGGCGCCTATGGCTACTGGCACATGTTGATGGGGGCTCAGGCTACTGGCACATGATTGGGGGCATCTATGAGGGCACATTTTACTGGGACATTATTGGGGGACATCTATGGGGGCACTTCTTACTGGCACATTATTGGTGGCACTATAGGGGCATCAACTGATGCCACAAAGAATGGTTATTTTATATGGGGGCTCTGTATAGGGGCATATTATACTGGGACACATTGTGGTGGGTACTATGGGGAAGGGGGGAGAGGACTACTATGGGTCATCTACGGGGGCACTGAGAAGGGGTATTTTATGCTTACAAATTATGAGGGACACCGAGGGCATCTACTGGCGCACTATATATATCGGGCATTTTATACTGGTACATTATGGGGGGCACTAGGGGGGAGAGGACCACTATGGAGGCATTTACTGTGGGCACTATATAGGGGTATTTTATACTGGCACATTATGGGGGCACTATGGGGACATTAGCTCAACTGGGGGCATTACAAGGGGGTATTTTTTGCACTGTCACATTATAAGGAGAATTATTTCTACTGGGGGGGGCATTATGGTGGGCTTTATTACTCCCCCATGGTATGACCCCCTAGTAGCAGTACCAGCCTCTCCTGCTCTGCTATCCCTCTGCCCTTTCTCCAAATTCTTATTATGAAATCTTTCTCATTAGGATAAAGCACAACATCAGCTCCGCCGAGCCCCAGGCCAAAGTGTGGAAGTGGCGTCCGAGATCCCCAAGGGCCAAGCCAAGTAACTGTAAGTTTTCATATGAATTATGTTTATGTTATACACATATAGCCTACACTGTGCCCCACAATATACAGTATACCACTACACTGTGCCCCAAAATATACAGTTTCTTCTGTAAAAGTCATCAAGTGTCATGGGGGGCCCCTTATTGTTTTTCGCCCCAGGGCCCCAATTTACGTAGAACCGGCCCTGGGTATATAGCTAATTTTTTGTACCACACCTTAGATTTTCTTAAGGCACTGTAGGGCTGTAGTACCTGGTCTGAAAGATCCACTCCGCCCATGAGCTTATTGTAATCCTGGATAAACACAGGCTTGATGTTCTGCTCTGTGGTTCCTCAGACTGGGACTGGGGTGGACTGATTTGCATGGATGGTAGTTAACACAAGAACATCCCGAACATCTGAGCAAACAGCCCTGCTTTCCTCACCACGCACTGGTCTATAAAATATTTAGGGAGCCCTTTTTGATTTCTTCTAATTGTGCCACATGTGCCTATGCCTCGGGCAGCAAGGCACTTCAGGAGAGGGACACTATTGTAAAAGTTGTCCAAATACAGATGGTATCCGTGGTCCAGCAGGGGGGGGACTAAATCCCATACTATCTTCCCACTTATATCCAGAACCGGGGGACAGTCGGGTGGCTTAATTTTGGAATCTTTTCCCTCGTAAATCCGAAAGCGCAATGTATACCCGGTTACACCTTCACAGGCCTTATACAACTTCTCGCGGGCAGGTCAGCTCTCCGATTCGGTTGCCACCGGTGTCACTGGTTGCCTAGCAACCCCAGCACACCGGCTTCACTGAACTGTCAACGCATCGCTTCGTGCTCTGACAGTGAAACCCGATCACGTACATGCATGTGGGGATGTGGTAAGGCACCACATTCCCCCACGTACATGTACGTGATATTGCGGTAAGGGGGTGAACAACCTTTTCATAAATCAATAGTATAGGTGAATTTAAGAAACTTTGTAATATATCTTATGAGAGAAAAATGCTTTTTTATTCCCCCATCTTTTTCCTAAACTAACATTGTAAATTTTAAAGGAAGAGTTTACACTGCACAATTGTCAGTCCCATTATCCAGAAATAACATTTGTCTGAACACTCATTCACGTGCCCACATAAAGGTGGCATCGATAACCCGATAAAAGAACAAAATGCTCATTCATCAGATAAATTCATTGGCATGGGTTCCTACCACTAGACTACCTACGGTGTGTGAACACGGTCTGAGAGGTGCTAAGATACAACTTACAGCCAAGCTCCCACATACCTCCATAGTGAAATCACTCAGGTAGTGGGAGAGATGATAAGGCTGTAAGCCCCACCTATAACAGGCCATGTGACACAGGCTACCAGGTGCAACAGAATGCTACCAGAAGTAGCCAATGGCACATTCTAAACATATCCAAAAAAGCTTTTGTGGTGCATGTGGTCCGCTGCCGACATCCTCCATTGTATGCATTTTTGCTGGGGATTGCCATTAGCAACGGATCACATGTGGAGGAATTGCTCCCCCGGTTATAAACACGCCACAGTGTTTTGGGGTTTTTGAGCATTTCCTCCCATTTAGGCCACTTTATTTCAGTTATTTTTTGGAATATGTTTAGAATGTGCCATTGCCTACTGCTGGTAGTATTCTGTTGCACCGAGTAGCCTGTGTAACATGGCCTGTTATAGGTGGGGCATGCAGACCTATCATCTCTCCCACTACATGAGGGATCTCACAATGGAGGTATGTAGGAGCTTGGCTGTAAGTTGTATCTTAGCACCTCTCAGACTGTGTTCACACACTGTAGGTAGTCTAGTGGTAGGAACCCATGCCACACTGAGATACCTTGACGGTGGTGCAAAAGGGCTCTGATGTGTTCCTGACAGGAATACATTGGCTAAAGTCTCAGTTCTTAACATCAGATGGAGGGATTAGCCAGTGTTGTCAGTTGCATATCATTGTGGTGCACCTTTCACAGTAAATTATGTATTTTTATATTTGCATCCACACATTATCCCATCTTGTGTAGGATGCCTTTGTGGTGCATGTGGTCTGCTGCCGGCATTCTCCATTGTATGCATTTTCGCTGGGGATTGCCGTTAGCAACGGATCACATGCGCAGAAATTGCTCCCCAAGTTATAAACACGCCACAGTGTTTTGTTTTTTTTGAGCATTTCCTCCCATTAAGGCCGTTTATTTCAGTTATTTAAAAAAAACATTTTAACTTATTATCAACTATCAACATTGTCTTACAATACACTACCTTTCAAATTGTCTATTATTGTACTGTAAACCTTTAAAATGATTTCAAGAAATATTACTTTAAATGCCTTTGCTTTAAAAAAAATGTTCATTGAAGTGCCATTTTTCCATCTATAGATTTCACTGTCATTTTATAATGCTTTATACTTGATCCATCATTTAATCTTTTCATCTTCTCTCTAAAGTGCTCCCTGTTGCTCATCATAATCCTTCAGCTTTTATAAGAATTATTTGCTAAATGGCAAACAATACTCAAATCATTGCATTTCTTCCACCTTAATTTCATAAATATACCACTGTCTGCTTTAATGTGCCTCCTGTGAGAGAGAATACGAAATGCCCTGTTTGCTGAGTCTTAGTAATATTTTTGGTGCATTGTATGTGACAATTTTTAAAGCAATATTATGATTCTGTGCATAGGCCATACATTTACTCTATAATCCAATTTAATACATTTCCATTTAATCCAGATTTCTTTCATAGCAAGTCAGGAAAGCCTTCCACAAAATACTGTATGTCTTTGTAAAGTTTCCATTTTAGCCACTAGTTAAGGTTATGTTCGCATATGCGACAGCGGATCTAGCAGACTGTTCCGGCAGTTTCGCTGGATTTGGCATTGCTGGATTCAACAGTTCGTCACCTGATCTCCATTGACTATAATGGGGTCAGGCAGTGATCTAGATACATAACCCCACATAAATGTGGGGTTTTGGACGGACAAAAACTGGTTTTTGCATGCAGGCATTTGTGACTGATCAGGCATGCCGCAGATGCGATCAGACTCTAAACTGGTTAGTAGAGATGGCCTTGCGGTTCACCCGGTGGTCGTTACGCAGCGAACTTTGCGTGTTTGCGATTAGCCGAACATATGGAGAAATTTGCGCCCGCCATATTCTTTTACATTATGAAGAACTTTGACCCATGACACATCCATCAGGTGGTACAGGACAGCCAATTGAGACATTTCAGCACATGGACATACCGCCTACCTTATAAATAAACCTGATCTGGCCGCCATTTTACATTCAGTGTTTTGCCAGTGTAGGGAGAGGTTGCTGTGTGGAGCAGGGACAGGCTGTTAGGGACACCAAACGCTAGCTAATAGGGCCACAAAAGTCATTTTAAGCACAAGTATAGGTGTGCTATTGATATGTGTGATACACAGAGGGGTGCAATATACTTATAATATACTTTTATAATGAGTCAAAAACACATAGATCTATATAGTGATCACCTGGAAGTCAAGGGCCTAGGGGCTAGGGGCTTACTAGGGCCATTTTTATATAGGATAAGGTTCCGGACGGGGTCGCTCTTATCAGGGCACCCCCCTGTAGGGCAATATCAGGGACAGTTCTTTGCCCACCCTGTCTTTCAATACAACATCATCATCTAGCCCAGGGATAGATGGTTTTTGCTTTCCCTCCGGGATTCATGGATGTGCACTGGAACCCCCCGGATTGTGGTAGGACATATGGTTTCTGATTTGGTGCCGCCGAGCACCTGATTTAGTGCCGCCGAGCACTTGTTATTGCCTACCACATCTATGCTTTTTGCTTAAAGGGGTTCTGCACTTTGTTTTAACTGATGATCTATCCTCTGGATAGATCATCAGCATCTGATCGGCGGGGGTCCGACACACGGGACCCCCGCCGATCAGCTGTTTGAGAAGGCAGCGGGCTTCAGCAGCGGCGCGGCCTTCTCGCTGTTTACCGCTGGCCCAGTGACGTCACGACTAGTATCAACTAGCGTGGGCGGGGCTAAGCTCTGTTCACTTGAATGGAGCTTAGCCCCGTCCACGCTAGTTGATACTAGTCGTGACGTCACTGGGCCAGTGGTAAACAGTGAGAAGGCCGCGCCTGGGTGTTGGATCCCCGCCAATCAGATGCTGATGATCTATCCAGAGGATCATCAGTTAAAACAAAATGCAGAACCCCTTTAACTTTAATAATTTTATTTATTTTCATTTTGAGGGATATCTTTTCCATTCACATGTCCACAAAATGGGTCCACATTCATGTTCAATGGAGCCGGAATGTGCTGTCCGCATCCGCATTTGCGGATCCGCATCCGTATTTGCGGATCCGCACTTCCGCATCTGTGCTTCCGTTTCCGCAAAAAAATAGAACATGTCCTATTCTTGTCCGCAATTGCAGACAAGATTAGGCATTTTCTATTTTAGTGCCAGCGATGTGCGGTCCACAAATTGCGGAATGCACATTGCCGGTGTCCGCGTTTTGCGGATATCCAAAACACTTACGGACGTGTGAATGGACCCTCATGGTAAAATTATTAAAGGTTTCGTTTTATCTTCATGTATATTCTAATGGATTGCCTTCCTTGTACAATGTTATAATATACTTTCTATGTTAGAAAGTATATTATAGTGCATTTGTATTGTGCGGCAGTTGTGTGCGGTATTGCTGCGATACTGCAGGTATATAGAGGGACAAGCGTTAGTGGAACAAATAATTTCTACTGGTGTGATATACCAGTCACCCCCCAAAAAAACTGATTGAAGCGGGGTGTTATATACCAATATATTTTCTTTATAGTGCATTTGGGTACTGTATAGTGCATTTGCGCATGCGCGTACGCGAAAAATATATTGCCGATATTTCACATTGAAAAAAATAATAAATGGAGATCGCTAATTCAAATAATACATCTGGTATGTCACTGTCCATGTTGTGCGACTATTTGTGCACTTCTAGTAATTATTTCTTGGCTGCAAATATGAGCTGAAGGTTTTTCAGGTTTGCCTGCCATTAAAATGAATGGGACCCGCTGCGAACTTGCGGTTCGCGAACATTTGATGTGCAGATATCGCTGGAAAAAAATCAAATCTCTGCATTTTAGCACTTTCCAAAGGGTATATGTAACGTTTTGTAGCAAAAATCATGCAGCAAAAACCACCTGTTTTACTGTGAATCACCATGGTTTTGAGAAGCTGTTTGCTGAAACACATCTTGTACAGGTGAAGTACTGTAGATATTTTTTACAAGTGCTAAACCTGTGCAAACCTCATGGGCAGAAACTGCAATGCAAAACAGTAGTATATTGTGAAAAAGCTCACAAGATTTTTGATCTTGGTCAGAAATTTATAATATGGGAGCTGTTTTCATCTGTAAATCAGGCTTCTATGGATGGTCCAGTTCAAGTGAAAAATTGATTTAAAAAAAAAAAGTATTAGGCCTCATGCATGTTTGGCCATTTCATGCATTAGGGACCACAATTTCCGGTCCTCAATGTGCACGGACAACATCCATGCGATTTCTGCAGACAGATTCAGAAGCATTCAATGTTCTATTTTTTGCGGTGCAGAAGCATGGAGAGAAACCACACAGAACCCTCCGTATTGCTCCTGTAGGGTTCTGTGCCTCCGTTCCGCACAGCACCTTCCAGATTGCAGACCCACTCAAGTGAGTACACAGCCCGAACCCGTATATTTTGCGGACCTGCTGTTTGCAAGCCACAATACGGGCACAGCCTGGCAACGGTCATGTGCATGAGGCCTTAATGAAATACAAATGAAGGCAAAAAACATACCACTGAAATTTTCTGTTATTTTTCTTTTATAAATGTTGCCATGTACATGTGCATATTCATTTATCATATCGTGCAGGATGTTTTTTTTTTATTTTTATCTTTTCTGTGTTTTTTGATTATTTTGCAGTGGCATCTTCAAGTGTGAATGCACTTCTCTTTTATCTGGGGAGCAGCATTTTTGTGCAATTTTGCCCCGCCTATCCCAAAGGCGACCTTGATTAGGTGGTACATATAGCTGTGCGTGCTCCTCCTCTAATTGGTTGCTTGTTGCACACAGAGGTAACTAGGAGCACCACATTATATGTGCAGGGTGTGCTCTCCTGAATGTAGATACCAAATAGCATAGATGGATTTAGAGTAGGTCCTGACTGACTGAGACCACCTTGGTGCTGGTAGGTGGGCATAGATGTGTTTTGATCAAAATATATTGGTTGAGAGTCTCAGATTTTATCCTATCAGAGTGAGGGCTTAGTCCATATATAATGTTTGCTTATACTGTGTTTAGTGCATTATTTTCTGTGATTTTTCAAAAAACATATTGAAAGGGTAAAATTTCCTTATCAATGCACCTCGATTTCATCCTTTGTCCCCGAAGACAGACGTCTGGAGAACATGTCAGTGACACAAGCAGTATGATGTCAGTAACAGTACTATTTATTGTTTTGTCATACAGGCCTTATATACGTTCATCCATACATACAAGAATAGCTGCAGCTCTCATTACAATAATAGCAGTTCCTTCTACAGACAGCAACTCTTGTTATAATAATGCTGACTAGAAACTTTTCCTTATACAGAGAAGAGGTAAATGTGTATATATAGTCACCCTTCAATATGATGTCACCCATACTCCTGTAATTCATACAGATTATATAGCTAATTCTTGTTAACCCTTCAATCCCCTCTTAAGTCATGAATATGACTTATCTTTTCTCTCTCATAGAGAGGTAAGTAGCATAGGATTGTCCAGGGCCTTTGGGTTTTAGACACATTCCACAAAACATCTGTATGAGGGAAGGAATACATTGGATGCAACAACATATGACAATCAAGGAAGCAATTATAATACTCATCGATAATGTTCTAAACCAACTCAAATCCAGCAGCCAGCTCAATAACCAGTCCCACCAAGAGGATGACTCAACATCTTTCCTGATATTATTAGCAATTTCATGTAACCCTTGAATATGGGACTGGATTGATCTGGAATGATCAGATAAATTAAAGCAACACATTCCTTTAAAATCTTGACATCCTATATTATGTTTCAGTAACAGATAATCTACAGTGAATCTAGTTTCTTGCACTGCTCCTCTTATGCCTTGTATATCTAAAAGCATGTCTGATAAGGCGATAGAGGTATGAATCAGAGATTTAGCTAAGTCACATGCAATAGAATTTATAGCACGAGTATTATATATAGCCAGTCCAGGCACTCCTAATATAGAGGTTCCCAAACGTGTATATTCTGTACGGCTGAGAAGGGGTAAAGTAGAGTCACAGTCTTCTGATAAAGTCTTGGTAACCGATCTGTAAGCTTCTACTGATAGGGGGTTGACTGGGAAGGGCCAAAGTCAGCCTGGATAACGCACAGGGACCTCCAATAACATTAGCAGGAATGTAATTGTAGGTGTTGTTACCACAAGACAAAAACCATCCCTTAGGGATCATTATGTTATAGATAAAACTGGGAGTCACAATGGTCTTATTACAACTCATGGAATTATCCAGGGAGCTAGCAAGCCTACTATTCTTTTTACAAGTGTCGTCAATCTACTCATATACACTATTCCTAGGTAATCCACTTTTTATGTCTCTATTATCACAATATAAAGTCATATCATGGGTAAAATAAGTTTCTACTGTAGTCACGTTAATAGTAGTTATTCTAATATTATCCCTGCTATTTCCTAATTTCTGACACTCCCCACAGAAGTCATACAAGGGAATAAAAGATTGTGTATTGTTAGCCATCGACCAGACTACAAGGAGGGATTCATCAGGTGTAGACACAGCAAAAACACATGTTTGTATAAGATCCTGTGGGCTCTGTAAGTCTTTAAGGCACAATGAACTAACATTTAGGGCATTTGCCATCCTGACTATACTATTCTGTTCAGAATAAAAGGGGACGGGAGCAAAGGGGTCCTGAGCTCTTTTATATACTGGCTGATTATTTGGTGCACGGCAGAAGAAACTCATCTCCTCTGGGTGATAAATACATGTAGTAATAAGCCAGACTGGCAAGAAAACACAAAGATTAATAAGTATCAGCAGACAAACAAATCTCCCAGAATATTGTGAGGTCATCATCTTCAGCCTATGACAAGGCACTTTTCAGGGAAACTTCTTCTGAGTTCCCCTCTTTCTTCAGGGATTTCACACCTGCTTCACCCTCTTTATCTTTGTCTGTCACCAGAGAAGAAGCCTAAGGGACCCTTTTCACTCTGCTAGCGTGAATCCAGATTGGAGCCTCTTCTGTGAGAATCGCTGTTCTGGTGACTGCTACCACTCGGGTGGGTTGTCCAAACGGGAACTCAGTCTGTGTTCGTCCTTTTGCCAGGCGCTGGACTATCACCACGTCTCCTGGTTGGAAAGGATGCGTAGGTTCCTGTGGAGAGAAAGGAGAGGCACGAGCAATATCTTGTTCAATTTGATCTAAGATTTATACAAGTTTCCTCACATATTCTGCGTGTACTACTTCTATATCCCCTTTTTCTATCACAGGGGCCTTTGGACCCCAAGGGTTGGGGAAGGGTCTTCCCATTAGGACCTCAAATTGTGAGTAACCAGTATTCTTATTAGGCTGCATCCTAATTTCTGCTACATATAATACACCTTGAAACATAAGATTGTACCTTTGATCAGCTAGGGCATTCCCTTTAGCTATGTGTGTTTGGAGTCCAGTATGTGCCTTACAATGGATAATAGCAACTTTTCTCGGTAATTGGATGGTGGCCAGGAGATCATGTACTAGGGTGGAATGTGAGATTTGTCTCCCATCTGCAGCTATGAAGCCTCTCCTCTGCCAGATTACCCCATGATTGTGTACAACCCCAAAGGCATACTTGGAATCGGTGTATACATTTACATCTTCCCCCTCAAAAAGACAACAAGCTCTAGTGAGGGCAATCAGTTCATCAGCTTGGGCCGAACGTGGCTGCTGAGTATATGATATGAAGTTGAGAATTAGAGAGCAACAAAACTTTATATCCACTCAGTCTTTGTGCTGACATATGTTGCGTATGTATGTTCCTCAATAGGGCCTGAACATTGTGTAAGGTATGCAGAGTAGTGGGATGACCTAGGGTGATAGGCGTAGCCATCTCAGCGACCATAGCACAGGCTGCCAAACTCCGGAGACACGCAAGCATGCCCTGAACCTGTACGGGAACCACTTTTGAGAAAAAAGCAACCAGCCAAACTCATGCTGTATCCAAGGCTGAGTGGAAGCTGTGGAGTTGAATTCTCAAAAGCAATACCACCTACAGAAACAGAGCCCAGGACCGCAGCGGTGAAATGGGAAGCACCGACCACAGGTCACCGCTGAGCGCGGTGCCCAGGACCGCATCAAAAAGTGGGGTAACAGCATTGTACAGCAGCCGCTGTTACACAAAGTGTAAATAAAATACTAATAAAAAAAAAGCACAGCACCGATGAAAATTGAAATTGAAAATTGAAACTGATGTGCAGGATTCATTTTTTACAGGATTCTATTTTTTTTCTGATGGATCAGAAGAATGGAATGTGAAATGGAGATTTGAACTGAAGCAGAACATTTGGCCCATTTAGTACTTTATTTTCATGTCAGTTTGCAAAGTTAAAAACTTAAATCTATAAATGCAGGTTTTTTAAAATACACTTTTATATACTTTTTTTAATACACACTTTACCCCTAAAAAAATAAGAGAGAAAAAAATATGTTACTGTTATTGAAAAAATATTAAAAGACAGCCCAGTATGTAATTCAACAAACATGGCACACAAATTATTATATAAGTCCAATAAATTAAAAAAGGCAGATATAGCTAAGTAGAAAATGGCATGACATGCCCTGGTGGGTGGAAGGGAGCCCTGGACTCTCAAACACACAGTTCTTCCCCTTTTCACTAGATGCAGGAATTCTGATGACATCAATGCACCTCTAGTGTCATTATGCAAGATCCAGGTCATAAGAGGCAAATATTGCCATAAGACAGCTCAGGAGTATAGATAAGTATTGAGTTCAATATTTAAAAATTTGCACTCTGTGTAATATTTTGGGACCACTTTCTAAAGTAATTGTGGCTATGATTTTATTTATTTTTTTATAATTTTTTTCTTCGGTGGGGGGGGTTACTATCTCAGTGTGGCACTGTGCTCATCAGCATGGGAAATATATATAGCCCTGATGTTATGTGAGGCACTGAGATTTTTTTTTTTTTGGAGGGGCAGTGTAAGTGGTACTGAATTTATAGTTAGCAATTAGTGTTGAGCGAGAATGCTTGGCCAAACTGCTGTTCGGCTCAAGCATCGCTATGCTCGGCACATCTGAGTGCTTGGCCGAATAGTGTGGGTGCTCCAGTAAAATTTTAACAATGAAAGTCAATGGGGGACCCGAGCATCA
The DNA here is from genome assembly GCF_905171765.1 of Bufo bufo. Taxonomy (NCBI): domain Eukaryota; kingdom Metazoa; phylum Chordata; class Amphibia; order Anura; family Bufonidae; genus Bufo; species Bufo bufo. Next base: position 593,238,763 of record NC_053390.1, read on the forward strand.
AACCAGGCACCCCCGCTCTGAAGAAGAGAGGGTGTCTGGTTCACAAAAATTTTTTTTAGAAATTGATGGAAACCCCATCAAAATGGTTTAAAGACAGCATTAAGAGAATGGCTGGATGCAGCTTGGACTCCTATTATCTACGACATACAATAGACAACCACACAAAGTCTACATGCCAAAAGCTAGGTATATGCAAGCCATCAATCTATCGATGAGACAGATAACAGGCTTAGTCAGCATACCTTACAATGGCAGCCTTGTGCACTATGAGACATTCCAAACCAGCTCTCATCTGACTGAGAGCCAGTAAGCCTCAAAGTTACTTCAGATCTGTTGAATGGCTTGGGTGGACCTGCACACCTAGATCAATATCATTAGGGAGACAAAAAGTTTTCTGATTGTATTCAATAACCTTTCTATACAGTTTTGTCATGTAAAACTCATTTGCATAAACATGGGCATATGGGAAAGACATGCAAAAGAGCAGAATTTGCCTTGTTTTTCAGCTGAAAAACCATTTGCATGGAAAATTTGCGATCTACACTACTCATGAATAGAGATGTCCCGAACTATTCGCCGCTTGTTCGCCGCGGCGGGCGAACATATGCGATGTTCGGTCCGCCCCCTATACGTCATCATTGAGCAAACTTTGACCCTGTACCTCACAGTCAGCAGACACATTCCAGCCAATCAGCATACCCTCCCTCCCAGACCCTCCCACCTCCTATCAAATAGCAAGGACGGCATTCATCTTAGTTCATTCTGAAGCTGCAGTGTCACAAATTTGACTAAGTTGTAATCGCAATGCGATTAATACAGGTTATATTAATCGCTTAGCGAATTCAACTTAGAGCTGGGTTCCTAATGGTTGTATTGCTAGAATATAACAAAGATTGAGAATATAGTGCTATATTCATTATATTCGTCAATTCTAGCAATGCAACCATTAGGAACTCAGATCTAAGTTGTAATCGAAATGCGATTAATACAGGTAATATTAATCGCAATTGCGAATTCAACTTAGAGCTGGGTTCCTAATGGTTACAGTGGCGTTGCTATGGCTGGTGTCACCCGGTGCGGTAGAAAATGGTGTCACCCCTGCCCCCCCCCCCTCCCCCCGAAGCCATAATAAAGAGATAAAGAGAGAAAAAAAGAAGTCACTAAGTCAGCTCCAATCAGATATCTGCATAGACCCAGAATCTTGGACTATGTGCAGATATCTGATTGGAGCTGACTTCTTATTTTCTCTTTTGCACATAAACGTTTAAACTATATTCATTAGCAAAAATGACCAGTCCACACCATGTGGGTCTATATTTATGAGGGCCCTCCTGAGCAAAGATTAGTAAATGTGGCCGGGTGGCCCCAGCCCACAGTTCAACACAACCCCTTATGTCTCCTGGCCTGGGGCCATCTCTATAATAATCCACAGTAATTTATGAATGGGGTTAGGTTATTAACTTATTATTATTGGGGTATTATTAAAATAATTTGGTCTATAAAGTCAGAGCCGCTCTACCTACCTCCTCCTCCCGGCACCAGAGGCTCCTGCAGGGCAGCTGCCGCGGCGCCCCACCACTCACCAGGTTGCAGTGAGCCACACCCCCGTCCCCTTTTACCACGTGACGGCGCGACCAATACAACCATTATGAACTCAGACCTAAGTTGTAATCGCAATGCGATTAATACAGGTTATATTAATCGAATTGCGAATTCAACTTAGAGCTGGGTTCCTAATGGTTGTATTGCTAGGATATAACGAAGATTGAGAATATAGTGCTATTTTCGTTATATTCGTAAATTCTAGCAATACAACCATTAGAAACTCAGATCTAAGTTGTAATCGCAATGCGATTAATACAGGTTATATTAATCGCATTGCGAATTCAACTTACCACTCTCTGCGTCAACTACGTAATTTTCCATGGGAGTTTTGCCATGGATCCCCCTCCGGCATGCCACAGTCCAGGTGTTAGTCCCCTTGAAAAAACTTTTCCATCACTATTGTGGCCAGAAAGAGTCCCTGTGGGTTTTAAAATTCGCCTGTCTATTGAAGTCTATGGCGGTTCGCCCGGTTCGCCCGTTCGCGAACATTTGCGGAAATTCGTGTTCGCTGTTCGCGAACGGAAAATTTTATGTTTGCGACATCTCTATTCATGAACAGCGCCATCTATTGGTTTCATAGTTTTATGACAAGAGTAATAGAATTGTCATAAGACTATGAAACCAATAGATGGTGCTGTTTATGAATCATGAACAGCGCCATCTATTGGTTTCATAGTCTTATGACAAGAGTAATGCTATTGTCATAAGACTATGAAACTAATAGATTGCGCTGTTCATTAGTGATGAACAGTGCCATCAATTGGTTTCATAGTCTTATGACAATTCTATTACTCTTGTCATAAAACTATGAAACCAATAGATGGCGCTGTTCATGAATAGAGATGTCGCAAACATAAAACATAGAATTCGCGAATATTTCGAAAATATAGTGCTGGATATTCATTATAGCAAATATTCGTCATTTTTCCCCATCTGAACACATGATTCCTCCCTGCTTCTTGCGTGTGGGCCAATGAGTCATTGGCCCACAAGCAACTTAACCCTCCTCTTATGTTAGCTTTCTGTTACTATCCATGATGTTAACGGGTCGGTTTTGACCCGTGTCTTAAATCAGCCATAAAATACCCTCTGAACAATTATTTATCATCCAATTAGTTTCTTACCTCTTGGATACCTTGTTAGGCTTCTTTATCCTTGAAATGATTAGTTTTAATATTTTTGGTGTGACCCCTTAGACCTTTCTTTTGATAGCGTACCTCTCATTTTCAAATAAAAAAAATGGTAAAATAAACCTCAATAGAATATTATAAGTAAATAAAAGGTTGTTATGTCACCAGAATGTTTCTGAGGAGTATTTGAACACATCTCTTAAATTTTTTATTTATATTTTTGTTTTTATTTTAATAACATTAACTATAATAACATTGATGGTGTTAGGGTCAATTTTGACCCATATATATTTACTTCAAGAAAATAGCCAAAAGTCTTTTTTTTTTTAACATAAAACGTTCATAAACAATGAAAAGCAAGTAATAATCCAAAATGTAGACTTGCAAGGTCAAACAAACACCCACACAATCAAGCAAGGCAAACCAATAGAAATCAAGTACTAGTTTCAAAGCATCTTTGTGCAAGAACTTGTATGTGTTTGTGTGGGTGTTTTTAGATGCATGTGTTGCAAAAGCTGACACTTTTAGCATGTTCTTTGCAGATATATTTTTTACAGTGGAGGCATAATGTGTGTGTCTTTCTGTCCTTATTGCTGGGGCAGACCTGACACCTCTTTCTTTTAGAATCAGATGGCATCACTGGAGTTATGACTGTGGCTGTGCTGGTTGATGTTGAGGCAAGGCTAGATGATGATGAGGATGCTGGCACGGATTCTCTTTGTGTTGTTGATGGTGTGGATGGAGTGCTTGATGAACTCTGCATCTGTCTGATCACGGCTGCAGTGATTGGATCTCGAGACACCCGTTTCCTTTGCTCAATGTGTGCCTTGACAAGGGAACTTCCTAGCTCCTCGAGAAATATTCTCCACTTGTTTTTTTTTTTTGTGTTCCAACCTGGGTGGATGTGGGTCCATAACACAAATGCATTGTATGCAGACACATCTAGGATGTTAGAAAACACAGCCATCGGCCATCTTGACATATCTGCCTCTTGACTTGTCCCAGAGACTATCAGTGGCCTCATTATAGGATCTGTACACTCCAGCAAGAGAAGAACACCAATATAAGCATCTAGGCATGGGGGCAAATGACACACTTTAATACTAACTAGGTTGTTAAATAAATAATTGACACTAACAACATAGTGGAAGAAATGGCCGCTGTGCTTTATTAAGGGTCACTTAAAATATTTTACAACCATGAATAAAAAAATTTATTAATTTAAAATACCATAAAAACCAATACCAGAAGACCAATGATAAATTAACCATATAAGGACCAAGATCCACTCAGCATGAGCTGAGCGACACTACCCCTCTAATAAAGCCCAGCGACAGATGATACAGTGGAAAAAATAAGGGAAGGGGGGGGGGTGGGACGCTGGTCAGCTCTTCAGGCACTTCTGAGCCAGCTCCGCCGAACCTGGGAATATAAAGGGGAACAGATTCCCGCCGATAAACAAACAACAAATCAGGGAGCTGGAAATCTCCCCCAGCAACGGGCAGCAACCAATCAGCTGCGCTCTTGACTCCCAGCAGCTGGAATCTTCTAGAATGCAGGTAAGACGATTTCTGAGGTGATTTTACCTGAAATAGAAAAAAGGGCGGGAAAAGAGGTACAGAAAGAGAAACAAGGCCCTAAAGAAACCCTAACTTAAAACCTACCTAAGGTGTCATAGCCCCCATGTCTCCCCCCAAGCTAAACGCTCTGGAGGGGTTAATTCATGGGGGCAAATGACACACTTTAATACTAACTAGGTTGTTAAATAAATAATTGACACTAATAACATAGTGGAAGAAATGGCCGCTGTGCTTTATTAAGGGTCACTTAAAATATTTTACAACCATAAATAAATAAATAAATTAATTTAAAATACCATAAAAACCAATACCAGAAGACCAATGATAAATTAACCATATAAGGACCAAGATCCACTCAGCATGAGCTGAGCGACACTACCCCACAAGCCACGCCTAACAAAGGCGAGGCCCCCCACAACACCGCAGCCATTTCTCCACTATATTCTGAAGGCCCAAATTAAAAATGTCAATCCCTACCTCAGAAAGATGAAGTTATCGGACCTAAAAAGGCCAGGCAAAAACCCCTCCAAGTCTAAATGCCTATAACTAAACCCACCCACTAAAGGAAGAAATTTATCAAGGGCCCTATTCACTCTTTTACGAATTTTTTCTAAAAATTTACCATCCTTACCTGACCAGACTAAACGAGGGACAATTTCTGAAAAAACTAAATCAGTACTGGGAAGACTATGACGTAATAAGGCCAGATCCCACTTCATAACCCACAATAGTTCACAGGTTCTTGACCTACCTAAATCATTCCCCCCAAGGTGGATAACTAACAAATGCGGAACAGGCCATTTTTTCATTAGCCTAATCATTTCCACCATTAACCCTTTCCAACACAATCCTCTAACTCCCTGCCAAAGGATAAGAACTTCAGATGTATTAAACGACAAATTCTCTGAGTATATTCTTTTTTCAGCTCGCTTCTGAGCCCAAAACACAAATGAATGTCCCACAATCCAAATCACAAACTGACTCCCTGTAAAAATAAAAAAGGCATTCAGACTGGTAGCATTAACTCTGGTCTAACATAAATTTTAAACCTATTAGATTCCCATCTCCCAATTCTTTTAACTACTGAATCATCTAACCCAAACCTAGAAGCCTCCGTCGCAGCACTTATCCTAAAATAATGCGACGAGAATTTTACAGAGCTAAGCCCCAATTTCCTCAAACATTTCTTCAGAATTGCGCTAAACTGAAATTTAGTGAGAGGGGAGAAATCCTGATGCATTAAAAAAGAGCCACTTTCAGAAGGATGAATCTCAAGAAAACACCTTATCAATTTAACCGGACAAAAATCAGAACCTAACCAAGAACATAATCTAACTACCTGACCCCTACCATACTGATCAGTTTTGGACCTTCTGATAAAAATCTCCACTTTATTATCAAAAACAACAACATCTGAAAACACCAAACCGGATAAATTATTACGGCTCGCCGCCACCAACTCACTAATCCTAAAAGCCCCGAAAAAGCTAACACAAAGGCTGTACGAAAAAGCAATACCTCAAATTGATCCCTACACACGTTACCCAAAACTCTACAAAGGTCACCCAATAAAGAGATAGAAATTGGCCTCCTAGTATCCAGCTTGCAAACACTTTTCTTGTAACCCTTTAACGACTGTTTAATCTGAAAAAAGGAAGATAACGGTCTCTCACCTCGCAGTTTCTGAAAAAATGAAACACCTGCCACCACTCTAGCAATAGACGAAGCCGCCAATTTTCTATTAAACAAACTAGTAACAAACAATAAACCATTACTTAAAACATCCCCTTTAATATCCACAGAACATGCATTTACGAAATAACACCAATCCCTCCATGCGGCAGAGTAAGCTGCCCAGGTTTTTGGGGCTACAGACCTCTCAATAGCTGCAGACATCAATCCCAAATCAACCCCCACAGATGTTGAGGACACGGGCTCCCATCCAGATCCGCCTCCGGAGCTAACTCCCGGAATCTCAGGAACTGTGAACGAGACAAAGAATCAGCCAGCACGTTAGAAGATCCTACAATATATTTCGCTTTGATCCATATATTAAACTTCATACAGAAAAGAACTAAATGCCTTAATAACTTTACTACTACATCACATTTAGACGAGAGAGTATTGACCGCAAAGCAAACCCCTTTGTTATCCGTGTGTAATAAAATCCTCCTATCCTTAAACTCATACCCCCAAAGAACAACGGCAACAATAACCGGAAACAGTTCTAATAAAACAATATTCCTAGTAAGACCATTCTCCACCAATGAAGCTGGCCATTTTTCAGCTGACCATTTTCCGTTCCAGAACGCCCCATATCCACAACTACCGGCTGCATCTGTAAATAACCCTAAAGCGTCTGAACTCAAAAATTCTTCTTGCCAACAACTAGAACCATTAAATTCCTGGAGGAACTCTAACCAAACACCCAAATCTTCCTTCAGACATCTAGTCAACCGAATATGGGCATTAGGCGACTTAAGACCCCTAGTCGAAAAATACAACCAACTAGAAAAAACCCTACCTATGGGAATAACCTTACAAGCAAAATTAAGGGAACCAAGAAGAGATTGCATTTCTCTCAGCGTACATTTCTTCTTACCCAACAAAGACAACAGCAACATCCGAATTTTGACCAATTTCGCCTCAGACAGGCGGAATTCCATGCGACTAGAGTCGATAACTATCCCCAAAAACTCTAAACAAACACAGGGACCAACAGTCTTCTCTTCTGCTACTGGAATGCCAAAACAAGAACAAATATCTAAAAACCTAACTAACAGATCTGAACAAGCGCTAGAATGAGAAGAACCGACAAACAAAAAATCATCTAAATAATGAAGAACACCATTAAAATTTAAATCACACTCAACAACCCACTGAATAAAAGAAGAAAATGCTTCAAAGTAATAACAGGACAACGAAAAACCCATCGGCAAGCATTTATCAAAATAAAAATAACTATCAAAATGAAAACCTAACGAGTTGAAGCCATCTGGACAAACAGGTAGTAAACGGAACGCAGATTTAATGTCCGCTTTCGCTAACAGGGCATCCTTGCCGAAAGACCTAACTAAAGCTAATGCACTATCAAACGAGGCATATGACACAGAAGCCTTAGATTTATCCACCATATCGTTCAAAGAACTTTTTTCTGGGAACGACAGGTGATGAATCAGTCTAAAATCCCCAGGCTCCTTCTTTGGCACAACGCCCAAAGGAGAAAGCCTAAAAATAACAAATGGCGGCTCTGAAAAGGGGCCCTCAATCCTCCCCAAATCCAGCTCTTTCTGAATCTTAATACGGACCACCTCCTTATGCAAATTTACGGATTTTAAGTTCTCAACCCAACAGCAGCCAACACCAGAAAAATGTGGAACTTCAAAACCATACAGAAAACCGTTAAAAATTAAATCAGCTTTCTGACGGTCTGGATAAAGAGCGAGCCAGGGTTGCATTTCTGCCAACTTCACTGGACTCAATGCTTTTTGCCACTTGTTCCCTAACGTTTGGCTGCTGTTGGCTTGACTGGGAATTCCTTTTAAAGCAACGGGACATAGGATGGGTCCCCCCACAAAAGGAACACTCATGTTTAAAACGGCAACTATTCAACCATTTACATGAAGCCTCGTTATAAGCAAAACATACACCCTTTCTCATAACCGTATGAGACGACACCGGCGGCTTTGCCGGAATAGCTTTTTGCGGCAACATCAAATTTACCCAAATCCCAATGTCCTTCACACCCCATTTAAGGGATGGATGGACAGCTAACTTTTGGCGGAATGTCTCGTCGTATTGAAACCAAGCCATCCCGCCAAAATTCTGGAACAATCCCGAACACAGCTCAGAATGCTTCTCCCCCAAAACCGCAGCATAAACACAAAATGCCTGAAGCCAATTGTTAAATGATCTAGGGGGAAAGCGTTTCTTTTCATCATCTAATTTTACATCCTTTTTAAAAGCACTATCTTTGGCGGATGGCAATAACGCCATTAATTCAACGTACTCCATCCGCCAAATACGCTCTTTCATATTAACACTAAGATGATATCCCAAAGGAGACACTTCATAGGCTAGAGCCTCCTTCAAACTTTAACCCCTGCGCTTCTCTCCATCACAGGCACAACATTGCCAACATTATTAACACCAGACGGCATAACAACCGTACCTAGACCATTGCTCCAGACATCTGAAGCAGCATTAACCGTTTGCCTGCTAGTAAACTCAGCTAGCAGCTTAACCAGATCATTTAAAACAGAAGACTCAGACACAGGGACAACATTTATGTTCTCACCCACTGGTAGACCCTCCTGGCGTGGACCAGAGGCTGAAGATGATGGGTGTGGTAGTCTTCCCAGGGGGCCCGGAGACGGCTCAACCAACAAAGGTGGGAGCCTCTCAACAGGCCGCCCCTGTAGCTCATTCAGGATGCTTCGCTGATCCACTTCATGCTGCAGCTCCTCACTGGCAGCACCTTGATGACGCTCCCCACTAGTGAGATCACCTGTAGAATAGATAGTAGGACCGCTCTGCCCTCCAGACTCGCTGCTCCTGGAGGACCGACGGCCTCTCTGCAAAGCCACTCCTCTCTGGCTGCTGCTGCGTCGGTGCCCCGCCCCCGGGGGAGGAGTATAAGCGCTCCTTGCTTTTCTAGCTCTTTTGCTTGGTAGCGCTGCTGACTCCTCCTCCCGGAAACGGCCCATAGATCCTCTAGCTGAGCGCCGCTACAGCAAGCTTCTAACAGCTGGAACCGGTCCTTCATCTTCCTCCACAGGCGGCGGCGGCAGCTCCAGCGATGGCGGCAGCGGCGGTAACATCGGGGTTCCCAGCAGAGGTCCAGACGAACTCGGCGGCGGTGACAACCCTTGAGGTGAGCTTGATAGGAGCGGCGCCGGTATATTCAAACAGCTCCTCAGCCAGTCTTCTCCGCCGGCGGACCCCGCTCTCTTCATCAGCTGCTGCAGGAGTTCTTCCATGTCCCACGCTGGTCAGCTCTTCAGGCACTTCTGAGCCAGCTCCGCCGAACCTGGGAATATAAAGGGGAACAGATTTCCGCCGATAAACAAACAACAAATCAGGGAGCTGGAAATCTCCCCCAGCAACGGGCAGCAACCAATCAGCTGCGCTCTTGACTCCCAGCAGCTGGAATCTTCTAGAATACAGGTAAGACGATTTCTGAGGTGATTTTACCTGAAATAGAAAAAAGGGCGGGAAAAGAGGTACAGAAAGAGAAACAAGGCCCTAAAGAAACCCTAACTTAAAACCTACCTAAGGTGTCATAGCCCCCATGTCTCCCCCCAAGCTAAATGCTCTGGAGGGGTTAATTCATTCCTCATTTATGTCATTCCACATGTTGCCATGGACTTTTTTTCCTTCAAGGTTTGTCATTGCAATGATCACTTTTTTTAGTGACAATGGCATGAACAGTTCAAAACATGTTTTGATGTCACTTACTCTCGTCACAGCAAACCTTGTGATCCCAGGGGTCATTTTGATTACATCTGCAGCAGCTGTAAGTCAGGAGGTTCTGAACTCCAACAGATCTTACCACTTTTGGATTTGAATGTTTCAGCAGGAACAGCAGCAGGTTCAGCACTGGTGGCCTCCTCATCAGACTCATCAGATGTTTCTGTGTATTCTGGTTGATACTCTACTTCATTTTCTGCCTCAGAAACCTGCTCATGCATATCACTATGCTGCTCTGTGTCCTCTGCCTCATTTTCATCCAAGATATAATCCAGTATTTGGCTTCCTGCAAATCTTCTCACTCTTGCATGCTGCATATTGGAGATGATTACTCTGCAAGTCAGCAACTCTGAAATGTATTGGTCCTATGTTTCTTTACTTTATTTAGAGAAGCAGACAAGCAGGCAAAGAGATAGGCCCCTCCCTAACTACAGCTCACAGGGCTGAGAGGTGATTGGCTGTCTGTGTTACTAAGCAGAGAGAGTGTTTAGGATTTCAGTTTTGGCACTTATTATTGTCCTATAATCCTATATTATAACTGGGTCAGAATTGACCCTAACACCATAAACGTCTTAATTTTCACTACAGTATTTTATAATTTAGTGAAAAGGATTATTTTTCTATTACATTGTTTAAATAGAGGTTCCTGACAAAGTAAAAAAATCATGATGCAATAAACAAATTTATGTGATACTTATAGACATTCAAAACCTGAAAACGGGTCGGTTCTGACCCTAACATAAGAGGAGGGTTAAGCTGGGAGGAATCATGACTTTAGATAGAAAAAATGACGAATATTCTAAAAAACGAATATATAGCACTATATTGAATATATTCGTTTTTTAGAATATTCATCTTTTTTTTCAATCCGTACAGTTGTTCCACTTAGGCATACTCCTCCACTCCTCAGTGAGATCGTGAAAATCAGTTCTGATGGTATATTCTAACCCCCAGGCGTTCCCATGGTGACGGGGACACTTGTCGGGGAGGAGTGGTAAGGTGGCAACAGCATGAGAAGTCAACACAGTGACCCAGTCACAGAGTGGCAAGGTGGCAATCAAATGAGCAGGATCAGGTCAGGTTCCAGCTGCCAGATACAGCGGGGACCCTGAGGATAGGACAGGAGCGGTTTATTATCGCTTCTACCTACTCCTGTGCCAGGAGGAGAGTGCTGCATAAGGCCAGGTAGGGAAAGCAGGAAGATGCCGAGCGGCTTCTTATCTTAATCAGGTGTCTTAGGGCAGGAGCAGAACTGCAGGGTCTAAGGAAACTCTGATCAGCTCTGCCTGTGTGTAATGCCCCCACAGGGGGCTGCTTTCCCCTATAAATGGGGCTCTTGTGGATGTCCCAGTTACAGTGGAAACAGTGCAAGAAAAAAAAGTCTGCGTCCTCCAGAGGTCTTTTAATGACCTCTTGGGGACATATTATGTACCAAAAATAAATCAAAATATAATTAGAAAAAAATATATTAAAAATACAAATAAAAAAATATTAAAAAAAATTCTAAATCCCTTTGTTAACATAAACCATCCCTATAGTCACCCCGTTCACTTAGACCTATACATGTTATATATCAAAACGATTGTCACAAAATAGGGAACCCATTTCAATAATTAATTTTTGTGTCAGTTTTAATATTTAAGAAATATAAAGCTATAATTAAAAAAATACTTTTTAATAAGAATTAGCAGTTTTCTCCTAATGAATCTTAAAAAAATGATAAAAAAAATCTCTATAAAAACATGCTAATAAAAAGTCCTAAGTGTCAAATAAAAAACGTGACAAAATTTATTTTGGTAGTCAAACAAATTAAAAAGTTAGGTCACTAAACCACCATGTGCGCAAAATCACCAATAAATTGCCTGAACATCCAAGCCTTTTTTAGGCCCAGTCATGAAAGGGTTAAAAAAAACACATTTCGAATTAAATTGTTTTTGCTGGTAAAGTAGCTGAATTCTCTGCAGTATCTAAAAATGTATCTTTACACTTTGATTTTTAGACTATCATAAATAAAAGCCTTGTGTTGAAAGATAAGAGTTTTGCCATTGCGGTGTTAAACAACGAGAAGATAGGAAAAATATGAAATGATTGTTGCTATAGAAACCCTAACAAGTAAAACCTCTTAGTAAATGAAGTCTTTCCCTAACCCTGATGATTATGGAAGATTGGTATATTACCATCTTATGTTATTCATGTTACATATACTATATGCATATACAGTACTGTACTATAAGGAGTTTTAGTTTTCATGCATTCATTTTGCTTGGTAGAAAATAAGATTTTATACGATTTTCAATTTTATCCTAATTGAAAGTGATTCGGAAAAGTCTTTCTCTTGCTCTCTGTCTTTTATCTCGATTCTCTCAAATATTAGGACTCAAAACCCTAATTAATTAAATTCCAAAACTTGAATAAAAAACTTATATACTGTATATATATATACAGTACAGACCAAAAGTTTGGACACACCTTCTCATTCAAAGAGTTTTCTTTATTTTCATGACTATGAAAATTGTAGATTCACACTGAAGGCATCAAAACTATGAATTAACACATGTGGAATTATATACATAACAAACAAGTGTGAAACAACTGAAAATATGTCATATTCTAGGTTCTTCAAAGTAGCCACCTTTTGCTTTGATTACTGCTTTGCACACTTTTGGCATTCTCTTGATGAGCTTCAAGAGGTAGTCCCCTGAAATGGTTTTCACTTCACAGGTGTGCCCTGTCAGGTTTAATAAGTGGGATTTCTTGCCATATAAATGGGGTTGGGACCATCAGTTGCGTTGAGGAGAAGTCAGGTGGATACACAGCTGATAGTCCTACTGAATAGACTGTTAGAATTTGTATTATGGCAAGAAAAAAGCAGCTAAGTAAAGAAAAACGAGTGGCCATCATTACTTTAAGAAATGAAGGTCAGTCAGTCAGCCGAAAAATTGGGAAAACTTTGAAAGTAAGGGCTATTTGACCATGAAGGAGAGTGATGGGGTGCTGCGCCAGATGACCTGGCTTCCACAGTCACCGGACCTGAACCCAATCGAGATGGTTTGGGGTGAGCTGGACCGCAGAGTGAAGGCAAAAGGGCCAACAAGTGCTAAGCATCTCTGGGAACTCCTTCAAGACTGTTGGAAGACCATTTCAGGGGACTACCTCTTGAAGCTCATCAAGAGAATGCCAAGAGTGTGCAAAGCAGTAATCAAAGCAAAAGGTGGCTACTTTGAAGAACCTAGAATATGACATATTTTCAGTTGTTTCACACTTGTTTGTTATGTATATAATTCCACATGTGTTAATTCATAGTTTTGATGCCTTCATAGTCATGAAAATAAAGAAAACTCTTTGAATGAGAAGGTGTGTCCAAACTTTTGGTCTGTACTGTATATATATTATAAAACTTGAATTTTAGAATTTTAGATTTGATTTACTAACCTATAGTTGTATATAATGGAAGGGTGACCAGGCTTATATTTACAAGTTGCACACCTGACCAGTCAATCTGTCCTGGAGGCTGGTTTTAAAGTCAGTATAAAACTGAGTCTGCTTATATAGAACCTACCAGTAGCCATTTGGCTCCAGGAGAAATATATGGTGGGCTCAGCGTGCATGTTGGAACTTGCATCCCTGGATCCGATGAAAGCTGTAATGGCACCGGACGGGGTTAAAAGCAGAGTGTGCTTGGCGTGCACGCTGACCTGCATTCCCTGGATTTTGTGTGGCTGTCATGGCCCATGAACAGGTAGGAACTAGAGTTAGGGACCACTCAAATAGAGGCGACCTTGACGTGGTGAGTGGCTTACTACGCTTTGGCCAAAATGTACACCAATGCCTCATCCAGCAGGGAGGCAAATTGCTGGATGTAGAGTGCTATCACATTTGTATTTTTCGTTTGTATAGGTATTTCGCCATAGTGATGTGCACCACATATACAGGTTGTGCTGACCCAATTCCCCACATTTTTTCTTTGCAGTAAATATTGGAGGCGTGGCGATCTTCTTGGAGTCATTGCACACCTGACCAGTCAATCTGTCCTGGAGGCTGGTTTTAAAGTCAGTATAAAACTGAGTCTGCTTATATAGAACCTACCAGTAGCCATTTGGCTCCAGGAGAAGTATATGGTGGGCTCAGCGTGCATGTTGGTACTTGCATCCCTGGATCCGATGAAAGCTGTAATGGCACCGGACGGGGTTAAAAGCAGAGTGTGCTTGGCGTGCACGCTGACCTGCATTCCCTGGATTTTGTGTGGCTGTCATGGCCCATGAACAGGTAGGAACTACAGTTAGGGACCACTCAAATAGAGGTGACCTTGACGTGGTGAGTGGCTTACTACGCTTTGGCCAAAATATACACCAATGCCTCATCCAGCATGGAGGCAAATTGCTGGATGTAGAGTGCTATCACATTTGTATTTTTCGTTTATATTTACAAGTAGCTGTTGTCACGCTGGACATGATACAAGATACAACAGAAATCCACAAACAAGTGTCTAGGCCAGAAGCTGGGGATAAAGGTCACAACCTTACAAATCCCTACCAGCTCTTCCTAGACTACTGTGCCCACGTTCAGACCCTAGAGGTGGGAATAAACGTGCCCCCGTGCCTAAGGCTGAAGATTCCCTAAAATCCCTAAGATGGTGACAGGGGGAAAGAGACAGCTTGCTTCCTCAGACCTGGAGGAGGCAGGCGTCTCTTTAACAGCCTAGACAGAACACACACAAGAAAACAAAACCAACTTATCTTGTCACAAAGCAGATACAGCAAATCCTTCTTTCCGTCCGTCCGTCCGTCCTTCCTTCCTTCCTTCCTTCCACTGAGCAAGATAGAAGCTATAACCCGCACAGGACACTGGGAAGGGGCGTAATTTAAACTCATACAAATGACCCCACCCAGTGCACCTGAAGGGAGGCGGATACAGCTTAACTCCAAAACAAAAACAAAAAACTACACACGTGCTGCTAACCTGGCAGACCTCCGCACATAACCTGAGCAGCGCATGACAGCTGTTCAATATTTGTGTTTTGCTTCCAGCTTAAAGGGAAACTGTCACCGGGATAGCTCTGTGTGCTTTTATTGTGTAAAAAAACAAAAAACAAAAACAATTTGACACATATGAAAATTAACCTGAGATGAGTCCTGTCCCTGAGATGAGTCAGGGACAGGACTCATCTCAGGTTAATTTTCATATGTATCAAATGGTTTTTTTTACACAATAAAAGCACACAGAGCTATGGGGACTGGGTATTGTGGATGTGCTAGCGGCCATCTAGTAATCCATGTCTTCAGCTCTATACACAAAATCCCGGTGACAGGTTCCCTTTAATATTGGATTATTATAAAACAACCTTGCAAATTGTTTTGACTAACCTCTTCCCAATCTTCAACATACATGTATGACACAGGAGGAAGTTAATTCCTGACCTGCTCCACACATGTACAGCAAAATGGAAACAGATCACCATGTCTAATGATTGGGCTAAGTTGGCAGCTGTCTTTGACACTGAGCCATCTTAGCTAAGTTGTACCTTCCCCTGCAGCCCCAATCATGCAACTCGCCAGTAAATGGTGACCAGCCAATCACAGCTTCCTCACTGTAAAAGTCAGTGAGGCGTTGCAGGTGTCCAAAAGTAAAAGTGAGTGGTGCTTTACAGGACAGCACCAATCACCTCCAAGTGCACAGAGTTGACACACCTGTTTTGCATCTCTTTTATGTGCTGTGAATGACTGTTATGCTATACCAGCCAATTGCAGCACAAGAGGGCCATGTAAAAAGACGTCTCTGCATGCTGCCATTTTAGCCTGGAACAACATGCTCAGAGGGCTTTGTGCTTTCTTGTGCTGGGTTTCGGCCTTGCTGGGACTAATGGTGCACCACAGTGAACAAAAGATCTACTGCTTGTGAACTGCTGTAGAAATCATCATCATCACCATTATATTATATGTTGATCACTTGCAGCAGTTCTAGGATCCCTAATCCCGGTTCCCTAAGTCCCAAACCCTATCCTTCTCCCTGCTCCCACCTCCCCCCTTTGTGATTTTGGTAGATGTTGAGCCATCTAGGATCGTTTATTTATTTTTTTGTCTTTTTTTTTTAGCCCTGCACTAATTTTTATGTGTGCAAGCTGTGACCGCTGAAAGCTAATCAGTGCATATGTCACAGATCCGCATCTGTGCTCGATTTTTTTATTTTTATTTTTGTGCCCAGGTTTTCTTTGTCATATTTGTGCTTGAGAGAGTCTCAAAAAGCTTCTCCATGACCAATTAGACAGTATTGGAGTAGAGATGGTTCGAACTTTCTAACACAATCAAATTTACAGTATGGCCATGACTCAGCAATTATGATATGTTTACATTACAATGATAATGCACAATGTCCATCCCAGAGTGACCTGAAATTTAACCATCTGTTTAAAATTTGGCCTGTTTTCGAACACTTTGGCACCAAGTTTGCTGAGGTGTACAGCCCATACAAAAGTCTCTTATATATGGAGAGGTTTTCTTCTGATGACTCTTCTATGAAGACCATATTTGTGCAGCTGAACAGTAGAGCAATGTACCACAACTCCAAAGTCTACAAAATCTTCCTGATTGACCTTCACTATTCCTGCCATTTCTTAATTACATTTCAAACTGGGGAAATGGAAACTTGAAAATGCTTTGATATCTTCTAATAGCCTTCTGCTGATTTGTGGACCTCAATCACTTCCATTTTCAGACTGTTAGGCAGCAGCTTAGAAGAACCGATGGCTGCTGTTTTTTGGGACAAGATTAGAGGAGTCTGGGTATTTATAAAGCTTTGAAATTTGCATAACCTATCCTTTCCTAATGATGATTGTGAACAAGCCTTAACTCTAACAAGCTATTTAAGGACTGAGACCTTGGTCAACGTTATGTGAGCGCTCAAATCTGCATGAGTTCCCATATTTTTGCAAGGTACTTCTTTCCTTTTTTCACTCTAAAATTGTACAAAACCAAAATAATAAACTGATATTGCTTAAAATGTTGAAAAGAGTGTTTCATCTTTAACTTTATGTCTTTTGGAGATCATTTCATCTTCAACTTACTTAAAGGAATTACCGATCTTGTAAACAACCCCCATGAAATGCCTGGGTCCCTCATACAGAACATACCTGGTCCCTGATGCCTGCATCCCTGTGGATTCCTGTATGGCCACCACTGCATCTCCCTGTCGTGCAGATCACAGCATCCGTCGACAGGGGTACAGCCAATATCATGACGTGATGGTGACCTGTTTCCTTGCATCTGGTGTGATGTCACCCATGAAACTAGGGGAGCAAGTCACCCTTGCAGCCTGCTATTGACTGCACCCCGGGAGATGCAGCTGTGGCCATGCAGTGATCTGGAGGTACATAGACATCAGGGACCAGGTAGATATGTTCTGTTTAAGGAACACAGGCATTTGGAGGGTGTTTAGAGAATTGGTTGACTCCTTTAACTGTTCACAGTAGCAATAATTTCAACCAGGGGTGCCTGAACTATTGAAGCCATTAAACTGCTGGACCAGGGTTATCTGTTCTATGTGGACAACTATTACACCAGCAGTCTACTATTTAAATCCCTAAGTTGCAATGGTAATATAGTTTATGGCACGGTACACAAAAAATCTGAGAGGCTTCTCAAGGTTCCTTTTCAGGCAACCACTCAAAAAAAGCGACAGCAGGGCACTCTGTGATGAGAGCATGTTGGTAGTTAAGTACAAGGACAATAGTGATGTGCTTATACTGGCCACGGTTCACAGTAACAGCAACTCCACTGCCCCTATATAAAGTACCACTAAGCCCAAGACTGTCATGTTCGGGTGTGGGATGGAAACACCACACTGAACATAGGAGGGAAAGGGGTGAGGGAATAAGGCCTGGAAACTAGGGAAAGGAGATGGACACCTCCTAGTAAAACCCTAATCAATGTCCTGACTAACTACCAGTACGAACAGACCCTGGAGGTTCATTCACAGGAATACTTAGAGTTCTAACTCACCCTATAGGACTCTGGTATTAATATCAGGACTGAAACAACTTGTTCCTCCAAAAGGAAGGAGGAGCAGGAGTCTCCCTCAGGCCTTAATACAAATGACAGGGAAATGCAACACACAAAATAACCCAAACTAAATACAAAAGGGAAAGAACACACTTAACTTCAAGTGGCTATGGCAGCACTAGGAACTCAGCCGAGATCCACACACAAGCTATCCACAACTCCAACAGAAGCTATATACCGCATAGTATAGTGGGAGAAACAATAATAAATAGAAAAGGTTAAATTACCATTATAGCCACACCTGGGGAAAGAAGGTGTGGCAAGCAACAGAAACATCACAGACGTCATTTGATCCAAACGTAAAACATGTCAGATCAAACCACGTGTTGCCAGGCTCACCAATTTTCTGCCACCTGTCGCAGGATTGTCCATGACAAAGACATACTGCTAGAAATACTGACAGTGCCCGTCACGACCTTTGTGGTTTGGCGAGCTGGTGGACGTGAGGCGCAAATCACAACCGGATTAGACAAGTACGGGTTTATTGAGAGACAACGCGTTTCGGGGTGCGCATGACCCCTTTATCAAGTCTGGTGTGCTGCAGCTGCAGGTGCAGCTGGATGTTTGCTGTTCGTTTAATGCTCCCCGGTCACTTTTACTGACAATGTAGTACAATGCTTTGCCAGAGATGAATTAGGTATGGCTGAAGTGCTGTGGCTGTTCGTTCAATGCTCACCAGCCTCACCACCGCAACAGCATTGCCTGACGAAGTATAATAGCAAAGCCACAGCGCTTCAGCCATACCTAATTCATCTCTGGCAAAGCATTGTACTACATTGTCAGTAAAAGTGACCGGGGAGTATTAAACGAACAGCAAACATCCAGCTGCACCTGCAGCTGCAGCACACCAGACTTGATAAAGGGGTCATGCGCACCCCGAAACGCGTTGTCTCTCAATAAACCTGTACTTGTATAATCCGGTTGTGATTTGCGCCTCACGTCCACCAGCTCGCCAGACCACAAAGGTCGTGACGGGTACTGTCAGTATTTCTAGCAATTAACAAAGTGGCGACTTGGCCCTCGCCCTTGGTTCTTTTGGACACGGCAGCTCCAACCTGATACCTAGCTAATCCAGCGGACCTTTATCACGGTTGCACCCAATCGGTGCAACCCAAACAGGTGAGCAGCACATATTCACCTTAAATTGAAGAACGCTGTTTCATCTTTACCTATTTACCCTATGAGCGCCTTTCTCATCCTGTGGCCACATATTTGCTAAAGACATATTGCATCCTGGATCACAATACGTACAGCACATAGGAGGTGTTGATCTTTTAGATGAAATGCTGAAGATGTACAGTGCCATGTGGAAAATTAATGTGTAGTACAAAAAACTGCCCATGCACATTGTACAGATGGCACAGTATAACCTTTACGTGATATTTTTTGATCTGCAGACTAGCCGGGAACCTTCCTACAATTTCAAGAGATGATGATCAAGGTCCTCCAGGAAGCAGAGGGCCCCAGTACTTCTGGAAGCTATGATGCTGGTGGATGTACCAGGGCAACATTTTCCTGGCAAAGTCGCCCAAACAGCAAGGAAGAGAAGGACCTAATAAAGATGATACCACACATCTATGAAGTCTTAATTTTATCTTTTACTTAAAGGGGTAACGTCTAGTGATGATCGAGCATGCTCGGCCAAGTACCAGTTTGGCTCGAGCATCGCTATGCTCGGCAGATCCGAGCGCTCTGCCGAGTACCACATGTGCTCGAGCGCCATGCTCGAGTCTCCTCCCCGGACGTTTGGCGCCTTCTAAGCAGCCAATAAACATGCTGGTAAGTATTGCCATCACTGTAATGCCATTAGACATGTTTTCTACTGGCATTACAGTGATTGGCTGGCCGGAACACATCATCGGGTGCTATATAGCACCCAGTCCCGCGGGTTCGGCTCATTGCGAGTCAGGGAGAGGTGCTGTTAGGAAGGGACAGAGCAAGTGTAGAGCGAATTTGATCTCAAACCTTTCAGAGACCCAAAAGTCCTTTTAAGGACTATTGTTATTTTGGGGGAATTATTTTTTTGTGTCAGTGTGACCGTTAGTGACATTTATTTGCTGCATTCTACAAACGCTGCTTGCTGTGACCAGTGAGAAGCAAATCAGCGCTTATATCTAGGCCGTGTGTGACGCCTATATTTAATCCAAATTGCAGTTGCAGTCAGTTTCTGTATTGTTCAAACTCTGCTTGCTGTGACCAGTGAGAAGCAAATCAGCACTGATATCTAGGCCGTGTGTGACGCCTATATTTAATCCAAATAGCAGTTACAGTCAGTTTCTGTATTGTTCAAACTCTGCTTGCTGTGACCAGTGAGAAGCAAATCTACATTTATTTCTAAACAGTGTGTGAGGCCTATATTTAATCCAAATAGCAGTTACAGTCAGTTTCTGTATTGTTCAAACTCTGCTTGCTGTGACCAGTGAGAAGCAAATATACACTTATTTCTAGACAGTGTGTGAGGCCTATATTTAATCCAAATATCAGTGATATCCAGTGTCAATATGAAGAAGGCGAGTATTAAGGGACGGGGAAGTGGACGTGATTCTGATGGTTCACGCAGAGGCCGTGGCTCAGGGTGTGTTGCAACTGTGCCTGCTGCCAGAGCACAAGGATAACAGTCATCTACGATACCTAGCTTCATGTCCCAGTTTGCAGGGCGTCGCAAGACAACACTCTTGAAGTTAGACCAGTGCGACCAGGTGGTCAGTTGGATTGCAGCAGATAATGCTTCCACTGGGTTAAGCACCACCCTGTCTTCCACCAAGTCCAGTCTCAGTAGCCAACAGTCTGGTCAACAACACAATCCTCACACTGATCATCCTTCCTGCCACCATGTAGAGTCTGGCCAAACAAGCGATCCGGTACTCGGATGTTCCGAGGAGCTATTTTCACCCCCATCACTTAATTTGGCCCTCTCCCCAAGCACTCTTGAAGAGGGACATGAGATCTTGTGCCCTGATTCTCAACCTCTAGAGCCTTCACACTCACAAGATGATGTGTTTAAGGAAGTGGATGATGACGAGACACAGTTGCCATCAAGTCAACCACAATTACTGTCTGCAGAGGTTGATGAAGAGGATGATATACCGTTGTCAATCACTGAAGTTGTGTTGGGGTCAGCAAATGAGGAGGATGATCGGAGTGGGGAAGTTGAAGAGGACTTGGTGGACGATGAGGTCACTGACTCAACATGGGAAGGCGGAAACGCGAGCGAGGACAGCAGTCCCGAGGGGGAGCGATATGCAGCACCGCAACAGGCTGGAAGAGGCAGTGGGGTGGCAACAGGGAGAAGGCGGGCCACGCCGAACAGGCCCGCAAGTGTTCCACGGAGCACCCCCTTGCGGAAATCTCCCTTGCCAAGGAGTAGGTGTTCCGCGTTATGGCGCTGTTTTTGCGGAAAGTGCAGACGACAAAAGAATAGTAGTTTGCAACCTGTGCCACACCAAAATGAGCTGAGGTGTGAACAGTAGCAACCTCACCACCACCAGCATGATCCTCCACATGGCAGCCAAGCACCGCAATAAGTGGGAGGAACGCCTGGGTCCACAATCTGTGTCCACGGGTCACACCACTGCCTCCTCTTCCCCTATGTTGGGTGACGACCAATCGCCTGTCGAAGGCGCAGGCCCGGATGCCTCCCGCGCTGCACTTGTACCGTCGGAAGCACCATCAGCGACCACATCCACTTCCCTGTCCCAGCGCAGTGTCCAAATGTCTTTACCCCAGGCATTTTAACGTAAGCGCAAATACCCAGCCACCCACCCACAAGCCATGGCACTAACCGCCCAACTTTCTAAGTTACTGGTAGTTGAAATGTTGCCATTTAGACTTGTAGACACCGAGGCCTTTCGCGGCCTGATGTCGGCGGCCGTCCCTCGGT
Source organism: Bufo bufo (assembly GCF_905171765.1). Classification (NCBI taxonomy): domain Eukaryota; kingdom Metazoa; phylum Chordata; class Amphibia; order Anura; family Bufonidae; genus Bufo; species Bufo bufo. Next base: position 593,260,481 of record NC_053390.1, read on the forward strand.
ACTCAGTCCTCAGCCACCACTATTTTTCCCGGCGTGCCGCCCCCGCCTTACACCAGCATGTGTCTGCTAACATCACCCGTGCCCTGACCAACGCAGTTACTGCTAAGGTCCACCTAACGACTGACACATGGACAAGTGCTTGTGGCCAGGGACGCTACATTTCCCTGACGGCACACTGGGTGAACGTAGTGGAGGCTGGGAGCGACTTGTACCCTGGGATGGCACAGGTGCTACTGATGCCCAGGATTGTGAGCCAGACTTCCATCAGGGTTACCGTCAGCACCTATGTAAGTGGCTCCTCCGCCTCCTCCTCCACTTCCACCTCCGGATTCTCCGCGTGCAGCACCAGTCAGCCATCAGCTGGTAGCTGGAAGCAGTGTAGCACTGCTGTGGGGATGCGTCAACAGGCCGTGCTGAAGATGATATGCTTAGGGGATAAACAGCACACCGCCGCAGAGCTGTGGCAGGAGATAAGAGACCAGACTGAGATGTGGCTCTCGCCACTCAACCTGCAACCAGGCATGGTTGTGTGTGATAATGGGCGTAACTTGGTGGCGGCTTTGGAGCTCGGCAAGCTCACACACATCCCATGCCTAGCCCACGTCTTTAACTTAGTGGTTCAGTGGTTTCTGAAAACCTACCACATTTTGCCCGAGCTACTGGCGAAGGTGTGCCGCATGTAAGCACATTTCCGCAAATCATCAACAGCTTCAGCCGGCCTGTTGATGCTGCAGCAGCGCTTGAAATTTGCCAGCTCACCGGCTGTTGTGCTACGTGAGCACGCGCTGAAACTCCACGTTACACATGTTGGCCAGGCTTTGTGAGCAGCAAAGGGCAGTAATGGAATACCAGCTGCAGCATGGTCGTCGCCTTTTCAGTCAGCTTCCGCTCTTCACAAGCGAGGAGTGGGCATGGATGTCTGACCTCTGTGAGGTGTTAAGAAACTTTGAGGAATCGACACAGATGGTGAGCGGTGATAACGCTATTGTCAGTGTAACCATCCCACTTCTGTGTCTACTCAAATGCTCGCTGCTCACAATTAAGGCCGACGCTGTTCGCGGGGAAGAGTTGGAAATGGGGGAAGAAGACATGACCCTGGGTGATAGCCAGAACACCCTCAGTTTGTCTTCTCAGCGCATATGGGAGGAGGAGGAGCAGGGGACGGTTGCCTCCGCTACACAGGGTAGTAGTAATGGAACTTTAATTCCATCTGTTCAGAGTGGGTAGACAAAAGAGGAGGAAGAGGATGAGGAGATAAACAGTCATCCTCCTGATGACGACAGTGAAGTCTTGCCCACTGGTACTCTGGCACAGGTGGCTGACTTTATGTTAGGCGGCTTTTCCTGTGACCCCCGTGTTATACACATTTTAGATAGCAGGGATTACTGGGTGTTCACCCTTCTGGACCCCTGCTACAAAGAGAACTTCTCATCTCTCATTCCTCCGGTGGAGAGGACGAGCAAAATGGTGCTATACCAGAAGTTCCTTGTTGACAGATTGCTGCAAAAATTTCCATCTGACATCTGAGTCCGTACTTCCTTGGGCAACCGAGGTGGGGAGACAAGGGGAACACACAGCACTTCCAGCAAAGGCAGGGCAACACTCTCCAAGGCCTGGAACAGTTTTATGACACCCCGCCAGCACCCTCAACATGATGCACGTCCTGGTGTCACAAAGAGGGAAAAGTTTGGGAAGATGGTAAAGGAGTACGTAGCAGACCATGTCAGCATCCTCAGTGATCCCTCAGTGCCTTACAACTACTGGGTGTCCAAGCTGGACACGTGGCACGAACTGGCGCTCTACGCCTTGGAGGTGCTGGCCTGCTCTGCCGCCAGCGTTTTGTCTGAGCGGGTATTTAGTGCTGCTGGTGGCATTATAAAAGATAAGCGTATCCGGCTGTCAACTGAAAATGCTGACAGGTTGACTCTTATAAAAATGAACAAGGCCTGGATTGCCCCTGACTTCTCCACTCCACCAGAGGAAAGCCACGACTGAACATAAAGGCACTTTAAATGCGTTGTTTAGAATGTACTGAATACTCTGTATTCCCATGCACCCCTTCCGCCACAAAAAAAGGGTATATGGTTGAATCTTCCTTTTCTTATCCTGCTCCTCTTCGTCCATCACATATATGCCTTTTCATATAATTTTTCGGATGGTCAGCTCACCAGCAGGCCCTCACCCATAATGTTTTAGATGGTCAGCTCACCAGCAGGCCCTCGCCCATAATGTTTTAGATGGTCAGCTCACCAGCAGGCCCTCGCCCATAATGTTTTAGATGGTCAGCTCACCAGCAGGCCCTCGCTCATAATGTTTTAGATGGTCAGCTCACCAGCAGGCCCTCACCCATAATGTTTTAGATGGTCAGCTCAGCTGAAGACCTTCACCCCTAATGTTTTATTGGGTCACCAGCAGGCCATCAATCATACTTTAACTCTCCTGTATAACGTTTCCTCATCCTAAATACCTATGACATTCCCTGTAATTTTTTTGTACTCGTTCCAATGACAGGCTCTCTTAAGAGTCCTGTATTGTTATTTATCGTTACTACCTCCCTGAGTCGGTACTTAGAAATTTGTGCGCCCCCGCCTGCCTTTCTTGGAAGTGGTAGCCGTGGCCATCCCTCAGGCTCCCTCTCCAGAAGCGAACCCTGATTCCCCATTACCCATGGTCACCATGGTAGGCGCAAAAAAGAACATCGAAAGTTGATAGAGCAGTCATCCGAATAGATCGTCAACATCACGGGGACTTGCGATCAGCTTAGAAGTTGTCTAGAGTTAACAAAGCGGCAGCAGGCCCTCACCTACAATTTTTTACACTGTCAGCTCAACGTCCGTTCCTCTTCCAAGTTCATTATCATCAGATGATAATCTGGTCAACACAATCGTAATCACCGGGGGACACGTAACTAATTTGCACGGAGTAGTGTCTTTGGTTATCTGAATGAACCACACAATACGACTCGATCCACACGCCTAAAACGGCCATGCACCACCACCCACAGAATCGCGAAATAGGTATCAATCTGTCAATCCTTTCTGTGTCCGGGCTGGGTGAGGCTTCCCGTGTGTAGTCAAATTAAGCCGCAGGCTCCACTCCTGGTGGTGCCATTCCATCAATTAGTTTAAGTTTCAGCTTTGCAAGCATACTCCCCCTGGAACCCAAAGACTTTAGTTTCCCAGAAAATGCTCGGCGGGAAATGGCAATAACGCTGCCGGGGATCGTCTTTGAACCTCCAACTTAAGTTGTTGATTATTGAAAACGTTTGTTTCAACAAAGGTTTCGGCTGTGCTTCACCTCTACAGGTACAATACGGATGCCACCGGCCGTTCCTCTTCTAATGAGTTCAGTTTGATCGTCCAAGAGTCCGGTCAACACAATCGAAACCATCGGCCGTCCCTGTTAGTCATGGCCCCAGTTCCGAAAATCAAAAAATTTTTTGTTTGAACTTGCTCGTTATATAAAAGTAAATATACAGGAAACAATGTTTCCTAACAATTTTTCATCTAAAATTGCTTTTATCTTCGGTTTTGTGTTTTATGGTCAGTCTGTAAAAGTGGCGTACAACTCGGGCAACATCATTACCAGCAGCGACATTGTAGTCCAAGATGCATCCAGACATCCTCCCCATGCTGTCCCCGACCCATTTCTGTGGTGTTTCCATCAATTTCTGACCTTTTACTATGAACCAGGCACCCTCCCCTCTTCAGAGCAGGGGGTGCCTGGTTTAATGCTCAGGTCCTCCCATTGACTTCTATAGGGCTCGGGTGCTCGGTAGAGCACCCGAGCATCGGGGTGCTCGATCATCACTAGTAACGTCACTTTGCAAATCATATTTATAAAGTTGGATAATGGCAATAAAACATTTTTGGTACATACTAGAAATGAGAGAACTTTTAGAAAGTTCAATTCGGCTGCTTCACCGAATGAAAAAAAAAATGTAGCTTTGTGACAAATTGCTTTGTGACAAATTACTTTGTCACAAAGCTCATTTTTTGGGGTAAGTAGCAGGTGCAATGACAGGGAGCTACAATAGCGCTGCCCTCTGTCATTGTACCCCTCAGATGATGCGTTCATACATGATTGCGGCATCTGAGTGTAAAAACTGTGTAAAATTAACATAAAAAAAATTACATCAAACTTACTGCCTCCATTTGCTCGCAACAGGCCGGCTGCCGCCATTTTGCTTGAAGATTTGGTGCAAAATCTAACGCGGAGTGGTGACGTCATACGTCACCAAGCACAGGATTTCGGTAGAGATCTTTAATCAAGAGCAAATGGAGGAGGTAACTAAGAATATTTTTGTTTTTTACACTATTTCAGATTAAATCGAAGCATGAGGAAATTCGTCTTTGAGGCAAATCAAACTTATCCAAAAATTCGAATCGAATTCCACTTCGTGGGATTCAATTTGCTCATATCTAGTAAATACATTTATTTTAAATATATTTACCATTTACAGGTTGCTGCTGTTTCATTCAGTTTTGCTCTTTCCTACTAGAAGTCTATGAGCAAGCATAACGGATGTGTCTGGTTTCCATTATGCAGGACAGAAACAAAGTCCTGTCGACAGACATTTAACTAGAAGTAAGTCAACTAAGTTAGAAATGTTGTCAGGTTATTTTGCTGCAGACACTCATCGATCATCTGCCCTGCTGATGTGAACAGAAAACTTGTGAGAGTATACTAAGGAAGCCACTTCAACTTCCCATAACATGAAAGTAAACATCTTGCGAGGACATGTCAGGTGACTATGATAAAGTCCTGCCCACAGTCAGAGAAATATGAGGAAAAGGGGATAGATGTAGGGAGACACAAGGGAGAATAAACTCACTGGTGATAAACCACCTTTAATTTTACCACATTATTACACTAAGCTATTCTCTGCATAGTAGCTTACATATTCACTTTTCACCATTCACTAAACATTAATTTCTGGAAAACACTTGTGGGGTAATAATGCTCACTACACTGCTTGTGAAATTTTTTGAAGTGTGTTGTCTGCAAAGTGGGGTCACTTTTTGGGTGTTTCCACTATAGGAAAAACTTTGGGCTAAGGCAACATAGTAAAGTAATTTTTCATTTTTTACAGCCAAGTTTTTCAAAATTTTATGAAAGCTTGTTGGGTCAAAGTGCCCAATACACCTCTTGAAAAATATTTTGGAGTGTGTAATCTCCAAAATAGGTTCACATGTGGGGGGTTCCATTTTAGGTGTACCTCAGGGTCTCTTTAAATGTGACATTGCACTCCAAAACCATTTCAGCAAAATCTGCCGTCCATAAGCCATATGGTGTTCCTTGCATTCTGAACGCTGTGGTGTGTCCATATATCAGATTGCAACCATATATGGGGTGTTGCTATATTTAGAAGAAAATGTGCAACAAATTTTGGGTGCGTTTCTCCTCTTCCCCTTGTAAAAATGAAAAATTTTGGGCTAAAGCAACATTTTATTGGCAAAAAATAAAGTTTTTCATTTTCACGTTCAAGTTTTTCAAAATTCAATGAAACCTGTGGGATCTAAGTGCTCACCAAACCCTTTGAATACTTTGTTATCCTTTTCATATACTGTACTGTAATTGGGTACTTTAAGATGTGGTAGATCAGATTACTCCTTTACAGGTTATCTATATGGTATAGAAATATTCAATATTATCTTATTTTCTGTATATTGTAGTATTAGCAACAAGCGATAATGAAATCAGCATGCCTATATTTATAGTCATATTTACAAGAGAATATATTTTTTATTCCAAGAGGCAATCACCCTGTGCATTTTGTAAAGCAAACCATATCATAAATGTCAATGATTTGTAAGCTCTTTAGCAGACAGTATCCTAATGAATAATAACATACATCTTGAGTGCTGATTACTCAATTAAATTTGAGAGATGTGATTAAAATCATAGAGCACAGTTAAAAATGAGTGATTCAGTGCAATAACAGACACAATCTCTGTTCTTATACTCTATATTTAACCTTATTAGAATCTGTGGTGTCTACACATTTAAAACACATTTCTATTTTTACAGAGCCCATGAGGAGTTCATATAGAGTTTAAAGTCATTCTTATATTGTCGTATCATTTACAATGCAGTATTTGGCCCTAGGGTTGTTATTTTACCTTTTATTCACATCATTTAGGGACTGTAGAATCGCTAAAATATAATAACAGTAATACTGACCAAACAATATTTGCTTGGAATGAAGATTACTCTATTTTTTAGCAAAATCATTTAAAGATCCAGGAACTAATTACATTTAAAGAGAACTTATCAACTCTCTAGACTTGTCTGTGTTGGTAACTGCTTCCATTATCCTTTCAATTACAATAATGGAAAATAGTCTCTGATGAGTGATGTTTTCAAAAATTCGATTCGGATGTTTCGCCGAATTTTCAAAAAAAGTCCTGCCTGCAGGCCTTTAAGGGCCTCTATCACACGGTCAGTAATTGGTCAGTTTTTTGTATCAGTATTTGATCAGTATTCTTAAGGCAAAATCAGGAATGAGTCCAAAACAAAGATAACGTGATGGAAATATTTTCATGTCCTCTGTGTTTTGGACACACTCCTGCTTTTGGCTTCCAAATCATGAGCAAATCCTGATGCAAAACACTGAGTGTGTTATAGAGGCCTTATGGATGCTCCAAAGACAGGATCTGTTGTGTTTTCCATTTTTTCCGTTCTTCTGACAGATCCGAAGAAGGGTGAAATATATAATGATGTCAAAAAAGTCAAACAGGAACACTAGTGGCCTTGTCACAAAGTGGTGAGGGTGGCAACAGCATGAGAAGTCAACATCGTGGCCCCTTCACAGAGTGGGGAGGGTGGCAACAGCATGAGAAGTTAACAGAGTGGCCCAGTCACAGAGTAAGGAGGGTGCTAACAACATGAGGAGGAAACACAGTGGCCCAGTCATAGAGTGGTGAGGTGGCAACAGAATGAGGAGTCAACACAGTTGCCCAGTCACAGAGTAGTGAGGGGGCAACAAAATAAGGAGGCATCACAATGGCTCAGTCACAGAGTGTTGAGTAGTGATGATTGGCAGGGTCAATATTAGAATTTGCGATATTTCCCGGATATTTGGTAGAATATTTGTCAAATATTTGCGAATTCGCATATTCGTTATTATTTTTTAAGGTAATATTCGCGTAATGCGCATGCGTATTAGGGGCCGGGCTCAGCGTGGCTAAATTTTTCAAACTGCACAAAGTTTCCTGAGACTAAGAAAAATGACTGGCAGCAAATTTCGCAACGAAGAGGACAGTCATAATCACTGAAAATATTTTTACATTAACACCTTGATTACATTTCTCATGCATGTCACAACAATAGATTTATATTCAAATAAATTGTTCTAAAATATTCTCGGACCGCAAATAAATATCAATCACATGCACATTGCACATTTATTTTACTGCCACACACTACACTGCGTGCAGAATTATTAGGCAAATTAGTATTTTGACCACATCATCCTCTTTATGCATGTTGTCTTACTCCAAGCTGTATAGGCTCGAAAGCCTACTACCAATTAAGCATATTAGGTGATGTGCATCTCTGTAATGAGAAGGGGTGTGGTCTAATGACATCAACACCCTATATTAGGTGTGCATAATTATTAGGCAACTTCCTTTTCTTTGGCAAAATGGGTCAAAAGAAGGACTTGACAGGCTCAGAAAAGTCAAAAATAGTGAGATATCTTGCAGAGGGATGCAGCACTCTTAAAATTGCAAAGCTTCTGAAGTGTGATCATCGAACAATCAAGCGTTTCATTCAAAATAGTCAACAGGGTCGCAAGAAGCATGTGGAAAAACCAAGGCGCAAAATAACTGCTCATGAGCTGAGAAAAGTCAAGCGTGCAGCTGCCAAAATGCCACTTGCCACCAGTTTGGCCATATTTCAGAGCTGCAACATCACTGAAGTGCCCAAAAGCACAAGGTGTGCAATACTCAGAGACATGGCCAAGGTAAGAAAGGCTGAAAGACGACCACCACTGAACAAGACACACAAGCTGAAACGTCAAGACTGAGCCAAGAAATATCTCAAGACTGATTTTTCTAAGGTTTTATGGACTGATGAAATGAGAGTGAGTCTTGATGGGCCAGATGGATGGGCCCGTGGCTGGATTGGTAAAGGGCAGAGAGCTCCAGTCCGACTCAGATGCCAGCAAGGTGGAGGTGGAGTACTGGTTTGGGCTGGTATCATCAAAGATGAGCTTGTGGGGCCTTTTCGGGTTGAGGATGGAGTCAAGCTCAACTCTCAGTCCTACTGCCAGTTTCTGGAAGACACCTTCTTCAAGCAGTGGTACAGGAAGAAGTCTGCATCCTTCAAGAAAAACATGATTTTCATGCAGGACAATGCTCCATCACACGCGTCCAAGTACTCCACAGCGTGGCTGGCAAGAAAGGGTATAAAAGAAGAAAATCTAATGACATGGCCTCCTTGTTCACCTGATCTTAACCCCATTGAGAACCTGTGGTCCATCATCAAATGTGAGATTTACAAGGAGGGAAAACAGTACACCTCTCTGAACAGTGTCTGGGAGGCTGTGGTTGCTGCTGCACGCAATGTTGATGGTGAACAGATCAAAACACTGACAGAATCCATGGATGGCAGGCTTTTGAGTGTCCTTGCAAAGAAAGGTGGCTATATTGGTCACTGATTTGTTTTTGTTTTGTTTTTGAATGTCAGAAATGTATATTTGTGAATGTTGAGATGTTATATTGGTTTCACTGGTAAAAATAAATAATTGAAATGGGTATATATTTGTTTTTTGTTAAGTTGCCTAATAATTATGCACAGTAATAGTCACCTGCACACACAGATATCCCCCTAAAATAGCTAAAACTAAAAACAAACTAAAAACTACTTCCAAAAATATTCAGCTTTGATATTAATGAGTTTTTTGGGTTCATTGAGAACATGGTTGTTGTTCAATAATAAAATTAATCCTCAAAAATACAACTTGCCTAATAATTTTGCACTCCCTGTATATACCACACACTATATACCACACACACACACACACACACACACACACACATATAGTCTATAGATTACAGTTTATGTCTTGTTGGTCAGTAGGGATGAGCTTGAGGTGCCATATTCGATTTCGCGATATTTCGCGAATATTCGTTAGAATATTCGTATTATATTCGCCGAAATCGAATATTCGTAAGTTTGCCAATATAATGTGAATAATATGCGATTTATTATTCGCGAATTTGCGAATTTCTAAATGTCTTTAGTGTTCAGTGTTACATAACCTAGCCTTTGCGAAAAAAAATTGTCTTTACAACATGCGATCCGCACACAAGTTTTAAGCATTAGCAATAAGCATAGTAATACTTGACTGATGAAATGACTCGAAATTTTTCGAAAATAGTGCTATATACGAAAATCAAGAATATAGCACTATATTCGAAAAATACGGAATGCCGTATTTTTCGAATATAGTGCTATATTCTTGATTTTCGTATATAGCACTATTTTCAAAAAATTTCGAGTCATTTCATCAGTCAAGTATTACTATGCTTATTGCTAATGCTTAAAGCTTGTGTGCGGATCGCATGTTGTAAGGACGTTTTTTTTTTCCGCAAAGGCTAGGTTATGTTCCATGACAAGCAACCGTGCCGAGAATTCACTTGACATGTAAAAAGCGTTCAGTTACTCATATAATTTTGACTCTTTCTTATATTGTATGCGAAAATTCGCTACCATTAAATTCGTAAAAAAATTCTATTCGTGTAATGGTTAGCTGGCTCATCCAAACTACTGTTAGCTGCTTTTGCTTACAGCTTGTGTGCGATTTATAATATGTGAGTTGTTCTAAATGCATTGGGCCTAATGAATTATATTTATATTATTTTATTAGCTTAAAAGGAACCGAAATTTCATTTTAACGAATATAGAGGCAAATATTCTTATTCTTCGCAAATTCTCGAAGTTGCGATATTCGCGATAAAAATTTGCAATTCGAATATTCGCGCTCAACACTATTGGTCAGGAGAAGCTTTCTTTGTCTGACCACCAGTATTTGCTGGTTCATTTAGCGTTACCCAGGGTATACCACGGGGAGGCGAACCAGCTGTACACCCCATACCGTATCATATTTCTCACCCTATAAGACGCACTTTATTTCTCCCACTCACTACGTCATGTGCCTGCTCCTGCCACGTCATGAATTAAGCAGGCGGAGCAGGCGCGTCACGTAGTGAGTAACATTACTCTACCACCCTGCCTGCTACGTGAGTTTCAAAGTGAGTACTACAGAGGATTGCCATACTTTAACAAACCTCACACGTCTACACTTTACATATAAAGACTGCAGTGAGCGGGGCCCGGTGTAATAGAGTACAGTGACTGCACCATGCCCCGCCACGATTCCAATCTCACTTGTCGGCCTCCAGCACCTGTATTGGTGTTCATTATTTACACAGGGACACTGTATGGGGGGATCTGTGGAAGATGCTATATATGTGTCATCTACAGATCCCCCATAATAGTGTCATCCACAGACCACCATTAGTTCCAAACCCACCAAAAGCACACCTTTAGGTTCAAAATATTTGTTTCCTATTTTAACCCTCCAAAACCTAGTTGCGTCTTGTGGGCAGGTGTGTCTTATATGAAGAAAAATACGGTACATCTCTGTTCAGCTGGCCAATATACTATTGCTCAGATCCCACACACATACAATTGGAATACAATATGATCTCTTAACGGTAATATTAAATCTAATATTTCCCCTTCAAACATTTAAATACTTTTTGCTGTGTTGTTGAGGACATTATTTGCAATACTTGTATTTAAAAAATTTGGGATTATATGCTTGCATCTTTATCCTGCAGGGCATGTTGAAGCGGGGATATGACCGGACCAGGGTTCAAAATGAAAAAAGGAAAATAGTGACGGGGATTGTGAAACTGTTCAAGAAAAAGTTTGGGCGGAGTCACATGGAACTGGCCATAGTAAAAAAATGGTCTGATTTTAAGAGGAGGCACCCTGAATGCATCAGAGAGATCAGTGAGAGAGTATGCCCAGGTACAATGCTTACATTACTTTTGTTTCTCTCGCCAACAATCTGTAAACTGCTCCAGCCCCATTGACTATCATGGGAGCGGGGCTGAGTTCTGTGGCGGGAACGGCAAACCATGCTGAGAGACGACCGGAATAAAACTACGACATGTCGTAGTTTTATTCCGGCCGCCTATTGGCATGGTTTGCAGTTCCAGCCACGGAACTCAGCCCGCTCCCATAATAGTCAATGGGGCCGGAGAAGTAGTCCGGGGCCACACGTACGCTAGCGGCAGGACGGATCCGACAGGCTGTTCACCCGCCGGAAAAGCCTGCCCGAGGTCACTGCCGCTAATTTGAAATTAGCCTTAATTTGCATTTGTTTTGAGTTCAGAGCTGTTTGTCTAAATTTTGAACGTTGTGTGATTACAGGTGTTCCCGTTCCAACCGTCCACCGCAGGATTTCCACCAATGATTTAAATATGGTGGAGGTCTCCGGAGAGGAGGAGGAGGATGTAGAGCAGGCGGGCCCCTCACCGAATTTGGATGCCACTACCTCACCTGATGTGGCCGAGGTGGTTGAGGTGGATGCCCTGCAGGATACCCCCAACCCAGCTCCTGCTGAGGAGCAGGAGGAGGATATCCCCACCCCAGCTCCTGATGAGGAGGAGTTAGTCACCACCCCGCGCCAGGAGGGTAAATATGTGCACACATCAATCTAATTCTGTATACATAACATATTCAGAAACATTAACCCTTTCTACCCCAGGCCAGTTTTTACCTTCATACTAATGTCATTTTTTGTTTTCACTTTATGTGCTAATAACTTTAAAACGCTTTTACTTATCATGGGCATTGTTAGATTTTCTCATCACACATTGCACTTCATGACAGTGGTCAAATTTAATCAAACAATTACTGTCGTATTCTTTTAAAATAAAAAATATAATTTTCAAATATTCTAAATTTCAATTTATTTATTTTTTTATAGTAGATCGTAATTCCAACAAAAATAGTTATTACTTTACATTCCCCATATGCCTTAATAATGTTCGGATCATTTAAAAAAATACATATTAATTGTTTAGGACGTTAAAAGGCTTAGAAGTTGAGAAGCAAATAATATAATAATTAAGAACTGTTCCACAAGAGTCAGTTAAGAAGTCACTTTATGTGGCTTACATAGTGTAAACCTCAAATAAATCACACTATTTTTGAAACTCCACACCCTAAAGCTAATCAAAATTGATTCTACAAACGTTGTTAACCCTTTAGGTGCCCCACGAGAATCAAATATAAATGGGATTGAAATTTCAAAATTTTTTATTTTAATCTATTTTTTCTTAAACACATCAAGTGTTAACCTAACAAAAAGAAACAAAATATATTACCCTGAATCTGTACTTTACTAAAACAACACAGGTTAGCTCAAAAACTTATTTCTGGGTGCACAGCAGGCTTCAGAGTGGAAGGAGCATCATATGGCATTAGGAGAGAAGATTTAGCTTGAATGGTAATTGAGAGCTATGTCGCATGTGAAAACACACTTGCGTGGTCCTACATTGGAAAACCTCAAAAAGTGACTTCATTACGGAAACTACACCCATCAAAGAATATACTAAACACTTTGTCCAATCAGGCATTTCACCAAATTAAGAAAAGTTTGGCTGTTAAAAAAAAAAAAAATTTTTTTTTTTTACCAAAAAAGATGCTTTATACTAGCATTCCTCATTTTTACAAGTGCTAACAATGAATAGACTGACACCCGATATTTGAAGTTCTGCATCTTCCTGTGCAGCTATAGCGCTGCCATTGGCTGGAGAGTTGTTACAGCCAATAGCAGAGCTGGCAGGGGACCAAAACACTGGTGTTCCCTGCCTCACCTCTGAGGAGACAAGTGCTGAATTACTGACTTGATCAGCATCGGTTACCTACACATGACACCCCCTCCCCCACCTTCTCCTCCGTAGTTGCAATGCTCATGTGTAAGTAATCCGGCTAATAGCAGCGATTGGGCCTGCAGGGGGTCTGAAAAAACTCTTGCAGCCCATATTTAAGATGGCTGCCTTTTCGCTGCCAACAGATGTGGATGAGGTTTCCCGTCATTGTCCTTCCCATACTGGCTTTAGGGTGGGTGGGACCATGATGGCTTTACTCACTATCATTCTGGCTCCAAAAATATTATTAATTTCACGCTGTTCTTGCTTTATTTTACTCCATCTTATTAACATTGCATGAACCATCTTTTCCCAGTATACATAACATTAATGAGGGAGATGCTTCTGGGTGACATACCCTTTCCCCCCTCTATATGCCGACTGAACAGTCAGGCGTAATTAATAAATTGTATTATGTTTGGATGATTTTTACTCATCTTTTGCTGTTATCTATTGTTTTACTTAATGTTCTTTGTTACCTATATCTTGACAGGTATTCAGACCCAACTTCAATACTCTTGCTAGCGTGCAAACGGAAAGCCTTACAGATCCAGACCACACATATTGGGACTCCCCCGGGTGATTGGGTGCCCTCTGGCTTCCCTCGTGGCCGCACTCTCTCCTCTACCTTGTTGCCGGTTGGTTATTTCTTTTTGGAAGCACCATTTAGATTTTTCCCTACTCTCTCCCTCCTTAAAAAATTATGGCAAACTTTAAGTTAGTCTCATACAATGTTAAGGGTTTGAGGTCTCCTTCTAAGAGATGTCAGATACTGTCTCTACTGCATAAAGAGAGGTGTTCTGTGGTCTTTTTACAGGAGACACACTTCAAACATGGGAAGTATCCTAATCTTTCTCACTCTAGGTTCCCCTCTTGGTATCACTGTGGGGCTGGGGGTGCGGCCTCGAGGGGAGTCAGCATTGGCTTTAATAGAGGGCTCCCTTTTCAATATAAATCACATGTACAAGACCCTGAAGGTCGTTATATAATCCTGATAGGCCAAATAGGTCAATCCATGTTTACATTCGCAAACATTTACGCCCCAAATGTGGATCAAATCAAATGGCTCACTCCAGTCTTTTCTCTGATAGAGAAACATAGAGAAGGCTTCTTGATTGTGGCAGGTGACTTCAATATCGCCTTGAGCCCTCCAATTGATACCTCCTCTAAAAAATCCACAATCTCTGGGAAATCTCTTAGTCTACTGCATACAAAGATACATAACTTGGGAGTTTTAGATATTTGGCGCTGCTTCAATCCTGATGAAATTGACTACTCCTTCTATTCCACAGCTAACAATTCATACAGCAGAATAGATTACATTCTGGTTCCAAAAGATAAACTGCGGTTCTGCTCTTCCCCAAAAATTGGCAATATCACCTTATCCGACCATGCCCCAGTCTTTTGTGAAATAAGTACCAACCAAAAAACCAATAGTCCCCCTAACTGGAGATTTAATGAATCTCTGTTAAATAACAATAAACATGTAGCCCTTATATCCTCTTACCTCGAGGAATATTTCTCAATCAATAACACCTCTGATATATCCCCCCAGGTTCTCTGGGACGCTCATAAGGCCTATATTAGAGGCAGACTGATTAGCCTATGCTCCTTTTTAAAGAGAGAATCGGAAAAAAAAATTAATGATCTGCTGTTAAAAATCCACCTGGCCAAAAAAAAACACAAACATTCTATGACAGCCCAACAACTAGAGGAACTATCTTCCCTAAGAGCTCAATTAAAGAATTTCCTAAACGAACGATCAGCTAAATTTTTCTTATCTGCTCAACAAAAGATTTTTGCTCACGGAAATAAGGCCTCTAAATATGTTATGAGCAGAATTAAACAGAGAAGGAACTCCCGTTATGTCCAATCGCTTAGATCTCCACAAGGTTCCCTAATGTTTAAAGCTGAAGAGATTGCTGAGCAGTTTAAACTGTTTTACAGCTCTCTCTACAACCTGCCAGCCTCTGAACTCCCCAACCCTGCTTTAGGTAGAAATTCTAATATTAATTCCTTCCTAGACACTCTCAACCTCCCAACACTAACATTAATACAAAAAGAATCCTTAGCTAAACCATTCACTATTCCAGAACTAAAAGTGGCCATTAAATCCACCCCCAGAGGAAAATGCCCTGGTCCAGACGGCCTACCTATATCTTACTTTTCATCCTTCAAAGATATATTGCTACCCCACTTACTCCCTATTTGTAACCTCGCAATGTCTAATGTCCCACTCTCCTCTGAAATGACCAACGCCACCATAATAATTATTCCTAAAGAAGGCAAAGACCACACACTATGCTCTAACTACCGCCCAATCTCCCTACTCAATGTTGACCTTAAACTTATAGCCAAGATGCTAGCCACTAGACTACAAGACTTTCTCCCTGCTCTAATTCACCCCGATCAAGTAGGCTTTGTGAGAGGAAGAGAGGGAAAAGATAATACCTCCAAAATACTAGATTCTTTGTACTATGCCTCAAAAAGAAAATCTCCCCTAGTACTGATTGGCACGGACGCCGAGAAAGCTTTTGATAGAGTGGACTGGTCATATATTAGACTAACTCTATCAAAATTTCAAATACCGGAACAATACATTAATGCTGTGTTTGCTATGTATACCCGCTCCTCGGCGTCCGTGTCAGTCAATGGAATTCTTTCCTCCCGTTTCTCTATTAGAAATGGGACGAGACAGGGATGCCCCTTATCTCCCTTATTATTCGTCCTGGTGATGGAATCCCTCCTGCAAGCCCTTAGACAAAATGAGGAAATTAGAGGATTGAAAGTAGGGACCCAGGAATTCAAGTTAGCTGCCTTTGCTGATGACTTGTTAATATCCACTACCAACCCTCATAAGTCTATGCCCAAGATTCTAATGACACTTAGCCTTTTTGGCTCTCTTTCAAACTTTAAGATTAATCCCTCAAAGTCCCAAGTATTACATATAGGCCTCTCTTCTACTACCCTTTCTTCTCTCCAAGCAAACTCCCCATTTAATTGGCAAACCCAGCAACTGACTTACTTAGGAGTAAGACTATCCCCCCACTTATCTGACCTCTTCCATCTAAATTATTTACCTCTCCTAGCTTCCATACAAACTCAGATAGATTCTCTAGACTCTCACTATTTCTCTTGGTTTGGCAGAAAAAATATCTTCATGTCTTTAATTATGCCAAAACTCACATACCTGATGCAAGTTCTTCCTATTGAAATTCCAAGATCCTTTTTTACCTCCTTAAATAAAACTATTCGTAAGTTCATCTGGCAAGGCAAAAGCTCTCGTATTTCCTTTGATACCCTAACCAAGCCTAGATCTAGGGGTGGTATTGGGCTCCCAGACCCTGAAACCTACATGGAAGCTATCCAACTCTCTAGAGCTCTGGACTTGATCAGAGAACCAATCCATAAATATTGGCTAAAATTAGAAAATGCTCTACTCCCTTCACCAGTTAGGGCCCTAATATTATCTCGTAGACCACTCTCACCACATAGCTTGACTTCCAACCCTCTTACTCGTAACACCTTAAAGGTTTGGAAAAAATTCTCCTCAAACCCTGAAAGCCTTACTCTCCCTTCCCCCCTTCTGCTTATAAGAGATATTATTAATCTGGCACCCAAAGAATTAAGAGAGAGCTGCCCAATTGCCATAAGAACTTCGGAGATCTTAGTCTCACAATTGCTTGACCATGATGGTTGTGTTGTTGCTGATCCTGAAATCTGCAAGATACTTGGCGCACAGATCCACAATCCCGCGTTATTACACTTTCTTAAGACAGAATCACTTCTCTGGGCGAAGAACACCCCCCAAACTAAAGTAACAAGCTGGTTTGAGGAAATGATTTGCAGTAAGACATACCCATCAAAAACCATTTCAAAAATATATAAACACCTAAAATCGCCCCCTTCCCTTCCTAAGCCAGCCATTGTGGGCCTCTGGGAGAGAGATCTAAAACGGAATTTGTCACCCCAAGAGATCGCCAAGATCTTAATTTTCCCACACAAGATATCTAGATGCATACGTGTTCAGGAAAACAGCTACAAAATTCTTATGAGATGGTACAGGACCCCTGATAAAACATGCCTGTATAGTCCAACTTATTCTGATACTTGCTGGAGGTGCCATGTATCTAAAGGTACCTTTATACACATCTGGTGGTCTTGTGACCTAATCAACCCCTGGTGGCATGGGATTATCCAGCTGTGTAACCAGATTTGCCAATCCTCTCTTCCCTGTACATCTGAACTAGTGCTGTTGTCTCTGGGGATAAGTAGCATAGGTATATATAAATCTTCTCTCTTTGCATTTATGCTGGCGGCTGCCAGACTACTCTTACCAATGAATTGGCTGTCTTCCGATATCCCCTGTACCGATCATTGGATCAATAAAGTTGACCAGATATATAGACTAGAGGAAATCTCTCATTGGGAATCTCACTCTAGATCCTCCTTTCTAAAGATATGGTCACCCTGGAAAACCTATAGAAAATTTGATTGAGATGCTAATGAAAAGGGTTCCTACTCACCCGTGGGTTCATACTATGCAAAGACGTCCCTCCTACCCCATCTGCCATTCCGTTTTATCACAGAGGATTTAATTTGAGTCCCTTGATACTATGCCCACTCTGGAATACCCTAACTGTTCTACTCATGCTTTGGTCTGAATACTGCTGAACCTGTCTATGTTGGACTTTATTACCTGTTAGTCTGTTTAAACATTTGACAATTTTCTGGATACAAATATGATTTCCTTTACGTCATTTGTAATGTTTTACAAAAACTGGACCTAAAGCTTGTAATTTGTAATGCTTTTCAAAACTTGACCTAAAGCTTGTAACTTGCTATGAAAAATAGAAAATAATAAAAATTGTTAATTAAAAAAAAAAAAAAAAAAAAAAAAAAAAAAAAAAGATGGCTGCCTGCTCGGTAGAGCAGCCATCGCACCACAGTTCATGAGCAATTATGTACATGGGACTGGTTGTTTGTTGTGCCCTAATAGTATGGTGATGGGCGCAAGTCACGTCTTGCCGCACTATTATGGTGCTGGTCGTGAAGGTTATAAAAGAGCCAACAATGAGGGGACAACACAAACTACAGTACTAGAAAACAACAGCACTGCACAATAACTCTGTAATCTACATAAAATACTATTAACTAAACAAAAAATAACATTATACTTAAATAAATTATCTATAAATATCCAACTTTATAATTATTGTCAATATTGTTAACAATCCAATTGCGATGTACAGTAAATCGTCATCGCTAAACCAAATACACCTCTAAATGCACTAATTGCCTTTTATTCTTTATTGTAATTTTTTTTTTCCTTACAGTAATCAATAAAATTTCAAAAAATAAAGATAAAAAATGCAGCAGGATCACAGAAAAGCTGTCATGGACATCCGGGCTCAGCTGTGGAAAGTTAATGTAAAGCTGCAGCAATTTGAAAAAAATGCAGCATAAGGACCTGGTAGAGTTGAAGGAGCTGCTGGACCAACTTAAAAAAATGCCATATTATTATTTTTTTTCCTAAAAAGTTGTTTTCATTTCTAACGTTACATTTTGTTTTTGATTAATCTTATGTTTTGGTGTAATTTCAAACGAGAACTTTGCTTTTACTACCTTTTAGTCCATTGGCAAATTCAGCAGGGAAAGGAAAGACAGCAGCAGTATGTGTAACGGGGTGCCGAAGGCGCACTCGGTCTCCCATCAGCCGCAGACCTGCTGCTTAGCTTCGGGAGCGAGGATCTGTGTTTGACCTTGTTCCCAGGGCAGCTTTGCTAGCTGGGAGGCTCCCTGCTCCTAGGTCTGCCTTGAGCGCCGAGCTGATCACTCGGTGCTCGACTGGTCGGTCTGCCGGTCATGCTGGCCACGTCACATGATCATCACTCCCCACTATATATACAGGCAGCCTGCTGGCCACAGGTTGCCTGTTAATTTTAGGTATCTTATGATTGTTTTCTTCCGGCATACTTACCTGATCCTGTGTTCCCTGACGATTCTCTGCCTGCTCCTCCTGTACTGAGCATCTCTCCTGGTATCCTGACTCTGGCTTCCACCTGACGATTCTTTGCGGACTCCTGTTGTACTTCGTTTCTCTCCTGGTATTTGACCTCGGCTTTTCCTGACTATTCTCTGCTCATTCCTTAGTACCGCGTAGCTCTCTAGGTATTGACCCGGTCCGTTCACGTTCCGTTATTTGTCTTGTCTGTCTTCCCAGCACGTATCCTAAGTTAGGGACTGCAGTCTAGTTGTCCCTTGTCATTAGGACTTGCGAGGCAAGTAGGCAGGGCCAGGGGTGAGGGTGGAGCGCAGTGGTCACTATCCTCCCCCCTGTGTGTAGTGTACGTTACCGTCACAGTATGGACATGTTAACAGTTTTAGTATAAGGCCTACACATAACTCAGCTTGAACTGGAGTCAGGACAACAACAGCAGGTAATGTTAAAAGTGTAGTATAAGGAATACACATAACTTTGAAGGATTATTTACAACAGCAGCAATTACAGGGCGGGCTAGATGGTGGGAATGGGATTCAGTAACTAAGTTGTTATAACTAACCAACCTACCTACCAGTAACTGTTGGAACTTGGCTGCCTCCTGTCACAGTCCTTAAGTCTTCTGTGTGTGTACGGCGGGCCCTGGGCCTTCCCTGGCAGAGTCTGTGGGCTGTGGCTGGCTGCCACTGGTTCTTCCTCTCTGCTATGGGGGCGGAGCTGTGGCAACGTCAGACAGACGTGGCATGCTCACTCACAACCACTGCTCGTCGAGTCTCTAAAATATGCAGGCAGAGCGGGGCTCAGAGCGGCTGCTGGCAGGGGAGCCCCCTCCTTTCCATATTAGTCCGGACCGCGCGCCGCTCAGGACTCCATGGGCAGCTGCGCTTAGCGGAGCGACAGTAGCGGAGTTACAAATCTTAGCAGCGCCGCCACACAGGTCATCTGTAAGAGCCGCATTCAAGGGGCTAAAGAGCCGATTGTGGCTCGCGAGCCGCAGTTTGCCGACCACTGGTGTAGTATATGGCCTACAACTAAACTCAGCTTGATAAGGATAGCAGCAGCAGCTAAAGGTAATGGTGTAGTATAAGGCATACAACTAAACTCAGCTTGATCAGGACAGTAACAGCAGGTAAAGTTAATTTTGTAGCATAATGCATACAACTAAACTCAGCTTGATCATGATAGCAGCAGGACAAAGTAATGGTGTAGTATAAGGCCTACAACTAAATTCAGCATGATCAATACAGCAGCAGCAGCAGCAGCAGGTAAAGGTAATGTTGTAGTATAAGGCTTACACATAGCTAATAAGGATTATGACAACAGCAGCAGCAGGTAGATGTTAGGTTTACGGCGTATTTTAAGGCCTACACATAGCTGGGCCTAACTTAGCAGGAACAGACAGCATCATGTTCTTAGTTTGCAGCAGAAAAGTGTTCCTAAGAATGTGCCACTGTCATACCGGGTAAACAAATAAAATTAACAAATAAAACCCTATCAGCAACATGCTTGTTCGTCGCGTACATCTTGAATGTCTTCCCTTGCATAATAAATCCCAAAATTTACGTTTAATCTTTTAAAATATATTTTTTATTATTATTATATATAGAGAGAAAAGAGAGAAAAGAGAGAAAGAGAGAAAGAGAGAAAGAGAAAGAGAGAGAGAGAGAAAACAAAACCTTGATATTTTTAATTGAAAAATATTTTTACGTTCATCTACTGAAATTTGCCGGATTTATAATGTATCCATAAAGTAATTGCGCTGTTAATTTTTTTTTACATAATATACTAGTATAAAATAAATTGACCTGAATACTAACTTGACAAACAGTATGTGGATAAATAATATGGGCTTCATTAATCCGAGTGACAAGTTTTAAAAATTGGTCCTAAACCAATAGTGAATAAAAAAAAATCATTGCTGGTCAGATTAAAAACATAATGGAGTAGGCTAAGAACTAACCAGCATGGATCAGATATAGCGTCCAGTTTTGTTTACAGTGCATGTAGGAAAATACCTTCCGCCTTGCAGAAAGTAAATTGTGATGCAATTCCGTTTTATAATCAAATGTGGAACGCACAGGTCGTTCACATGATAAATAATAACGTGTTCGCACCTGAAATTTAATGCTATTGTAGCAAAAAACACATCATGTTGAAGCGGTCACATGATCACAACCATGGAACTGAGTAGAATTACTTGCAAAATGCTGATATGGATTCAAGAACTTTAAATACTCGACAGCTCATACTGTAAAGTTTTAAGATTTTTATTTTTTTTAATAGCATGTGCAATTTATCATTACATATTTGTCAAGAATTAACTACAAATATAAATGTATACATCGATATCTACATGTGGCAATAACGCTGCATTCCCAAAAACGGATTACCACACGGATGAGTATAACTAGTGATGAGCGAGCATGCTCGGCCGAATACCTGATCAGCTAGAGCATCGCTATGCTCGGAAATGGCGGTACTCGGCCGAGTACCGCATGTGCTCGAGCGCCATGCTCGAGTCTCCTTCCCGCACGTTTCGCGGCTGCTAAGCAGCCAATAAATGTGCAGGTAAGTACTGCCATCACTGTAATGCCAGTAGCCATGTTGGCTGCGGGCATTACAGTGATTGGCTGGCTGGAACGCATCGTCGGGTGCTATATAGCACCCGATGACACGTGCTTGGATCAGTCATAGTCAGGGAGAGCAGAAGGTAAGAAGGGAAAGGCAGTGTAGACGGCGAAATCCTCAGTTATTATTCGAAGAAAGCTTTTCAAAGACACAAAAGTCCTTTTAAGGACTACTGTGTGTGTGTGTTTTAGAGCAGCAATATATTTTTACCTGTACTAAATTGATCAGTCTCAGGGACATCCGTGCTGAGGAAGGGATAGATAGTGCAGGGAGAGAAATTAGCCGTTTTTACTACCAAAAACTTTTCAAAGACCTCAAAGTCTTTTTAAGGACTACTGTGTGTGTGTTTGACAGCAGCAAGATATTTTTCTTTAATACATATTAGTGACTTATACTGTACATCATCCGCACACTAGCCCAGATTCAAGAAGCACTTGCGCGGGAACAAGTGTGATTTGCGCCGCGCAAGTACTGATTTGCTCCTATGCAAATTTGCGGCTGATTCTGTAAACCAGTTAAGCCTGAAATGCGGCCATTTTCCCGCGCACGCAGCCTAGCTGTTCCTGCGCAATTTTCGTGCAATTTTGCGCGGGGTGTAAGTTGCGCCTTCATGGAATTCCCTCAGCGAATATGCAAATTAGGTACTGCCGATGATTCAGAAACATGCGCGTGTGATGCGCATCTTGCGCTGGAAGCGTGCAAGCTTTTTTCCCTGGGCAAACTTGCTCCTGTTAAAAGCAGGGGCAAGTTAGCAAAAGATGGCCAAATGTCATCTGAAGGAGCGCGCAACTTCAGCAGCACCTAGACAGACGATCTGAACAAGCAGATTTGAAATACATCTAAAGAACATCTAAATAGTTATTCTAGATGGCAGTTTGTTCTTATACCTTTTTATCCTATGAGAATAAAACACAAAAACAAGTGTTCCTTGTGCTCTTCAAATGAAAAATGACATTTTCAGATGTTTCTAGAATTTACTTATCTCATTCAAGTACTACACTAAAACAGCTGCACCAATAAAATAAAGGCTATGTATGTTTATTTCTGTTCTTTTATAATTTAAATTCTTTATACAGTAATATAAAATATTTTGGTCCCTTTGGGAGGTGCCATGTCTTGCAAAAGGGCTGAATTTCCTTGCTCAGGGGGGGTAGGAAAAAGCAGGATGAAATTCAGCAAAGAACCTGCGCAAGTCTGCTCCTATTTATTTGCTCAGTGCAAGCAGCTGAGCAGGATTTGCCCTGAAATTATGCTAGCAAACCTCTGCTGAGCCGAAAATTCCTCATTTACATAGGGGCACACCCACTTTGACTTGCACGGCCTTGCGCCCTCAGCTTTGCCTTAAACAGGAGCAAATTAAATGAACAAACGATTCCTGAATCAGGTGGCAATTTGGCAAAATTGCTCCAGCGCAGAGAAATTCAGCTGAGCGGCTCAGGTGTAAGTAATGGGCAAATCTACCTGAATCTGGGCCACTGTGTCTTTTTGCGTAAATTCAAATAATCAGCGCCACATTTATTGTCTATAGTGAGTGTTTAATACACATCCGTGACATATACAGTACTCCATCCGAAAACTTTTCTTTAGCGTAAATTCCAATAATCTTGGCCTAATCTAGTGTCCATAGTGTGTTGTTTTCTGTGACATATACAGTACGCCATCCGAAAACTGTTTCTTTAGAGCAAATTTCAATAATCTGGGCCTGATCTAGTTTCCATAGTGTGTGGTTTTCTGTGACATATACAGTACTCCATTTGAAAACTGAGTTTGTATTGCAAATTCCAATAATCTGGGCCTAATCTAGTGTCCATAGTATGTTGTTTTCTGTGACATATACAGTATGCCCTCCGAAAAATGTTTCTTTAGGGCAAATTCCAAAATTCTGGGCCTCATCTAGTGTTCATAATCTGTGGGTTTCTGTGACATATACTGTCCTGCATCCGAAAACTGAGTTTGTATTGCAAATTCCAAATATCTGGGCCTAATCTAGTATCCATAGTATGTGGCTTTCTGTGACATATACAGTACTCCATCTGAAAATGGTTTCTTTAGGGCAAATTTAACTAATCTGGGCCTAATTTAGTGTCCATATTCTGTGGGTTTCTGTGACATATACTGTCCTGCATCCGAAAACGGTGTCTTTAGCGGACTGTAAAACAATCTGCGCCACATCTAGTGACAAAACCATTAATATAAAGAAGGCGAGCACTAAGGGACAGGGAAGTGGGCATGATGCTGATGGTGCACGCAGAGGCCGTGGCTCTGGGTGCAATAGAACTGTGTCTGCTGCCAATGCACCAGAAAAAAAAAAAGAAAAACATCCACAGTAACCAGCTTTATGTCCAACTTAACTAGGCGACGCAGGACAACACTGTCCAAGTCGGACTAGTGCGAACAGTTGGTCGGTTGGATTGCTGAAGATAATGCTTCCGGTCGGTTAAGCACCACCCTCTCTTCCACCAAGTCCAGTCTCTGTAGCCAAGAGTCTAGTCATCCTTCCTCCCACCATGGAGAGGCTTGCCAAATGTACAGTGTTCATTTTAGGACATGGTCAGAAATCATAGTCAAGTATCAAATGTGACACCTGACCCTGATACCTGACACCTGACCCTGACACCTGACCCTGACAACTGAGTTTGACTTATGCTCTTCATACTTCAGAGTCAAAGTGATAATGAGTTATAGATATACTATGTATTTGTATGCTAAATCACACAACCAAAGAATGTCTATGTCACGGCGGGGAGTGGTGGAAACCCCCCCACCGTGCGGTGTCAGAGGGTAAAGAGGATCAGCCTGGCCAAAAGGAGTAATGAAGGAGCAGGTCACCTCCTACCGCGTCCCTAATCCTCTCCCTGACTCCTCACTGTATGAGCGGACCCCGATGGTAGGACAACTCATACTCAGGATTCCTAGAAACCCTAAGTCGCCCTGGTAATCCCTCACTTAGAAGCAGGGGAGAGACAACCTGTTCATCCCAGTCATGGAGGAACAGGAGTCTCTATCTGAGGCCAGGCTGCAAGGAGAGGGGAACACATACAGCTATAAGGAGATGGCAGGTAAGTGAAACCAGTAACACACGTACCTGCCACAGATACACTGACTGGAACCCGTGCACAAGTGCTGATGTCCACACCAACATAAAAGGACACAGCACACACCACAAACCACACAGGAACCCAGGACACCATAGCTGCAATAACGTGAGCCACCACAAGAACATCTAACATCTATGACCACAAGGGTGGTCCTCACTGGACAGATGGAATAAGAAGACCAGGAGGATAGCTCCAGCATACACCATGGCTGGAGTACCCCTCAGCTTCAGGCATCCAGCAGAGGCTAAATAGCCCAAGCAGCCACACCCACACACACATAAACCCAGTGTTAAAACACTAGGAAGGGAGTTAACCCTTCCAACACCAGACAAGGGAAGGAAGCCACTTAAAGGGTAAGTGCACACACAAGCATAGAAAGCTACACGTTGCCGCAGGCAGCAACATGCGTGGCAACCATGTCACGGCAATCACCCAGAAGGCCGAGACACTGCCACCGCATGCACACACAGCAACACGTTGCGCGGGCAACCGGAAGTGTAGCAACAGTGTCACAGCACACACCATAGGCCGTGACAGTCTATTGCTGAGCTTATAGCTCTGTGCCTAAAATGCTGTAAGCTAACACATTAGAGTGTTATATGAGTGCCTAGCTGGTAGCTCAGTGGCAATGCAGTTGCCCCTTGTCCAGAGTTTCTGTGTTCAAAACCCCTTTCAGCCCCAATTTTTTTTTTTACATTTTATTAAGCCCTAGATAAGAGGCAAATTCAAATGATGTGTGATGCTGATATCTGACTTCCTTCACATGTCAGGGTCACAAAGAGTTTTAGGTTTACTGTAGTTTTGTATGCTACATCACATAGATGATTTTAAAATTGAGAGATTAGTCAACATGTCCTACGGTGTAGAACATGTCTAAGTCCGGGCACCACGCCAAGGTTTCTCAAGTAGCCTGGGACCTAACACTCTCCTACCTGAGCCGTATGGGCAATACCAGGAGCCAGTGGGCAAATTACAGGAGCATAAGGCCGACTCACAAACAGCTCACCAGTTACCTCCAGCATGGCATGTAGCCATGCTTGTAATGGGAGGAGGGAGGAGTCTGCGAGTCCCACTCAAGACTGGCTGATATGTCCCAGGCCTCACAGGTGCACCTAAATGTGGCCTGTAGATGGAAAACAGGCACATTTAAATTGGAGTTTATACACCTCCAGGAATCTATATATACACAAACTAAGAAGACAGGTTGGCATTAGCAGGAGGTGCTCAAACCCACATGCAGTTGTGCATATATATAGGGGAGCAAATCCTGCACTTGTGGCCCGTTGCTAATGGCAATCCCCAGCAAAATGCATACGGTGGAGGATGTCCGCGGCGAACCACAAGTACCACAATAGACATCCTACACAAGGTAACAAGTGCGCATGTCATAATTAATATAACAATATAACAAAACAATAACAAAGACAGGTGCACTCTGCAGTCTCACTAAACCCTCAAACTGATTTTAAAATTGAGAGATTAGTCAACATGTCCTACGGTGTAGAACATGTCTAAGCCCGGGCACCACGCCAAGGTTTCTCAAGTAGCCCGGGACCTAACACTCTCCTACCTGAGCCGTATGGGCAATACCAGGAGCCAGTGGGCAAATTACAGGAGCATAAGGCCGACTCACAAACAGCTCACCAGTTACCTCCAGCATGTAGCCATGCTTGCAATGGGAGGAGGGAGGAGTCTGCGAGTCCCACTCAAGACTGGCTGATATGTCCCAGGCCTCACAGGTGCACCTAAATGTGGCCTGTAGATGGAAAACAGGCACATTTAAATTGGAGTTTATACACCTCCAGGAATCTATATATACACAAACTAAGAAGACAGGTTGGCATTAGCAGGAGGTGCTCAAACCCACATGCAGTTGTGCATATATATAGGGGAGCAAATCCTGCACTTGTGGCCCGTTGCTAATGGCAATCCCCAGCAAAATGCATACGGTGGAGGATGTCCGCGGCGAACCACAAGTACCACAATAGACATCCTACACAAGGTAACAAGTGCGCATGTCATAATTAATATAACAATATAACAAAACAATAACAAAGACAGGTGCACTCTGCAGTCTCACTAAACCCTCAAACTGATTTTAAAATTGAGAGATTAGTCAACATGTCCTACGGTGTAGAACATGTCTAAGCCCGGGCACCACGCCAAGGTTTCTCAAGTAGCCCGGGACCTAACACTCTCCTACCTGAGCCGTATGGGCAATACCAGGAGCCAGTAGGCAAATTACAGGAGCATAAGGCCGACTCACAAACAGCTCACCAGTTACCTCCAGCATGTAGCCATGCTTGCAATGGGAGGAGGGAGGAGTCTGCGAGTCCCACTCAAGACTGGCTGATATGTCCCAGGCCTCACAGGTGCACCTAAATGTGGCCTGTAGATGGAAAACAGGCACATTTAAATTGGAGTTTATACACCTCCAGAAATCTATATATACACAAACTAAGAAGACAGGTTGGCATTAGCAGGAGGTGCTCAAACCCACATGCAGTTGTGCATATATATAGGGGAGCAAATCCTGCACTTGTGGCCCGTTGCTAATAGCAATCCCCAGCAAAATGCATACGGTGGAGGATGCCCGTGGCACATTTAAATTGGAGTTTATAAACCTCCAGGAATCTATATATACACAAACTAAGAAGACAGGTTGGCATTAGCAGGAGGTGCCCACTGGCTCCTGGTATTGCCCATACGGCTCAGGTAGGAGAGTGTTAGGTCCCGGGCTACTTGAGAAACCTTGGCGTGGTGCCCGGGCTTAGACATGTTCTACACCGTAGGACATGTTGACTAATCTCTAAATTTTAAAATCAGTTTGAGGGATGTCATAATTAATATAACAATATAACAAAACAATAACAAAGACAGGTGCACTCTGCAGTCTCACTAAACCCTCAAACTGATTTTAAAATTTAGAGATTAGGCACCTCCTGCTAATGCCAACCTGTCTTCTTAGTTTGTGTATATATAGATTCCTGGAGGTTTATAAACTCCAATTTAAATGTGCCGCGGGCATCCTCCACCGTATGCATTTTGCTGGGGATTGCCATTAGCAACGGGCCACAAGTGCAGGATTTGCTCCCCTATATATATGCACAACTGCATGTGGGTTTGAGTACCTCCTGCTAATGCCAACCTATCTTCTTAGTTTGTTTATATATAGATTTCTGGAGGTGTATAAACTCCAATTTAAATGTGCCTGTTTTCCATCTACAGGCCACATTTAGGTGCACCTGTGAGGCCTGGGACATATCAGCCAGTCTTGAGTGGGACTCGCAGACTCCTCCCTCCTCCCATTGCAAGCATGGCTACATGCTGGAGGTAACTGGTGAGCTGTTTGTGAGTCGGCCTTATGCTCCTGTAATTTGCCCACTGGCTCCTGGTATTGCCCATACGGCTCAGGTAGGAGAATGTTAGGTCCCGGGCTACTTGAGAAACCTTGGCGTGGTGCCCGGGCTTAGACATGTTCTACACCGTAGGACATGTTGACTAATCTCTCAATTTTAAAATCAGTTTGAGGGTTTAGTGTGACTGCAGAGTGCACCTGTCTTTGTTATTGTTTTGTTATATTGTTATATTAATTATGACATGCGCACTTGTTACCTTGTGTAGGATGTCTATTGTGGTACTTGTGGTTCGCCGCGGGCATCCTCCACCGTATGCATTTTGCTGGGGATTGCCATTAGCAACGGGCCACAAGTGCAGGATTTGCTCCCCTATATATATGCACAACTGCATGTGGGTTTGAGCACCTCCTGCTAATGCCAACCTGTCTTCTTAGTTTGTGTATACATCACATAGATGAACAAAAATCCCAATCTCATACAAGGCAAGCAGGTAGCTCAGTAGTAATGCCATTGCCCCATGTCCAGGCTTTTTGTATTCAAATCCTCTTTCCGCCTCTAATTTTTTTTTTACATTTTATTAAGCCCTACTGTATATAAGAGGCAAACTTAAATTATGTGTGACCCTGATCTCTGACTTACTTCACTTGTCAGGGTCACAAAGGATTTTAGGTTTACTGTGTGTTTTGGTATACTACATCTCAAAGATCAAAAAAATCACCACCTTTAGTATCTAAAGTTATAGCTCAGTGGTAAGACACTTGCTTTGCATGTAGTGTGCATGGGTTCAAAACCCCTTTCAATAAAATTAATATTTTATATTTTATTGAGCTTTAGATCAAAGACAAATTCAAGTGGTGTGTGATGTAAGTAGTCCATTTTTATTTTATTAAGAGTACATGGGCAGCACTATGGTAAAGGGGGCACTAATATACTGTATCTTCATCTGTTTCCAGGTGACTGAGGGCTATTTTGTTTTTTGTTGTCTTGAAAGAGTCACTGTACAATATAATAATGTATTCTTATTTCTTAGAAAGAAGTCTAATTATCAGATCTGTAAATCACTTTATGGCAATTATTTGTCGGCATCCACCCAAACATAAGCTGCAAAGATATGACCACTAGGGGTCTCACTAGTCCACTGTGGTTAGGCATGTTCTAGCTCCCAGAAAATACAAGCAGGAGGAAGTTTGGGCGTGTTCTGGAATAGCTGATGAGGAGACTTGCCAGATTCACTGCCTCTTCACAGATCTGCAAACCAAATTATCTTACTGTAAGTCTGTTCTCCCTCCGCTATCTTACATGGCTTATACATTGATTCACCTCTCTCAAGTGTGTATGCAGTTCCATATTAGCTAGAATTACTGTATTTCTGGGACCCCTGAAAAAGTTGATTAGTCTCTGTATACAGAGATGTGTCCTGGATTATACATATCTACTGTATATATGTGTATTATACACACAGTGTGCTATAGCTTCACCACACTGAGATTTGCTCAGAAAGCTGATATACATATTACTGCTTTATCCACAGACACAATATATGATCATACAGATCGCAGTACTATGTGATCGCTTCTAAGTATAGAAAAAACATTTGGTAATTTTATAGCTTGGAGGTTACATTAATGGCTTTGCATGTAGATATCCCAGGTTGAAGTCGCCAGAAAGGCATATTTTTTTTTCTTTAATAGCATATACTATAATAAATAATATGTCATTAACCCATAGGATACCAGCGCTGTACATGTATGTCGCTGGAAACACGGTCACAAATCCCAGCGCCGTACAAGTACAGCGCTTTGATCGAGCGGCCACAGGAGCTACTCCCTCCAGATCAGCTGCAGGGGTCCAGCAGTCACTGATAATTGGACCCCTGCTGTATGCACGGGCATTGGTGAAAACAATGATGCCGGTTCATTAACCCTTGCACTGCCGCGGTCAGTGCTGACCGCTGCACGTGCGGTATCCTGCCGGGTGCAGGGTGTCCATCGGGTCCTGTGGTGCTTTGACGTCAGCCTGCTGTCCAGCCCTATCAGTCAATGAGGAGAGGGGGGGTGCAGAGCACAGGGGGTGTTACAGAGCATTGCTCAGAATATTCAGCCCCGCCTCTGAGTGCTCAAATTGTTTATTTGCATATGAATCTCTGCAACTATTTATCATACATAATCAGCATAATGAGCCCTACCAGGCAGTACGTATGGTCTAATAGGGTTGATTCTGGTGACAGAGCCTCTTTAACCTCTTACAGACATAGGGCGTACCTGTACGCCCTGATGTCCTAGTCCTTAAGGACACAGGGCGTACAGGTACGCCCTATGTATTTCCGAACACCACTGCACAGCAGGGGGTGATCGGAACGGTGTGCCTGCTGAAATCATTCAGAAGGCACCCTGTGACAATGCCAAGGGAGGTCCTGTGACCCCCCGTATCGGCAATCGCTGATAACCGCAGGTCAATTCAGACCTGCGGTTTGCAGCATTTCCGGGTTATTCGGGTCTCTGGTGACCCGATGACCCACTGCCTCCTCTTCCCATGTGTTACTCACTGCTGGCCAATCCCCTCTCGAAGGTGCAGGCCCGGATGCCCCTCGCCCTGCACCTGGTCATTCACATGAACCATCAGCAACAACATCCACTTCCCTGTCTCAGTGCAGCGTCCAAATGTCCATAGCACAGTCATTTGAACGCAAGCGCAAATACCCACCCACCAACACACAGGCCATAGCACTGTATGCACAACTTTCCAAATTACTGGCCATTGAAATGTTGCCATTTAGACTTGAGGACACTGAGGCCTTCCGCAGCCTGATGTCAGTGGACGTCCGTCGGTACGCAGTCCCCAGCCGCCACTATTTATCACGGTGTGCAGTGCCCGCCTTGCAACAGCATGTGTCCCAGAACATCACCCGTGCCCTGACCAACGCAGATACTGGGAAGGTCCACCTATCCACAGACAAATGGACAAGTGCTGGTGGCCAGGGACGCTACAGTTCCCTGACCGCACATTGGGTGAATGTTGTGGAGGCCAGGAGTGAGTCATATAATGGGATGGCACAGGTGCTACCCACGCCCAGGATTGCGGGCCCTATGTTCATCAGGGTCTCCGCCAGCAGCTATGTTACTGGCTCCAACCCCCTCCGCCGCCTCCTAATCCACTTCCACCTCCAGCAGCAGTCAGCCATCCATCGTTAGCTGGAAGCAGTGTAGCACTGCTGTGGGTAAGCGTCAACAGGACATTTCCAAGACCGCACATTGGGTGAATGTTGTGGAGGCCGGGAATGAGTTGTATAATTGGATAGCACAGGTGCAACCCATGCCCAGGATTGCGGGCCCTGCGTCCATCAGAGTCTCCGCCAGCAGCTATGTAACTGGCTCCAACCCCCTCCGCCGCCTCCTCATCCACTTCCACCTCCAGCAGCAGTCAGCCATCAGTCGCTAGCTGGAAGCAGTGTAGCACTGCTGTGGGTAAGCATCAACAGGACATTTACCTGACCGCACATTGGGTGAATGTTGTGGAGGCCGGGAGTGAGTCGTACCCTAGGATGGCACAGGTGCTACCCACGCCCAGGATTGCGGGCCCTACGTCCATCAGGGTCTCCGCCAGCAGCTATGTTACTGGCTCCAACCCCCACTTATCCTCCGCCGCCTCCTCATCCACTTCCACCTCTCGCCACTCAACCTACAACCAGGCAGGGTTGTGTCTGATAATGGCCATAACTTGGTGGTGGCTTTGGAGCTCGGCAAGCTGACACACGTCCTATGCCTAGCCCATGCAACATGAAGAGAAGAAACAAAGTATCTTGCGGCACTCACAGAAGTTGAAACAGTATAAAGCTTTATTCTTCTTCTTTTCAGGATACTTGTGAGCGGGGTGCAGGGGCGGACATCTGTAATCAGCTGTACGCCCCTGCACCCCGCTCACAAGTATCCTGAAAAGAGGAAGAATAAAGCTTTATACTGTTTCAACTTCGGTGAGTGCCGCAAGATACTTTGTTTCTTCTCTTCATGTTGCATTGGATTTTGTTCTCACGCTGTTACTGCTTGCCGAGCACCACATACGAAGATTCTTTGTTGTGTTGAGCGCATTGGTCTGAGGGGATTGTCAGGTATAGCACTCGATGCAATAGCAGTGCCACCTTATTCTGCTCTCATACGAATATTTGCCTATGCCTAGCCCATGTCTTAAACTTAGTGGTTCAGCGGTTTATCAAAACCTACCCCAATTTGCCAAAGCTACTAGTGAAGGCGCGCCGCGTGTGTGCCCATTTCCGCAAGTCATCCACAGCTTCAGCCGATCTGTCAACACTGCAGCAGCGCTTCCGGCTTCCAGCTCACCGACTGTTCAGCGACGTGAGCACGCGCTGGAACTCTATGTTCCACATGTTGACCAGGCTTTGTGAGCAGCAGAGTGCAGTTGTGGAATACCAGTTGCAACATGGTTGTCGCCTTTCGAGTCAACTGCCACTATTCACAAGCGAGGAGTGGGCATTGATGTCAGACCTCTGTGAGGTTTTAAAAAACTTTGATGAATCCACATAGGTGGTTAGTGGCGATAACGCTATTATCAGTGTAACCATCCCAATGCTGTGTCTACTCAAATAATCGCTGCTCACAATTAAGGACGATGCTCTGAATGTGGCAGACGAGGAAATGGGGGAGGACATTACACAGGGTGATAGCCAGACCACCCACAGTTCGTCTTCCCAGCGCGAATTGGACCATGAAGAGGAGGAGGAGGAGCAGGAGACAGTTGAATCTGCTACAGAGGGTAGCAACCATGGAACTTTAATTCCATCTGTTCAGCGCAGATGGGCAGAAGAGGAGGAGGAGGATTAGGAGATGGAGAGTCATCCTGATGTCGACATCGACGTCTTGCCTGTTTGTACTCTGACACACATGGCTGACTTCATGTTAGGCTGCCTTTCCCGCGACTTCGCGTTATGCGCATTTTAGATAACACGGATTACTGGGTGTTCACCCTTCCCAACCCCCGCTACAAAGAGAAATTCTCATCTCTAATTCCTGTGGTGGAAAGGACGAGTAAAATGGTGCAATACTAGAAGGTACTTGTTGAGATATTGCTCCAAAATTTTCCATCTGACAACGCGGCCGGCAGAGTCCGTACTTCCTTAGGCAACCGAGGAAGGGAGACAAGGGGAACACACAGCAGTTCCAATAAAGGCAGGGCAACACTCTCCAAGGCATGGAACACTTACATGACACCCCGCCAGCATCCTCACCCTGAAGCGTGGCCTAGTGGTATAAGGAGGGAAAAGTTTTGGAAGATGGTGAAGGAATACTTAGCAGACTGTGTCAGCGTCCTAAATGATCCATTAGTTCCTTACAACTACTGGGTGTCCAAGCTGGACACATGGCACAAACTTGCGATCTACGCCTTGGAGGTGCTGGCCTGCCCTGCCCCCAGCGTTTTGTCTGAGCGTGTATTTAGTGCTGCTGGTGGCATTATAACAGATAAGCGTATCCGCTTGTCCACTGGCAATGCTGACAGGTTGACTAAAATATGAACAAGGCCTGGATTGCCCCTGACTTCTCAACTCCACCAGAGGAGAGCTGAGCTGATGATGAACATAAAGGCAATTTCAATCTATCATTTATAATGTACTCAATCTACTGTAGTGTATTCCCATGCACTTTTTTCACCACAAAAAATAGTATATGGTTGAATCTTGTTTTTTCCTCCTCCTCCTCCTCCTCCTCCTCCTCATCCAGATTGTATATATTCCCTCAACTCCACTCCACATTTTTTTAATAGGGTCAGCTCAACTACCGACCCTCAACTTAAATTTTTTTCATAGGGTCAGCTGAACAGCATGCACTCGCATATAATGTTTTAAAGCGTCAGCTCACCAGAAGGCACTCGCAAATAATGTTTTAGAGTGTCAGCTGAACAACATGCACTTGAAAATAATGTTTTAGAGCATCAGCTGTATAGCATGCACTCGCATATAATGTTTTAGAGAATCATTTTAACAGCATGGTCAGCTCAGCAGCAGGCCCTCGGATATAATGTTTTACAGGGTCAGCTCAACTGCAGGCCCTCGCATATAATGTTTTACAGGGTCAGGTCACCTGCAGGCCCTCACCTAAAATCTTTTACATGGTCAGCTCAACTGCAGGCCCTCGCATATGTTTTACAGGGTCAGCTCAACTGCAGGCCCTCACATATAGTGTTTTACAGGGTCAGCTCAACTGCAGGCCCTCGCATATAATGTTTTACAGTGTCAGCTCAACTGCAGGCCCTTGCATATAATGTTTTATAGAGTCAGCTCAACTGCAGGCCCTCGCATATAATGTTTTACAGGGTCAGGTCACCTGCAGGCCCTCACCTAAAATCTTTTACAGGGTCAGCTCAACTGCAGGCCCTCACATATGTTTTATAGGGTCAGCTAAACTGCAGGCCCTTGCATATAATGTTTTACAGGGTCAGCTTAACTGCAGGCCCTAGCATATAATGTTTTACAGGGTCAGGTCACCTGCAGGCCCTCACCTAAAATCTTTTACAGGGTCATCCAAATGGATCGTTGCCGTCACGGGGACGTGCAATCGCCTAGAAGTTATCTAGAGTCAACAAAGCGGCAGCAGGCCCTCACCTACAAGTCTAGTCTCAGTAGCCAAGAGTCTGATCAACACAATCCTCACCAAGATGGCACACTGGGTGAATATTGTGGAGGCCGGGAGCAAGTTGGCTGCTGGCACCAGACTTGCCCTCCAATAGATTCTCTTTAACAGAAAGTGTACTCATTCCAATAGAAGGGCCGCTTAGGAGTGCTGTATTGTTATTTATCGTCACTACCTCCCCGAGTCGGGAGTGGGAAATTGCCGGGCGGCTGCTGCCTTCCTTGGATTCTTCTGCTTTAATAACTTGACCCACCCTCTCTGAGTGATTCACAATTAGGAAAAAAAATGGACAAGGCAACAACAGCCAATCAGATTTCAGCCATTGACCTCCCTTGGATGGGGTATCCCTTTTTCAAGCTCTGTCTCCGACATCAAATCCTGATTCCCTGTTACCCGTGATCACCATGGTAGTCGCAGAAAAAAAACACCGAAAGTTGATTGGGCAGACATCCAAATGGATTGTCGCCATCACGGGGACGTGCAATCACCCAGAGGTTATCTAGAGTCACCAATGCAGCAGCAGGCCCTCGCCCCTAAGGTTTTAGATGGTCAGATCAGCAGGCCCTTGCTCCAAATGTTTTTGAGGGCCACCAATAGGCCATCAATCATCATTTTTCAAGGGTGTGTATGATGCCCTCCTTTATGTGTAACAAAGGGTGTTTTGGAGTAGCGGTTCCTTGTAATTTTTGGCAGCCCTTTCACTTAGTGCATAGGCTTTATGAGTGTAGGAGTCCTACTACCTGAACAATTGTACCACAATGTGAATGAGGCCCTCCTTTATGTGATATACAAGCTGTTTCGGAGTGACTCTTGCTTGTAATTTTTTGCAGCACTTGCACTTTATATACAATTAAATATACAGGAAAGAATGTTTCCTAGCAATTTTTCCTTTAAAATAGTTTTTTGGGGTGGTTTTGTGCATATTTTTGTGAGTCTGTAAAAGTGGCGTACAACTCGGACAACATGGTTCCAAGCAGCGACCTGGGAGTCAAAGATGCATCCAGACATCATCCCCATGCTGTTCCTGATCCATTTCGGTGGTGTTTCTGTCCCTTTCTGACTTTTTCCAATTGACCAGGCACCCTCCCCTCTTCAGAGCAGGGCGTGCCTGGTTGTCTCCTATTGACTTCCATTATACTCGGGTGCTCGGCCGAGCACACGAATATAGCAATGTGTTCGGGCCGAACACCCGAACACCCAAATATTTTGGTTCTTGATCTTCACTAAGTATAACGCCTGACACATCCAACCATGCAGAGAGGTCAACACGGAAGTCAGGCATCCTTTCCAGGATGACCGAAACCCAATGTTCGTACCTAAATCCATAAGTAAACCAAAAAGAAAAGAAAATAATTAAATTTTATTAGGTTCATCATTCAGCTCTGTACAATGTTAAATGCACAAGACCTTTTGACAAGGGAAGGCCACATGCGGTTTCCACCTTGCTACAGTGAGAACCACAACAGGTCCGCCCCAAGCCCAACTTTAGCAAAATAATACAATAAAATGTTTTTTTAAAAATTGGGAATGAAGCATAACACTGCATGATTGTATTTTATTAACAAGATTCTTTATATCTATAAATAACTATTGACAATACATAATGAACAGCGCAAATATGAAACATGCACACCATTTTAAGAGAATAATACTCAATAGTTGCCAAAATCCTATGGCGAATAAGTGGTCCATGCTGGTTGTCTTCACACGATCAGAACAGACAGCATCAACAGGTAATTATTATCACTGTACTATAATACTGACTCATAACTTTGTAGAATAACGGCAGACAATAGCAGCTAAAAACTAACGCTAGACATCGATGGGCCAAACCCAGCAGTATCATGACATACTACAGAGTTATCATATATATGCTGCTGTCTAAGGATTACAAATTTCTTAAATCAACTACGCAGGATCGGACAGACACAAGTAGGTAAATGTTAATGCTATAGTATAAGGTCTACACACATAGATGGGACTAACTATGCTGATTTAGGACAGGCAACAGCAGCAGTAGAAGGTAAAGGTAATGGTGTAGTATAAGGCATAAGCATACCTCAGCATGATCATGACAGACAGCAGTAGCATCAGTAGCAGGTAGATGGTAACGGTTGAGTATTAGGCATACACATAGCTCGACCTAACTCAGCAGGACAGGCAGCAGCAGCATTTAAAGGTATTGGTGTAGTATAAGTACTAAACATAACTCAGCAAGATCATGACAGACAGCAGCAAGTAGGAGGTAACGGTCAAGTATAAGGTCTACACATATCTCTAACTAACTCAGCAGGACAGGCAGCAGCAGCATCAGGTAGATGTTAAAGGTTGAGTATAAGGCCTACACATAGCTCAGCCTAAATCAGCAGGACATGCAGCAGAATATAAAGGTAATGGTGTAGTATAAGTACTAAACATAACTTAGCATGATCAGGACAGACAACAGCAGCATCAGCAGCAGGTAGATGGTAACCGTCGAGTATAAGGCCTACACATAGCTCGACCTAACTCAGCAGGACAGCCAGCAGCAGGTTCAATTTGTGCAGCAGGAATGTGTTCCCAGGAATGGGCCCCCACCAGACCAAAGCAACACCAAAACTAAACGAAGACACCTCTGACAGCAGCAGGTTCTAAGTGTGCAGCAGGAATTTGTTCCCAGAAATAGACCCCCAACAGACCAGGGCGACACCAAGAATAAAATAATACACCTCTGACAGCAGAAGGTTCTAAGTGTGCAGCAGGAATATGTTCAAAGGAATGGGCCCCCATCAGACCAAGGCTACAAAAAAATTAAGTAAGACACCTCTGACAGCAGCAGGTTGTAAGTGTGCAGCAAGAATGTGTTCCCAGGAATGGGCCACCAACAGAGCAAGGCAACACCAGAAATAAAATAAGACACCTCTGACAGCTAGAGATGGCCTTGCGGTTCGCCCAGCGGTCGTTTCGCTGTGAAATTTGCTCGTTCGCAGTTCACCGAATGGACGAACATATGACGATGTCCGCCAGGGCCATATTCTTCTACCTTGTGAAGGACTTTGACCCATGACACATCCATCAGGTGGTACAGGACAGCCAATTGAGACGTTTCAGCACATGGACATATCCCCTACCTTATAAATAAACCCAATCTGGCCGCCATTTTATATTCAGTCTTTTGCCAGTGTAGGGAGAGGTTGCTGTGTGGAGCAGGGACAGACCGTTAGGGAAACCAATCGCCAACTAATAGGGCCGTAAAAGTCCTGGTATAGGTGTGCTATCGATAGGTGTGACTTTCTGAGGGGTGTGATATACTTATAATATACTTTCTAACATAGAAAGTATATTATAGTGCATTTGTATTGTGCTGTAGTTTTGTGCGTTTCTGCTGCGATACTGCAGCTATATAGAGAGGCATACGCTCTTGGAACAAATAATTTCAACTGGTGTGATATACTAGTTGCCCCCCCAAAAAAGTGATTAAAGCAGGGGGTGTTATATACCAATAATATACTTCCTATATAGTGCATTTGGGTAGTGCAGCATTTGTTTGCGGTTCAGCTGCGTTACCGCAGCTACACAGAGTGACAAACGCTGTTGGAACAAATAATTTTAACTGGTGTGATATACCAGTTGCCCCCCCAAAAAACTGATTTAAGCAGGGGTATGATATACCAATAATATACTATCTAAATAGTGCATTTGGGTAGTGTAGCATTTGTTTGCAGTTTTGCTGCGTTACTGCAGCTACACAGAGTGACAAACGCTATTGGAACAAATAATTTCTACTGGTGTGATATACCAGTTGCCCACCAAAATAGTAATTGAGGCAGGGGTGTTATATACCCGTACCAATAATATACTTTCTATATAGTGAATTTGGGTAGTGCAGCATTTGTCTGCGGTTCTGCTGTGTTACCGCAGCTACACAGAGTGACAAACGCTATTGGAACAAATAATTTCAACTGGTGTGATATACCAGTTGCACCCAAAAAAACTGATTGAAGCAGGGGTATTATATACCAATAATATACTTTATATATAGTGCTTTTGGGTATTGCAACATTTGTTTGCTGTTTTGCTGTGTTACCTCAGCTACACAGAGTGACAAACGCTATTGGAATAAATAATTTCTACTGGTGTGATATACCAGTTGCCCCCCAAAAAAACTGATTGAGGCAGGGGTGTGATATACAATCTTACACAAATACTGCTCTTCTATAGGGACTTTTGTCACAGGGTCTTTTTGAAAAGGACAGGCAGAGGAAGATGCAGGCCATTCCGCAGGGGTGGTAGGAGTCGGGCAGGTGCACCAGGCCGGAGCGTAAGTAGGAAGTTGCAAAAGGTATGTGCGATTACGTCAGAGGATGCATCAGAGTTGGTTGAGTGGCTCACTTAGCCTTCCACTTCTGCACCCTCCTCATACTCTCTATCTGCACCCTCTTCACTCTCTGCTATGTTCACCCCCAAAGACACAACCACCACCATATCCCCTCCACTCGAGTCAGAGGAATTATTTTCCCACCCATTGCAAGACCTTACCAATCCGCAGCCATTCTTGGCATCGGATCAGGTAGAGGAGGTATCAACGGTCGCTACTAAGCAGTCTGACAACAGTACTCAGGTCAGCCCAAGGAGGGTGGACCTCACTGTTGCTGCCTACTCCGAGATCTCTAATGTCAGTGGTGGTGTAGGTGACAATGATGATGTGTCGATGGATGTCACGTGGGTGCCCAAAAGAGAGGAAGAAGAAATGAGTTCAGAGGGAGAGACGGAGCAGCAGATATGGAGGAGAAGGAGGAGAAGCAGGCAGCACTTACAGTGCACAGGAGGCAAAAAGCAGACTGCTAATGTATCTGGAATGATCCATCCACCATGCACGGTCACATCTGGTGCTCCCAGGTGCACCAGGCCGGAGTGTAAGTAGGAAGTTGCAAGAGGTATGTGCGATTACGTCAGATGATGCATCAGAGTTGGTTGAGTGGCTCACTTAGCCTTCCACTTCTGCACCCTCCTCATACTCTATCTGCACACTCTTCACTCTCTGCTATGTTCACCCCCAAAGACACAACCACCACCATATCCCCTCCGCTCGAGTCAGAGGAATTATTTTCACACCCATTGCAAGACCTTACCAATCCGCAGCCATTCTTGGCATCGGATCAGGTAGAGGAGGTATCAACGGTCACCACTAAGCAGTCTGACGACAGTACTCAGGTCAGCCCAAGGAGGGTGGACCTCACTGTTGCTGCCTACTCCGAGATCTCTAATGTCAGTGGTGGTGTAGGTGACAATGATGATGTGTCGATGGATGTCACGTGTTGCCCAAAAGAGAGGAAGAAGAAATGAGTTCAGAGGGAGAGACGGAGCAGCAGATATGGAGGAGAAGGAGGAGAAGCAGGCAGCACTTACAGTGCACAAGAGGCAAAAAGCAGACTGCTAATGTATCTGGAATGATCCATCCACCATGCACGGTCACATCTGGTGCTCCCAGGACGCCAACACATGGCTCCGCAGTTTGGGCTTTTTTTTAATGTGTCTGCTGCTGACAATAGTGTTGCCATATGCAGCCTGTGCTGTCAACGCATAAGTCGTGGTAAGCCCAACACTCACCTAGGGACGACTGCCTTAAGAAGGCACCTTGCCTCCCATCACTGATCCCAGTTGGAGCAACACCGTCAGAACCCACAAAGCCACACTCCCGGCGCTCCACATCCTGCCTCTTCTCCTCTCTCCCCCCATTTGTGAACCGCTCCACCTTCCACCGTGCCGTCGTCACGTTCATCTGGCAAAAGGCAAGCTTCCATGGCCCAAATGTTTGAGCGTAAAAAGATGATGACGCCGGATAACCCTCTTGCCCAACGGCTGACTGACGGCTTGTCAGAACTGCTAGCCCGCCACCTACTGCCATAAAAACTGGTGGACTCAGAGGCCTTTAGAAAATTTGTTGACATTGGCACACCACAATGGAAGGTCCCCGGAAGGAATTATTTCTCCCAGAATGGCATCCCGGAGCTATATAGCCATGTTCAGCGGAAAGTGAATGTATCTCTGGCACACACTGTCATTGATCAAGCCATCGAGGAGCAGGAGATGAGGAAGTCGCAATGCTGGATAAATTCCCAGTGGGGCTACTCCATCTGAGACATGTCAACAGGAATCTTAAGAGTAGTCAGAGGAGGATGGTGGCGGGGTGGAGGAGGAGCAAGAAGAGCATGCTTTAAACTTTTCTGGGATCCCTGGTGTTGTCCATGGCTGGCGGGAGGAGACTGAGGACGACATTATCCTGGACAATGAGCAGGAGCCCGGCCACGCTATCACTTCCAGTTTAGTGCAAATGGGGGCCTTCTTGCTCTAGTGTTTGAAGAGGGACCCCCGTATAAACAGCATAAAGGACAAGGACCAGTTCTGAGTGGCAATGTAATTAGACCCCAATACAAACACAAAATGGCAGATATGTTACCAGCATCACAGGGGGCTGTCAGATTGCAGCACTTCCAGGCCTTATTTCGAGAAATGCTGCATTCTGCTTTTGCGTGTGCTGGCAGAGGAATTTCCACTCACAGAGAAACAGTTGCGGGTACCAATCCAACAGCGCATGCAAGAAGAGGGCGGTTTAAAGATGTTTTGGTCACTTCGGATATGAGATCATTCTTGCAGCCAACCCATCGACAGCCGCCCTCCGGATCCAGCCTCAGGGAACGCCTAGACCTACAGGTGTCCGACGACATCGGGTTAACGGCCGATGTGGACGCTCTGAGTAGCGAGGAACCCCTGGACCACTGAGTGTGCAGGCTTGACCTGCGGCCAGAGCTATATTTGTACTGGCCTTCAGTAAAATCTATATCCATTGACCGTCTAATAAACCTCCAGCTACATAATCACTTGATCTTTAATGTACGTGGAATTCATAATTTCTGGGGCCTGTAATACACTGGCTGCAGTAAAATTGATATTCAATGACCGTGTAATCTACCTCCAGCCACATACTTACTTGTTATTTTTCTGTACGTGGAATGCATAATTTTTGGGGCCTATAATACACTGGCCTGCAGTAAAATTGATATTCAATGACGGTGTAATCTACCTCCAGCCACATACTTACTTGTTCTTTTCTGTATGGTGAATGCATAATTTTTGAGGCCTGTAGTCCACTGGCCTGCTGTAAAATTGATATCCAATGACCGTGCAGTCTACCTCCAGCCACATACTTACTTGTTATTTTCTGTATGGTGAATGAATAATTGTTGGGGCCTCGGAGGAATTCAACACCAGTGACGACCACGTGTTATTGAATTTCAACTATTATCATTAGGGTTTTTTTCAAGAGGGGGGGGTTTTGTTAGCCATGTTTTTAATCCAATTTAATATTTTTTGTTCTTTTAAACATATGTATTTGACCTGAATTTGTACTGGCCTGCAGTAAAATTGATATCTATTGACCGTGTAATATAACTCCGGCCACATAATCACTTGATCTTTAATGTCCGGTGAATGCCTAATGTTTGGGGCCTGTAGTCCAGTGGCCTACAGTAAAATTTTTATCCATTGACCGCATAATGTACCTCGAGCCACATAATCAGAATTTCTTTTATGTCAGGTGAATGTCTAATTTTTATGGCCCGTACTCCCGTGGCCTCAAATAAAAAATTTCTAGGCTCCGACAGG
The DNA here is from genome assembly GCF_905171765.1 of Bufo bufo. Taxonomy (NCBI): domain Eukaryota; kingdom Metazoa; phylum Chordata; class Amphibia; order Anura; family Bufonidae; genus Bufo; species Bufo bufo. Next base: position 593,302,802 of record NC_053390.1, read on the forward strand.
GCACATTTAAGAAAATTTCCCTTCAAGACGCATAAAAATGTCCCCTGATTAAGATACATATTTTTTGTTGGAATTTTTGTCATTGATCCCCCTCTAGTATGTTACTGTCCATGTTGTGGGACTATTTGTGCACTTCTACTAAGTATTTAGTGGCTGCAAATATGAGCTGAAGGTTTTCAGGTTCGCCTGCCATTAAAGTGAATGGGGCCCGCTGTGAACTTGCGGTTTGCGAACATTTGATCGCATTCGTGCAATCGCGTTCGCGAACCATCCTGGACGATGTTCGTCCATCACTACTGACAGCAGCATATTTAAAGTTTGCAGCCAGAATGCGGAAACATGCATACAAAATTTTATATTTTCCTTTGTCAATTTATTTAATTTTTTTAAACACAATATAAATTATTACAAATTTACTTAGACTCGATGCCTGCACCGGTCTGCTGTCAGTTTCCAACTTTCCATATAAGGCACATCGAGTCTGTAGCATAACACTGCAGTAACGCAATGAGCCTTACCTTGTGCTGATTCCTCCAATCCAGAGGGCAGTAGGAGTGGCGGTGTTTAGCAGTGGCTCTCTCATCCTCCTGTTGTCTGTGAGGAGTCATGTGTACCGCCGCTCTCCCCACCCATACACGATCAGCAAGGTAAACTCGATGGGCTATGGTCAATGGCTGGACCCAGCTTGCCAAGGCCAGGTTCTGGAAGTATTTTCTGACTCTGCCGCCGGGATTAGTTTGCCTTCCCATTGGTGAAGACTCAACAATGGTACACGGCTGCTGGCGCGGTCCTTCGTAGCTGCCTCCAGTGTGCAGCCCATATCATTGATCGCAGGACATGGTGCAGAATAAGCCTTTAGATGTGATGCTTGGCTACACATGGGGGGTAGTGTCACACAGCCCGTGGCAGAATTCAACAGGAAGAAGCTGCTATGCTGAATGACGGTGTAGGTGCTCCAATGTGCCTGTCAGCCCCTTCCTGTTGAATTGTGCTAGGGGCTTTGTGACACAACACCCCGTGTGTAGCCAAGCCTCACATCTAAAGGCTTATTCTGCACAATGACCTGCGATCAATGATACGGGCTGTGAACTAGAGGCAGCCTCCAAGGACCGCGCCAGTAGCTGTGTACCGTTGTTGAGTCTTCGACGATGGGAAAGCGAACTACCGTAATCCCGGCGGCAGAGCAGGAAATACTTCCAGAACCTGGCCTTGTCAAACTGGCTTATTGCTGCCTTCTGTGCTCATACGGGTAGAGGACGAATGGGTCCTGCCGTTGGTCGGAGCCTAGAGTGTGTGCGGTGCTGATCGTGTATGGGTGGGGAGAGCGGCGGTACACATGCCTCCTCACAGACATAAGGAGGATGAGAGAGCTGCGGCTAAACACCGCCACTCCTACTGCCCTCTGGATTAAAGGAATCAGCACACGGCGATGCTACAGACTCGATGTGCCTGATAAGGAAACTGAGAGAAGACTGGTGTGGCCGGCGTGTGGAGCGCTGTGTGCAATTGTTATCTGAGAGTTAATTTATACATCAATAAATACATAAAAAAATTAAAAAACAACGCAGTTTCGAAGGGAGAGACGAGGAGAGTGATGGACAAGGGGGCCCTGAACCGACAGTGGGGGCCAAGGGCTGCTGTCCCCTGCACACTGCTGCTGGCGCTGCTATGACCACCCTGCATCTGTTCCCACTCCCGCCAGTGGTTGACTCTCAGGTGCTGGGTAAGAGCAGTGGTACCCAGCCGAGCCACAGACCTCTCTCTCCTCACCCTGGCATGACACAGCTGACAGATGGCTATAGTCACATCGTCAGCTGCCAGGGTGAAGTAAGCCCACAGGCGATTTACACACCGACCACCTGTCAGATGGGTTGGTGCTGACTTGTGCCTGTTTGGACTCGGTGCGCACAGGTGGAGCTGGCTGCTGCCTCCTCCTACTGCCATTACCAGTGGAGCACCTGACTCTGGGCTCCCTGGCAACCTGTCGCACCGTTAGCCTCGGGTGCCTACTTTCCTCCTCATCACTGCTGCTGATGCTTGACAAGGAAGGTGGCACCCATTCTTGGTCACCCTCCTCTTCGTCCCCTGATATGTCAGACCCAGGTCCAACCAGTGGTAGACTGATGGGAACAGCAGACGTGGAGCCCCTGACCTGGCTCCGCTGTCCCCTCGCTGACGCCTGGGTCTGACTAGGTGCGGAAGTTTGGTGGCTGAAACCACCCACACCACTTGGAAGGAATGTCACTGGGGTACTGACAGGCATTACCCCTCCTCCTTCTTCATTCCTTCCAAAAGGTCCTGACCATGAGGACTGAACTGCAATTCAGCCTCCTGCATTACCTCCCCCAAGATGTCCCTCTCACTGTCGCTTTTAAACAGAAGCAGGGTAGATTCTTGGGGGCTGGGGGTTTGTCCTACAGGAGACCGAGTGATGCTGCTGCTCGGAGCCTGGGCAGAGGACTCTGTGGCACTGGCTTGTGCCACGAGAGACACTACTTCCTCGGCATCCTGAGAGGAAATGGGGCGGCTGCCATGCCCAAAAATGTCATGGATGAGGCGGACGCAGGTAGGTAGAGGAGCGGCCCCATGCTGGCAGCGGTCCAGCACTGAAACCAACTCCCCTGCTGCCTGAATGCCCATGTGAAGTACACATATTAATTTATATATGCGGACAAATAAAAAAATAATAATAATTGGTGAATTTGGGAATAACTTTATTGGGATGGGGACCATGGGTCCAAACTTGAAGAAAAAAGAAAAAAAAAGAATCACTAACACAATAACAGTAAAAGCCTTTAAGCCTTTTTTTGTGTGTTTTTTTTAACTAACAAAAGACACAGACACTGAAGCAGACACTAATCACTTCACCAACTAAACAGTTAAAAAATAACAGTAAAAAATAACACTAATATACTTTTTTTTTTTTTAACTACCAAAATACACAGACACTGATGCAGACAATAATCAATACAACAACTAAACAGTAAAAAACTAACACTAAAAACTAACGCTAATAAACTTTTTTTTTTGCTAACTAACAAAAGACGCAGACAATGACGCAGAAACTAATCACTACACCAACTAAACCGTAAAAAACTAACAGCAAAAACTAAAACTAATAACCTTTTTATTAAAAGTTATAATAATAACAAAAGACGCAGACACTGATGCAGAAACTATACCAATACACTAATAAACTTTTGTTTTAACTAACGCAGACAGTAAACTAAATCACTAAAACACACCTAAAGCCTACACTATACTATACCTAACGTACACCCTGCACTTGAACCTATCAGCTAAACTATTCCCTAACTAACCTATACTATCTCACACTAACTAAATTGATATCTTTCAGCTAACTATACCCTACACTACACCCTGCACTAGAACCTATCAGCTACACTATTCCCTAAGGGTACATTCACACTAGCGTTTTTCTTTTCCGGCATAGAGTTCTGTCCTAGGGGCTCTATACCGGAAAAAAACTGATCAGTTTTATCCCAATGCATTCTGAATGGAGAGAATTCCGTTCAGGATGAATCAGGATGTCTTCAGTTCAGTCTTTTTGACTTTTTAGGATGGAGATAATATCGCAGCATGCTGCGGTTTTATCTCCGTCAAAAATTTCGAAACACTTGCCGGAATGCCGGATGTAAAATACATTGAAATGTATTAGTGCCGCTATGCCAGATCCGTCCTTCCGGTCTGCATCCGGATCCATCTACAAATGTCCATTTGCATGCAGATTGCAGGATCCGGCAGGCAGTTCCGGCGATGGAACTGCTTGCCGGATTACTCTGCCGCAATTGTGAAAGTACCCTAACCTATACAATTTTACACTAACTAAACGGATTATATCTTTCAGCTAACTAACAGTATACCCTACACTAGAACCTATTTGCTACACTAAACTACCCTATCTAACACTAACTATCATTCAGGATATAGCAGATATGTGATTTGCTTTAAAAAAAAAAGCACAGCACAGCACAGTAATCAAGCTCCTCTAACAACAACCACATGAAACTGCACAAAATGGCTGCTGGGAAGGATCTTATTATATAGTGAAGAGGTAGGCAACTTTACTATTGGTTGCTAGGGATGTTGCTAACCTCTGACAACTATATTTGCATCCTCATTGGCCCACAAGCTAACAGAAGGGAGGGATCAGTGTCCTCTAGAAGTTGCGATATTTGCATCGCATTGAATATTTGCGTTACAAATATTCGCGCTCCACTCACTGACTCCACTCACTTACTGTAAGTAATATTGGACCAAAAAGCTAGAAGCAGGGAGGGATGATATTTTTTTTTTTTTACACAGTACACAGTAACATCATTGTGTGATGTGTAATGTGAAAAAAAAAAAAGAATATCCGTCATTACAAATATATGGCGCTATATTCTATATATTTGCGAAATCGTGGAGTGACGATATTCGCAAAAAAAAATTGCGCTCAACACTAGTGGTAAGGCAGCAACAGAATGAGGAATCAACATAGTGGCCCAGTGACAGAGTGGTGAAGTGGCAACAGCATGAGGAGTAAGCATAGTAGCCCAGTCACAAAGTGGGGAGGTGAGGGTCATTAGCAGTGGCAGTAACAGCACAAGATAGTGGTAGTAGGAGAAGATGGCAGCAGAGACAGCAGGTGTGTGGACTCAGGCAGGTGGCAGCATTAAAATCTCATTAGATACTCCAGACTTAAATTGCTGCTGATGGAGCAGATGCTGCAAATGCCCCCCCCCCTCCTGCAGTCATGACAGTGGAGCATCAGCATAGAGGCCCCTCCCACCCGGTCAGACCTTTGTGAGGATGGGTAATGGTGTACATAAGCAGCAGCCAACTGACTACATAGGATGTCTCGATAGTAGTTGAGTTTATCCTCCCTCTCAGCAGGTAGAAAAAAGGCCCCCATTTTGGACCAGTTGCCACCCTGCTGACTCACAACCACAATGGCACCCTGCTGGCTCAGCCGCTGCATCACGTGCAAGCTGCCACCCTCTTACCCTCATGATGATGAAGCCCCCTCTTCACCTGGCTCACATGTGTGATTGGCTACATCATCCACTACTGTCTGCACATCACTGATGTCATCCTCACTAGTCTCACTCGTTAACCAAGAATGAATTCCTCCTGACGGAAACCTAACAGGTCCCATTATAGTCTATGCACTATATTGACCTATTATCCTAGGTGTAGGCATGAGCTATCATTTAAATATAGTAGATCTGATATTGGGTTGCTCAACCAAAAGTAAAAATGGGTAGGTGCACTGCTAAAGACTCACCCAATCTAAATAGTAAAAATATTAAATAAGTAGCAGGCACTCTAACATAAGAAGTCCATATTTATTATCTAAAAACCCACACACAAATAAAAGGATCAAATCACAAAGTGAAAAGTAGCATACATAAAAGATGATAAAAAAGATGGTAATATAAAAAGATAGTAATATAAAAACCGGTTGTACAGTTAATTATGATGGCATCCGCACATCAATGAAATTCCAAGACAAAGGGGGGTAAAAATCCTGATGATAACAAATACTCCAATAAAACAGTGGATTCAACTTCAATAATGTCCCAATAATGTGAAAAATAATTAGCACCAGTTACAGGAGGTAAGATGCAGTCAATGGATCTAGTCAATGAGTCTAGAATAGTAACAGTGTCAAGTAATCAAGTGCCTGTATGTAAGCACTATCTGGACTTCACATATCCAGTGAGGAAGTACATTTATAAGCTACGGCACCACACATGAATGAAGGACCTGCATAAAGGGGTAAGTCGATCTCAGGCCGGTGTACCTAGACGTGGCGTCCCGTGTGTTCTCCGGTACTAACATGGCGCTTACCTCTCCAGAAGTCTTCTCTCCCCCTTCGCAGTCCAGTAGATTCTGTTTGTTTTGGTGTCTGTGTATAAGTCTTCAGCGTTCCACGTGAGTTTGCGTAGTATCCGTTCAACAGTGTAGCTCACGTGGTATGGAGATCAGTGCTGACCTCACTGGTCTTCCCTTCACGTCACCTATGTCGTAGCGGTCTGAAGTGAAAGTAACTGGGATATGATCGATTAGATCTCTGGGGCTCTTATCGATTTGTTCCTATGTATTTGTCAGTCCTTTTTCAGATCCAACTCTTATGCTAGAGTGCCTGCTACTTATTTAATATTTTTACTATTTAGATTGGGTGAGTCTTTAGCAGTGCACCTACCCATTTTTACTTTTGGTTGAGCAACCCAATATCAGATCTACTATATTTAAATCAAGTCACCCATTTTTGGATGTTAGCTCACCAGAGGGTAAAAATGGACATCTGGAGTCACGTTGAAAATAAACGTTTGAAGGTAGAACTGTTTTGTGGACATGGAAAGCCTATATAAAGAAGAAGAAAAAATATGTCATATACATTCAAAGAAATAAAATCTTTACTGATTAAACAACTAAAGCAATGGTGGGAGATTAAAACTTTGGAACAATATATCAAACACAAAAAAATTCCAAAGGGATTAAGATTGCTTAAATCTCCTGCCCAGGATTTATATGACGTAGACTTTAGTAAAGAGTGGGAGACACTATTACACTATTAACACTGACTATCTTTAATAACCTTGATCATTAAGAGAAGGACATGTATATTGGATCAAATTATAATACAAATTAATGCAATAAAGGAATTTATGGATAAATTCCCCAAAAATGAGGAATATGAAGCTTATCAACAGCGATTGTGCAAAAATTTTGATAGATTAGAACAAGAAATCATGGAAAATAAAATTAAAAAACTAAAACACAATATAAATACATATCATATTGAGGATGTAGAAGAGACTAATAAGGGTTTTAAAAAATACAATAAGGAAAATCCAAGCAAAGGTCCCACTACAACAAACACAAATACACAAATTAAATATTCTATTCCAACCAATAATACATTTGAAATACTACAGGAGAAAAAAAATTTCATGGTTCATCCACCGAAACAGCCTGCCTGTGAAGTATGTGAAAGTAGCCTTACACAACATTTTAGAATTATCATAACTAAAAGTAATTTTATTAAATCAATAGGGTTTTGTAGAGAGAAATAAAAGTGTACTGAACAGATAATATAATTATAAATTAGCAAAAAAGTGTCACTGAAACACAAAGTGTTTCAATCCTGGAGTATTTCTGAATTATTATGATTTAGAAATGGGTATAATTAATTTTCAAAATGAAATTTCTGAATGAAGTTCCTGAAAGCCTTAACATAGACAGCTTTCATAGCCTAATGGAAATATTATTCATAATTTTAGCTGTCATTACAAATTACAAAGAGTTGCTGAGTGTGAATATCAGAAGCAAGATATCTACATTTCTAGCAGCAAATTATTAAGAGCATGCTTATAAAAGAAATAATTGAAAACTTTTTACGGTATAAAAGACACTTAGAATGCTGATGCTTGGATGAAAAAGACCAACCTATTATTCAATATATTGAAATGGTCCTGACTCCTGATGTAATTTTAAATGTGTTAGCAAAAACTCAGATTAATTGCATTTATTCTACATTGCCTGTATTTTGTGCCTATATATTGGCATTTATTTTAAAATGCTTTAAAAAACAATATAAGATGGCAAACTGATTTCATCCTATTCATGGGGGCAGGCAATGTAGTCAATAGTGTTGGGCATGAATATTTGAATCGTGAATTTTAATTGTGAATATTGCCACTTCGAGAATTCGCAAAGATTTAGAATATAGTGCTATATATTCGTATTCACAAATATTCTAGATTTTTTTTTTATCTGAACCCATGATCCCTCCCTGCTTCTTGCTTGTGGGCCAATGAGAAGGCTGCAATGTTTTTGTCTGAGCTTAGCAACATCCCTAGCAACCAATAGGAAAGTTGCCTACCCCTTACCTCCCCAGCAGCCACTTCAATAATGTCCCAATAATGTAAAAAATAACTAGCACCAGTTACAGGAGGTAAGATGCAGTCAATGGATCTAGTCAATGAGTCTAGAATAGTAACAGCGTCAAGTAATCAAGTGCCTGTATGTATGCACTATCTGGACTTCACATATCCAGTGAGGAAGTACATTTGTAAGCTACGGCACCACACATGAATGAAGGACCTGCATAAAGGGGTAAGTTGATCTCAGGCCAGTGTACCTAGACGTGGCGTCCTGCGTGTTCTCCGGTACTAACATGGCGCTTACCTCTCCAGAAGTCTTCTATCCCCCTTCGCAGTCCAGTAGATTCTGTTTGTTTCGGTGTCTGTGTGTAAGTCTTCAGCGTTCCACGTGAGTTTGCGTAGTATCCGTTCAACAGTGTAGCTCACGTGGTATGGACATCAGTGCTGACATCACTGGTCTTCCCTTCACGTCACCTATGTCGTAGCGGTCTGAAGTGAAAGTAACTGGGATATGATCGATTAGATCTGGGGCTCTTATCGATTTGTTCCTATGTATTCGTCAGTCCTTTTTCGGATCCAACTCTTATGCTAGAGTGCCTGCTACTTATTTAATATTTTTACTATTTAGATTGGGTGAGTCTTTAGCAGTGCACCTACCCATTTTTACTTTTGGTTGAGCAACCCAATATCAGATCTACTATATTTAAATCAAGTCACCCATTTTTGGACGTTAGCTCACCAGAGGGTAAAAATGGACATCGGGAGTCACGTTGAAAATAAACGTTTGAAGGTAGAACTGTTTTGTGGACATAGAAAGCCTATATAAAGAAGAAGAAGAGAAAAATATGTCATATACATTCAAAGAAATATAATCTTTACTGATTAAACAACTAAAGCCATGGTGGGAGATTAAAACTTTGGAACAATATATCAAACACAAAAAAATTCCAAAGGGATTAAGATTGTTTAAATCTCCTGCCCAGGATTTATATGACGTAGACTTTAATAAAGAGTGGGAGACACTATTACACTATTAACACTCACTATCTTTAATACACTTGATCATTAAGAGAAGGACATGTATATTGGATCAAATTATAATACAAATTAATGCAATAAAGGAATTTATGGATAAATTCCCCAAAAAAGAGGAATATGAAGCTTATCAACAGCGATTGTGCAAAAATTTTGATAGATCAGAACAAGAAATCATGGAAAATAAAATTAAAAAACTAAAACACAATATAAATACATATCATATTGAGGATGTAGAAGAGACTAATAAGGGTTTTAAAAAATACGATAAGGAAAATGCAAATAAAGGTCCCACTACAACAAACACAAATACACAAATTAAATATTCTATTCCAACCAATAATACATTTGAAATACTACAGGAGAAACCATTTTTCATGGTTCATCCACCGGAACAACCTGCCTGTGAAGTATGTGAAAGTAGCCTCACATAAGTACACAACATTTTAGAATTATCATAACTAAAAGTAATTTTATTAAATCAATAGGGTTTTGTAGAGAGAAATAAAAGTGTACTGAACAGATAATATAATTATAAATTAGCAAAAAAGTGTCACTGAAAAACAAAGTGTTTCAATTCTGGAGTATTTCTGAATTATATTGATTTAGAAATGGGTATAATTCATTTTCAAAATGAAATTTCTGAATGAAGTTCCTGAAAGCCTTAACATAGACAGCTTTCATAGCCTAATGGAAATATTATTCATAATTTTAGCTGTCATTACAAATTACAAAGAGTTGCTGAGTGTGACTATCAGAAGCATGATATCTACATTTCTAGCAGCAAATTATTAAGAGCATGCTTATAAAAGAAATAATTGAAAACTTTTTACGGTATAAAAGACACTTAGAATGCTGATGCTTGGATGAAAAAGACCAACCTATTATTCAATATATTGAAATGGTCCTGACTCCTGATGTAATTTTAAATGTGTTAGCAAAAACTCAGATTAATTGCATATATTCTACATTGCCTGTATTTTGTGCCTATATATTGGCATTTATTTTAAAATGCTTTAAAAAACAATATAAGATGGAAAACTGATTTCATCCTATTCATGGGGGCAGGCAATGTAGTCAATAGTGTTGGGCATGAATATTTGAATCGTGAATTTTAATTGCGAATATTGCCACTTTGAGAATTCGCAAAGATTTAGAATATAGTGCTATATATTCGTATTCACAAATATTCTAGATTTTTTTTTAATCTGAACCCATGATCCCTCCCTGCTTCTTGCTTGTGGGCCAATAAGAAGACTGCAATGTTTTTGTCTGAGCTTAGCAACATCCCTAGCAACCAATAGGAAAGTTGCCTACCCCTTACCTCCCCAGCAGTAAGTCTTCAGCGTTCCACATGAGTTTGCGTAGTATCCGTTCAACAGTGTAGCTCACGTGGTATGGACATCAGTGCTGACCTCACTGGTCTTCCCTTCATGTCACCTATGTCGTATCGGTCTGAAGTGAAAGTAACTGGGATATGATCGATTAGATCTGGGGCTCTTATCGATTTGTTCCTATGTATTCGTCAGTCCTTTTTCGGATCCAACTCTTATGCTAGAGTGCCTGCTACTTATTTAATATTTTTACTATTTAGATTGGGTGAGTCTTTAGCAGTGCACCTACCCATTTTTACTTTTGGTTGAGCAACCCAATATCAGATCTACTATATTTAAATCAAGTCACCCATTTTTGGACGTTAGCTCACCAGAGGGTAAAAATGGACATCGGGAGTCACGTTGAAAATAAACATTTGAAGGTAGAACTGTTTTGTGGACATAGAAAGCCTATATAAAGAAGAAGAAGAGAAAAATATGTCATATACATTCAAATAAATATAATCTTTACTGATTAAACAACTAAAGCCATGGTGGGAGATTAAAACTTTGGAACAATATATCAAACACAAAAAAATTCCAAAGGGATTAAGATTGTTTAAATCTCCTGCCCAGGATTTATATGACGTAGACTTTAATAAAGAGTGGGAGACACTATTAACACTCACTATCTTTAATACACTTGATCATTAAGAGAAGGACATGTATATTGGATCAAATTCTAATACAAATTAATGCAATAAAGGAATTTATGGATAAATTCCCAAAAAATGAGGAATATGAAGCTTATCTCTGAATATGAAGCTTGTCTCTGAGAGAGACAGCAGTGTCATTGCTGTGCTCTGTGCTTTGCTGTGTCATTACATTAGATAGTTAGTTAGTTAGCTTATATATATAATACAGATAGTTAGTGGGAGATAGTCAGTGTAGGTTATATCGTGATATAGTGTAGCTGATAGGCTCCAGTGCAGGGTTTTAGGTAGTGTAATAGGTTCTGCTGTCCATACATACAGGGAGTGCAGAATTATTAGGCAAGTTGTATTTTTTGAGGATTAATTTTATTATTGAACAACAACCATGTTCTCAATGAACCCAAAAAACTCATTAATATCAAAGCTGAATATTTTTGGAAGTAGTTTTTAGTTTGTTTTTAGTTTTAGCTATTTTAGGGGGATATCTGTGTGTGCAGGTGACTATTACTGTGCATAATTATTAGGCAACTTAACAAAAAACAAATATATACCCATTTCAATTATTTATTTTTACCAGTGAAACCAATATAACATCTCAACATTCACAAATATACATTTCTGACATTCAAAAAACAAACAAAAACAAATCAGTGACCAATATAGCCACCTTTCTTTGCAAGGACACTCAAAAGCCTGCCATCCATGGATTCTGTCAGTGTTTTGATCTGTTCACCATCAACATTGCGTGCAGCAGCAACCACAGCCTCCCAGACACTGTTCAGAGAGGTGTACTGTTTTCCCTCCTTATAAATCTCACATTTGATGATGGACCACAGGTTCTCAATGGGGTTTAGATCAGGTGAACAAGGAGGCCATGTCATTAGATTTTCTTCTTTTATACCCTTTCTTGCCAGCCACGCTGTGGAGTACTTGGACGCGTGTGATGGAGCATTGTCCTGCATGAAAATCATGTTTTTCTTGAAGGATGCAGACTTCTTCCTGTACCACTGCTTGAAGAAGGTGTCTTCCAGAAACTGGCAGTAGGACTGCGAGTTGAGCTTGACTCCATCCTCAACCCGAAAAGGCCCCACAAGCTCATCTTTGATGATACCAGCCCAAACCAGTACTCCACCTCCACCTTGCTGGCGTCTGAGTCGGACTGGAGCTCTCTGCCCTTTACCAATCCAGCCACGGGCCCATCCATCTGGCCCATCAAGACTAACTCTCATTTCATCAGTCCATAAAACCTTAGAAAAATCAGTCTTGAGATATTTCTTGGCCCAGTCTTGACGTTTCAGCTTGTGTGTCTTGTTCAGTGGTGGTCGTCTTTCAGCCTTTCTTACCTTGGCCATGTCTCTGAGTATTGCACACCTTGTGCTTTTGGGCACTCCAGTGATGTTGCAGCTCTGAATATGGCCAAACTGGTGGCAAGTGGCATCTTGGCAGCTGCACGCTTGACTTTTTCTCAGTTATGGGCAGTTATTTTGCGCCTTGGTTTTTCCACACGCTTCTTGCCACCCTGTTGACTATTTTGAATGAAACGCTTGATTGTTCGATGATCACGCTTCAGAAGCTTTGCAATTTTAAGAGTGCTGCATCCCTCTGCAAGATATCTCACTATTTTTGACTTTTCTGAGCCTGTCAAGTCCTTCTTTTGACCCATTTTGCCAAAGGAAAGGAAGTTGCCTAATAATTATGCACACCTAATATAGGGTGTTGATGTCATTAGACCACACCCCTTCTCATTACAGAGATGCACATCACCTAATATGCTTAATTGGTAGTAGGCTTTCGAGCCTATACAGCTTGGAGTAAGACAACATGCATAAAGAGGATGATGTGGTCAAAATACTAATTTGCCTAATAATTCTGCACGCAGTTGTACATGCTACAGACATCGTGCTGTGATGTCACAAGTTCACAACAATACTCAGTACACCAATCAGTAATATGTAGTCAGCCCTGCTAAAATGTGAAGTTGCACATATTGCGCCAAAATATGAGCATCATTAATTGCTGATTTGCGCAATCGCGAATATATTGGAGCACTCTATCTGCATATAAAGCTATTGTAATGTTCTGCCGTGCCAACCATTTTCTTCAGTCTCAGGAAACTTATAGCAGCTTGAAAAATTTAGCTAATGTGACCCACGCCCGATACGCGCATATTACATTGCCGATTTTTGCAATCAAGAAAATAATTGTGAATTCTCGAATTCACAAATTTAAGACAAATATTCGCCCAAGTATTTGCGAAATATCGCAAATTTTTATATTGCCCCTGCCACTCCTCACTAGTAGTCAAATATTTTGCCCAGAAGACAGAATTTGTGACTACACAAAGGTTAAAATAATAAATAAAAGGGATCTGGGTTCTCCAGGAGTGGATGCATTTTTAGTCATTCCTTCATAGTAATAAGGGTCGATGTAAAACACAAGATAGAATTACTTATCTGGGATGACTAATGCTTTGTTTGAAGAATGCAAAACAAAAAACAAAGTAGGTTAACAATACTCAGTTGTGTGTTATCATGGCTGAAAATACAAAGTTAAATACAATGCAACAGCTCTGTGCTCACACAAAATACATGATTATATATAAACTAATGCTATACTTACAATATAACTTGGAGTGAGATTCTCTGCAAATATTTTTGATCAAAATTTTTTGTGCCTCGTATTCATGAAAGCCATGTGCCACCAGTAAAGGTAGCATTTAGCATAACCTCCAGTCCAACAGAGATCAGGTTGCCGTGGTCAGTGATGGACAAACATCGGCCGGACGATTCGCGAACGTGATCGCGCAAACGCGATCAAATGTTCGCGAACCACGGTTCACGGCGGGCTCCATTCACTTTAATGACAGGCAAACCTGAAAAATCTTCAGGTCATTAATGCAGTCACCAAATACTTACAAGAAATGCACAACATAGACAGTGACATACCAGAGGGGGATCAATGGCAAAACATCCCACAAAAAATATGTATTTTAATCAGGGGCCATTTTTATGCATCTTAAAGGAAAACTGTCAAAAATGTGGCCTGCTGGAGCCTAGAAAATTTTTATTTTAGGTCACGGGAGTACAGGCCCCAAACATTAGGCATTTACCGGACAGAAAACATCAAGTGATTATGTGGCTGAAGGTATATTAGACGGTCAATGGATATTCATTTTACTGCAGGCCAGTGGACTACAGGCCCCAAAAATTATTAATTCACCGTACAGAAAAGAACAATTGATAATGTGGCTGGAGGTACATTAGGCGGTCACCGTATAACAAAATTTACTGTTAGCCAGTTAGATTACAGGCCCAAAAATTATTCATTCACCGTGCATAAAAGATCAAGTGTTTATGTGGCCGGAGGTATATTAGAGGGTCAATGGATAACAATTTTACTGCAGGCCAGTGGACTACAGGCCCCAAAAATGATTCATTCACGGTACAGAAAACATCAAGTGGTTATGTGGCTGGAGGTATATTAGACCACCATTGGATATCAATTTTACTTCAGGCCAGTGGATTACAGGCCCCAAAAATTATTCATTCAATGTACAGAAAAGAACAAGTGATTATGTGGCTGGAGGTATATTAGACGCTCATTAGATATAAATTTTACTGCAGGCCAGTACAAATAAATGTCAAATACATATGTTTAAAATAATTAAAAATATAAAATTTGATTAAAAACATGGCTAATGAAATCCCCCCCTCTTGAATTAACCCCAAACGATAATAGGTGAAAATCGATAACACGTGGTCTTCACAGGTGTTGAATTCCTCAGAGGCCCCAACAATTAGGCATTCACAGTACAGAAAAGATCAAGTGATTATGTGGCTGGAGGTATATTAGACAGTTAATGGATATCAATTTTACTGCAGGTCAGTGGACTACAGGCCCCAAAAATTATTCATTCAATGTACAGAAAAGAACAAGTGATTATGTGGCTGGAGGTATATTAGACTGTCATTAGATATCAATTTTACTGCAGGCAAGTACAAATAATTGTCAAATACATATGTTTAAAAGAACTAAAAATATAGAATTTGATTAACCACCTCCGGACCGCCTAACGCAGATTCGCGTTCCGGAGGTGGCAGCGCTGCGCACAGTCACGCATATACGCGTCATCTCGCGAGACGCGAGATTTCCTGTGAACGCGCGCACACAGGCACGCGCGTTCACAGGATCGGAAGGTAAGCGAGTGGATCTCCAGGCTGCCAGCGGCGATCGTTCGCTGGCAGGCTGGAGATGTGATTTTTTTAACCCCTAACAGGTATATTAGACGCTGTTTTGATAACAGCATCTAATATACCTGCAACCTGGTCCTCTGGTGGTCCCCTTTGTTTGGATCGACCACCAGAGGACACAGGTAGCTCAGTAATATGTTGCACCAAGCACCACTACACTACACCCCCCCCTGTCACTTATTAACCCCTTATTCACCCTTGATCACCCTTGATCACCCCTGATCACCCCATATAGACTCCCTGATCACACCCTGTCATTGATTACCTCCCTGTCATTGATCACCCCCCCTGTAAAGCTCCTATTCAGACGTCCGCATGATTTTTACGGATCCACTGATAGAGGATCGGATCCCCAAAACGCATATGGACGTCTGAATGGAGCCCTTACAGGGGCGTGATCAATGACTGTGGTGATCACCCCATATAGACTCCCTGATCACCCCCCTGTCATTGATTACCCCCCTGTAAAGCTCCATTCAGATGTCTGCATGATTTTTACGGATCCACTGATAGATGGATCGTATACGCAAAACGCATACGGACGTCTGAATCGAGCCTTACAGGGGCGTGATCAATGACTGTGGTGATCACCCCATATAGACTCCCTGATCACCCCCCTGTCATTGATTACCCCCCTGTAAAGCTCCATTCAGACGTCCGCATGATTTTTACGGATCCACTGATAGATGGATCGGATCCGCAAAACACATACGGACGTCTGATTGGAGCCTTACAGGGGCGTGATCAAGGACTGTGGTGATCACCCATATAGACTCCCTGATCACCCCCTGTCATTGATTACCCCTCTGTCATTGATCACCCCCCTGTAAAGGCTCCATTCAGACGTCCGCATGATTTTTACAGATCCACTGATAGATGATCGGAACCGCAAAACGCATATGGACGTCTGATGGAGCCATACAGGGGCGTGATCAATGACTGTGGTGATCACCCCATATAGACTCCCTGATCACCCCCCTGTCATTGATTACCCCCCTGTCATTGATCACCCCCCTGTAAAGCTCCATTCAGACGTCCGCATGATTTTTACGGATCCACTGATAGATGGATCGGATCCGCAAAAACGCATATGGACGTCTGAATGGAGCCGTTACAGGGGCGTGATCAATGACTGTGGTGATCACCCCATATAGACTCCCTGATCACACCCCTGTCATTGATTACCCCCTGTAAAGTCCATTCAGATGTCCGCATGATTTTTACGGATCCACTGATAGATGGATCGGATCCGCAAAACGCATACGGTACGTCTGATGGAGCCTTACTGGGGCGTGATCAATGACTGTGGTGATCACCCCATATAGACTCCCTGATCACCCCCCTGTCATTGATTACCCCCTGTCATTGATCACCCCTGTAAAGCTCATTTCAGATGTCCGCATGATTTTTACGGATCCCTGATAGATGGATCGGATCCGCAAAACGCATACGGACGTCTGAATGGAGCCTTACAGGGGCGTGATCAATGACTGTGGTGATCACCCATATAGACTTAGATCACCCCCCTGTCATTGATTACCCCCCTGTCATTAATCACCCCCCTGTAAAGCTCCATTCAGACGTCCGCATGATTTTTACGGATCCACAGATAGATGGTCGGATCCGCAAAACACATACAGGCCGTCTCCCTGGAGCCTTCCATGGGGGGTGATCACCCATTAGACTCCCTGATCACCCCCCTGCATTGATCACCCCCCCTGTCATTGATCACCCCCCCCTGTCATTGATCACCTCCCCTGTCATTGATCACCCCCCCTGTCAGGCTGCATTCAGATGTCTGTATGATTTTTACGGATCCACGGATACATGGATCGGATCCGCAAAACACATACGGACATCTGAATGGAGCCTTATAGGGGGTTGATCAATGACAGGGGGGTGATCACCCCATATAGACTCCCTGATCACCCCCCTGTCATTGATCACCCCCCTGTCATTGATCACCCCCCTGTAAGGCTCCATTCAGACATTTTTTTGGCCCAAATTAGCGGAAATTATTTTTTTTTTCTTACAAAGTCTCATATTCCACTAACTTGTGTCAAAAAATAAAATCTCACATGAACTCACCATACCCCTCACGGAATCCAAATGCGTAAAAATTTTTAGAGATTTATATTCCAGACTTCTCACGCTTTAGGGCCCCTAGAATGCCAGGGCAGTATAAATACCCCACATGTGACCCCATTTCGGAAAGAAGACACCCCCAGGTATTCAGTGAGGGACATATTGAGTCCATGAAAGATTGAAATTTTTGTCCCAAGTTAGCGGAAAGGGAGACTTTGTGAGAAAAAAATAAATAAAATCAATTTCCGCTAACTTGTGCCAAAAAAAAAAAAATTTCTATGAACTCGCCATGACCCTCATTGAATACCTTGGGGTGTCTTCTTTCCAAAATGGGGTCACATATGGGGTATTTATACTGCCCTGGCATTCTAGGGGCCCTAAAGCGTGAGAAGAAGTCTGGGATCCAAATGTCTAAAAATGCCCTCATAAAAGGAATGTGGGCCCCTTTGCGCATCTAGGCTGCAAAAAAGTGTCACACATCTGGTATCGCCGTACTCAGGAGAAGTTGGGCAATGTGTTTTGGGGTGTCATTTTACATATACCCATGCTGGGTGAGATAAATATCTTGGTCAAATGCCAACTTTGTATAAAAAAATGGGAAAAGTTGTCTTTTGCCGAGATATTTCTCTCACCCAGCATGAGTATATGTAAAAAGACACCCCAAAACACATTGCCCAACTTCTCCTGAATACGGCGATACTACATGTGTGACACTTTTTTGCAGCCTAGGTGGGCAAAGGGGCCCACATTCCAAAGAGCACCTTTCGGATTTCACAGGTCATTTACCTACTTACCACACATTAGGGCCCCTGGAAAATGCCAGGGCAGTATAACTACCCCACAAGGACCCCATTTTGGAAAGAAGACACCCCAAGGTATTCCGTGAGGGGAATGGCGAGTTCCTAAAATTTTATATTTTTTGTCACAAGTTAGCGGAAAATGATGATTTTTTTATTTATTTTTTTCTTACAAAGTCTCATATTCCACTAACTTGTGACAAAAAATAAAAACTTCCATGAACTCACTATGCCCATCACGAAATACCTGGGGGTGTCTTCTTTCCAAAATGGGGTCACTTGTGGGGTAGTTATACTGCCCTGGCATTCTAGGGGCCCAAATGTGTGGTAAGAAGTTTGAAATCAAAATGTGTAAAAAATGACCAGTGAAATCCGAAAGGTGCTCTTTGGAATATGGGCCCCTTTGCCCACCTAGGCTGCAAAAAAGTGTCACACATGTGGTATCTCCGTACTCAGGAGAAGTTGGGGAATGTGTTTTGGGGTGTCATTTTACATATACCCATGCTGGGTGAGAGAAATATCTTGGCAAAAGACAACTTTTCCCATTTTTTTATACAAAGTTGGCATTTGACCAAGATATTTATCTCACCCAGCATAGGTATATGTAAAATGACACCCCAAAACACATTCCCCAACTTCTCCTGAGTACGGCGATACCACATGTGTGGCACTTTTTTGCAGCCTAGGTGGGCAAAGGGGCCCGTATTTCAAAGAGCACCTTCCGGATTTCACTGGTCATTTTTTACAGAATTTGATTTCAAACTCCTTACCACACATTTGGGCCCCTAGAATGCCAGGGCCCCTAGAATGCCAGGGCAGTATAACTACCCCACAAGTGGTAAGGAGTTTGAAATCAAATTCTGTAAAAAATGACCAGTGAAATCCGAAAGGTGCTCTTTGGAATATGGGCCCCTTTGCCCACCTAGGCTGCAAAAAAGTGTCACACATCTGGTATCTCCGTATTCAGGAGAAGTTGGGGAATGTGTTTTGGGGTGTCATTTTACATATACCCATGCTGGGTGAGAGAAATATCTTGGCAAAAGACAACTTTTCCCCTTTTTTTATACAAAGTTGGCATTTGACCAAGATATTTATCTCACCCAGCATGAGTATATGTAAAATAGGAGGATGGAGTCCTCGACGGCTTGATCAATGACATGACGCAATGCACGCTCTAGAAAGAAGGCATAAGGTACAATGTCACTGATGGAGCCCTGGCTGCGACTGACCAGTTTGGTGATCTCATCAAATGGCCGCAAAAGACTGCATGCGGCGTGCATGATCAGCCACTAGTGCAGTGAGAAAAAAAAAAAGCTCCCCAGAACCTGTCCTGCCGCAGAGTTCATACAGGTAGTCGTTAACGGCACATTTTTGCTGGAGCAGCCTATCAGGCATATACAAAGTTCCAGCATGTCGGGCAGTCACAACTGGTATATCACACCAGTTGCAATTAGTTGTTCCAATAGCGTTAGTCCCTCTGTATAGCTGCGTTATCTTAGCAGAACCGCACACAACAGCTGCACAATACAAATGCACTATATAGAAATTATATTATAGGTATATCACCCCCCCGCCTCAATCAGTTTTTTGGGGGGGTAACTGACATAGCGCACCAGTTGCAATTAGTTGTTCCAATAGCGTTTGTCCATCTGTATAGCTGCAGTATCGCACACAACTGCTGCACAATACAAATGCACTATAATATACTTTCTATGTTTGAAAGTATATTATAAGTATATTAAACCACTCAGTATGTCACACCTATCAATTGCACTCCTATACTAGTCCTTAAAAGGACTTTTATAGTCCTATTAGCTAGCGTTTGGTGTCTCTAACAGTCTGTCCTTACACTGGCAAAAGACTGAATGTAAAATGGCGGCCAGATCGGGTTTATTTATAGGGTAGGGGGTGTGTCAATGTGCTGAAACGTCTCAATTGGCTTCAGTCTGTCCTAAATGTGACATACAGGCTCATCTATCTTTCCACCCACTATACTGATGCTATCAGACTGTGCGAGTCACTGCACTGGTTGCCCATTCACCACAGAATACAGTTCAAACTGTTCACCCACAAAAGTCTCCACAGTGCTGCACCTCCATACATCTGTGCTGTGAGGCAGTGACAGGCCTCATAGCTGCTAGGGGAGATTCATGGCAGGAGTTTTTGTGTCTTCCCCATCAGTCATCAGGTCTGAGGCAGCACCAGGTGCCACAATCAGTCTGGGATAAGAGCCCAGCCCAGACTGTCAGTAAGGGGAGAGAGTCTTTGTGCAACAGAGTCCTGCTGGAGGCTCTGGAAGAGTGGTCTCAGCTGGGCTGGCTGAGGGGCCACAGGGCTAGGTGTTAGCCTGAACTTTGGGGCCTCTGCAAGGTCTGGGAAACAACGGTCGCAAGGTCAGAGTCAGGCGGACTTCTGGGCCACAAACCTCCAAAGGTACTGGACTTGATACTACCTGAGAGGCTGGAAAAGCCGCATGTTGCTACCATGTGTGAAGGGCGCTTTAAGTGAGGAAGGGATACTTCTTGTTTATTTAGAGCCCAGACGGGCAAGGTATTATTTTATGTTTTGTTTGGACGTTTGGACCTGCAATCCGGCTGTTGTGGCGATAATTGTGAGAATGACCCCCGAAAAAGAGCTAATCCCCCACAATAGGTGTCAGATGCGGGCAGGCATCCATGCTGAAAAGTAAGAGGCAACGTGGTTGCTAGGGGCAAAGGTATCACTGAAAGGAGCAGGTGCTGCTCATGCTGTTCTGGACACTTTTTGCTGGGTTGCAAAGGAGTTTCTGTGTGGAGCTTAAAGTGCCAGAAGCCTGGTGAGAGAGACTGACTTGTGGAAAAAAATAAAAATATTGGGGGGGTCTCTGGCTAAGTGGACTTGGTTGCCGAAATGTCTGTTACCGTGACTTTCATGACATAATATGCCAGACTGTGGCAGCATGTAAAACGGTGAGAAAACCTGGTCAAGTAGATGGGTTATGGCCCAAGTTAAATGGCGTGCTTTGAAGTAGAGCAATAGGCTTTGAGGGCGCAATTTCAGTGGGCCCGAGAGAGAAATTCTCCAACGCTGAGTGGACCCTTTGCAAAAGTCCAAGGTGTCGGTGCTGCAGCTAGAGTTCCGGAGACAAAGGTGTGCGCCGTTGCCAAGGGCAACCGTCGGGAAGACAAGATGGAGAACAGTGTGGTATTTCCAGAGTTCCTATATTACCTGCGACTGAGTCCAAAACGGTGCTGCTGGAGTGACCGTCCTAAAAAAGTCAAAACTCCAGGCCATGCTGTCCAGGCCGGCTCCAGGTTCATGTGGGCTCTTGGGTGATAAATCCCAGTGGGCCCCCTTGAGGCATTTTTTTTTACATGTCCCTCTGTGGCTCCCACATGGTATAATGACCCCCAGTGGCCCCTATACAGTATAATGACCACTAGTGGCCCTTCACACAGTATAATGCCCCCCCAATGCCCCCACACACTGTATAATGACCCCAGTGGCCCCACACACAGTATAATGACCCCACAGTGGCCCTCCATTCAGAATAATGACCCCCAGTAGCCCCCACACTGGCGGAAAACTGTATGAAGGGGGCACTGGGGGTCATTATACTGTATGGTGGTCACTAGGGTCATAATATTGAATGGGGGCTCTGGGGGTCATTATGCTGAATGAAGGGTAACTGGGGATCATTATACTAAATGGGGGACACTGGGGGTCATTATACTATGTAAAGGGTCCCACAGTGGCCCTCCATTCAGAATAATGGTCACCCCACACCCCCGGTCACCACCCCACACTGGGGTTATACTGTATAAAGGGGGCACTGGGGGTGATTATATTGTGTAAGGGGCCCTCACAGTGTAATGACCCCCCAGTGGCCCCCTCACATACCTATCATTGCTGGAGCGCAGGTGAGTTCACTAACCGCAGCTCCCTGCACTCCTTCTCTCCTCAGGCCTGCAGCGACACATGTCATTACTTCACCCCTGGGCCAGGCCTAGAGGAGAGAAGGAGCTATGCAGTGATGTAGCTAGAACTGACTGGTCCCCACAGCAAATTTTAGTACGCCCCCCCCAGTGAATTCACATCACGTTTTTCCTATCGGTTTGATGTATACAAATGTGCAGCACTCCACGTTTTTGTATCCTGCAGAATCCAGTAAAAAATGCATACGTTAACGTACTGTATATGTTTTTTTACAATGGAACTGTCTGGTGAACGGACGCCACTGTACGGCATTAGTCTGAGGCATCTGTTAATGTATACATTTTTGGTATGCATTAAATGGATGGCACAAATGGGATGTGAACCCAGCCCTAGTGTCAGAATAAGCACCAGTACACAGCGGAGCAGCGTGGCGGAGAGGGGAGGCCGCCATGTACTGACAGAGCGCTACCTGTTCCTGGTGGTCAGGGTTGAGGACTGTTTCCCAAGGATAATTTTCTACTGGGAAATACAGGGCACAGTATAATACACTAGAATCTATATAATATAAAGATATTAGCCCTACCCCTGATTAATAATACAATTAGGGGGTCATTTATTATATAGAAATACATCTATATTAGGCGTATTTCTGACACAGATGTGGCGCAAAGGTCCTTAGCACCGCAATCTGTATCTTTTCCCACTCATGCCAGATCTAACAAAAGTGGCGTGGGCAGGGAAAGGGATACAGTTATGGCCATACAGTTATTGTATACCACCGCCATACAGTGATAACACCGCTAGAGTTGAGCGGACACCTGGATGTTCGGGTTCGACGAGTTCGGCCGAACTTGAAAAAAAAGTTCGGGTTCGGGACCCGAACTTGACCCCGAGCCCCAACCCCATTAAAGTCAATGGGGACCCGAACTTTTGGGCACTAAAATGTCTCTAAAATAGTCCTGGAAAGGGCTAGAGGGCTGTAAAATGCATCAAAATGTGCTTAAGAGCATGGCAACTGTTCTGCAAACAAATGTGGATAGGGAAATGACTTAAAATAACATAAAATACAGAAAAAAAAAAAAAAAAACAATCTGGATCTAGGAGTAGGAGGTTGAGGAATCGGGGGATGTGGCGGTGTAGGTTTACGTGGCGGTGTAGGTGGAAGCGGCGGTGAAGGAGGAATAGGTAGCCAACACTGATTTGTGTTATTTTTTATTTTTAAATTGGGGTATCCCCCAAAATATTGGGACATATAACAAAATAAAACAAAGAATAAGTGCACTTGAGTAGAAGAATGGATGGTTGAGGCTGGTATAAATGTCTATTCTGCACAAGGTACGGACAAGTCCTTTGGGATCCATGCCTGGTTCATTTTAATAAACGTAAGCTTGTCCACATTGGCTGCGGCATGTGATAATGCTCTCTGCCGTGCTAAACACATGTTCACACTATACACTGGCTGCAGGGCAGATCAGCACCTCCAAGGCTGACAAAGATTTTCCACATTTTGGCCATGCTAACCCTGCCTTCTCAGGTGCTGGCGGTGCCCCAGCTGCGTTGGCGACTTCTTCCTCCTCCTCTGCCTTCGCCTTGTGCTTCCACTGTGCCCCCACTGTCAGGTGGGAATGCTATCATCATCAGCGTGAGTTTGTAGTCGAGCATCATCCGATCAGTAACAGATGATTTCACTAAATTTAGTTCCCTGTCAGCAATGCAGAGCAGGGGTTCATTCACAGCAAAAGTGGGTTCTTGTCACCCAGCAATAGAACAGAGGATTTTGAGAGATTTAGGCCCCTGTCACCCAGGCACAGCAGGGGTTCATTCACGGCAAAAGGGGGTTCATGTCACCCAGCAATACAACAGACGATTTTGAGAGACTTAGGCCCCTGTCACCCAGGCACAGCAGGGGTTCATTCACGGCAAAAGGGGGTTCATGTCACCCAGCAATAGAACAGAGGATTTTGAGAGATTTAGGCCCCTGTCACCCAGGCACAGTAGGGTTTATTCACGGCAAAAGTGGGGTCTTGTCACCCAGCAATAGAACAGAGGATTTTGAGAGATTTAGGCCCCTGTCATCCAGGCACAGCAGGGGTTTATTCACAGCAAAAGTGGGTTCTTGTCACCCAGCAATAGAACAGAGGATTTTGAGGAATTTAGGCCCCTGTTACCCAGGCACAGCAAGGGTTTATTCACGGCAAAAGGTGGTTCATGTCACCCAGCAATAGAACAGACGATTTTGAGAGATTTAGGCCCCTGTCACTCAGGCACAGCAGGGGTTTATTCACGGCAAAAGGGGGTTCCTGTCACCCAGCAATAGAATAGACGATTTTGAGAGATTTAGGCCCCTGTCACTCAGGCACAGCAGGGGTTTATTCACGGCAAAAGGGGGTTCTTGTCACCCAGCAATACAACAGACGATTTTGAGAGATTTAGGCCCCTGTCACCCAGGCACAGCAGGGGTTCATTCACGGCAAAAGGGGGTTCATGTCACCCAGCAATAGAACAGAGGATTTTGAGAGATTTAGGCCCCTGTCACCCAGGCACAGTAGGGTTTATTCACGGCAAAAGTGGGGTCTTGTCACCCAGCAATAGAACAGAGGATTTTGAGTGATTTAGGCCCCTGTCATCCAGGCACAGCAGGGGTTTGATCACGGCAAAAGTGGGTTCTTGTCACCCAGCAATAGAAAAGAGGATTTTGAGAGATTTAGGCCCCTGTCACCCAGGCACAGCAGGGGTTCATTCACGGCAAAAGGGGGATCTTGTCACCCAGCAATAGAACAGAGGATTTTGAGAGATTTAGGCCCATGTCAAACAGGCACAGCAGGGGTTCATTCACGGCAAAAGGTGGTTCATGTCACCCAGCAATAGAACAGAGGATTTTGAGGAATTTAGGCCCCTGTTACCCAGGCACAGCAAGGGTTTATTCATGGCAAAAGAGGGTTCATGTCACCCAGCAATAGAACAGACGATTTTGAGAGATTTAGGCCCCTGTCACTCAGGCACAGCAGGGGTTTATTCACGGCAAAAGGGGGTTCCTGTCACCCAGCAATAGAATAGACGATTTTGAGAGATTTAGGCCCCTGTCACTCAGGCACAGCAGGGGTTTATTCACGGCAAAAGGGGGTTCTTGTCACCCAGCAATACAACAGACGATTTTGAGAGATTTAGGCCCCTGTCACCCAGGCACAGCAGGGGTTCATTCACGGCAAAAGGGGGTTCATGTCACCCAGCAATAGAACAGAGGATTTTGAGAGATTTAGGCCCCTGTCACCCAGGCACAGTAGGGTTTATTCACGGCAAAAGTGGGGTCTTGTCACCCAGCAATAGAACAGAGGATTTTGAGAGATTTAGGCCCCTGTCATCCAGGCACAGCAGGGGTTTATTCACGGCAAAAGTGGGTTCTTGTCACCCAGCAATAGAAAAGAGGATTTTGAGAGATTTAGGCCCCTGTCACCCAGGCACAGCAGGGGTTCATTCACGGCAAAAGGGGGATCTTGTCACCCAGCAATAGAACAGAGGATTTTGAGAGATTTAGGCCCATGTCACCCAGGCACAGCAGGGGTTCATTCACGGCAAAAGGTGGTTCATGTCACCCAGCAATAGAACAGAGGATTTTTAGAGATTTAGGCCCCTGTTACCCAGGCATAGCAGGGGTTCATTCACGGCAAAAGGGGGATCTTGTCACCCAGCAATAGAACAGAGGATTTTGAGAGATTTAGGCCCATGTCACCCAGGCACAGCAGGGGTTCATTCACGGCAAAAGGTGGTTCATGTCACCCAGCAATAGAACAGAGGATTTTGAGAGATTTAGGCCCCTGTCACCCAGGCATAGCAGGGGTTCATTCACGGCAAAAGGGGGATCTTGTCACCCAGCAATAGAACAGAGGATTTTGAGAGATTTAGGCCCCTGTCACCCAGGCACAGCAGGGGTTCATTCACGGCAAAAGGGGGATCTTGTCACCCAGCAATAGAACAGAGGATTTTGAGAGATTTAGGCCCCTGTCACCCAGGCACAGCAGGGGTTCATTCACGGCAAAAGGGGAATCTTGTCACCCAGCAATAGAACATAAAATTTTGAGAGATTTAGGCCCCTGTCACCCAGGCACAGCAGGGGTTTGTATACGCCAAAAATGGTAAAATGTCACCCGACAATTGAAAATAAGAATTTTTTTCAATTTAGGGCACTAAAATTGGCACTGTTTTGTATTAAAATGGCTATAAAATAGTCCTTGAAAAGGCTAGAGGGATGTAAAAGGCAGTAAAATGTGCTTAAGAGCACGGCAACTGCTCTGCAAACAAATGTGGATAGGGGAATAACTTAAAATAAAATAACTAAAAATTACAAATTATTAACCTGCAACTCAGAGAAGGAGGTGGATATGGAGTCGGAGGTTGAGGAGGCGGTGAATGTGGTGTTGTAGGTGGAGGCAGCAATGGAGGAGGAGGAGGTAGCCAACAATGTATTTTTTATATTTTTTATTGGGGTAGGTAGCCCCCAAAATATTGTGATAAATAAAAAAAATGAAAACAATCATTCTTGAGTACAAGAATGTATGTTTGATGGTGGTATAAATGTCTATTCTGCACAAAGTACAGACAAGTCTTGTGGGATCCAAGCCTGGTTCATTTTAATGAACGTAAGCTTGTCCATGTTGGCTGTGGATAGGCAGCTGCGCTTGTCTGTGATGACGCCCCCTGCCGTGCTAAACACACGTTCAGACAATACACTGGCTGCAGGGCAGGCCAGCACCTCAAAGGCGTAAAGGGCAAGCTCAGGCCATGTGCCCAATTTGGAGACCCAGAAGTTGAAGGGGGCAGACCCGTCATTCAGTATGTGTAGGCGTGTGCACACATACTGCTCCACCATGTTGGTGAAATGCTGCCTCCTGCTAAGACGTTCCATATCAGCTGGTGGTGCTGGTTGTTGTGGCGTGCTGACAAAGCTTTTCCACATGTCGGCCATGCTAACTCTGCCTTCTGAGATGCTGGCGGTGCCCCAGCTGAGTTGGCGACCTCTTCCTCGTCCTCTGCGTTCGCCTTGTGCTGTCACTGAGCCCCCGCTGTCAGGTGGGAATACCACCAGCAGCGCGTCTACCAGCGTGCCCTTGTATTCACGCATCTTACGATCACGATTCAGTGACGCAATTATGGACGGTACGTTGTCCTTGTAACGGGGATCCAGCAGCGTGGCCACACAGTAATCAGCACAAGTTAGAATGTGGGTAACTCTGCGGTCGTTGCGGAGACACTGCAGCATGTAATCGCTCATGTGTGCAAGGCTGCCCAGAGGCAACGAAAAGCAGTCCTCTGTGGGAGGTATATTGTCTGTGTCCTCTGTATCCCCCCATCCACGCACCAGTGATGGCCATGAGCTGGTCTGGGTGCCACCCTGCTGTGAACATAGTTCCTCCTCCTGTATCTCCTCCTCCTCATCCTCCACCTCCTCATCCTCCACCTCCTCATCCTCCAGAACTGTGCCCTGGCTGGACAATTGTGTACCTTGGGTTTGTGGGTGCAGGAACCCACCCTCGGAGCCACTTGGGAATGACTGTCCGGAAACCCTACGAAATGATCCCTCTTCCTCATCCTCCTCCTCCTGTGCCACATCCTCTTCCATCATCGCCATGAGCGTTTTTTTTCCAAGGAGGCATAGAAGTGGGATAGTAATTCTGAGAACGGCGTTATCGGCACTGGCCATGTTGGTGGAGTACTCGAAACAGCGCAACAAGGAACACAGGTCTCGCATGGAGGCCCAGTCATTGGTGGTGAAGTGGTGCTGTTCCGCCGAGCGACTCACCCGTGCGTGCTGCAGCTGAAACTCCACTATCGCCTGCTGC
The DNA here is from genome assembly GCF_905171765.1 of Bufo bufo. NCBI lineage: Eukaryota > Metazoa > Chordata > Amphibia > Anura > Bufonidae > Bufo > Bufo bufo. The sequence continues at coordinate 593,330,642 of NC_053390.1, forward strand.
TGCTCTCACAGTCTGGCCAGCATGTGCAAGGTGGAGTTCCACCTTGTGGGCACGGGGCATATGAGGCGGTGAGTGGGAAGACCAAAGTTACGCTGCAGCGCTGACAGGCGAGCAGCAGGGTGAGAACGCCGAAAGCGCGCACAGACGGCTCGCACTTTATGCAGCAGCTCTGACATGTTGGGGTAATTTTTAAGGAATCTCTGCACCACCAAATTCAGCACATGCACCAGGCAAGGGATGTGCGTCAAACCAGCTAGTCCCAGAGCTGCTACGAGATTTCGCCCATTATTGCACACCACCAGGCCGGGCTTGAGGCTGACTGGCACAAACCACTCATCGGTCTGTTGTTCAAGGCCCGTCCACAGCTCCTGCGCGGTGTGGGGTTTGTCCCCCAAACAGATAAGTTTTAAAACTGCCTGCTGTCGTTTACCCCTGGCTGTGCTGAAGTTGGTGGTGAAGGTGTTACGCTGACCGGATGAGGAGCTGGTAGAGGATGAGGAAGCAGAGTAGGGGAAGGAAGCAGAGTAGGAGGAGGAAGCAGCAGAAGGCAAACTGAAGCGCCCTGCAATCCTCGGTGGTGGAAGGACATGCGCCAAACTGCTATCCGCCTCAGGCCCAGCCGCCACTGCATTTACCCAGTGTGCTGTTATGGAGATATAACGGCCCTGACCGTGCTTCCAGGTCCATGTATCCGTAGTCAGGTTCACTTTGCCACAGATGGCGTTGCGCAGTGCACACCTGGTTTTGTCCCCTACTTGGTTGGGAAGGGAAGGGATGGCTCGCCTTGAAAAGTAGTGGCGGCTGGGCACGACGTACTGTGGGACAGCCACCGCCATAAGGCCTTTAAAACTATCCGTCTCCACCAGACGGAATGACAGCATTTCAAAGGCAAGTAATTTAAAAATGCTGGCATTCAGGGCTAGGTTATTGCGGTTGGGTAGGGGGGTAGTTCCTCTCCAGCGTTTGGGATATAAAGAGCTGAACGCTTCCATGTGACATTATGGAGATGCTTGGTGACCCAGGTGTTGGTGTTGCTGGCAGATCCCGAGGTGGATGAAGAGGCCGCGACTGCAGCAGAAGAGGAAGCAAGAGGAGCCAGAGACCTTTCTTGGTTTTTGAGGTGTCTACTCCACTGCAGCTCGTGCTTTGCACTTAAATGCCTGATCATGCAGGTTGCGCTCAGGTTGAGAAAGTTTATGCCTCGCCTTAGGCTCTGATTGCACAGCGTGCAAACCACTCATGTCTTGTCGTCAGCACATTGTCTGAAGAATTTCCACGCCAGGGAACTCCTTGGAGCTGGCTTTGGTGTGCTCGGTCCCTTTCTGCGGTGGGCAGTAGGAGGCGTACTGTCTAGAGGACGGCTGCTCCGCTTTTGCACCCTGCTCCCTCTTCTGCTGTGCTGGTGGCTCTGTGCGACCACCGCCTCTTCCTCCAAACTACATTGGTCACTCGCATGTCCTTGATTCCATGTGGGGTCGAGGACCTCATCGTCCTCCACATCATCTTCCACCCAGTCTTCACCCCTGACTTCCTTGTCGGTCTGCACGCTTTCAAAAGCCCCAGCAGTTGGCACCTGTGTTTCGTCATCATCCGAGACGTGCTGCGATGGTCCTCCCATGTCCTCAGCTTGAAAAAAAAGTGGTTGGGCATCGGTGCACTCAATCTCTTCCACTTCTGGGGCAGGGCTAGGTGGATGGTCCTGGGAAACCCTGCTAACAGAGTCATCAAAAAGCAGAAGAGACTGCTGCATGACTTGGGGCTCAGACTGTTTGGCTGATTTGCAAGGGGGTGAGGTGAAAGACTGATGGACATCGGCTGCAGGTGCCAACTGTGGTCTTTCAGCAGAAGACTGGGTGGGAGACAATGTGAAGGAACTGGATCCACTGTCAGCAACCCAATCTACTATCGCCTGTACTTGTTCAGGCCTTACCATTCGTAGAGCAGCATTAGGCCCGACCAAATACCGCTGCAGGTTTTGTCGCCTACTCGCACCTGAGGAACGGGTTTCACTTGTGCGTGCAGCTGGCACAGATCGACCACGTCCTCTTCCTGCAACAGGAGCTCCACCAGCAGCACCACGACCTGGGCCACGTCCCTTTTCTGAGGCTCTCCTCATATTTTTTGAATTTAGGATCTTGCCCTAAATGGGTGTTTAATTAATAGTAAAAAAGTATAAAAAGGTATACTGGGCACTCACACTGTAGGTAGAACCACGAATAAAATCGATACTGATTACTGAATTCAAAATTTATTAGTATTTATTAATATAGCTGATGGCTTAATGGATCACTAAAATACAATAAAATACACTGTGATAAACTCGACTGTCTGGAAGTCAATAAAATAACAATAGAATATAATAATGCATTAGAACCTAAAAGAAATTAGAAATAGTGATTATTAAACAATAAATAAGAATAAAATAACGAATAATAAAGCACGGCTGGTATCAGATAATTTGTAGGACAATCGGGTTCCTGGCCCAAAGAAATGATACTACTGTTGGAGCAAATTGTATGGATGATCCAATTCAATAGAACGGTAAAAGAGCAATGTTAATGTTGCAGTGGGTGTAATATGCGGCGTCCCGCTAGTACTCACTGTTCAATAATTATTAGTGTGTAATAAACACTACTGAAGCTCCGGTTCTCTGTGTCACCCAGTCGCTGTTCCCAGGTTGTCTTCCGCCTCCGGTTTAGTACGGCTCCGGGCACCGCTCCGTACAATTCAAGAGCCGATGACTTTCAAGCCTGTGTCTGCCTGCTTCCACGCTGGATTAAGTTGGCAGTCGTAAAAAAGGGGATGTGCTCGTTCTCAGTTTGTTTAAGAGATTCGAGCTCCTGATGACTTAGCGTGCCAGGTTCTCTTAGACAGTTTTCCGGTTCTGTGGCGTCAGCCTGGATGAAATTCCACACTTGGTATGACACGGGTTCGATTGGAGATAGGCTGGGGGTCTTGGATCAAACGCGTTTCGGGGCTTCACATTGCCCCTTCCTCAGTGATGAACAATCCCCCTTACAAAAGACCTTTTTATCTAAAAAGTTATGCTGATTCCAATTATCCAATTAGGTGTTACTCCTCCTATTATTCACATTCTGATACCAATCAGTGTAATGCAGATTTCGAAGTCTTTGTCATTCTATAGAGAAACACCTCTTTTTTTCTCTCTTTGATCAACTTGTTAAATTTCCCATTCCGACTTTATATAAGTCGCTATTCTATTTATGTCATGGAGTGTGTAAATGCACAGACAAAGGACATATCAACATATCGACAACCACAAATAATACTAGTCACTGTCTCTATACGAATGTACATTGGATATAAACATATAATTTAGAATAAACAAATAAATATGAATAAAACTTTGCGTCTTCCATTTCTATATGGACTAGTCAATTATGGTATAACGATAATTTGTCCAGTGCTAGATAAGTGTCTCTAAAATGAGTTATTACTGGTCATATGGATGAAACCCTTTTCTTCCTAATAATGTTATGGGATATGACTATATTAAAAAATATAATTTTTTATAATAAGATAAAAAAGATAAAAAAGATAAAAAAGGCACAGAGAAAACCAGAAAAATATATAATATTAAAAATAAATGTTGAAAGAATTTCGAAAAAATTTGGAACAAGATTTGTTCCCATCAACCATAATAATACTTCATGTTATATAAAAACAATATATAAATATCAATATAAATATAGGTAACGGACTTTTTGAATATGGATAAAAACTCACAAAATTACCTTTAAAATTATGGTCCTTTCATTTCTTTTCGTCATATATAATCAATTGTTCTAAAACTATTTAATAATTTTGATCATTTCCAATATTTATGATAATAATAATTTTTAATAATTTTTAATAATTTATAATGATTATTAATAACTCAACTCAAATAGTTTCTATACCTTCTTGCCGACAAAAATGTTAGGGGACTCATTAGTCTTGAGCTTAGACGGTGTGGAGTGAAGGAGGAAGCTCAAGACTAATGAGTCCCCTAACATTTTTGTCGGCAAGAAGGTATAGAAACTATTTGAGTTGAGTTATTAATAATCATTATAAATTATTAAAAATTATTAAAAATTATTATTATCATAAATATTGGAAATGATCAAAATTATTAAATAGTTTTAGAACAATTGATTATATATGACGAAAAGAAATGAAAGGACCATAATTTTAAAGGTAATTTTGTGAGTTTTTATCCATATTCAAAAAGTCCGTTACCTATATTTATATTGATATTTATATATTGTTTTTATATAACATGAAGTATTATTATGGTTGATGGGAACAAATCTTGTTCCAAATTTTTTCGAAATTCTTTCAACATTTATTTTTAATATTATATATTTTTCTGGTTTTCTCTGTGCCTTTTTTATCTTTTTTATCTTTTTTATCTTATTATAAAAAATTATATTTTTTAATATAGTCATATCCCATAACATTATTAGGAAGAAAAGGGTTTCATCCATATGACCAGTAATAACTCATTTTAGAGACACTTATCTAGCACTGGACAAATTATCGTTATACCATAATTGACTAGTCCATATAGAAATGGAAGACGCAAAGTTTTATTCATATTTATTTGTTTATTCTAAATTATATGTTTATATCCAATGTACATTCGTATAGAGACAGTGACTAGTATTATTTGTGGTTGTCGATATGTTGATATGTCCTTTGTCTGTGCATTTACACACTCCATGACATAAATAGAATAGCGACTTATATAAAGTCGGAATGGGAAATTTAACAAGTTGATCAAAGAGAGAAAAAAAGAGGTGTTTCTCTATAGAATGACAAAGACTTCGAAATCTGCATTACACTGATTGGTATCAGAATGTGAATAATAGGAGGAGTAACACCTAATTGGATAATTGGAATCAGCATAACTTTTTAGATAAAAAGGTCTTTTGTAAGGGGGATTGTTCATCACTGAGGAAGGGGCAATGTGAAGCCCCGAAACGCGTTTGATCCAAGACCCCCAGCCTATCTCCAATCGAACCCGTGTCATACCAAGTGTGGAATTTCATCCAGGCTGACGCCACAGAACCGGAAAACTGTCTAAGAGAACCTGGCACGCTAAGTCATCAGGAGCTCGAATCTCTTAAACAAACTGAGAACGAGCACATCCCCTTTTTTACGACTGCCAACTTAATCCAGCGTGGAAGCAGGCAGACACAGGCTTGAAAGTCATCGGCTCTTGAATTGTACGGAGCGGTGCCCGGAGCCGTACTAAACCGGAGGCGGAAGACAACCTGGGAACAGCGACTGGGTGACACAGAGAACCGGAGCTTCAGTAGTGTTTATTACACACTAATAATTATTGAACAGTGAGTACTAGCGGGACGCCGCATATTACACCCACTGCAACATTAACATTGCTCTTTTACCGTTCTATTGAATTGGATCATCCATACAATTTGCTCCAACAGTAGTATCATTTCTTTGGGCCAGGAACCCGATTGTCCTACAAATTATCTGATACCAGCCGTGCTTTATTATTCGTTATTTTATTCTTATTTATTGTTTAATAATCACTATTTCTAATTTCTTTTAGGTTCTAATGCATTATTATATTCTATTGTTATTTTATTGACTTCCAGACAGTCGAGTTTATCACAGTGTATTTTATTGTATTTTAGTGATCCATTAAGCCATCAGCTATATTAATAAATACTAATAAATTTTGAATTCAGTAATCAGTATCGATTTTATTCGTGGTTCTACCTACAGTGTGAGTGCCCAGTATACCTTTTTATATTGTTTTACTTGTAAAGGAGGGGCGAATCCTTTTTTACTGTGAGCACCTCCACCTGTGGCCTCACCCACTCCTGTGCGTCTCATAAACTTCTATTCTAATAGTAAAAAAGAACGACAGAATGTAAAGGGTGTATCTCACACGGCCTGAACCAGACTATGCCTCAATTAAAGATTTCTTTGCAAAAAAATGGCTGTATTTCAAATGGCTGTATTTCAAATGGCTGAATCAAACCCCTGTATGTATAGGGGGGATCACACATGCCTTGAATCAGTGTAGGCCTGGATTAAAGATTTATTTGTACAAAATGGCTGTATTTCAAATGCCTGATTCAAACCCCTGTTTGTAGGGGGGTATCTCATACGGTCTGAACCTGTGTAGGCCTGAAGTAAATATATCTTTGCACAAAAAGGCTGTATTTCAAATGGCTGTATTTCAAATGCCTAATTCAAACCCCTGTATGTATAGGGGGGATCTCACACGCCCTGAATCAGTGTAGGCCTGAAGTAAATATATCTTTGCACAAAAAAGCTGTATTTCAAATGGCTGTATTTCAAATGCCTAATTCAAACCCCTGTATGTAGGGGGGTCTCTCACACGGTCTGTACCTGTGTAGGCCTGAAGTAAATATATATTTGCGCAAAGAGGCAGTATTTAAAATGGCTGTATTTCAAATGCCTAATTCTAACCCCTGTATGTAGGGGGGTATCTCACACGGTCTGAACCTGTGTAGGCCTGAAGTAAATATATCTTTGCACAAAAAGGCTGTATTTCAAATGGCTGTATTTAAAATGCCTAATTCAAACCCCTGTATGTATAGAGGGTATCTCACACGGTCTGAACCTGTGTAGGCCTGAAGTAAATATATCTTTGCACAAAAAGGCTGTATTTCAAATGGCTGTATTTCAAATGCCTGATTCTAACCCATGTATGTAGGGGGGTCTCTCACATGGTCTGTACCTGTGTAGGCCTGAAGTAAATATATCTTTGCACAAAAAGGCAGTATTTAAAATGGCTGTATTTCAAATGCCTGATTCTAACCCCTGTATGTAGGGGGTATCTCACACGGTCTGAAACTGTGTAGGCCTGAAGTAAATATATCTTTGCACAAAAAGGCTGTATTTCAAATGCCTGTATTTCAAATGGCTTATTCAAGCCCCTGTATGTAGAGGTAGTATCTCAGAGGGCCTGAACCTCTTTAGGTCTGAAGAAAATATATCTTTACACAAAATGTCGGTATTTAAAAATGGCTGTATTTCAAATGCCTAATTCAAACCCTTGTATGTAGGGGGTATCTCACACGGTCTGAACCTGTGTAGGCCTGAAGTAAATATATCTTTGCACAAAAAGGCTGTATTTCAAATGGCTGTATTTAAAATGCATAATTCAAACCCCTGTATGTATAGATCTCACACGGTCTGAACCTGTGTAGGCCTGAAGTAAATATATCTTTGCACAAAAAGGCTGTATTTCAAATGGCTGTATTTCAAATGCCTGATTCAAACCCCTGTATGTAGGGGGGGGGGGGGTCTCTCACACGGTCTGAACCTGTGTAGGCCTGAAGTAAATATATCTTTGCGCAAAAAGGCAGCATTTAAAATGGCTGTATTTCAAATGCCTGATTCTAACCCCTGTATGTAGGGGGGTATCTCACACGGTCTGAACCTGTGTAGGCCTGAAGTAAATATATATTTGCACAAAAAGGCTGCATTTCAAATGGCTGTATTTCAAATGCCTGATTCAAACCCCTTTATGTAGGGGGGTATCTCACACGGTCTGAACCTGTGTAGGCCTGAAGTAAATATATCTTTGCACAAAAAGGCAGTATTTAAAATGGCTGTATTTCAAATGCCTAATTCAAACCCCTGTATGTAGGGGGATATCTCACACGGTCTGAACCTGTGTAGGCCTGAAGTAAATATATTTTTACACAAAAAGGCTGTATTTCAAATGCCTGTATTTAAAATGCCTAATTCAAACCCCTGTATGTATAGAGGGGATCTCACACGGTCTAAACCTGTGTAGGCCTGAAGTAAATATATCTTTGCACAAAAAGACTGTATTTCAAATGCCTGATTCTAACCCCTGTATGTATAGAGAGGATCTCTCACACGGTCTGAACCTGTGTAGGCCTGAAGTAAATATATCTTTGCACAAAAAGGCAGTATTTCTAATGGCTGTATTTCAAATGCCTAATTCAAACCCCTGTATGTAGGGGGGTATCTCACACGGTCTGAACCTGTGTAAGCCTGAAGTAAATATATCTTTGCACAAAAAGGCTGTATTTCAAATGGCTGTATTTAAAATGTCTAATTCAAACCCCTGTATGTATAGAGGGGATCTCACACGGTCTGAACGTGTGTAGGCCTGCAGTAAATATATCTTTGCACAAAAAGGCAGTATTTCAAATGGCTGTATTTCAAATGCCTGATTCAAACCCCTGTATGTAGGGGGGTCTCTCACACGGTCTGAACCTGTGTAGGCCTGAAGTAAATATATCTTTGCACAAAAAGGCAGTATTTCAAATTCCTAATTCAACCCCCTGTATGTATAGAGGGTATCTCACATGGTCTGAACCTGTGTAGGCCTGAAGTAAATATATATTTGCACAAAAAGTCAGTATTTCAAATGGCTGTATTTTAAATGCCTAATTCAAACCCCTGTATGTAGGGGGGTATCTCACACGGTCTGAACCTGTGTAGGCCTGAAGTAAATATATCTTTGCACAAAAAGGCGGTATTTAAAATGGCTGTATTTAAATGCCTAATTCAAACCCCTGTATGTAGAGGTGGTATCTCACAGGGCCTGAACCTCTGTAGGCCTGAATTCAATATTGGTGCACCAAATGGCGGTATTTAAAATCTCTGAATGTAACCCAAATGTATTAAGGGTGTATCTCACAATTACATCTGCATCAAAGGCTGCCAACTAAATTTTTGGAGCCCAAACGACTGTTTGTTTAACAACTGAATTTGACAGCAGTATAGAAGCCTGTAATTTTACACGTGCTGATGCTGCAAGGCCTGAAAATAGTGTTTTTTGTCAAATAAGTGTGTTTTTCAAACCCCAGAAAATGATGGGTGCATTTCTAGCTTAAATTGCACACTGACTAATACAGATGTTGTAGATTGCCCAAAAGTCTTTTTTTTGCTAACAGAATATGAATGCTGTATATATTTAACTTGAATTTAACACTTGCAGAACTTTCAAATACTGTTTTTTGAAGAAAAAAAAAGTGTGTTTTTCAAACCCTAGGAAATGATGGGTGTATTTCTAGCTTAAATTGCACACTGACTAATACAGATGTTGTAGATTGCCCAAAAAGTGTTTTTTTGCTAACAGAATATGAATGCTGTATATATTAAACTTGAATTTATCACTTGCAGATTTGGCAAATACTGTTTTTTGGAAAAAAAAAAGTGTGTTTTTCAAACCCCAGAAAATTATGGGTGTATTTCTAGCTTAAATTGCACACTGACTATTTCAGATGTAGTAGATTGCACAAAAAGTCTTTTTTTGCTAACAGAATATGAATGCTGCATATATTTAACTTGAATTTAACACTTGCAGATCTGGCAAATACTGTTTTTTGAAAAAAAAAAAGTGTGTTTTTCAAACCCCAGAAAATGATGGGTGTATTTCTAGCTTAAATTGCACACTGACTAATACAGATGTTGTAGTTTGCCCCAAAAAAGTAGTGATTTGCAATGTCCCAAAAGCTGAGATGCAGTGCTGGTGCACTGAGCATGCATAAAATGGCCATTACCCACCTAACTAACAGAATTATAAAAGTTAGTATTTTTGGTCAATGAGCTCAGGGCAGGGTAAACTATTTGTCTGTAGATCGCTGAGTTAGATTCTCTCCTATGCTCTCCCTGAAATCACAAGTCCAGCAGCTCCTCTGCCTACACTTGTAACAGCAGAGTGACGTGCAGCACGACGTGACCCAAGCTTATATAGAGCCTGGGTCACATGCTGCTCTGGCCAATCCACAGCCATGCCATTAGTAGGCATGGCTGTGATGGCCTTTTGTGGCAAAGTAGTATGATGCATGTTGATTGGCAGCCTTTAAAAAAGCACCAAGAAAGCGCGACATCGAACCCGAACCCAAACTTTTACAAAAAATGTTCGGGTTCGGGTCTGGCGTCCAAAAATCCTAAAGGTCGTACAAACCTCAAACTTTACAATTCGGGTTCGCTCAACTCTAAACACCGCCCTACAATGATAAACCACCATACAGTGATCGATAAAAGGGTATAAGAGGGCACAAGTACAGGGAATGAATAGGGGCACTGTACAGGGTTGGTAAGAGGGCACAATGCAGGGTATAAAGGCGCACAGTATGGAGTGAGGGGCACAGTACTCAGTGGGGGGCACAGTTCCATGACCCTGTGATTTTAGAAGGTCTTTATGGTAAATGCGGTTCAATGCCACCATAATGAGAGGCAGAGGAGTGGAACAGGGGCCCTAGGTGGGACAGGAGAGGTGGACACAGCAAATAGGTGGTAGGGGCTCTGAGGGGATTCATACAACCAGTAGTGGCAGGAGGTCTGTAGCAGGGCAGCAATATGAGATAGGAGGGTGGAACGGGAGCTCTGGATACATGAGGGAGGAAAGGAGGATGAGGTAGGACAGGAATGGGGGGGGGACCAGTCACAGAGGCACACTGCTTAATGAAACAGTAAAACAACTAAATAGAATGAATCAGCATCCAGCAGCAGATCGAAGAGTCCCCCCCTGTCCCACAGAGAAGAGACAGTCACAGTGTAGACTCACAGACAACCTGTGTTCACACTTCTGCTCCAGCCCTTCACAGTGCAGACTCACTGACAACCTGTGTTCACACTTTTTCTCCAGCCCTGCCGGTCTCTCTCCTCAGGCAGCATGTCCTGTGTAGAAGGGGCATGTCTGGGTCTCTGCAGCAGCCGGCCTCATGTGACTTAGAGGGCCCACCAAAGGGATACTGCATAAGTGAAATGACAGCAATGAGATCTTCCATCTGTATTGATGGAAGTACTCATAGCAGCTCAGTGGGCCCCCCCCAGGAGCATTGGGCCCCGGCAGTTGCCCGAGTTTGCCGGGTTATGACACCGGCCCTGGTCAATAAGGTAATGTCCCAGGTAGGGATTAACTCGTCAGTGCCCCTAGAGGTCAGCGTTACTAATGACACAAGCGGCATAGGTGACGTATGTGCTGTGACCATTAGCAACTCGAGAGGGAAGCTACCAGGTCGAAGTCTTGCGAAGTTGAGGTGGTTACTAGTAGTGACCAGATGACAGTTGTATCTGACATGAAGAGAGTTAAGTGGGGAGTTTTCAGCCTAGTGTCTGAGACCCATACCCAGGCCGTGGTAAATGACCTGACATGTCGGTACAACTGCAAGCAGGAAGATGATTCCTCCCTCTCTATACAGTCCCTAGATATAATAAAGAAAAAACTATCTGTCTCCACAGAGTCACCGAAGAAGGCTGTAGGGGAGTCAAGGGAGGAGACCCCGAAAGAAATTTGTGAGCTGAAGGATCTACGGCTTGATATCCAGGTGAAGAGCAAAGGCTCCAAAGAAATACAGAAATCTACAGTAGACACTGATAAAGTGCTTAAAGGGACTCTGTGTGGAACCTCCACAGGGTCTCCAAAAGAGAATGGTGATACTCCTATATCTGCTGCAGCAGAACCCAGCAAGGAGCAGCTGGACCAGGAGGCCCAAGAGCGGGGCGCTTCCAACAAATTGGTGCGAAAAACTAAGAAGAAACAGAAGGTTGACCAGCCCCAGGCTGAAGAGAAATACATTTTGGCCCGATATGCCGAAGAACCTGACAGAGCGAAGGCAGATGCTCGGGGAAAAAGAAACCAAGGCCCTTTCCTTGGCTAGAGCCCTTGAAGAAGCACAAGAGGAGCAAGAAGAGTTGGAGAAGACTAAGCCTGAAGAGTTAAAGGCAAGAGCTTCTTGAGATGATAGGTTGGCTCAATCAAAGGAAAATGAGAAAACCGAAGAGGAGAATCCTCTACAAGAGGCCAAGAAGTCTAAGCCAGAGCCTGTTAGGAAGGGGTCTGGAGATGGTGATGCTGCGGTGCCAACCAAGGTAGAGAAGACGGAAGATCTTTCTGCTGAACCCGTTGAGGGGGGCTGATGTGGATGCAGAGGTCAAGAGACTCATGGCAGTGGGTAGCCAGGATCTGGTCCCAAAAGACGTCCCCTTCGCCTGCAAGGCCGTCCAAGTAGCCAGCAGTCTGCTGGGGAAGGAATAAGAGGAGATGGATGACCAGTATATGGATCCTGTCTACTACTGTGGGTTGGCTCTCTCGAATTCTTCCCGAAAGAAGGAAGAACAGTGTCCTAAGTGAGACTCTGAGAAAATGCCAGAAGTCGACGAGTCTGGTGAAGACCCCGGTGTCTCCGGTACCTCCTACCTCGATGGGAAAGAGGAAAAGGACTTAACAGGGCAAGTATATGATGCCGGGTCCAAGAAAACCAAGGCTGAAGAAGTTAAGGCCGAGGTGTTGGAAGACGTAAGGTCCTCAGATGCTGCAGTGACCGAAGATGCGGCTACAGAAGTGGAAAAAAAACACTAAAGAAGCAGCGGTCTCTGAAACTGCCCGCCAAAACGGGAGAAACCACTGCTGGAAAGAAGTGAATCGGAGGCACATAAAAGAAGCGAGCGGTGATAAGCTTGCTCTGCTGAAGGAGCCCCGCAAGACAAAGGAAAAAGGGTCGTGACACGACCATGACTGGGAACATTTCTGTCAAGAGTTGCAACAGCCCAAGAAAGGACATGAGGAGCATGTGCAGGAGCTAGAACATCTAAAAAGAGAGCCTGCCAGTCATATAAAAACATCTTCTGAGAGAAGTTCCAGAGACCAATTGCCAAATGTGGAGAGGAACAGAAAAAAAGAAAAAGAGAGACCACGGGTGCGAAAAGCGCATCATCCTCGCTCGTGAAAGAGAGTACCTGCTCATGAGATGGGCAAGACAATCCCGTAGGTTTTATCTGCTCCAGAATAAATTCATGTTTGTGACAAACCAAAGCACGGTTGTCCTGGGTCTGGCAGAATAAGGGGAAGACTGTAGGCCAGGTTGATGCCCGTTCACGAGCATCTGGATGTGATGCTAGTGTTCACCCCTACGGGCTTGAACAAAGGAGGGGGTATATGAGGCAGGCCTCATAGCTGCTAGGGGAGATTCATGGCAGGAGTTTCTGTGTCTTCCCCATCAGTCTTCAGGTCTGAGGCAGCACCAGGTGACACAAATCAGTCTGGGATGAGAGCCCAGCCCAGACTGTCAGTCAGGGGAGAGAGTCTTTGTGCAACAGAGTCCTGCTGGAGGCTCTGGAAGAGTGGTCTCAGCCGGGCTGGCTGAGGGACCACAGGGGCAATGGTGTTTAGCCTTGAACTTTGGGGGACTCAGCAAGGTCTGGGAAATGAGAGGTCTGGGAAATGACGGTCGCAAGTCCTAGAGTCAGGAGGACTTCTGGGCCATAATCCCCCAAAGGTATCTGGGACTTGGATACTACCTGAGAGGCTGGAAAAGCTGCATGTTCTTAACCGTGTGTGAACGGCGCTTTAAGTGTGGAAGGGATATTTCCTGTTTTAGTTAGAGCAACTTGGGCAAGGTGTTTATTTTATGTTTTTTTGTTATGAAAATAAAACCCCACGTTTGGACCTGCAACCCGGCTGTTGTGGCGATAATTGTGAGAATGACCCCCCCGAAAAAGAGCTAATTCCCCACACTAACCCTCATTTTCATCTACCAGCCTAGCTCATGCTCTTCATGATGCTAGTGATCTAAGATTAACATCCTTCATAACTCAAACCTTTCACTCCCATCTTCAAGAATTTCAAACGTGACTTAAAAACATATCTTTCAGGCAGGGCTCTCATGCTTCCTAACTTACTCTTCCCCTTGTAACACCCTCTCTCCCAACTCTTCAGAACCTGAACTCGATCTTCTGACACTAATCCCCACACCCAAGAGCACTAGCAAATGCAGATCAGCCTTTACCACTTCTTTCAGGACGAAGACAGCTGAACCACTTCATTTAACAATCAATTACCTTTTGTGTCACCCCCCACTTCCTAAAAGATTATAAGCTCTTGTAGCAGGGCCCTAATTCCTAGTGTTTCAGTTGCATATTAGCTGTTAACTTTGTGATGTATTTTGTTTTGTACATAAACTCTCTGAATTGTAAAGCACTGTAGAATATAGTGGCGCTATATACAAGCACCCACATAGCTGCCGAGAAACAGAAGGGTCTTGCCATTGAAAGTGGGTCTCAGAGCTGTACTTAAAAGCCAAATGTTCTGTTTACATGACTCAAGAGGAATCGGACAGAGATCCACTGGCTATCCTCATACAGAATTCATCCAAGCCTCCACTTACCAAGGCAAGCACAAAGGAAATGGATTGTGTGGACAGGTTGGTTCTGCAGGACGTACACAGAGGACAATCTATTGGAGGTGTTATCCAAAGACATTTACTTGCCTCTGCTCTTCCTTGTATAACAGCTCCAGGCTCTCATGGCTATCATAGGATGTGGTTCCAAATAAACTTTGACTGTTGTTTTCGGTAAGCTGGTGATCTGTTCTCAGGACCTTATGTGGCTAGCAGCGATGTGGACATGGGTATACCTGTCTGGATCAGTGTCGGCCACAGAGCTTGTTTTTCTCTGTGCCAGTCAAACTCGCATGGACTTTTCCTATGCCATCGCACGCAGAGGACTTCAAGACTTTATTAAATTATTGTAACGGTCACGTCCACACACACACAGGAGGAAGGATAGTGACCACTGCGCTCCACCCTCACCCCTGGTCCTGCCTATTTGCCTCACGAGTCCTGATGACAGGGGACAACTGGACGTCAGTCTCTTACTTAGGATATGTGCCAGGAAAGACAAGACAAAATACGGAACGTGAACGTACCGGGTCAGAACCAAGAGAGCCTACGCAGTACAAAGGGTTAAGTAAAGAATGGTCAGGAGAAGCCGGGGTAAAATACCAGGAGAGTAGAGAAGTACCTGAGGAGTCCCGCCAAGAGTAGTCAGGTGGGAAGCCGAGCTCACAATACCAGGAGGGATGTGCAGTACAGGAGGAGCAGGCAAAGGATCGTCAGGGAACAGATCAGGTGAGTATTCAGTAGACCAAAAAACTAGCCAGGAACCTAGAATTAACAGGCAACCTGTGGCCAGCAGGCTGCCTGTATTTATAGTGGGGTCTGAGGGTCATGTGATGTGGCAGCGTCACATGACCGACAGACAGACAAGTCGAGCCACCGAGTGATCAGCTCGGCGCTCAAAGCAGACCTAGAAGCAGGGAGCCTCCCAGCTAGCAAAGCCGTCACTGGGTAACGAGGCCAAACACAGATCTTTGCTCCCGAAGCTAAGCAGGCAGGTCTGCGGCTGATGGGAGGCGCGAGTGCGCCGTTTGGCACCCTGTGACAGTACCCCCTTCCTTTTATACGAGGGGCCACCGGACCCAAGACTTTCCGGCGATGGCCTTTCAGGGTGTTCTAAATATTAAATTTTCCAAACAAGTCTAGGAGCATGAACCTCCCTGGCGGGTACCGAAGATCTCTCTTCGTGTCCATACCCCTTCAAGTGAATCAGGTACTATAAGGAATTAGTGCACTCTCCTGACACTCACTATCTTAGACACCACATACCTCGACAGCATCACTAACAAAACGGCGGAGGCAAGGTTTTTAACTGTACAACAGGTTTCAAAATACTTTTTTAAATAGTAGAGATTTATGTGTAACCCCGCCAGTTCTGTGAGAAGATCTGGCAGACGTTCTTTCCTCTACCTCTTGTATGATGTTCCTTTGTTTTGGTTTTCACTTTCTCATCTCCTTTTCCTTCTGCCAGGTGTCACTTATTTCGACTAATCGTCTTCCTTTATAATCCCTCCCATACAGCCTAACTTTGCCGTTTATACTACTTCCTTGAGTGAGGTGTTCACTGCTGGAGGCTGCTTCTGCTGTTTGTTCAGATAAGTATTTACTTTATGTGTTTTCCTTGCTTGCTTGATTCTAGGTGACCCTGACTCCGTCCTTATTAAGTGCAGGGAGCCGGTGGTCGTGTCCCCTCACTATTATAGGGGTTTCATTTTGTCACACAGTATTAGGTACGGCGGGCATGCAATTGTCTACCATACAGACCCTTGCATGTGCATAGAAGTCAGGGAGAGCTCTTAGGGTTTTATAGGGCACACCTATAAGCTTCTTAGTTTGGGATCAAGCCAGTCGCTTGTTTATTTATATGTTTCCAGCTATCTGCTAACTTCATCCGTGACAGCACCCCTCCCTTTTTAGTTAGTAATTTGTATATATATATATATATATATATATATATATATACTGTATATGATTCTAATATGACAATATATTTATTTTTCTGTGTCGGTCCGTGGGGGTGGCTTTTGTGTCCAATCACTTGGGCTCTCTCACAGGACCGCTGTTGTGTTGACAGGGCTGCCGGCAAAGGTAGGGATCGCGCACACAAGAGCCGGACGTCAAAACAGATGCTTAGAGAGGGGGGCATGCACACAGGCTCTGACATTTCGTGTACAGAGCCAGGCCACTCCCTCAGGCAAGATTAGCTGGTACACAAAACGTCACTACAGGGAACCTGGTGGATTACGTCGGGGGATCACGTGACCTGCAGGGGAGCGGCGCAGGCGAAACAGGATCAAAAACAGTAAATATAATAAATTACAAATATTATTATTATGATTAATTGTAATATATAATATAGACTCAGACAACCCTCTTTAATGTCTAGCAAAGTTGTAAAGGTAAATAATTATTTTAAAAGATAAAAAAATTGCAATACCAAGGACGTATTGAAACATAGAAACATAGAATGTGTCGGCAGATAAGAACCATATTGGCCAATCTAGTCTGCCCAATATACTGAATACTATGAATAAGCTCCCTGGCCCTATCGTATATATGAAGGCTGGCCTTATGCCTATCCCATGCATGCTTAAACTCCTTCCCTGATATTTGCAGCTACCACTTCTGCAGGAAGGCTATTCCATGCATCCACCTACTCTCTCAGTGAAGTAATACTTCCTGTATTACTTTTAAAACCTTTTGCCTAAGGTCCTTTAACCTTTCCTGGTAAGTTTTATACTGCAATCCATGTACTAGTTTAGTAGATCTTCTCTGAACTCTCTCCAAAGTATTGCCTCTCTATTAAACTTTTGTGAAGCCATATCTCATATAACAGCATTCAGGTTTTGGGCTCCAGACTGTAAAAAGTATGTTAGAAACCTTGATCTTACCTGAATCTTAAGTACTTTAAATGCCTGGAAACTCCCTCCCTATGGAAAAATTCTCCCCAAATTGAATCATAAGAAATTTTCATTCTATCAAATCAATTTGCTTGTTTTTTCAACCTATGTAACTATGTATGGCAGGCAAATATTCTCATCAATGTACTTTTTATAACATAGAAATGCTTTTATCAGTTAAAAGATTCTTGCTAATTAATTAAAAAAAATCTCAGTCATCACAAATTTTTCACTTAACTGAAAATATGACAGATAAAGGTGCAAGTTTTTCTACATTCTATTTGTAAGTATTTTTTAACAGCTCATGTCCAAATGTGTCAGCTTAATTGCATATAAGATATAAATGAAATGTATTGGTATAAAATCTATTTTTATAAGGCAGTATTTAACATTTCTCTATCTAGATAGAGAAAAAGATAAAGACAACCTTGAATCTTGAAATGTTAGTCAAGACTCACTTCCAAAGGAAGCTAAGTGCTATTTCATTCTAGTGTATATTTGATCTAAACAATTTTAACAACTGCATATGCAGTGTCCAATGCACAGGGCAATCTATAGTTGTTTGTTAATGTACATTTACTTTATTGTTATACAGTTCTATGTAATCTGATACACCTAGTATGATTAAACATGAGACAAGCATGGCCATAGTTAACAATCCTGGCCCAGCTCTCTCTGAAGCTTAGTTTGAGGGCTGGCCACTCCCCCTAGTTTTCAGGAGAAAATGCTAGTTGTGCTAGGAAAAATAAGTGTGAGCATTGGGTCTGGAGGAGGCAGGACGCATACAGTATGTGCACCTTTTCTCATGCATTCAGCTTTAATGCTTCCGGAAACTAACAGATCCCCGTGTGTACTCCACTACTAGGGTTAAGCAACCGGAACTGTAAAGTTCGGTTTCGTACCGAACTTTAGGATTTTTGGACCCCGGACCTGAACCCGAACATTTCAGTAAAATTTGGGTTCGGTGTTCGGGCGCTTTCTTGCGCTTTTTGAAAAGGCTGCAGAGCATCCAATCAACAAGCGTTTAACAGTCAGACCTAGAAGCCATCACAGCCATGCCTACTAATGGCATGGCTGTGATTGGCCAGTGCAGCATGTGACCCAGCCTATATATAAGCTGAGTCCACGTAGCGCTGCACGTCACTCTGCTGTTACTAGTGTAGGGAGAGGATGCTGCTGGTGATTTCAGGGAGAGAATAGGACAGAATCTGTTATCAGAACTCAAATCTAACACAGCGATCTACATACATTAGGTTGTGTGAGTGCAGGGCACAATCTTTTTTACCCTGCCCTGAGCCCAGTGACCGAAAAAACAACACTTTTATCCGTCTGTAGTAGGTGGGCGGGCGGCGGCCATTTTATGCAAGTGATGAGGACGCCCTAAATTAGGGCATTTAAGATACACTCTGGTGTTCCAAATCAATGTACCCCCCCCAGGGGTTAATATCCACGCGTGGCTGTGAGACTTGACGCTGACACATATATAGTCCCATGCAATCTCTAACTTTTATTACATGGGGTAAGTGTATATACATCTTCAGAAGAGGGCAGTCCTCACTGAGGCTTAGAAACATTGTTTCTTTGGTCAAAAAGGAAGAAAGATAAGAGAGAGGAGATAACACCCTGGCATCTGCGCACTGGGGCCCTACTTTGGAATGGGAACTAATGTGAACATCTGGTTACCATCGCCATTTTGTAATGGCTTCTATTCTAACAATAATACTGCATACGTCATATGTGACACTTCAAAGAGGTGCTTCTCTATAGGCAGTGAAAAATATATACATATCATCGAGCCAAATGATTGGCTTATGCACTCCTTCACACTCTATATTACCTCCTTGGGTCACCTGTACAAGGATGAGAAATCAGACACTTCTCACAGCAACAGCTCTTTGCCCCCCCTCTCTTCTCCAGTCTTGAAACAAAGAGGAGGGGTGGGTGGGCACTTTGGAGAAGAAAAAGTTAACTCATTACAGTCCTTAAGATACAAAATATAGAATAAAATTCACTCATCTTTAACAGTCTATTTACAGATGCCCAACTGGGCAATAGAACCTGTCTTTGACCCAGGTACAAATTATACTTCACTTTATTATAATTCGCTAAAATTTGAACTGTACTGAGTATGTGTGCAATTATACTTTTTAATTGAAATAGGACAAGACCTAGAAAATTATAAATTAAAAACACAATGCACCTCTACACTGTAAGTGGCAAGCAGTGCACAGTGAAAGTGTGAGAGATGTGCACTATCTTCCCACCTTGTATAGTTATGCACAAATTGCTACTAGTAATTCTACCAAGAGTTGACACTACCACAGCACCAAGTGTGGCTCACTTGTAACAAGCAGTATGGTTGTAATGACAACTTAATAAACTAGTAGGGGAGTAGTGATTACTCCCTCTACATACAAAGGGCTTTGCTGATGGGAGGAAGCAGTAACGTTAGGAACCGTTACAGCCAACTCAGTGGCCAGCAGTAGTCGCCCTGTTGATTTAACAGTGAGACCGACACAACGCTATCAGTGTCTGGCCGCTAGGTGCTGATACAGTGGGGAGGCGCAGAGCAATTTAAAATCTACAGCTGTCCCCCGACATGTATCGCCAGACTTCTGGCTTCTTCAGGGGCAATGGACAGCAATGAGTGGCCGCAGCCACCTGGAGGTTTAAATAGTGTATGTGTAGGTATTGACACAATGAACTGCCTATCCAGCGCGCCGCTCGTGACCGGAGCGGGACCAATGGGAGCCGTGTACTAGAAATCAACCAGTGGAGAGCCTGCAGCATCACCTCACTAACATCGTCAGCGGTGACGTGTTACATCCACAGCGGCTGCGCAGAGGGCAAGAACAGTCCCATAGAGGCCGATGCCTACTTACGTCAACAAATGGCCTCGTCATCCACTACTACCATACTGGATGACCCGCGCATGCCCACAGGACTCCCCAGTAAGCAGCCGCTGCGCATGTACTGCGCATCTCGAAGTGCGCACGGACTTACACATCGGTGGATGGTAACCCGCCTGCGCAGGTGAATGATGCGCAGGAACTTAGGAGAAAATCCCATAGTAAGTGAGCCGACAGTGTCCATTACCGCTGGAGACGGCAGGGTCCACTACTAGACGATCGCCACTCAAGAGGTGGCTGCTATCCAATCGTATTAGAACAGCAGGATCAGGTTAGCGTCTAGAGCCAAAAGGCTTATTGATAATGATACAGTTAGGGGTATATTTATGCCACTATTCACAACCAAGCAGCCTGAAGCTGTCATAAAGGCATAGAACCTAATCTATAGCTCATGCGCTGCATAGTGGTTGATTATGTGACTTTTACACTAATAGCTGTAAATATGTTATATTATAGGGCAGTTACTACTTAAAACCTAGGACAGACCTTGTCCTTTCAGGTGGATGAGGTGCACCCACAAAAATCCTTCATTCACCGCAAGCCCACTGCCACAAATAATTTGTTACAGTGGGGCAGCTATCATCCAAAACCGTTGAAGAAGGGTATTCCTGTGGGTCAATACATCAGGGCCCGCAGGAACTGCTCTGATGAGGCTGCCTTTACCAAAGAATGTAACATTCTATATGACCGTTTTCGAGCTAGGGGATATCCTAAAAAGGTTCTGCATAAGGCCTTTGCTAGGGCCAAGAACACTGATAGGGGTGAGCTGTTAAAGTCTGGACCTAAAGATCCTAAACCTAAATTGGTTAGGTGCATTGGCACCTATGACGCCAGGAATGATTACATCTTTCGTATACTTAAAAAGCACTGGCATGTTCTGTGGGCAGATAACGACCTAAGATCTGTTATCACACAGAATCCAAGCGTGACCTATCGTCGAGGTAGGAATTTGAAGGACCTTCTGGTCCATAGTTACCTTTCTCCCGCTCTGCCTAAAACTACCTGGCTAAAATCTAATGTAGTGGGTACTTACCCTTGTGGGGACTGTGTCTTTTGTCCTCTTGTCCAAAAATGTCGATCCTTCACGAACCCTGTAGATAGCAAAGAATATCAGATAAGACAATTTATCAATTGCAAGACCAAGGGCATTGTTTATGCTATCCAATGTCCGTGTCCCAAGATTTATGTAGGAAAGACATCACAGGAGTTCAGGAGAAGGATTTGTCAGCACATTAGCAGTATTAACACCAAAGCAGATACTTCGGTCTCTAGGCAAGTCAGAGCCTATCATGGAGGCAACCATAAGGCACTAAAATTTTGGGGTATTTGCAAAAAAACCCTGGGTGCCAGGAAAGGTGACCTGGATTCCATCCTCCTGCAGGAAGAAACCAGGTGGATTTATCGACTTGATAGTTTGAGTCCCAAAGGGCTCAATGAAGGATTTGCCTTCACTGCATTCCTTTGATGACAATAAAAATAAAAAAAAGGAGAATTTTTGAAATTTCCCGTTTGTGTTCTATCCCAACAAAAAAAATTTTGTTTATATAATAAAAAAAATTTGTATATCTGTATACTTGCCAATGTTTACGTTAGTGGTTTGATTCAAGCCCAGGATTTTTGTGGGTGCACCTCATCCACCTGAAAGGACAAGGTCTGTCCTAGGTTTTAAGTAGTAACTGCCCTATAATATAACATATTTACAGCTATTAGTGTAAAAGTCACATAATCAACCACTATGCAGCGCATGAGCTATAGATTAGGTTCTATGCCTTTATGACAGCTTCAGGCTGCTTGGTTGTGAATAGTGGCATAAATATACCCCTAACTGTATCATTATCAATAAGCCTTTTGGCTCTAGACGCTAACCTGATCCTGCTGTTCTAATATGATTGGATAGCAGCCACCTCTTGAGTGGCGATCGTCTAGTAGTGGACCCTGCCGTCTCCAGCGGTAATGGACACTGTCGGCTCACTTACTATGGGATTTTCTCCTAAGTTCCTGCGCATCATTCACCTGCGCAGGCGGGTTACCATCCACCGATGTGTAAGTCCGTGCG
This sequence comes from Bufo bufo, assembly GCF_905171765.1. Taxonomy (NCBI): domain Eukaryota; kingdom Metazoa; phylum Chordata; class Amphibia; order Anura; family Bufonidae; genus Bufo; species Bufo bufo. Next base: position 593,352,672 of record NC_053390.1, read on the forward strand.
CACTTCGAGATGCGCAGTACATGCGCAGCGGCTGCTTACTGGGGAGTCCTGTGGGCATGCGCGGGTCATCCAGTATGGTAGTAGTGGATGACGAGGCCATTTGTTGACGTAAGTAGGCGTCGGCCTCTATGGGACTGTTCTTGCCCTCTGCGCAGCCGCTGTGGATGTAACACGCATCCGCTGAAGATGTTAGTGAGGTGATGCTGCAGGCTCTCCACTGGTTTGATTTCTGAGTACAAGGCTTCTATTGGTCCCTGCTCCGGTCCACGAGCGGCGCGCTGGATAGGCAGTTCATTGTGTCAATACCTTACACATACACTATTTAAACCTCCAGGTGGGCTGCGGCCACTCGATTGCTGTCCATTGCCCCTGAAGAAGCCAGAAGTCTGGCGAAACATGTCGGGGACAGCTGTAGATTTTAATTGCTCTGCGCCTCCCCACTGTATCAGCACCTAGCGGCCAGACACTGATAGCGTTGTGTCGGTCTCACTGTAAATCAACAGGGCGACTACTGCTGGCCACTGAGTTGGCTGTAACGGTTCCTAAACGTTACTGCTTTCCTCCATCAGCAAAGCCCTTTGTATGTAGAGGGAGTAATCACTACTCCCCTACTATTTAATTAAGTTGTCATTACAACCATACTGCTTGTTACAAGTGAGCCACACTTGGTGCTGTGGTAGTGTCAACTCTTGGTAGAATTACTAGTAGCAATTTGTGCATAACTATAGCAGAGGTGGGAGATAGTGCACATCTCTCACACTTTCACTGTGCACTGCTTGCACTTACAGTGTAGAGGTGCATTGTGTTTTTAATTTATAATTCTTGGTCTTGTCCTATTTCAATTAAAGAGTATAATTGCACACATGCTCAGTACAGTTCAAATTTTAGCGAATTATAATAAAAGTGAAGTATTAATTTGTACCTGGGTCAAGACAGGTTCTATTGCCCAGTTGGGCATCTGTAAATAGTATAGGTTAAATAACCTTACCCAGGTCTGTCCCAAATTAAAATAGAATACGTATATCTATAACAGTCCCCCCTTGAATTTCATGCTCTCCCTAAACCTAAACATCTGTCCCAATGCTCCGACATCCTCTTCACCAGCTTCCACGACACAACACCAGCTTCCTAGCAAACAGCCTCCCGTGACACTGATTTGAGCACGGGGAAGTCAGATGATCTTTCCCTAACTGCGTTGACATTATAGGGGGGGACTGGAGGGTCATCAATGCTTCTGATTTTCTGGATCGATGTTTTCATACAATTTTTTCCATATTCCTTTTGAGTCATGATCAACAGTCACACAAGGGAAAACCAGCCTCACACTTCCTTGAAAATCAATCCAATTATGCTTTTCTTTGAGCTTCACTGTGCATGTGGTCAACAACACTCGGGAATGGACCATCAAACCAGGGGTTTTAGGACTTTCCTAACGTGTCCTTTTTCTACCACCCAATCTCCAGACACAAGTGGGTGGGTTCCGGTACTTTATCAAAACCTGGAAGTGAAGCAAAAACTCAAAAATGTACTTTAGTCAAATGCTTGTACAAAACTGATCACATAATCTGCTAGACAACCATGTTGCATCTGAGGCTGCTGTGGGAAATAAATCCTATCCTAGGGGCTGACCCAAAAAGGACCTTATAGGGACAAAGGCCTGTCTCACGGTTAGGCGTATACCTTACTAAAAGAGGGGCTACCACAGGCACTCTATTAAGGGCTTTTTGAATCTTAAACTTAGTGTCCCGTTCAGTTCCTTTTCCCTACTCTAACTGCTGCTTTGTGGATGGTACGTAGCATGTAAGGCCTGTCCTACACCCAAAACCTTCATCATCTCCTGCATCACTTCACCTGTGAAGTGAACACTGTGTCACTTTCAATGATCTAAGTACCCCATACCTGCACTCAACTTCGGCCATAATCTTCTTTACTTCTTTGGGTACGGTTTTTGGCCATCCTGAAAACAAGTCATCACATATCAATACATACTCATACATGCCCACCGTGGGTATTGAAGGAGTCTGCAAACGTTGAAACAGATACAAAAAGCAAACGTGTTTCTTGGGTACCTTAACCACCTTGCCCACGTTGTTCTGGGGCACAAACCGTTTTATTCCTTGAGTATGTCTGACTGTTACAGTGCTGAACCCTGGGGCGTACCATATGCTACGTACTAAATCACACATAGCAGTTTGTCTGGTGCATCACTCCATGGGTTGCCTGTGCCATCGTGGAGTAGAGGGGACCTGGAAGGCAAAGTTTTTCCCTTCTTATTGTAGTCCCCCCTTTTCCATCCACCAGTCCCTTTCCTCCTTCCCCATCTGGTTCTGTAGGTCTTAAGAACTTTCGGGAGACAGGAGGAGTTATTTCAGGGACCATGAACTGTGGCCACTTAAGACAGGGGTCCGCTTAGGTAATTTGGCAGCCATTTTTTGCCGCCTGATCTCCGTGGCTTTCCCCTTTGCCTCCTCTGCATCTGTTTACAGTGGCCTTTTGTTGCTATCATCACCTCTCATGTTAGTGACAAGAGGGCTTCCTCAGAGACCTCACTGCTTCCCCATTTTCGATGGGTTTACCTGAAGCGATCAAGGAGTCTCTGGCTTTCCATATGGGCCCATAGTCATGGGCTATCCCAAAAGCACACCTGGAATCAGTGTAAATGTTGGCTGTTTTTCCATCTACATATCTGCAAGCCATCTTCAGAGTCTTTTAGCTCCACTTCTTGAGCAGACATGTGTGGTAGTTCACGTTTAATCACCACTGCCCAACCTGTGTAGTACCTGCCATCCTGGCCATACCTCGATCCATCCATCAAAGAGCACATGATCTAGATTACCTAATGGCTGATTTACCAATCTCACTCCTCTTGTGACATCATCTGCAAACAGTCAGGAGCCTCTTCCTTTGAATCTGGAAGAAAAGTTTAAAGTGCGGTGCCCTAACTCTTCCCTCCCCCCTTGGTCCAGAGGCAACAGGGTAGCTGGGTCCAAAGTATTACACCTTTGGAGAGCAACATTGTCAGGCAACAAAATGGAACACTGCATCTCAAATAACGGGCAACAAAACAATCATTGGATTGTACGTTCATCAGGATAGATGTAATATCACCATCACTTGTGTTCAGAACTATCTCAGAGCTTTCCATCAAGCATAGCTATACAACTACTACAGCTCTGATGCAGAAAGGGGCACCTCTGGCCACGGGATCAAGTCTGACTGAATAATATGATACGGGGCGTTATTGCTGGCCATGCAGTTGGGTGAGGACAGCTGAGTTGTGGCCACTCACTTCATAACAATACAATCTAAATGTAATAATCTGATAGTCCCAGTGTGGGGGAACACAAAATTGCCAGTTCTAGGCATAAAAGCATCTACCACCTCATCTGTGAGGCAGTAGGGACTAAAGGACAAATCAATTACAGTGGAGTGAGTGGCGGTAATGGGAACCTGAGCCAACAAGGTGTGTGTATTGGGCACGATGTGGGTGTTACAAACTGTGGCTTCATTAACGGCATGTAGGTCATGTACCATCCAATGGTGAGTGGTTTTGCTTTTCTCAGCTTCTGGGAGTACTGATACAAACATGGACCAGGGAATTTTGTCACTAATGGCCAACAACAAAGTTCCTGGTTGTTGAGGGCACCTGTAAGCTTCACAGCGCCTACCTCCTGATATGAGATACTAGCATGTACTTTTGCAAGAAAATCTGCACCTAGGAGGCAACAAGGGGCGTTACCACTGACCAGCAAACGGGCAAGCGCATCTTGGTTAGGGGCAAATCTAATATGGATGGTTTCTGTTGAAAAGGGAGCGTACTACTTTCCTATCCACTTCTACCCAAAGACTGGTGTCCTTGGGGAGTAAATCAGGGGAGGCCATGTTTGCTGTGCACAACTGTCTTGGCTGCTCCAGTATCAATGAAAAACGGGACTACTTCTTTATCACCCAGAGTGAAGGATATCATTGTGCCAGACTGAATCTGCTAAAAATGTTTAAAAGTAGAGCCGATACTGGATTTCCTGTTTCCTAATCTTGATCTAACTCCCCCTCACCTGTCATTGTGTTTTCCTTATGACAAAAAAAACAAAACATGGGTGTCTGTGGGGACGGACAATGATCCGGGCCTGGTCAACATAGAATACAATCCTCTCGGACGAGGAGTACCACACACAGCACAACACTCTGTCTTCTGGGATCTGGGTCACACAGACTCTGCAGGCCCATCATAGGGTGGCAGACTTACTTTTTCTTCACTTCAATGAGGCGTTTGGCATCAGGGCTGAAGCAATGCCAAAGGAACACTACCTATGGTTGGCACCACTGAACCACCCAATGCTGCTTGATGTTACTCTGCATTTTGGCTTACAGAAGTATCCAACTTTTCCTATCGCGGAATTAATAGACTGGAAAACAAAACAGGACTTCTCATCTTCCATGGGAGTGTCTTATAACTAGGGGATGGTCACAAGGGCTGTCGTTGTCTGTAACGTCCACCCCTATCCTCCTCCCTCCGCTCTGAGTCATCTAAGTCCACCCCTTTCAGTCGGACGCTGTGGTCCTCCTTTTGTGCCAGCTGTCGATTAGAACAGAGCTCTGATGTGAAGCACAACACTTAACATGTAACACGTAACTTCGAACATTGAAACAAACAGATCTGACAATACAGACATGAACACACAAAGGGACCATAAGAAACTTTTCATTGACTTCAATAAAAAAAATAAAAAATAAAAAAAAATGTACAGCTCAATGCTGTTGGCACCAATAAAAACCAAAAACTTCCAAGAAAAAATAAAATAAAATTCTCAATGCGTATATTATGAAAACAAATATCGTACTCCATACACATTCACATACATTTTCATGTACTCATTTTCATTAACAGCTCATAACCACGCCCTTACACATAAAATATGAATTGCATTTACAGCACTGCTAAAAACATCCATCAGTCACAAAGCCACACCCATTCACATTCCACTGAATCATTTATGTCTTCCAACCCAGCTACACTGTTTTCATCCCAAAACTTGCAGCACAGACAAACACAGCTTTCCTGGAAAAAGATAGCCACACCACACCCAGAATTGCTGATAGTCTGTCGCTGTTAAACAATATACATGTTATAATTAGGGATGAGCGAACCCGAACTGTATAGTTCGAGTTCGTACCGAATTTTGGGGTGTCCGTGACACGGATCCGAACCCGAACATTTTCGTAAAAGTCTGGGTTCGGGTTTGGTGTTCGGCGCTTTCTTGGCGCATTTTGAAAGGCTGCAATGCAGCCAATCAACAAGCATCATACTACTTGACCCAAGAGGCCATCACAGCCATGCTTACTATTGGCATGGCTGTGATTGGCCAGTGCAGCATGTGACCCGGCCTCTATATAAGCTTGGGTCACGTAGCGCTGCACGTCACTCTGCTGATACAAGTGTAGGGAGAGGTTGCAGCTGCGACGTTAGGGCGAGATTAGGCAGTGATTAAATCCTCCAAAAGACTTCATTCAGTGATCGATCTACAGCTGTGGATCATTGAACTGCTGCTATTCAATTGCTCAGTGTTTTTAGGGTGCGCAGAGCGTTTTTCAGTCACTTTTTTCTTGGGTGATCGGCGGCCATTTTGTGGCTTGTGGTGCGCCAGCACAAGTTGCCACCAAGTACATTTAACCATCAATAGTGTGGTTATTTTTTGCTATATCCTACATCAGGGTCAAGCTGTCATCAAGTGCATTTAACCATCAATAGTGTGGTTTATTTTTGGCCATATACTACATCAGGGGCAAGTTGAGCCTGTCACCAAGTGCATTTAACCATCAATAGTGTGGTTATTTTTTGGCTATATCCTACATCAGGGTCAAGCTGTCATCAAGTGCATTTAACCATCAATCGTGTGGTTATTTTTTGGCCAAATACTACATCAGGGGCAAGCTGAGCCTGTCACCAAGTGCATTTAACCATCAATAGTGTGGTTATTTTTTGGCTATATCCTACATCAGGGTCAAGCTGTCATCAAGTGCATTTGACCATCAATAGTGTGGTTATTTTTTGGCCATATACTACATCAGGGGCAAGCTGAGCCTGTCACCAAGTGCATTTAACCATCAATAGTGTGGTTATTTTTTGGCTATATCCTACATCAGGGTCAAGCTGTCATCAAGTGCATTTAACCATCAATAGTGTGGTTATTTTTTGGCCATATACTACATCAGGGGCAAGCTGAGCCTGTCACCAAGTGCATTTAACCATCAATAGTGTGGTTATTTTTTGGCTATATCCTACATCAGGGTCAAGCTGTCATCAAGTGCATTTAACCATCAATAGTGTGGTTATTTTTGGCCATATACTACATCAGGGGCAAGCTGAGCCTGTCACCAAGTGCATTTAACCATCAATAGTGTGGTTATTTTTGGGCTATATCCTACATCAGGGTCAAGCTGTCATCAAGTGCATTTAACCATCAATAGTGTGGTTATTTTTTGGCCATATACTACATCAGGGGCAAGCTGAGCCTGTCACCAAGTGCATTTAACCATCAATAGTGTGGTTATTTTTTGGCTATATCCTACATCAGGGTCAAGCTGTCATCAAGTGCATTTAACCATCAATAGTGTGGTTATTTTTTTGGCCATATACTACATCAGGGGCAAGCTGAGCCTGTCACAAAAAGTGCATTTAACCATCAATAGTGTGGTTATTTTTTGCTATATCCTACATCAGGGTCAAGCTGTCATCAAGTGCATTTAACCATCAATAGTGTGGTTATTTTTTGGCCATATACTACATCAGGGGCAAGCTGAGTCTGTCACCAAGTGCATTTAACCATCAATAGTGTGGTTATTTTTTGGCTATATCCTACATCAGGGTCAAGCTGTCATCAAGTGCATTTAACCATCAATAGTGTGGTTATTTTTTGGCCATATACTACATCAGGGGCAAGCTGAGCCTGTCACAAAGTGCATTTAACCATCAATAGTGTGGTTATTTTTTGGCTATATCCTACATCAGGGTCAAGCTGTCATCAAGTGCATTTAACCATCAATAGTGTGGTTATTTTTTGGCCATATACTACATCAGGGGCAAGCTGAGCCTGTCACCAAGTGCATTTAACCATCAATAGTGTGGTTATTATTTGGCTATATCCTACATCAGGGTCAAGCTGTCATCAAGTGCATTTAACCATCAATAGTGTGGTTATTTTTTGGCCATATACTACATCAGGGGCAAGCTGAGTCTGTCACCAAGTGCATTTAACCATCAATAGTGTGGTTATTTTTTGGCTATATCCTACATCAGGGTCAAGCTGAGCCTGTCACAAAGTTATTCTCAATAACTTCACACACACGCTACTGTGCAATTCCAAGTCTAATTCTGTGTGTAAATGTATACCTGTCACCCAGCGCCTAAAAAATAGGCCTCACATTTATATTCATCCAAATCTGTCATTACTGCTTTAGCTGGTCAAGTTATTTAGTGTCCATCAAAGCACAGTTTTTGTTCTGGGTTGAAATACAATTCCCAATTTTGCAATTTTCTAAATTAGTGGTTTCTGCTGTATCAGGCCTACTTTAAATCTATCCCTAAAAGGGTATATTAGATTCAAGGTGCTGATAGGGTAATTCTCAATAACTTCACACACACGCTACTGTGCAGATCCAAGTCTCATTCTGTGACTAAACGTATACCTGTCACCCAGCGCCTAAAAAATAGGCCTCACATTTATATTCATCCAAATCTGTCATTACTGCTTTAGCTGGTCAAGTTATTTAGTGTCCGTCAAAGCACAGTTTTTGTTCTGGGTTGAAATACAATTCCCAATTTTGCAATTCTCTAAATTAGTGGTTTCTGCTGTATCAGGCCTACTTTAAATCTATCCCTAAAAGGGTATATAAGATTCAAGGTGCTGATAGGGTAATTCTCAATAACTTCACACACACGCTACTGTGCAGATCCAAGTCTAATTCTGTGTGTAAACGTATACCTGTAACCCAGCGCCTAAAAAATAGGCCTCACATTTATATTCATCCAAATCTGTCATTACTGCTTTAGCTGGTCAAGTTATTTAGTGTCCGTCAAAGCACAGTTTTTGTTCTGGGTTGAAATACAATTCCCAATTTTGCAATTCTCTAAATTAGTGGTTTTCTGCTGAATCAGGCCTACTTTAAATCTATCCTAAAAGGGTATATTAGATTCAAGGTGCTGATAGGGTAATTCTCAATAACGCTGGAGTGTGCGGTCAAAGCAGCTATTCCCGTGAGTGATAATGTCAGTGCTGGCCTGGTATGGTGCTGAAAGTGTCAGCGTTGGCCTATTGCAAATATTTGTATCGGTATAATAGTGTATGTTTTATACTTAGAGCAGAAGAACAAAACAAAAATGAACTGAGAATTAGCATAAATAATAACGGCAGTGTCACTACCTTATGGTTCTTCCGATGTTAGTCCTTTGATTGGTGGTTCGATATGGTGATCGATATAGATTGATCGCTGAGAGCTTCTTCTAGTGGTCCTGTTTCTTTAAGACGCGGCGTCCTCCTGGCTCACCTCCTAGCAGCAGCGCGGCCCCGGCCGGAAGCACGCGCAGCGCGAGGGAGCTTGTTCGTCTGTTGCCCCGGGAAACCGTTGGTGACGTCACCGCTTTGGGTACAGGAGCCTCCGTAGGACAAAAACTACCTACGCGTTTCAGAGCCTGTCGGGCTCCTTCGACTAACCCTGACGAAGGAGCCCGACAGGCTCTGAAACGCGTAGGTAGTTTTTGTCCTACGGAGGCTCCTGTACCCAAAGCGGTGACATCACCAACGGTTTCCCGGGCAACAGACGAACAAGCTCCCTCGCGCTGCGCGTGCTTCCGGCCGGGGCCGCGCTGCTGCTAGGAGGTGAGCCAGGAGGACGCCGCGTCTTAAAGAAACAGGACCACTAGAAGAAGCTCTCAGCAGATCAATCTATATCGATCACCATATCGAAACCACCAATCAAAGGACTAACATTGGAAGAACCATAAGGTAGTGACACTGCCGTTATAATTTATGCTAATTCTCAGTTCATTTTTGTTTTGTTTTTCTGCTCTAAGTATAAAACATACACTATTATACCGATACAAATATTTGCAATAGGCCAACGCTGACACTTTCAGCACCATACCAGGCCAGCACTGACATTATCACTCACGGGAATAGCTGCTTTGACCGCACACTCCAGCGCTATCTGTCTGCATCACCTACAGGTGATATACCACTCTCTCCTTACATTACTCTGAGGAGAACAATAGCTCCTCACCAGACAGTAAGGTCAGCGGGATCTCCCCATCCAGGTAGATTCTGTCCGGTCAAACTATAGGAGCGCAGGGGGGCATTTTTCCTTCTTTTCTAATTCTCAATAACTTCACACACTCGCTACTGTGCAGATCCAAGTCTAATTCTGTGATTAAACGTATACCTGTCACCCAGCGCCTAAAAAATAGGGCCTCACATTTATATCATCCAAATCTGTCATTACTGCTTTAGCTGGTCAAGTTATTAGTGTCCGTCAAAAGCACAGTTTTTGTTCTGGGTTGAAATACAATTCCCAATTTTGCATTCATCTAAATTAGTGGTTTCTGCTGTATCAGGCCTACTTTAAATCTATCCCTAAAAGGGTATATTAATTCAAGGTGCTGATAGGGTAATTCTCAATAACTTCACACACACGTACTGTGCAGATCCAAGTCTAATTCTGTGATTTAAACGTATACCTGTCACCCAGCGCCTAAAAAATAGGCCTCACATTTATTTCATCCAAATCTGTCATTACTGCTTTAGCTGGTCAAGTTATTTAGTGTCCGTCAAAGCACAGTTTTTGTTCTGGGTTGAAATTCAATCCCAATTTTGCAATTCTCTAAATTAGTGGTTTCTGCTGTTCAGGCCTACTTTAAATCTATCCCTAAAAGGGTATATTAGATTCAAGGTGCTGATAGGGTAATTCTCAATAACTTCACACACACGCTACTGTACACATCCAAGTCTAATTCTGTCCGTAAACGTATACCTGTCACCAAGCACCTAAATAATATGCCTCAAATTTATATTCAGCTAAATCTGTCATTACTGGTGTGCCTGTATTAGTGTAATACGGTACCTAAATAGATAGCCAGATAGTGTTAGGTGTCTGTAAATAAAGGCCTGAATTTGAAATCAATACATTGGCCCGAATAATATTTTTATTATTGTGGTGAACGGTAACAATGAGGAAAACATCTAGTAAGGGACGTGGACGCGGACATGGTCGTGGTGGTGTTAGTGGACCCTCTGGTGCTGGGAGAGGACGTGGCCGTTCTGCCCCAGCCACACGTCCTAGTGTACCAACTACCTCAGGTCCCAGTAGCCGCCAGAATTTACAGCCATATTTGGTGGGGCCCCAATGCCGTCTAAGGGATGGTAAGGCCTGAGCAGGTACAGGCATTAGTCAATTGGGTGGCCGACAGTGGATCCAGCACGTTCACATTATCTCCCACCCAGTCTTCTGCAGAAAGCGCACAGATGGCGCATGAAAACCAAGCCCATCAGTCTGTCACATCACCCCCATGCATATCAGGGAAACTGTCTGAGCCTCAAGTTATGCAGCAGTCTCTTATGCTGTTTGAAGACTCTGCTGGCATGGTTTCCCAAGGGCATCCACCTAGCCCTTCCCCAGCAGTGGAAGACATAGAATGCACTGACGCACATCCACTTATGTTTCCTGATGATGAGGACATGGGAATACCACCTCAGCACATCTCTGATGATGACGAAACACAGGTGCCAACTGCTGCGTCTTTCTGCAGTGTGCAGACTAAACAGAAGGTCAGGGAGGAAGACTGGGTGGAAGACGATGCAAGGGACGATGAGGTCCTAGACCCCACATGGAATGAAGGTCGTGCCACTGACTTTCAGAATTCAGAGGAAGAGGCAGTGGTGAGACCGAGCCAACAGCGTAGCAAAAGAGGGAGCAGTGGGCAAAAGCAGAACACCCGCCGCCAAGAGAGTCCGTCTGCTAAGGGCCGCCGCCATCTGGGACCGAGCACCCCAAAGGCAGCTTCAAGGAGTTCCCTGGCGTGGCAGTTCTTCAAACAATGTGCTGACGACAAGAACCGAGTGGTTTGCACGCTGTGCCATCAGAGCCTGAAGCGAGGCATTAACGTTCTGAACCTTAGCACAACCTGCATGACCAGGCACCTGCATGCAAAGCATGAACTGCAGTGGAGTAAACACCTTAAAAACAAGGAACTCTCTCAGGCTCCCCCTGTTACCTCTTCTGCTGCTGCCGCCGCCTCGGCCTCTTCCTCCGCCTCTGGAGGAACGTTGGCACCTGCCGCCCAGCAAACAGAGGATGTACCACCAACACCACCACCTCCGTCACCAAGCATCTCAACCATGTCACACGGCAGCGTTCAGCTCTCCATATCACAAACATTTGAGAGAAAGCGTAAATTCCCACCTAGCCACCCTCGATCCCTGGCCCTGAATGCCAGCATTTCTAAACTACTGGCCTATGAAATGCTGTCATTCAGGCTGGTGGACACAGACAGCTTCAAACAGCTCATGTCGCTATGCTGTCCCACAGTATGTTGTTACCAGCCGCCACTACTTCTCCAAGAGAGCCGTGCCTTCCCCTGCACAACCAAGTATCCGATAAAATCAAGTGTGCACTGCGCAGACGCCATCTGTGGCAAGGTCCACCTAACCACAGATACGTGGACCAGTAAGCACGGGCCAGGACGCTATAGCTCCCTAACTGCACACTGGGTAAATGTAGTTGCGGCTGGTGCCCCAGGCGAAGAGCTGTTTGGCGCACGTCCTTCCGCCGCCAAGGATTGCAGGGCAACATTCTTTGCCTCCTGTTGCCTCCTCTACCTACTCGGCTTCCTCCTCCTCCTTCTTTCACCCGCTCATCCAGTCAGCCACACACCTTCACCACCAACTTCAGCACAGCCCGGGGCAAACGTCAGCAGGCCATTCTGAAACTCATATGTTTGGGGGACAGGCCCCACACCGCACAGGAGTTGTGGCGGGGTATAGAACAACAGACCGACGAGTGGTTGCTGCCGGTGAGCCTCAAGCCCGGCCTGGTGGTGTGCGATAATGGGCAAAATCTCGTTGCAGCTCTGGGACTAGCCGGTTTGACGCACATCCCTTGCCTGGCGCATGTGCTGAATTTGGTGGTGCAGAAGTTCATTCACAACTACCCTGACATGTCAGAGCTGCTGCATAAAGTGCGGGCCATCTGTGCGCGCTTCCGGCGTTCACATCCTGCCACTCCTTGCCTGTCTGCGCTACAGCGTAACTTCGGCCTTCCCGCTCACCGCCTTATATGCGACGTGCCCACCAGGTGGAACTCCACCTTGCATATGCTGGACAGACTGTGCGAGCAGCAGCAGGCCATAGTGGAGTTTCAGCTGCAGCACGCACTGCGGAACAGCACCACTTCACCACCAAAGACTGGGCCTCCATGCGAGACCTGTGTGCCCTGTTGTGCTGTTTCGAGTACTCCACCAACATGGCCAGTGGCGATGACGCCGTTATCAGCGTTACAATACCACTTCTATGTCTCCTTGAGAAAACACTTAGGGCGATGATGGAAGAGGAGGTGGCCCAGGAGGAGGAGGAGGAGGAAGAGGGGTCATTTTTAGCACTTTCAGGCCAGTCTCATCGAAGTGACTCAGAGGGAGGTTTTTTGCAACACCAGAGGCCAGGTACAAATGTGGCTAGCCAGGGCCCACTACTTGAGGATTATCAGGACGAGGATGAGGAGGAGGTGGAGGAGGATGAGGATGAAGCAGGTTGAAAGCGGGGTGGCACCCAACGCAGCTCGGGCCCATCACTGGTGCGAGGCTGGGGGGAAATGCAGGCCGATGACGATACGCCTCCCACAGAGGACAGCTTGTCCTTACCTCTGGGCAGCCTGGCACACATGAGCGACTACATGCTGCAGTGCCTGCGCAACGACAGCAGAGTTGCCCACATTTTAACGTGTGCGGACTACTGGGTTGCCACCCTGCTGATCCCGGTACAAAGACAATTTGCCCACCTTACTTCCTGCACTGGAGCGTGATAGGGAAGATGCGCGAGTACAAGCGCACGTTGGTAGACTCGCTACTGAGAGCATTCCAATGTCACAGGGGAACAAGTGGAAGCCCAAGACGAAGGCAGAGGAGGAGCAAGAGGTCGCCAACGCAGCTGTGTCACGGCCAGCTCCTCTGAGGGCAGAGTTAGCATGGCAGAGATGTGGAAAAGTTTTGTCATCACGCCACAGCTAACTGCACCACCACCTGATTACGGAACGTGTTTATGCAGGAGGCAACATTTCACTAACATGGTGGAACAGTACGTTTGCACACCCCTCCACGTACTGACTGATGGTTCGGCCCCATTCAACTTCTGGGTCTCCAAATTGTCCACGTGGCCAGAGCTAGCCTTTATTGCCTTGGAGGTGCTGGCCTGCCCGGCGGCCAGCGTTTTGTCTGAACGTGTATTCAGCACGGCATGGGGGCGTCATTACAGACAAACGCAGCCGCCTGTCTACAGCCAATGTGGACAAGCTGACGTTCATAAAAATGAACCAGGCATGGATCCCACAGGACCTGTCCATCCCTTGTGCAGATTAGACATTAACTACCTCCCCTTAAACAATATATTATTGTACTCCAGGGCACTTCCTCATTCAATCCTATTTTTATTTTCATTTTACCATTATATTGCGGGGCAACCCAAAGTTGAATGAACCTCTCCTCTGTCTGGGTGCCGGGGCCTAAAAATATCTGACAGTGGCCTGTTCCAGTGTTGGGTGACATGAAGCATGATTCTCTGCTATTGTCACGGGGTTCCGAAGGTGCACTCGGTCCCCCATTGCCCGCAGAACTGTTGCTTAGCTTTTGGAATGAGGTTCTGTGTTTGACCTCATTCCCAGGGCGGCTTTACTAGCTGGGTGGCTCCCTGCTCCTAGTCTGCCTTGAGCGCCGAGCTGATCACTCGGTGCTCGACTGGTTGGTCTGTCGGTCATGTGATGCTGGCCACGTCACATGACCCTCACTCCCCACTATAAATACAGGCAGCCTGCTGGCTACAGGTTGCCTGTTAATTTCTAGGTTCCTGGCTATTTGTTGGACTACTGAATATTTACCTGATCCTGTTCCCTGACGATCCTCTGCCTACTCCTCCTGTACTGCGCATACATCCTGGTATTGTGACCTCGGCTCCCACCTGACTACTCTCTTAGGACTCCTCTTGTACTTCGCTACTCTCCTGGTATTTGACCCCGGCTTCTCCTGACCATTCTTTGCTTAATCCGTTGTACTGCGTAGCTCTCTTGGTTCTGACCCGGTCCGTTCATGTTCCGTATTTTGTCTTGTCTGTCTTCCCTGCACATATCCTAAGTTGGGGATTGCCGTCCAGTTGTCCCCTGTCATCAGGACTCGTGAGGCAAGTAGGCAGGGCCAGGGGTGAGGGTGGAGCGCAGTGGTCACTACCCTTCCCCCTGTGTGTGTGTGGACGTGACCGTTACAGCTATGACATGAAGCCTGATTCTCTGCTATGGGACCTCTCTCCTCTGTCTGGGTGCCGGGGCCTAAAAATATCTGACAATGGCCTGTTCCAGTGTTGGGTGACATGAAGCCTGATTCTCTGCTATGACATGAAGCCTGATTCTCTGTTATGGGACCTCTCTCCTCTGTCCTGGGTGCCGGGGCCTAAAATATCTGACAATGGCCTGTTCCAGTGTTGGGTGACATGAAGCCTGATTCTCTGCTATGACATGAAGCCTGATTCTCTGGTATGGGACCTCTCTCCTCTGTCTGGGTGCCGGGGCCTAAAAAATATCTGACAATGGCCTGTTCCAGTGTTGGTGGACATGAAGCCTGATCTCTGCTATGACATGAAGCCTGATTCTCTGCTTTGGGACCTCTCTCCTCTGTCTGGGTGCCGGGGCCTAAAAATATCTGACAGTGGCCTGTTCCAGTGGTGGGTGACGTGAAGCCTGATTCTCTGCTATGACATGAAGCCTGATTCTCTGCTATGGGACCTCTCTCCTCTGTCTGGGTGTCGGGGCCTAAATATCTGACAATGGCCTTTTCCAGTGGTTGGGTGACGTGAAGCCTGATTCTCTGCTATGACATGAAGCCTGGTTCTCTGCTATGGCTTGAAGCCTGATTCTCTGCTATGACATGAAGCCTGATTCTCTGCTATGGGACCTCTCTCCTCTGTCTGGGTGCCGGGGCCTAAATATCTGACAATGGCCTGTTTCAGGGTGGGTGACGTTAAGCCTGATTCTCTGCTATGCCATGAAGCCTGATTCTCTGCTATGGGACCTCTCTCCTCTGTCTGGGTGCCGGGGCCTAAATATCTGACAATGCCTGTTCCTGTGGTGGGTGACGTGAAGCCTGATTCTCTGCTATGACATGAAGCCTGATTCTCTGCTATGACTTGAAGCCTGATTCTCTGCTATGACATGAAGCCTGATTCTCTGCTATGACTTGAAGCCTGATTCTCTGCTATGACATGAAGCCTGATTCTCTGCTATGGGACCTCTCTCCTCTGTCTGGGTGCCGGGCCTAAATATCTGACAATGGCCTGTTCCTGTGGTGGTGACGTGAAGCCTGATTCTCTGCTATGACATGAAGCCTGATTCTCTGCTATGACTTGAAGCCTGATTCTCTGCTATGACATGAAGCCTGATTCTCTGCTATGGGACCTCTCTCCTCTGTCTGGGTGCTGGGGCCTAAATATCTGACAATGGCCTGTTCCAGTGGTGGGTGACGTGAAGCCTGATTCTCTGCTATGACATGAAGCCTGATTCTCTGCCATGAGACCTCTCTCCAATTGATATTAGTTAATTTTAATTTATTTTATCTTTATTTAAATTCATTTCCCTATCCACATTTGTTTGCAGGGGATTTACCTACATTTTGCTGCCTTTTGCAGCCCTCTAGCCCTTTCCTGGGCTATTTTTACAGCCTTTTTAGTGCCGAAAAGTTCGGGTCCCCATTGACTTCAATGGGGTTCGGGTTCGGGGCGAAGTTCGGGTCGAGTTCGGATCCCAAACCCGAACATTTCCGGGAAGTTCGGCCGAACTTCTCGAACCCGAACATCCAGGTGTTCGCTCAACTCTAATTATTAATCATTCCATAACAGGGCATCTTAAGAGTCCTGTATTGTTATTTATTGTCACTACCTTCCCAAGGACGGAGTGGGTAATTGCTGCGCGCCCCCCCCCTTTCCATCGATCTTTCCGTTTTTATAACTTCTCCCACATTTCATCACAATTACATTTCATCCATTGATCTCCCTTGGATGTGCTATCCCTTCTCATGCTCCCTCGCTGAAGTGGAACCCTGATTCACTGCTAAACCGTGATCAACATTGTAGGCGCAGAAAAGAACATCTAAAGTTGATAGAGCCGATATCCAATTGGATAGTGAACATCACGGGGACGTGCGACATGGTGGGGCAGTATGTGTGCACACACCTAGACAAACTGACTGATAGGTCTGCCCCCTGCAACTTCTGGGTCTCCAAATTGGCACATAACCTGAGCTTGCCCTTTACACCTTGGAGGTGCTGGCCTGACCTGCAGCTAGTGTATTGTCTGACTTTGTGTTTAGCATGACTGGAGGGGGTTATCACAGTTATATTTCCCAATGTTTGGGTGTACCCTAATTAAAAAAATATAAATAAATTTAAAACCAAAAAGCAGTGTAGGCTACCTCCTCCTCCTCCACCGCCGCTTCCACCTCCCCGCCACATCCACTGCCTCCTAAACCTCTTACTCCATACGGACTTCGTCCTCCTAGATCAAGATTATAATTTTTTATTTTACGTATTTTATATTATTTAAAGTAATTTCCCTATCCATATTTTGCCATGCTCTTAACCACATTTTGCTGGCATTTGCAGCCCTCTAGCCCTTTCCATTACATTTTTCGAGCCATTTTAGTGCTCAAAGTTCGGGTTCCCATGGACTTCAATGGGGTTCGGGTTTGGGGTCAAGTTCAGGTCAAGTGCGGGTCTCGAACTCGAACTTTTTTGTGAAGTACGGCCGAACCCGTCGAACCCGAACATCCAGGTGTCCGCTCAACTCTAGTACCCACCACATCCCAGTATAACATATGGCAGAGGTAAAAACCTAAAGGATATCTTGGTTCATAGTGTGTTTAGTACAGCACCACCTCAGAAAACAATGCTCACGTTTAAGACAGTAGGTACACACCTTTGTAATAGCTGCTCTTTTGTCCATTTGTCAAAAAAATTAAGTCCTTCAGAATAGAGAATATCATATTATTAAATTTATCACTGTCAGACTAAAGGCATAATTTATATTGCCCAATGCCCTTGCAAAAGATCTATGTGGGGCAAAACAATTCAAGAATTTAGACGCCGGATCTGTCAACATTAGTGTTGAGCGAACAGTTCGAGCATAGTTCGGGTCCGTACCGAATTTTGGGGTGTTCGTGACGACGAACCCGAACCCGAACTTTTACGAAAAAGTTCGGGTTCGGGTCCGTCGTTCGGCATGTATTTTGGCGCATTTTGAAAGGCTGCAAAGCAGCCAATCAACATGCATCATACTACTTGCCCTAAGATGCCATCGCAGCCATGCCTACTATTGGCAAGGCTGTGATTGGCCAAGTGCAGCATGTGACTCAGCCTCTTTATAAGCTTGTGTGCACGTCGGGACGTGCTCACTCCCGATGTGAATAGAACAGGGATAGACGCAGCTGATGCTAGGGCGAGAATAGGCAGGGATAATTGAATAACTGGAAGCAAATTTCTCTCCTCCACCTGTGATTCATCTGAACAACTGCAGCTGAGCTGCTTTTTTGATAGGGATTGGCTATTTTTAGAGTGGCCAGAGTGATTTTTCCATCCACATGTACCTGGGCTGACCGCCGGCCGCCATTTTGCGACTTGTAGTGCTGCAGCAGAAGCTGCCACAGTGTGCATTCCAAAGCTCCAAACAAGTCAGACATCTACACCTGGGATTCAGACCAATAGCGATTTAGCAGCACAGTCCAAGGCTATTTTCTTTAAAGGTTGTGCAGACCATTTTGTGGCACAGTTACTGGGCTGATAGGCGGCGGCCATCTTGGGACTAGTGCTGCAGCACAAATCTCTCCCAACGTCCATTAATCACTTGTAATAGTGGTCTGTGCCATAGAAATCCTACATCAGGGACTTGGGTGTGCTTGTGTCACCCCTACTAATACCAGTCCACCTGTAATCCATACAGTGAAAAGCCATAAAGTATTCCAGTGAGGGAATTTTTTTTTTTATTTAAAAAAGGCCAAGTTAGTTTATCTGGCGTTCAATATACTAGATACAGTTAGGCCTGCGTTTCATACATCTGGAATTAGCAAACTAATGTGCTGGGGTTGGGAAAACATATATGTACCCATACTAGAATCTGTCAAAGAAAGCGGTACTCACATATAACAGTCATTCCATCTGTAATCCATACAGTCAAAGACTGAAAGTATTCAGTGAGGGAATTTTTTTTATTTAAAAAAGGCCAAGTTAGTTTATCTGGCGTTCATATACTAGATACAGTTAGGCCTGCGTTTCATACATCTGGAATTAGCAAACTAATGTGCTGGGGTTGGGAAAACATATATGTACCCATACTAGAATCTGTCAAAGAAAGCGGTACTCACATATAACAGTCATTCCATCTGTAATCCATACAGTCAAAAAGACTGAAAGTATTCCAGTGAGGGAATTTTTTTTATTAAAAAAGGCCAGTTAGTTTATCTGGCGTTCACTATACTAGATTACAGTTAGGCCTGCGTTTCATACATCTGGAATTAGCAAAACTAATGTGCTGGGGTTGGGAAAACATATATGTACCCATACTAGAATCTGTCAAAGAAAGCGGTACTCACATATAAACAGTCATTCCCATCTGTAATCCATACAGTCAAAAGACTGAAAGTATTCCAGTGAGGGAATTTTTTTTTATTTAAAAAGGCCAAGTTAGTTTTTATCTGGCGTCAATATACTAGATACAGTTAGGCCTGCGTTTCATACATCTGGAATTAGCAAACTATGTGCTGGGGTTGGGAAAACATATATGTACCCATACTAGAATCTGTCAAAGAAAGCGGTACTCACATATAACAGTCATTCCATCTGTAATCCATACAGTCAAAAGACTGAAAGTATTCCAGTGAGGGATTTTTTTTTTATTTAAAAAAGCCAAGTTAGTTTTTCTTGCGTTCAATATACTAGATACAGTTAGGCCGGCGTTTCATACATCTGGAATTAGCAAACTAATGTGCTGGGGTTGGGAAAACATATATGTAACCCATACTAGAATCTGTCAAAGAAAGCGGGTACTCACATATAACAGTCATTCCATTCTGTAAACCATACAGTCAAAAGACTGAAAGTATTCCAGTGAGGGGATTTTTTTATTTAAAAAAGGCCAAGTTAGTTTATCTGGCGTTCAATATACTAGATACAGTTAGGCCTGCGTTTCATACATCTGAATTAGCAAACTAATGTGCTGGGGTTGGGAAAACATATATGTACCCTACTAGAATCTGTCAAAGAAAAGCGGTACTCACATATAACAGTCATTCCATCTGTAATCCATACAGTCAAAAGACTGAAAGTATTCCAGTGAGGGATTTTTTTTATTTAAAAAAGGCCAAGTTAGTTTATCTGGCGTTCAATATACTAGATACAGTTAGGCCTGCGTTTCATACATCTGAATTAGCAAACTAATGTGCTGGGGTTGGGAAAACATATATGTACCCATACTAGAATCTGTCAAAGAAAGCGGTACTCACATATAACAGTCATTCCATCTGTAATCCATACAGTCAAAAGACTGAAAGTATTCCAGTGAGGGGATTTTTTTTATTTAAAAAAGGCCAAGTTAGTTTATCTGGCGTTCAATATACTAGATACAGTTAGGCCTGCGTTTCATACATCTGGAATTAGCAAACTAATGTGCTGGGGTTGGGAAAACATATACGTACCCATACTAGAATCTGTCAAAGAAAGCAGTAATCACATATAACAGTCATTCCATCTGTAATCCATACAGTCAAAAGACTGAAAGTATTCCAGTGAGGGGATTTTTTTTATTTAAAAAAGGCCAAGTTAGTTTATCTGGCGTTCATATACTAGATACAGTTAGGCCTGCGTTTCATACATCTGGAATTAGCAAACTAATGTGCTGGGGTGGGAAAACATATATGTACCCATACTAAATCTGTCAAAGAAAGCGGTACTCACATATAACAGTCATTTCCATCTGTAATCCATACAGTCAAAAGACTGAAAGTATTCCAGTGAGGGGATTTTTTTTATTTAAAAAAGGCCAAGTTAGTTTATCTGGCGTTCAATATACTAGATACAGTTAGGCCTGCGTTCATACATCTGGAATTAGCAAACTAATGTGCTGGGTTGGGAAAAACATATATGTACCCCTACTAGAATCTGTCAAAGAAAGCGGTACTCACATATAACAGTCATTCCATCTGTAATCCATACAGTCAAAAGACTGAAAGTATTCCAGTGAGGGGATTTTTTTTATTTAAAAAAGGCCAAGTTAGTTTATCTGGCGTTCAATATACTAGATACAGTTAGGCCTGCGTTTCATACATCTGGAATTAGCAAACTAATGTGCTGGGGTTGGAAAACATATATGTACCCATACTAGAATCTGTCAAAGAAAGCGGTACTCACATATAACAGTCATTCCATCTGTAATCCATACAGTCAAAAGACTGAAAGTATTCCAGTGAGGGGATTTTTTTTATTTAAAAAAGGCCAAGTTAGTTTATCTGGCGTTCAATATACTAGATACAGTTAGGCCTGCGTTTCATACATCTGGAATAGCAAACTAATGTGCTGGGGTTGGGAAAACATATATGTACCCATACTAGAATCTGTCAAAGAAGCGGTACTCACATATAACAGTCATTCCATCTGTAATCCATACAGTCAAAAGACTGAAAGTATTCCAGTGAGGGAATTTTTTTTTTATTTAAAAAAGGCCAAGTTAGTTTATCTGGCGTTCAATATACTAGATACAGTTAGGCCTGCGTTTCATACATCTGGAATTAGCAAACTAATGTGCTGGGGTTGGGAAAACATATATGTACCCATACTAGAATCTGTCAAAGAAAGCGGTACTCACATATAACAGTCATTCCAACTGTAATCCATACAGTCAAAAGACTGAAAGTATTCCAGTGAGGGGAATTTTTTTTTATTTAAAAAAGGCCAAGTTAGTTTAATCTGGCGTTCAATATACTAGATACAGTTAGGCCTGCGTTCATACATCTGGAATTAGCAAACTAATGTGCTGGGGGTTGGGAAAACATATATGTACCCATACTAGAATCTGTCAAAGAAAGCGGTACTCACATATAACAGTCATTCCATCTGTAATCCATACAGTCAAAAGACTGAAAGTATTCCAGTGAGGGGATTTGCTTATAAAAAATAATATATTTCATTGTGGTGCGAGTTGAATCGCAACAATGAAGAAAAATACTATTAAGGGACGAGGACGCGTCGTGGTTTGTGTCCGTGGAGCCTCTGTTGCTGGTAGAGGACGTGGCCGTTCGGCCCCAGGCGCACACAGTAGGGAACGAACTCCCTCAACTAGCCGGCAGAATGTACCGCAATATCTCGTGGGGCCCAATGCCGCTCTTAGGATGGTAAGGCCTGAGCAGGTACAGGCATTAATCGATTGGGTGGCCGACAGTGCTTCCAGCACGTTCACCACATGGTCTTCCACCCAGTCTTCTGCGGAAAGCGCACAGGTGGCACCTGAAACCAAGCCCATCAGTCTGTCACATCACCCCCAAGCATATCAGGGAAACGGTCTGAGCCACAAGTTATGCAGCAGTCTCTTCTTCTGTTTGAAGACTCTGCTTCCAGGGTTTCCCAGGGGCGTCCACCTAGCCCTTCCCCAGTGGAGGAAGACATACCATGCACTGACGCACAAACCACTTATGTCTCCAGATGAAGAGGACAGGGAATACCACCACAGCAGAGTCACCGACTCTCTGATGATGACGAAACACAGGTGCCCACTTGCCGCGTCTTTTTGCAGTGTGCAGACTGAACAGGAGGAGGTCAGGGAGGGAGACTGGGTGGAAGACGATGCAGAGGACGATGAGGTCTTAGACCCCACATGGACTGAAGGGTCCCTGTGGCGATGACTTTCACAGTTCAGAGGAGGAGGTAGTGGTGAGACCGAGACAACAGCGAAGCCAAAGAGGGAGCAGGGGGCCAAAGCAGACGAGCCGCCGCCCCCAGAGTTCGCCTGCTACTGGACATCGCCAACAGGGACCCAGCCCCACAAAGGCAGCTTCAAAGAGTTCCCTGGCATGGCACTTCTTTAAACAATGTCCTACCGACAAGACCCGAGTGACTTGCACGCTCTGCCATCAGAGCCTGAGGCGAGGCATTAACGTTCTGAACCTCAGCACAACCTGCATGACCAGGCATCTACATGCAAAGCATGAACTGCAGTGGGGTACACACCTTAAAAACCAGGCACTCGCTGAGGCTCCCCCTGCTCCCTCTACCGCTGCTGCCTCGGCTTCCGCCTCGAGAGGAATGTTGGCCACCTGCCGAGCAGCAAACAGAGGATGTGCCACCGACACCACCACCACCCGCCACCGTCAACTAGCGTCTCCACTATATCACACAGCAGCGTTCAGCTTCTCAATATCTCAAACCTTAGAGAGGAAGCGCAAATTCCCCCCGAGTCACCCTCGAGCCCTTGGCCTGAACGCCAGCATTTCTAAACTGCTGGCCTTTGAAATGCTGTCATTCCGGCTGGTGGACACAGACAGGCTTCAAACAGCTGATGGCCATGGCTGTCCCGCAGTATGTGGTTCCCAGCCGCCACTACTTCTCCAAGACAGCCGTGCCTTCCCTGCACATGCAAGTGTCCGATAAAATCAAGTGTGCACTGCGCAACGCCATTTGTGGCAAGGTCCACCTAACCACAGATACGTGGACCAGTAAGCACGGCCAGGGACGCTATATCTCACTAACTGCACACTGATGAATGTAGTGGCGGCTGGGCCCCCGGTGGACAGTTCCTTGGCGCACGTCCTTCCGCCCCCTAGGATCGCAGGGCATCATTCTCTGCCTCCTGTAGCCTCCTCCTCCTACTCGGCTTCCTCCTCCCACTGCTTTCCACCAGTCATCCGGTCAGCCACACACCTTCACCACCAACTTCAGCACAGCCCGGGGTAAACGTCAGCAGGCCATTCTGAAACTCATATGTTTGGGGGACAGGCCCCACAGCGCAAAGGAGTTGTGGCGGGGTAATGAACAACCGACCGACGAGTGGTTTCTGCCGGTGGGCCTCAAGCCAGGCCTGGTGTATGCGATAATGGGCGAAATCTCGTGGCAGCTCTGGGACAAGCCGGTTTTGACGCACATCCTTGCCTGGCGCATGTGCTGAACTTGGTGGTGCAGAGGTTCATTCAACCCACTACCCCAACATGTCAGAGCTGCTGCATAAAGTGCGGCCGTCTGTGCGCGCTTCCGCCGTTCACATCCTGCCGCTGCTCGCCTGTCTGCGCTTACAGCGGAACTTCGGCCTTCCCGGCTCACCCGCCTCATATGCGGACGTGCCCACCCGGTGGAACTCCACTTGCACATGCTGGAGAGACTGTGCGAGCAGCAGGCAGGCCATAGTGGAGTTTCAGCTGCAGCACGCTCGCGTCAGTTCGTACTGCCGACACAGCACCACTTCACCGCCAATGATTGGGCCTCCATGCGAGACCTGTGTGCCCTGCTGCGCTTTTTTCGAGTACACCACCAACATGGCCAGTGGCGATGACACTGTTATCAGCGTTACAATACCACTTCTATGTCTCCTTGAGAAAACACTTAGGGCAATGATGTAGAGGAGGTGGCCCAGGTGGAGGAGGAGGAGGAGGAGGATGAGGGCTCGTTTCTAACACTTTCGGGCCAGTCTGTTCGAAGTGGCTCAGAGGGAGGTTTGTTAAGCAGCAGAGGACAGGTTCACAAGTCGCCAGCCAAGGCACTGTACTGGAGGAGCAGGAGGATGGAGGAGGAGGAGGTGGAGGGGGACGAGGATGACGCAAGTTCACAGCAGGGTGGCAGCCCAGGCCCATTCACTGTGCGTGGCTGGGGGATACGGTGGACGATGACGATACGCCTCCCACAGAGGACAGCTTGTCCTTACCCATGGGTAGCCTGGCCCATCATGAGCGAATATATGCTCCAATGCCTGCGCAACGACAGCAGAGTTGCCCACGTTTTAACGTGTGCAGACTACTGGGTGGCCACCCTGCTGGATCCCCGGTATAAAGACAATGTGCCCACTTTAATTCCTGAACTGGAGCGCGACCGTAAGATGCGCGAGTACAAGCGCACGCTGATAGAGGCGCTCTTGAGAGCATTCCCACATGTCACAGGGGAACAGGTGGAAGGTGAAGGCAGAGGAGTGGCAAGAGGTCGCCAACGCAGCTGTGTCACGGCCAGCTCATCTGAGGGCAGGGTTAGCATGGCAGAATGTGGAAAAGTTTTGTCTCCACGCCACAGCTATCTGCACCGACACTGATACGGAACGTGTTAGCAGGAGGCAGCATTTCACTAACATGGTTGAAACAGTATGTCTGCACACCCCTCCACATCCTGACGGATGGTTCCGGCCCCATTCAACTACTGGGTTTCGAAATGTCCACGTGGCCAGAGTTAGCATGTTATGCCTTGGAGGTGCTTTCCTGCCCGGCGGCCAGCGTTTTATCTGACGCGTATTCAGCACGGCAGGGGGCGTCATTACTGACAAGCGCAGCCGCCTGTCCACAGCCAACGTGGACAAGCTGACCTTCATAAAGATGAACAGCATGATCCCACAGGACCTGTCCCCTCCCTTTGGCAGAGTAGTCCTTATTAAACCCTAAAACATGTCTTGTTGTGCTACGGGCCACTTCTTTATTTGATACAAATTTTATGAAACCCACAGTTTGAATGAAACTCTTCTCTGTCTGGGCGCCGGGGCCTAACCAGATGAAAGTGGCCGGTTAAACTAACGGGTGACATGAAGCCATAACCTCTGCCCATGCTACCTCTGTCTTCTGTCTGGGTGCTGAGGCCTAAGTCAAATAAAAGCGGTCTTCTGCTGTGCTGGGGGATATGAAGCTAATCTCTGACCTCTCTCCTCTGTCTGGGTCCAAAGGCCTAAATCACTGAAAGAGGCCTTCTCCTGTGGTGTGTGATATGATGCCAGAATATGTGCTGTGGGGCCCTCTCCTCTTCCTGGGTGCAGGGGTCAAATAAACTAAATTGTGGCCTACTCCTGTGTGGTTGATATGATGCCTGATTCTCTGATGTGGAACCTCTCTCCTCTGTTTGGGTGAAGGGGTCAAAGTAACTAAATGGTGGCTTCTCCTGTGGTGGCTGATATGATGCCAGAATATGTGCTGTGGTGCTTCTCTCCTCTTCCTGGGTGCGGGGGTCAAAGTAACTCAATGGTGGCTTCTCCTGTGTGGCTGATATGATGCCAGATATGTGCTGTGTGCCTCTCTCCTCTCCTGGGTGCGGGGTCAAAGTAACTCAATGGTGGCTTCTCCTGTGGTGGCTGATATGATGCCAGAATATGTGCTGTGGTGCCTCTCTCCTCTTCCTGGGTGCAGGGGTCAAAGTAACTAAATGGTGGCTTCTCCTGTGGTGGTTGATATGATGCCTGATTCTCTGCTGTGAAACCTCTCTCCTCCATCTGGGTGTAGGGGTCAAAGTCTTTCAAAGTCGCCTTCTCCTGTGCTGATTGATATAAAGCTGATGGTTGTGCCATCTGACATGGTTGCCAGGGTCTGATTAATGGGGGCCTACTCCTGTGGTGGTGATCTAAATGCCTGATTCTCTGCTGTGAACCTCTCTCCTCCGGTCTGGGTGTAGGGGTCAAAGTCTTTCAAAGTCGCCCTTCTCCTGTGCTGATTGATATGAGCTGATGGTTGTGCCATCTGACATGGTTGCCGGGGTCCCATTAAATTGGGGCCTACTCCTGTGGTGGGTGATCTAAATGCATGATCTTCTGCTTTGAAAACCTCTCTCCTCCGTCCGGGTGTAGGGTCAAAGTCTGTCATAGTCGCCTTCTCCTGTGCTGATTGATATAAAGCTTATGCTTGTGCCATCTGAACATGGTTGCCGGGGTCTGATTCAATGGTGGCCTACTCCTGTGGTGGGTGATCTAAATGCCTGATTCTCTGCTGTGTAACCTCTCTCCTCCGTCTGGGTGTAGGGTCAAAGTAACTAAATGGTGGCCTACTCCTGTGGTGGGTGATATGATGCCTGGTTCTCTGCTGTGGGACCTCTCTCCTTTGTCTGGGTGCTGCTGGTTCAAAATAATAGTAAGTGACCTTCTCCATTGGTGGGTGACTGAAGCCTGATTCTGTCTATGGACCTCACTCCAATTAATATTGTTTTAATTTTTATTTATTTTATGCTTAACTCATCATTTCCCTATCTACATTTGTTTGCAGGGGATTTAACTACATTTTTGCTGCCTTTTGCAGCCCTCTAAGCCCTTTCCGGGTGTGTTTACAGCCTTTTTAGTGCCCAAAAAGTTCGGGTCCCCATTGACTTCTATGGGGTTCGGGTTCGGGATGAAGTTCGGGTCGAGTTCGGATCCCGAACCCGAACATTTTTCGAAAGTTCGGCCGAACTCGTCGAACCCGAACATCCAGGTGTTCGCTCAACTCTAGTCAACATGTCAGCAACATCAACACCAAAGCAGATACAGCAATTTCTAGGCACGTTAGACAGTATCACTATGATGACCCCAAATGTTTAAAGTTTTGGGGGATATGTAAGAAGTCATTGGGGCTGAGAAAAGGTGATTTGGACAAAATTCTATTACAAGAAGAAACTAAATGGATCTATAGATTGGACAGCTTGAGTCCAAAAGGCCTGAATGAAGGTTTCACTTATTCTTCTTTTCTATAATAGCTGATTTTTCTCATAATACATTTCACAATCCTATGTGTTCAAAAGTGAGCAATTGGAACACCAAATATTGGGTCATTAAGATAATTTTCTTTAATAGACATTGTACCATATCCAAAATTTAATGTAATGATTAGAGTGTAGCGAACCCGAACTGCAAACTTTGGGTTAGTACCGAACTTTGCGGGTTCGGGTACCCAGACCCGAACCTGGACTTTTTCACTGGAGTTCGGGTTCAGTGTTCGGGTGATTTTATTATTTTCCGTTATAACATTGTGATTAAAGCTGGTGATTAAAGCTTGTGTAGATCTACACAACTTCACCAGGATTCACGAGGCTTCCTCTTCTGTTGACATGGAAGATCTTCCAACGTCATCAGATTTGGGTTTGGAAAGGACCCTGCATAGACGATCTGGAACTGCAGGCATTGCAGTTCGGGTACTCTATGCAGACTACTTTTACAGCCCAGAGGGGTCCTTGCCATGGCAGAGGGACGCTATTCGTGGCAGTTTTTGAAATCTTCTGGGCTCTTTAGTTGTTTATTATTTTCTAGATAGATGACTAAAATTTATTGTGGTAGTTAAGTGTAGGGACTCGCAAGAGAATGAGGACCCTTGACGTGGGCTTGCGGGCTGAGATTTTTTGGACATCACATATTTTAAACTGCATATAAATAAATATTAAAGATGTTTTGTCAAATGTACATTTCTTAAACATCTTTTAGTATTTTGCATATATGGTCCGAAAAATTTTCTAATACCTCATGAACACAGTATTCCAAAATACAAATGCTGTTCTTCAAAATAAAGTGTTGTTTTGTGAGCTAGAGTGCATGTGAAAGTGTCTTTACATTGTGTTGAACTCTAAATGTTTTGTGGTTTGATCAAATAAACACAAGTCAAATTGTTTTCTCCCAAACAAATTTTAAATAAAATATCTGGATCACACATCCAAAACAAATAACAAGGTAGATAAATTAAAAACATACACAAACAAAGTGCACATATATTTTTAACAAACAACAGTTACAATTCAAAAAGGTCTTGGGTAAACGACCCTGGAGCAAATGACGACCGTGACCGTACATGGGCCTGTTGTGTTGGACCAGTTGGCAAAGTGCCCGGATAATGAGGCTGATTCACATGATGTGTTGGGTCGTGAGATTGCTGGTATGGTGGTTGGGGGGGGGAAAGATGGCCCTTGGGTTGTTTGGGGAGGCTGAGAAAAGGTGCCTGATTGCTGCTGCAGAGCAGCATTTACAATCTCATTTTTTAGAACATTATTTCTAGCAAGAATGTCTCCCTGATAAGGGGAACTAAACATCTTGATGACTAGGGCCAATGAAGCCAGGCACTCATGATATTTTTCAGGAGTGACCTGCTTCATTAGTGGCCCTAGTCCCCTAAGCATCTTCTCCTCCAAGCCATCACTCCTCCTCTGGGCAAGAAAATCTATGACACGTGCGTCAATTATTTCTCAATTCTCTTGCCCAGAGGTAGAGGGAGGGACTTGGCGGCGACGCCTGGGTTGCGGCCCCTGAACTCTTGGTGGACTGGCCAGTGGTAGGGGGTCCTGGCCCAATGTAGAATCTTCAGGGTCCTATGCCTGCGTTGGTGCGGGGCTTGTGGCTGGGGAGAAAACAGCCGGGGTTTCACTCCCCGCCGTCTCCGAATCATCAGAGGCTTCCAGACTGTCCACAGTACTGTATTAGAAATAAACAAAAA
The DNA here is from genome assembly GCF_905171765.1 of Bufo bufo. Lineage (NCBI taxonomy): Eukaryota > Metazoa > Chordata > Amphibia > Anura > Bufonidae > Bufo > Bufo bufo. The sequence continues at coordinate 593,381,350 of NC_053390.1, forward strand.
AATATATATTATATCATTTGATTTCATCATTGCAAAAGTACATAATTTATATTAAGTCTAAACAGCCGCGTGTGTACAATATATATACGGTGTGGCAGCATACATCAGATATTTGATTTTACACAATGAATAACAGCTTCTAGGTGAATATTTACATTAAAAATTGATGTTTAATTTAAAACAAACAATTTGTTTTTTGTTTGGAGCTGTCCAGCCTCAGAAGAGGATTACTCATTCAAGGACCAAAACCAGTGCTGATATTCAGTCCATCTCGTCTGTATGTTGCCTGCTTCCACCATCCAAACATACAGGATGTAATGTAAACCAAGTAGAACATCATTTACAGAGAAACAACATGTACCAGGCAACACTTGACCATGGTGGGAGTAGTAGTTTTAATTGTGCTGGTCAACCATAGTTGGAACATCATTATAATCCATTATCATAGGATTATGTTATTGTCATTTTATATGAGAAATTTGAGGAATCCATGTTGTGGTTTGTAGTATACCATTTAACTATATAAATGGACAATACCTAATGGGTATCAAATTCTAAAACATACAGGAAACAGGACCAAAGAGGAGAGGGGAGGCGCCATCTGCGCACTGCACGTGTCGTTTCATCATACAGCTCATCAGCGGTGGTGCCTGGTGTGACTCCACCACAAATATGATGGAGACAACCTACACCCAGGCATGTACAAACTGTTGGCCGCCAGCTGTTTGCACAACTACAACTCCCAGCAGGACTGGATAGCTTACAGCTATTATGGCATGCTGGGAGTTGTAGTTTGGAAAGAGCTGGATGGCCTCAGTTTGGACATGCCTGACCTACTGAAAGGATAGGTCATCAATAGTACAACACAACACAACACAAACCATTACATTCTTTTACACTATTGCTCACCCAAGGATTCTAAACCTATAGTTTAAAAAAACATTTTTAATGACAAAAAAACATTAAAAATACTTAAGGCCTCAAATCCATAACTGGCCTCAAAAAACTGCAACTGCGCACTTGCGCAGTATAGATATATGACCTTTTCCTGGAGGTTCCCTCCCCACTCCGGCCTTTGCTGGTGACCTCCCTTCTGGAATTGGTCACGATAACTTGCCATCGTGTTTTTAGTCTGTTTGACTGTTAAGAAATGACATAATATACAAATTAGTAAAAAATGAATAGAATCCAAAAATACATACAAATAGTAAAAAAAAAAAAAAAAAGGAAAAGTTACCTAGTTCAAGAAGACAAATCAACAAAATTATCAGAATTGGCAAGCTTAAACAGCACATGGTACAGTACTGCAGGTGTGTGATACTAATGTACAAGTTCAGGAAGGAGGAGACTAGTCGTGCAAGCCATTTGGACTAAATACTTTAGAATATGTGAGGGTGACAACTCTAATGCTCAATTACAACAAGGACACGTGTCACAAATAAAAAGTGCTCATACATGTTATTAGACATGAGTACTGTATGCTGTAGCAAAGGGAGGGACCAGCCATTTAAAGTTAGAAATGGAGAGGTATGGTATTTAGTGCACGACTACTGGCCTTTATGCAAAATGAAGCTGGACCACAAAATAAACACCATTGTGACCTCAGGGAATTTGTAACTCATCATTTTGGTACACAGAGGGCAAAGACAGCACAACTACATTGCTATCACTTACCTAAATCTGCCCGGCCTCAGGCTATCTGCTTTGGCCCATTCGGCCCGTCTCATACTGTGGGCCACTTGCTCCCTCGCAGCATCCTTTCCTCACTCGGTCCAGATAGGAATTGGATCTGGTATCCCAGAGCTCGGGCCTCTCCTGTACCAGATTGATTAGCTTTTCAACATTCCAGCGTGGCATGGTTGAAGTAAGTAAAGCTGCAATGGCTGCCTCACCACACACCAGCTTTTCGGCACAGGTGGCTATCAATTAGCATAATCTGCGACCTTAAACTTCCTGTATATATATATTTTTTTATTTTATTGCCACAAGTTTTGCCAGACAGTTTGGCCATGGCAAAAGATAGAAATAAAACGGACGCGGACGCGGATGTCAAACGGGTGTGCCACCGCGTTTTTTCACGGTCCCATTGACTTGCATGGGTCCGCGAACCGTTTTCCGTGAAAAAAATAGGACAGGTTATATTTTTTTGACGGACTGGAAACATGGATCACGGACGCGGTTGAAAAACGGTGCATTTTCCGAGTTTTCAACGGACCCATTGAAAGTCAATGGGTCCGCTGAAAATCACGGAAAACGGAACAACGGCCACGGATGCACACAACGGTAGTGTGCATGAGGCCTTATAGGTATAGCAGTGGTACATCACACCCAAAAATTTGTGAATTTTAACTGAAAATGTAACTGACAATTATTATAACTTTTTTTTACCTGTCTACTAGGTATAGCAGTGGTACTTCACACCCCAAAATTGGTGAATTTAACCAGAAAATGTAACTGACAATAATTTTTTTTTTACCGGTCTAATAGGTATAAAAGTGGTATATCACACCCAAATATTGGTGAATTTCACCAGAAAATGTAACTGACAATTTTTTTTTTTTTTTTACCTGTCTACTAGGTATAGCAGTGGCACATCAAACTCAAAATTTTTTGAATTTCAACCGAAAATGTAACTGACAAATTTAGATTTTTTTTTTTACCGGTCTACTAGGTATAACAGTGGTACATCACACTCAAAAATTGTTGAATTTCAACGAAAAATGTGACTGACAATTTTATTTTAATTTTTTAACCGGTCTAATAGGTATAGCAGTGATACATCACACCCAAAAATTTGTGAATTTCACCAGAAAATGTAACTGACAAAGTAGTGAAATGACATAAAATAAAATACGTACAAATAAAAAAAAAAATTGGATTTATGAGGTGGAGTGCCATATGGAGTAGGAGTTTGAAGAGGCGGTGGACGTAGCGGTGTAGGTGGAATCGGTGGTGGAGGAGGACGAGGTAGCCAACACTGGTTTTTGGTTTTAATAAAATTTTTTAAAATGAGGGTACACTCCAAAAGAGTGTGAAATATCCAAAATACAAGAATGAGCAATTGCGCTGCAGTATAACAATGGCTGGTTAAGGCAGGTATACATGTCTATTCTGCACAAGGTACGGACAAGTCCTGTTGGATCCATGTCTGGTTCATTTTATTGAATGTGAGCTTGTCCACATTGGCTGTGGACAGGCGGCTGTGCTTGTCTGTGATGACGCCCCCTGCCGTGCTAAACACACGTTCAGATAATACACTGGATGCAGGGCAGGCCAGCACCTCCAAGGCGTAAAGGTCAAGCTCAGGCCATGTGCCCAATTTGGAGACCCAGAAGTTGAAGGGGGCAGACCCGTCATTCAGTATGTGTAGGCTTGTGCACACATACTGCTCCACCATGTTGGTGAAATGCTGCCTCCTGCTAAAACGTTCCATATCAGCTGATGGTGCTGGTTGTTGTGGCGTGCTGACAAAGCTTTTCCACATTTCGGCCATGCTAACCCTGCCTACTGAGGTGCTGGCGGTGCCACAGCTGCATTGGCGACCTCTTCCTCTACCTTTGCCTTGTGCTTCCACTGTGCCCCTGCTGTCAGGTGGGAATGCCACCAGCAGCGCGACTACCAGCGTGCGCTGGTACTCGCGCATCTTACGATCACGCTTCATTGAGTGAATTAAGGATGGTACGTTGACCTTGTAACGGTGATTCAGCAGCATGGCCACCCAGTAATCAGCACAAGTTAGAAACTCGGCGGTCGTTGTGGAGACACTGCAGCATGAAATCGCTCATGTGTGCCAGGCTGCCCAGAGGCAACGAAAATCTGTCCTCTGTGGGAGGTGTATCGTCTGTGTCCTCTGTATCCCCCCAGCCATGCACCAGTGATGGCCATGAGCTGGTCTGGGTGCCGCCCTGCTGTGAACATGGTTCCTTCTCCTCCATCTCCTCTTCCTCATCCTTCACCTCGTCATCCTCCAGAACTGTGCCCTGGCTGGAACAATTGTGTACCTGGCGTTTGTGGGTGCAGGAAACCCACCCTCGAGCCACTTGGGAATGACTGGCCGGAAACCCTACGAAATGATCCCTCTTCCTCCTCCTGTGCCACATCCTATATCATCATCGCCAGCAGCGTTTTTTCAAGGCGGCATAGAAGTGGGATAGTTACGCTGAGAACGGTGTTATCGGCACTGGCCATGTTGGTGGAGTACTCGAAACAGTGCAACAAGGAACACAGGTCTCGCATGGAGGCCCAGTCATTGGTGGTGAATGGTGCTGTTCCGCCGAACGACTTACCCGTGCATGCTGCAGCTGAAACTCCACTATCGCCTGCTGCTGCTCGCACGGTCTGGCCAGCATGTGCAAGGTGGAGTTCCACCTTGTGGGCAAGTCGCATATGAGGCGGTGAGCGGAAAGGCCGAAGTTACGCTGCAGCGCTGACAGGCAAGCAGCAGCAGATGAGAATGCCGAAAGCGTGCACAGATGGCCGTACTTTATGCAGCAGCTCTGCAAATCGGGGTAATTTGGCTGTCCTAGCTTCATTCAGCAAGAGCCCACAGCGTAGCACTCGCCGCATGTCACTGGAGAGTGGCATTAGTCGAACATCCCTTCGGCGGATATTAGCTACTCACAAATGGCACCCTTACAAACTCCAGCTACTGCAGCATCTCAACGAGGATGACCCAGATCGGCGCACTGAATTTGCAGAATGGGCAAAACAAAAATTGGAACAGGACCCTCAGTTTACGCAGAAGATTTTGTTCAGTGATGAGGCAAACCATTATGTGGATGGTGAAGTTAACAAACAAAACCAGCGCTATTGGTCTGACACTAACCCACATTGGATAGATCCCTCCAAGACTGTTGGAACAAAAAAATTGATGGTATGGCGTGGTATATGGGGTACAAAGATAGTGGGGCCATTCTTCATCAATGGAAATCTCAAGGCCACTGGATATGTGAAATTGCTACATGATGATGTGTTACCCTCTTTATGCACTGAAGCTGGCACGTTCCCTGAGTTTTTCCAGCAAGATGGTGCACCACCACATTATTGGTGTCAGGTCCGAGCATTCCTAGATGAACAGTTTCCTGGAAAGTGGATTGGTCGTCGTGGGCCAGTTGAATGGCCCCCAAGGTCTCCCGATCTGACCCCCTTAGACTTTTATCTTTGGGGTCATCTGAAGGCAATTGTCTATGCTGTGAAGATACGAGATGTGCAGCACCTGAAACTACGGATACTGGAAGCCTGTGCTAGCATTTCTCCTGCGGTGTTGCTATCAGTGTGTGAAGAGTGGGAGAAGAGCGTTGCATTGACAATCCAACACAATGGGCAGCACATTGAACACATTTTATAAGTGGTCAGAAACTTGTAAATAACTCATGAAAGAATAAAGTTACGTTAAAACCAAGCACACCATTGTTTTTCTTGTGAAATTCCCAATAAGTTTGATGTGTCACATGACCCTCTTCCTATTGAAAAAACAAAAGTTGGATTCAAAATGGCCAACTTCAAAATGGCCACCATGGTCACCACCCATCTTGAAAAGTTTCCCCCCTCACAAATTACTAATGTGCCACAAACAGGAAGTTAATATCCCAACCATTCCCATTTTATTAAGGTGTATCCATATAAATGGCCCACCCTGTATATATACAGTTATAAAATTAAGTATTTCATCCCTTTACAAATTATTACCTGGTGTGACACATAGCAAATCAGCAGGTTACATGATACATCTCTACATCACCATGAATATTTATATATATTTATACACACAGCGCGGTACAGATATATGATGTAACTGGCTGATTTTGTGCATTTTACAAACACATAAATATATATATATATATATATATATATATATATATATATATATATATGTGTGTATGTGTGTGTATATACATAAACTGCAATAATTATTATGTATGCCAGTAAAAGGCCCCGTCTATCATTACATTACATACATCCCACACTTAATTTGCATTTGTTATGAGTTCTGAGCTGTTTGTCTAAATTCTGAACATTGTGGGATTACAGGGGTTCCTGTTCCCTCTGTCCGCCGCAGGCCTTCGACAGAGGATCTGGAAGTGGTCGTGCTGTCCGCCGAGGAGGAAGAGGGAAAGGAGGGAGAGCAGGCTGGACCCTCCCAGTAGCAGCAGCATGAGGCGCCAGCCCCACCTGATGTGGGCGAAGAGGTGGAGGTGGAAGAGGCTGGACCAGCCAGATTCCCCCCAGCTCCTGATGACAATGAAGAGGAGGAGGTTTTGAGTCCCCCCGCCAGGAGGGTAAATTTGTGCACATAGCAATATAATTCTGTATCCATGCCACTTAATCTGAATTGCAAGTAATTTTCATAATTTTTGTTATCCTAACAGTGCTGAATAATAAAAAAATAAAAAATGCGACAGATGCAGCAGGAGCACGAAGCCGGCATGCACGAGATGCGGAAGTTGATGTCCAAGCAGATCCAGAAGAAAAAGGCGCTGCACCTCAAACAGATGAAGGAGATGTTGGAACTTCATGACCAACTGAAAAGTTGCCATAGAGGACATGTTTGTAAATAAATATTTTTTTTCTTTTGTAACGCTCCCATTTTTTTATATTGTTTTGTTTTTGCGTAATTGTGAACAATAAGGTTGTAGTAAGGCCCATTTAGTCCAGGGTCAAACTCATCAGGATCAGGACAGACAGTAACAGCAGCAGGTAAATGGTAACAGTGTAGTATACACATAGCTGGGCCAAAATCATCAGGACAGACAGCAGCAGCAGCAGCAGCATGTAAATGCTAATGGTGTAGTATAAGGCCACTACATAGCTCGGCCAAAATCATCAGGACATACAGCGGCAGCGTGTAAATAGTAACGGGGTATATAATGGCTACACATAGCTCAGCCTAAAGCATCAGGACAGACAGCAGCAGGTAAATGGTAACAGGTAGTATAAGGCCTACAAATAGCTGGGCCAAAATCATCAGGACAGATAGCAGCAGCATGTAAATGGTAACGGGGCAGTATAAGGCCTACACATACCTCAGCCCAAATCATCGGGGACAGAGCAGCAGCAACATGTACATGGTAATGGGGTAGTAAAAGGCCTACACATAGCTGGGCCAAAATCATCAGTACAGACCAGCAGCAGCATGTAAATGGCAATGAGGTAGTATAAGGCCTACACATAGCTGGGCCAAACTCAGTCATAACAGACAGGAGACAGTTATTTGTTTGTACCGGGAATATGTTCACAGAAATGGGCCCACACCAGATTGGGGCAACACCAAAAATAAACTTATACACCTCTGAAAACAGCAGTTTCTTTGTCTATAGCAGAAATGTGTTCCCATGCATACAAATTGCAATATATTCCTTTGACAATTTTTTTTTTCAAAGGATTTTTAAGATTGCAAAGCCCACAATGAATGAAAAAAAAATATATATACCGTATTTTTTCGCCCTATAAGACACACCGGCCCATAAGATGCACCTAGGTTTTTGAGGAGGAAAATAAGAAAAAAAATATTTTGAACCACAAGGTGTGCTTTTGGTTGGCTTTGAACTAATGGTAGCCTGTGAATGACACTATTATGGGGGATCTGTGGATGACGCACTGTTATGGGGGTCTGTAGCTGACACTGTTATGGGGGTCTGTGGCTGACACTGTTATGGGGCGTCGGTGGATGGCACTATTATGGGGGCATCTGTGGATGGCATACCACTGCTATGGGGGGGATCTGTGGATGACTGATAAATAGCATCTTATGCTATTTGACATCCACAGATCCCCCATATAACAGTGTCAGTCACTGTTAATGACCCCAAATACAGGGGGTGGGGGCTGACATCTACACTTGTTTTTAATGGCAGCAAGGCCCGGTGCAGTCACTGTATTCTATTGCACCGGGCCCCGCTCATTGTACTAATCGTATCTACTGTAACTGCAGGCAATGTATAACTATAGATATGTTCGATCAAGCAGCCTGTACTTACGAGCATAGAAGGCAGGAGGCAGGAGGCTGGGCGGGCGGGCACTGGCAGCGTAACTCACTACGTCACGTGCCTGCGCCGACTGCTTCATTCATAAAGTGGGCGGAGCATGCACGTGACGTAATGAGCTACGCAGCCAGTGCCCGCCCAACCTCCTGCCTCCTGACTGCTATGCTCGTAAGTACAGACTGCTGGATCGAACATATCTACAGTTAAACATTGCCTGCAGTTACAGTAGATACGATTAGTACAATGAGCGGGGCCCAGTGCAATAGAATACAGTGACTGCACTGGGCCCCGCTGCCATTACAAAACTAGATGCCGGCCCCCAGCCCCTCCTCCCTCCTCGCTGATATACACGCCGGCCGCGCTGTGCAGCATGCGGTCGGCGGTGGTGTATAAGTGTAAAAGGCAGCATTTACATTTTTTTGGGGGAAAAGTGTGTCTTATAGGGCGGAAAATATGGTGTGTTATATATATATATATATATATATATATATATATATATATATATATATATATATTTATAAACACATGCCACGGCCCAGCCTCCAGAAAATGTGTGTTTATTCACCCCAATGCGATGTTTCGGTCCACACAATGGGACCTTTCTCAAGCAGTGTCAAATTGAATGGTGCCAAGTACAAATACAAATAGAAACTCAGGTGATTATTTAATGAAAACTATTAATAATTGAATTACAATTAATGTGTTTGATTAGTTTTGTGGTTAAAAATAAAAAATCCTGTTTAAATAAAAAATTGACATAATATACAAGTATACTTACTTGTCACGGGGTGGTTGTTGCAGAAAACTGGAAGTTATAAATAAACATCCGACTGACTTGATCCCAAACTAAGGACATATGGGTGAGCCCTATAAAACCCCCTAGAGCTCTCCCTGACTGCTATGCCCATGCAACGGTCTTTATGATAGACGATTGCATGCCCTCGTACCTAGACTGTGTGACACCTGAAAACCCTATAATAGTGAGGGACACGACCACCGGCTCCCTGCACTTAATACGGAGGGAGTCAGGGTCACTAGAATCAAGCCAGCACGGAAACACAATAAAGGAAAAAGACTTATCTGAGGAATCAGCAGTTGCAGCCTCTAGCAGTGAACACAATCCAGGAAGTAGTATAAACCGCAAAGTGAGGCAGTAAGGGAGGGAATATAAAGGGTGGCAATCAGTTTAAATAGGTGACAGCTGGGAGAAGGAAAAGAGATGACAAAGTGAAACCAAAACAAAGAACATCATGCAAGAGGTACAGAAGAACGTCTGCCAGAGCTTCTCAGAGAGCTGGCGGTGACAATACTGTGAAGAGATTAATAACTTCATGTGAATTCATAATATCTGCTTAAAGGTTTTCTACCACCTCATTTTGACCTATTAACTCTCTGACACTAGCGATCTGCTAGTGTCTGATCTACCTAACAATGCTATTCTCAGACCTGTTTGTGGATCCGTTTCACAAAAAAATGAACTTTTATTAATATGCTAATGAGCCTCTAGGTGCTATGGGGGCGTCTTTTCAGCACCTAGTGGCTCAGGCGCAGGCGCGAGAATTCGGCGCAGGCGCAGTGAATGTCTGACCGAATACAGACGCGCACGGCGCAGGCGCGAGAATTCGTCCGCTGGCTCAGATGGAGGATGGCATTCAAGAGGAGATGGGCGGGCTTAACGGACGAGCGGGGGCGGCATACAATGTGAGTAGACCGAGCCTCTAGGTGCTGAAAAGACGCCCCATAGCACCTAGAGGCTCATTAGCATATAATAAAAGTTTGTTTTTTAGTGAAACGGATCCACACACAGGTATGAGAATAGCATTGTTAGGTAGATCAGACACTAGCAGATCGCTAGTGTCTGAGAGATAATTAGGTCAAAATGAGGTGGTAGAAGAACCCTTTAATTCCTCAAAATGACATTAAAAAAAAAATATGTCCAAACCAATTGTGCCATTAGATTTTGTTACTTTTGTAGAGAATGCTAATTTACATACAGAGAAAGGTTATAGGTTATAAGACTGCTTAGAATCTCTGAAAATAGACAATGCAATCTTGTCCAGATCTAGTTTTGCTAGTGGTTTATCCAGTTTATCCACTTTGTCTAGGCAATTTTCCATGAACTAAACAGCTTAATACCCAGATATATTTTAACTAGTGTTGATCACGAATATTCTAATCGTGAATTTTTTATCGTGAATATTGACACTTTGAGAATTCGCGAATATCTAGAATATAGTGCTATATCTTCGTAATCGTGAATATTCTAGATTTTTTTTCAGCAGTACCCATGATCCCTTACTGCTTCTTGCTTGTGGGCAAATGAGAAGACTGCAATATCTTTGACTTTAGGAGTAGTGTTGATCGCAAATTTTCGTATAGCAAATTTTTTTCGCTAATTTTCCGATTGCCGATTTTCACAATCAAGAAATAATGACTGGAGAATATATGACGAATATTCGCCCAAATATTTGTGAAATATCAGAAATTTTAATATTGCCCCTGCTGCTCATCAATGATTTTAACTACCATACACAGTATAGCAAATCCCCATAATAAAAGACATATCTGTGCTGTTTTTGTATCCAGCTCACAGAGGACTGACAAGATTGTGAATAGCCCTTTGCTAAACAGCAAAGGGCTATTCACAATACAGGAATATACACATTTCAAAAATCTGGATGTGAACCAAAATGCTTCCATTCACTATGGCATGGTAATGTTCCCATTTCCATTACTATTAACTGCAAACAGGGTCTAGAATATGGTGTAAAGTTGAAACTTTAACTCAAAGTAACAAAACTTTTCATTATACAATCATTTTTATTTTATATATAAGCAGAAAACCCATCTGGCTCAGCGTATTGAGCTTACATTCTTTTCTTCATAAATATTTTTATCTAACAATATATTTATCTATTGCATGCCCCCAATAAATTAAATAAATTGACCATTGTTTCCAAGAAAAACTATTAAGGAACATTGTTTATTGCTCACTTCTCTAAACACAAGAAAGTGAAATTGGATGCTAGACTGTCTTCTTGGCAAATGACTATAGAGGACAGCTGGTTTTTCATTATCTGTTATACAAAACTACAAGACTTGCAACAGTGTGTTTTATATTGATGCTTATTCATCTGCAAGGGAGTAATTTTCAGACTGCTTGTCCAGAACACATTTTAAATCTTTCCTTGCTTTGACAGAACATCTGCTAAAACTAGGATTGTCAGTGTCAATATTTTATTGGTAGTAAGCTACAGGCTGTCTTAATCCTTATTCAAAGCCAACAAAATGAGTATAAAATTAGATTTTAGGGCTGATGTCCAGGGTGCACAGTCTAAATGTGTTCTCTACTTTGTGTTCAATCTAAAATCTTATTCAATACTCATTTGATTGTTGATAACATATGGCAAGAACAATTATCATTGGGAAAAAAGCTATTTCGCCTTGTAAACATTTAGACTTAGTAGAAGTGGTATTCAAAAATTTTTATTCAGAGAATTGAAAGCACATTTTTAAAACAATATCAGTTCTGTGATTCCCCACAATACAAAACCAATCTATATATATTAAGAAGGGTGTACAAATGTGTGTATGTATGTATGTATGTATGTATGTCTGTCTGTATGTATGTATGTATGTATGTTCAGCGATCACTCAAAACACAAGTAGTGAAACATCTATATTATTTGTCAAACTGAATCTGACAGGTGTCAGCCCCTTTTATTGACCTTTGATTGACCCCACCCCCAACAACCCATCCCCAGACCACCTCCCCCCTCTTACCTTCACCCTCACCCTATGTGACCTTAGCTGGTGGAATCATTCCCCCACCAGTCCTAAGGTGTAAGAGGACTCCCCATGTACCCCTATGTTGTGGAGGGGTCACCAATATGTAGCACAGGCTTTTTACTACATTGATAAGTATGGTATTTTGGGTGTGTGTTTGTGTAGAGAGGTCTTATCCTATGTCTTCTTGAAAGCAGAATGAGTTTTAGTCTAAGGACTTTAGCTGTCTACTCAAAAGTATCACGCCCATAGGCGTGACTTACTTCTTACAACTTCATTCAATTATGTTTAATATCTTTTAAACTAAAATGAATTAATCTATTAAAAATCGTATTAATCTCTTAAAATTAGAGTTGAGCGGGGGGGCGGAGCTAGCCGCGTCAGGAAATGGCTGCTTGATTTGAGTGCTCCTGACCACAGCGCACAAAATAGCTTGATACCGCATTCCCGAAACGCTCAAATATGGGGAAACCGACGAAAGACAAAGCCAGAGAGTCCCAGGGGACTCCCAGACACAGCAGAGGACAATCGGACATGGATAAATACCTAAAAAAGAAAATGTCCTCACCAGCATGCAGATCCAAAATGGCACTGGAGCTACACAGAGGACTCAGACGACTGAAGGTTCCTGCGCCATGTCAGAAGCGCACTGCCAGCGGGACTTAATGCCGATTACAGACTTTCTCAAAGAGTCCCTAGCCCACTCCTTCGAACCAGTTATGAAGGAACTGTCCGCAATGAAAGCGGATAATAAACTGACAGGACACCGGGTTGCAGCTCTGGAAGAGACACAGCGGCGATAACCAAACACAGCGGAGCCCTGCAAACCAACATTGAGGAAATGCAAGAGCAATTGAACACAGCTTTCCTACACCTCGAAGATCAAGAAAACCTAAGTCGAAGGAAAAATGTTTGCATCAGAGGTGTGCCGGAGGACATTCAAGCAGAGGCGATACATACACGGTCAGTCAGATTTTCTCCTCTATCCTGGGCCAGGAGAGAGAGCCTCTGGGGTGGTTATAGAAAGAGCCCATAGAGCCTAAGGCCAAAACCTCAACCAGAGGCCCCGCCGCGGGATATTATCTGCGGCCTGCTCAGCTATATTGATACAGCTGCCATACTGAGCACCGCCAGAGAAAAAGGAGAAATACTTCTCGATAATAACAAAATACTTATTTTCCAAGATCTGCGGCAAGCACACTGGCCAAACGCAGAGCACTGAAGCCACTAACAGATCTACTGAGAGCGAAAAAACATCCACTACGTGGCTCTATCCATTCGGTCTGTACACGTCTATCAATGGCAAGCAAGTCATAATTCGCCACCGACTGACCTTACCAAGGTGTGGAACATCTTGAAAATGGGAGCTCTGGACATTCCTCATGGCTGCCACTTGCTGGCGGAACGAAGATACCTCCAATACCATCTGGGGAAGAACTGGCAGATCGTCAGAAAATTCAAGTCACCTACAGCAAAAAAGCACCAAGCTGAATTAAAGGACACCTGGAAAATGGAGTCCCTCTCTTGAGGAAACTCTAACTCGCATTCTCTGAACTGGGAGTCTGGTAAAACCTACAGTTGTTTTTTGTCTCACTAGATTACGTTTAGTGACACAACACTTGATTCTCAAGCACTTCTGTATGCTCAGACCGAATGTTATCCATGTTATCCTTGTCTTCCACCTGTTTTATTCAGCCCTATTAGATGTATAGTTACACGAGGTGGGAGATGTCACTGGAACCCTTTGCACTACTCGATTTGGATTTTATTTCACTGTAGCTTGAGATGTTCTCAGTATTATTGCCACACTTTGAGTCACTCGCTCTATATTGCAGCATAGTACACTGGCTGAATCACTATGCTTATAATTTTCTAGACGACCTCTCGTAATTGCACTTAACTAATTCGCATGAGCTGTTATTGAAGCTCTTTGGAAAATTCGGGCATGTGGTGGATGCTATGTGGTGAGCAAGCTTCGAGTCTCCACCTGCCAAAGTATTGGGTTTCATATTCTATATAACTCTTGCGTCTAGGCGTGGGAAATATTTGCTTTCTATGCTGCGTTATCTCATGGTACAGTTCTTTTCCCTGTGACACCCCTGAGCGAATATGCTCATAACTTATGGATTCGTCATTTGGGAATGTACGAGGATGTGCTGTGTGGGGAGAATGAGATGATTTAAGTTTGCAGATGAGAGAGCGCTTAGTTCTCTTCAACTAGCACATCCACAATTTAAACTGCGCTTTGTGAATGCACACAGGCTTTGTGTAACACACAGTCTCTCCTCCCTCCCCTTCTCCCCCTTTTTATCTCTATTTGCCCTTATTCTCTTCTTACTTATCTATCTTACTCGTAGCTGCATCTTCACCCCCCCCTTTCTCCCCCCCCCTTACACTACCTATTCTCCACCCTTGACCGATTTGCGGTTAAGGTACATCATGATAGTGAAACACCCTACTAAGCAGTAATGTTGGTCTCATTGGCCATTAGTTTTCACTTTTTGGTTGTTTATATTGTATATTGTTCTATAATTTGGTCATATGCTATTGGGTGGTACGGGTAATAATCGCATGTCATCTACTTTGCTTATGACAATATGGGTTCACTTAATGTAGTCTCATTAAATGTCAAGGGACTTAATATACCCCAAAAGAGAAGCCAAGTTTTTCATGTACTTAAAAAGGAAAAAGCAGATATCCTGTTTCTGCAAGAAATCCATTTTAAACATAACCATGTCCCTGCACTGTTCACTAGGCGTTATAAAAAAATAGGTATCATAGCACGCACTCCTCAGCTTCCAGAGGGGTTTCAATAGGAATAGGTTCTAATGTCCCCTTCAAAGAAACAAGCTCACATATTAGACCCTGAAGGACGCTATATATTCTTGAAAGGAACATTATATGAAAGTAAAGTCACTCTTGTTAACATATACACTCAAACACCAGACCAAATACCCTGACTTACCAAGCTTATACAGTCTTTGCATGACTTTAGAGAAGGATTATTAATATTAGGTGGTGACTTAAACTTAGTATTAGACCACCCTTTAGACTCTACATCAGCTTCCCCTAAATTCACGACCAAACATGATTGGTAAATTAAAAAGAGCACTAGCGTCTCACAAATCTCTGACGTTTGAGAATTAGTCCACCCCAGTATTAGGGACTGCACCTTCCATTCAGCGGTACATAGAGCCTATCAACGCCTGGACTACCTGTTCATATCCAATCATGTCGTTTGAGAGGGTCAAGCAAGCTGTTATTGGACAATCATGGTTTCAGACCATGCCCGTCTCCTTAGAGATTCAACTGAATGGTATTCCCCCTAAAGAGTGGTCCTGGAGACTAAATGAGACCTTATTGGAGAACAAACAGGATAGACTTAGGCTGGAGGGAAAGCTAAAAGCCTTCTTTGAGCTTAACATTACCCATCACATGAATGAGGCCATTATATGGGAATCACACAAAGCCTATATAAGAGGAGAACTTATAGCCTTAGGAGCTTGGGGTGCATAACAAAGGACAGCAAAAATAGACTCCATAATAGCCCAAATCTCGTCTCTTGAAAATATCAACAAACTTTCCCCAACAGATACTAATTATACGGACATGACTAAGCTTAAAAGCCAATTGAGAGATCTCCTAAATATTAAATCCTCTAAAGCCCTTAGACAGTCAAATTTAAGCACTACCTTCACGGCAACAGAGGCTCAAAACTCCTCACAACAAATGATAAAAGGACAAGAGAAAAAAGCTTTCATCCCCAACATAAAAACTGAAAATGGGCTTAACCATTTCTAACACCCCGTCCATAGCTAAAGAATTTGCTGACTTCTACTCCAAACTCTACAATTTACAGCCAAATTATCCCTCCCAGATGGTCGAGAAAATAGGAAACATTCTTAGATTCGGTTCATGCCAAACTGACTGAAACTGATAAAAATATATTGCTATCACCGTTAACCTGAAAATGAAGTGACAGAGATATTGGCAAGTATCCCCCCAGGGAAATGCCCAGGCCCAGATGGACTCCCTATCATTTATTACAGAAAATT
Organism: Bufo bufo; assembly: GCF_905171765.1. NCBI lineage: Eukaryota > Metazoa > Chordata > Amphibia > Anura > Bufonidae > Bufo > Bufo bufo. The sequence continues at coordinate 593,397,173 of NC_053390.1, forward strand.
TCAGGAAATCCTCATCCCACATTTTACCAATATGTGCTATTCCTGCTAAAAGGAGGCTCACTTCCCCCACAATCACTTATGGCCATCTTTTAATTATCCCCAAAGAAGGGAAAGACCCTACCAAATGTTAGCAGTTATAGACCAATCTCGCTGCTTAACGTGGACGTTAAGCTTGGGCCAAACTTTTAAGCCACCGTATCGCAAAATTTCTCCCAGATTAATAAGTAGGAACAAGTTGGATTTGTTAAAGGCAGGGAGGGTAAACATATGTAAGTAGAGTCCTCCACGCTATTTACTACGCAAAAAAGCACAATATTCTTTGACACTTATGGAACGGATGCAGAAATGGCCTTCGATAGGGTCAATTGGGTCTTCATGGAAAGCACTTTAAGACACTTCGGTTTCCCACCATTGCTTATTGCAGCCATTTTTCTCATTATATAGAAATCCGTCAGCAAGAGTTTTAGTTAATGGCACTCTGTCTCCCCCGTTCAATATTTTGAACGGACGAGACAGGGCTGTCCTTTATCCCTGACTTTATTTATTTTAACCCTGGAGATACTCCAGAGTAAAATCAGATCCTCTAATGTGATTAAAGGTCTACGGATCAATGGAGATTTCATTTACTGGCAGCTTTTGCCGATGACCTGTATTGTTTATAACTAATCCCAAAGAAGCAATCCCAGAAATATTGAAGATTTTAACAGAATATGGAGAAATCTCTAATTTTAAGGTCAACTATGACAAATCAGAGATACTAAACATCACAGCTAACAACAACACATGGCGGAGATTAAATCTCTAACCTCATTCCAGTGGCCAACAGAAGCTATCAAACATTTGGGAATTATGATACCAGCAGACCCAAAATACCTTTTTAGGCTTAACTATATCCCTCTATTCTCCAAAATAAAATCCTTCCTAAACTTAGTAAAACTTCCTTTCCTCTCGTGGATGGGTTAGAAAAAATTTGCTCACCACGTAAGTACTACCTCAAATACTGTACACATTAAGATGTCCTCCCCGTCCCACTCTCCAATAAATACATATCAGTCTTTCCACCACTTTTCTCTGGCAGAACAAAAGACCACGCTTGGCGTACTCTCTTATAATAAGGAAAACTACAAAGGGAGGCCTTTCAATGCCAGATATAAAATCATATTAGCATGCTATTCAATTAGAAATATGGATAGACCTAGCCAGATCCAACAACAATTCCCTATATGCTGATATAGAAAAGGCTTTAATGGGGGAAGAAGCCCTGCACCATCTATGGGTTTAAACCTCCTTCCCTTAGCGACATAACCCGTTGCATGCTACAATACTGTGGGAAAACCAATGACCAACATCTTTCTTCTAATACTTTGACCCCTTTAGCCCCCTTATCAGTGCTCCCGTATTTCCTTAATCCGAGTAGCAGAGGCTTCCATAAATCTTGGCTTGGTCTTTCTAATATTAGAATCTCTGAACTAGGGAAGGCCACAAATATGTCGGAATTCCTACATGATGTCCTTTTATACATTCCTAAACATATAAGATCAGACCTAGTAGACTTAGACACTAATCTCACATGTAAAAAGTTTAAGAAACTTTATGCAAATCTCCCTGACCCAACATGGTTGGAAAACTGTACTTTGCTTCCATCTCCTCCACCCAAGATATTATCTTGTATTTACTCCCAACTGGTTCTCGACCTCTCTACAACTAGACCATATTATCTTCGGATGTGGGAAAGGGAACTCTAGATTTCCTTGTCAGATGTGGAAACCAACTTTATACTTAGACACTCACATGGTTTCTCTAGGTGTGTTCGCCTACAAGAAAACTCATTCAAAACCATCTCACGATGGTACAGAACTCCAAACTTTCTGCACAGCATCAGGCTGGCTCCTACTGATAAGTGCTGGAGATGTCTAGAAGGAATAGGAACTGTGTCTCACATTTGGTGGTTCTGTGATAAAATTAGGCCATACTGGAAAAAGGTTGTAGGCACTATTAATAAAATTTTGCATTACTCTCACACCAGAACTTGTTTTGCTGTGGAGACCCCAGAAGGATCTCAAAACCTAAAGCTTAACTGCCTTATTACACATCTGATTACAGCTACAAAATATATCATACCCACCAAGTGGCGAGATTCAGAACCTCCAACTATTAATGAGTGGTTAGACAGAGTTCATCAAAGTTGTCTCATGGAAGAAATGTGCGTAGGCGCCCTTGGCATTACTCAGACTTACCTTTGCGTTTAACTATATCAATACCGTTACCGCCCATACTTTTCAATAAGTACAACCCTGTACCATCATAACTTATACACCTTTTCCTAGTCAACAACAACTCCTGAGATGTCTTATTAAGGAAGGGGTGTCAACAAACGAATGCAGACCCATGTTCTTGTCTGTTCTGTTATTTCATGTTCTTGTTTACTTCTTTACATGTCTCTATGATACATGATACTCATATGGATATCGATAGAGTTGAGCGAACACCTGGATGTTCGGGTTCGAGAAGTTCGGCCGAACTTCACGGAAATATTCGGGTTCGGGATCCGAACCCGAACCGAACTTCGTCCCGAACCCGAACCCCATTGAAGTCAATGGGGACCCGAACTTTTGGGCACTAAAAAGGCTGTAAAACAGCCCAGGAAAGAGCTAGAGGGCTGCAAAAGGCAGCAACATGTAGGTAAATCCCCTGCAAACAAATGTGGATAGGGAAATGAATTAAAATAAAAATAAAAAAAATAAAAATGACCCAATATCAATTGGACAGAGGTCCCATAGCAGAGAATCTGGCTTCACATCAGCAGAGAATCAGTCTATTCATGCCATAGCAAAGAATCTGGCTTCATGTCAGCAGAGAATCAGTCTCTTCATGCCATAGCAGAGAATCTGGCTTAATGTCACCCACCACTGGAAGAGGCCACTGTCACATATTTAGGCCCCGGCACCCAGACAGAGGAGAGCGGTCCCGTAACAGAGAATCTGGCCTTATGTCAGCACAGAATCTGTCTTCATGTCATAGCAGAGAATCAGGCTTCACATCACCCACCACTGGAACAGGCCACTGTCACACATTTAGGCCCAGGCACCCAGGCAGAGGAGAGAGGTCCCGTAACAGAGAATCTGGCTTTATGTCAGCACAGAATCTGTCTTCATATCATAGCAGAGAATCAGGCTTCACGTCACCCACCACTGGAACAGGCCACTGTCACACATTTAGGCCCAGGCACCCAGGCAGAGGAGAGAGGTCCCGTAACAGAGAATCTGGCCTTATGTCAGCGCAGAATCTGTCTTCATGCCATAGCAGAGAATCAGGCTTCACGTCACCCACCACTGGAACAGGCCACTGTCACACATTTAGGCCCAAGCACCCAGACAGAGAAGAGAGGTCCCGTAACAGAGAATCTGGCCTTATGTCAGCGCAGAATCTGTCTTCATGTCATAGCAGAGAATCAGGCTTCACGTCACCCACCACTGGAACAGGCCACTGTCACACATTTAGGCCCAGGCACCCAGGCAGAGGAGAGAGGTCCCGTACAGAGAATCTGGCCTTATGTCAGCGCAGAATCTGTCTTCATGTCATAGCAGAGAATCAGGTTTCACGTCACCCACCACTGGAACAGGCCACTGTCACACATTTAGGCCCCGGCACCCAGACAGAGGAGAGAGGTCCCGTAACAGAGAATCTGGCCTTATGTCAGCGCAGAATCTGTATTCATGTCATAGCAGAGAATCAGGCTTCACGTCACCCACCACTGGAACAGGCCACTGTCACATATTTAGGCCCAGGCACCCAGGCAGAGGAGAGAGGTCCCGTAACAGAGAATCTGGCCTTATGTCAGCGCAGAATCTGTCTTCATGTCAGAGCAGAGAATCAGGCTTCACGTCACCCACCACTGGAACAGGCCACTGTCACACATTTAGGCCCAGACACCCAGGCAGAGGAGAGAGGTCCCGTAACAGAGAATCTGGCCTTATGTCAGCGCAGAATCTGTCTTCATGTCATAGCAGAGAATCAGGCTTCACGTCACCCACCACTGGAACAGGCCACTGTCACATATTTAGGCCCAGGCACCCAGGCAGAGGAGAGAGGTCCCGTAACAGAGAATCTGGCCTTATGTCAGCGCAGAATCTGTCTTCATGTCATAGCAGAGAATCAGCTTCACGTCACCCACCACTGGAACAGGCCACTGTCACATATTTAGGCCCAGGCACCCAGGCAGAGGAGAGAGGTCGCGTAAAAGAGAATCTGGCATTATGTCAGCGCAGAATCTGTCTTCATGTCATAGCAGAGAATCAGGCTTCACGTCACCCACCACTGGAACAGGCCACTGTCACACATTTAGGCCCAGGCACCCAGGCAGAGGAGAGAGGTCCCGTAACAGAGAATCTGGCCTTATGTCAGCACAGAATCTGTCTTCATGTCATAGCAGAGAATCAGGCTTCACGTCACCCACCACTGGAACAGGCCACTGTCACACATTTAGGCCCAGGCACCCAGGCAGAGGAGAGAGGTCCCGTAACAGAGAATCTGGCCTTATGTCAGCGCAGAATCTGTCTTCATGTCATAGCAGAGAATCAGGCTTCACGTCACCCACCACTGGAACAGGCCACTGTCACATATTTAGGCCAGGCACCCAGGCAGAGGAGAGAGGTCCCGTAACAGAGAATCTGGCCTTATGTCAGCGCAGAATCTGTCTTCATGTCATAGCAGAGAATCAGGCTTCACGTCACCCACCACTGGAACAGGCCACTGTCACATATTTAGGCCCAGGCACCCAGGCAGAGGAGAGAGGTCCCGTAACAGAGAATCTGGCCTTATGTCAGCGCAGAATCTGTCTTCATGTCATAGCAGAGAATCAGGCTTCACGTCACCCACCACTGGAACAGGCCACTGTCACATATTTATGCCCAGGCACCCAGGCAGAGGAGAGAGGTCGCGTAACAGAGAATCTGGCTTCATGTCAGCACAGAATAAGTCTTCATGTCATAGCAGAGAATCAGGCTTCACGTCACCCACCACTGGAACAGGCCACTGTCACACATTTAGGCCCCGGCACCCAGACAGAGGAGAGGTTCATTCAACTTTGGGTTGCCCCGCAATATAATGGTAAAATGAAATTAAAAATAGTATTGAATGAGGAAGTGCCCTGGAGTAGAATAATATATTGTTAAGGGGAGGTAGTTAATATCTAATCTGCACAAGGGATGGACAGGTCCTGTGGGATCCATGCCTGGTTCATTTTTATGAACGTCAGCTTGTCCACATTGGCTGTAGACAGGCGGCTGCGTTTTTTTCTGTAATGACGCCCCCTGCTTTGCTGAATACACGTTCAGACAAAACGCTGGCCGCCGGGCAGGCCAGCACCTCCAAGGCATAAAAGGCTAGCTCTGGCCACGTGGACAATTTGGAGACCCAGAAGTTTAATGGGGCCGAACCATCAGTCAGTACGTGGAGGGGTGTGCACAGGTACTGTTCCGCCATGTTAGTGAAATGTTGCCTCCTGCTATCACGTTCCGTATCAGGTGGTGGTGCAGTTAGTTGTGGCGTGTTGACAAAACGTTTCCACATCTCTGCCATGCTAACCCTGCCCTCAGAGGAGCTGGCCGTGACACAGCTGCGTTGGCGACCTCTTGCTCCTCCTCTGCCTTCGCCTTGGGCTTCCACTGGTTCCCCTGTGACATTTGGGAATGCTCTCAGTAGCGCGTCTACCAACGTGCGCTTGTACTCGCGCATCTTCCTATCACGCTCCAGTGTAGGAAGTAAGGTGGGCACATTGTCTTTGTACCGGGGATCCAGCAGGGTGGCAACCCAGTAGTCCGCACACGTTAAAATGTGGGCAATTCTGCTGTCGTTGCGCAGGCACTGCAGCATGTAGTCGCTCATGTGTGCCAGGCTGCCCAGAGGTAAGGACAAGCTGTCCTCTGTGGGAGGCGTATCGTCATCGTCCTGAGTTTCCCCCCAGCCACGCACCAGTGATGGGCCCGAGCTGCTTTGGGTGCCACCCCGCTGTGAACATGCTTCATCCTCATACTCCTCCACCTCCTCCTCATCCTCGTCCTCCTCGTCCTCCAGTAGTGGGCCCTGTCTGGCCACATTTGTACCTGGCCTCTGGTGTTGCAAAAAACCTCCCTCTGAGTCACTTCGAAGAGACTGGCCTGAAAGTGCTAAAAATGACCCCTCTTCCTCCTCTTCCTCCTGGGCCACCTCCTCTTCCATCATCGCCCTAAGTGTTTTCTCAAGGAGACATAGAAGTGGTATTGTAACGCTGATAATGGCGTCATCGCCACTGGCCATGTTGGTGGAGTACTCGAAACAACGCAACAGGGCACATAGGTCTCGCATGGAGGCCCAGTCATTGGTGGTGAAGTGTGTCTGATCCGCAGTGTGACTGACCCGTGCGTGCTGCAGCTGAAACTCCACTATGGCCTGCTGCTGCTCGCACAGTCTGTCCAGCATATGCAAGGTGAAGTTCCACCTGGTGGGTACGTCGCACATGAGGCGGTGAGCGGGAAGGCCGAAGTTACGCTGTAGCGCAGACAGGCGAGCAGCGGCAGGGTGTGAACGCCGGAAGCGCGAACAGACGGCCCGCACTTTATGCAGCAGCTCTGACATGTCGGGGTAGTTGCGAATGAACTTCTGCACCACCAAATTCAGCACATGCGCCAGGCAAGGGATGTGCGTCAAACCGGCTAGTCCCAGAGCTGCAACCAGATTTTGCCCATTATCGCACACCACCAGGCCGGGATTGAGGCTCACCGGCAGCAACCACTCGTTGGTCTGTTGTTCTATACCCCGCCACAACTCCTGTGCGGTGTGGGGCCTGTCCCCCAAACATATGAGCTTCAGAATGGCCTGCTGACGTTTACCCCGGGCTGTGCTGAAGTTGGTGGTGAAGGTGTGTGGCTGACTGGATGAGCAGGTGGAAGAAGAGGAGGAGGAAGCTGAGTAGGAGGAGGAGGAGACAGGAGGCAAAGAATGTTGCCCTGCGATCCTTGGCGGCTGAAGGACGTGCGCCAAACAGCTCTCCGCCTGGGGCCCAGCCGCCACTACATTTACCCAGTGTGCAGTTAGTGAGATATAGCGTCCCTGGCCGTGCTTACTGGTCCACGTATCTGTGGTTAGGTGGACCTTGCCACAGATGGCGTTGCGCAGTGCACACTTGATTTTATCGGACACTTCTTTGTGCAGGGAAGGCACGGCTCTCTTGGAGAAGTAGTGGCGGCTGGGAACAACATACTGTGGGACAGCAAGTGACATGAGCTGTTTGAAGCTGTGTGTGTCCACCAGCCTAAATGACAGCATTTCATAGGCCAGTAGTTTAGAAATGCTAGCATTCAGGGCCAGGGATCGAGGGTGGCTAGGTGGGAATTTACGCTTTCTCTCAAATGTTTGTGAGATGGAGAGCTGAACGCTGCCGTGTGACATGGTTGAGATGCTTGGTGACGCAGGTGGTGGTGTTGGTGGTACATCCCATGTTTGCTGGGCGGCAGGTGCCAACGTTCCTCCAGAGGCAGAGGAAGAGGCCGAGGCGGCGGCAGCAGCAGCAGAAGAGGCCGAGGCGGCGGCAGCAGCAGAAGAGGCCGAGGCGGCAGCAGCAGAAGAGGCAGTAGGGGGAGCCTGAGTGACTTCCTTGTTTTTAAGGTGTTTACTCCACTGCAGTTCATGCTTTGCATGCAGGTGCCTGGTCATGCAGGTTGTGCTAAGGTTCAGAACGTTAATGCCTCGCTTCAGGCTCTGATGGCACAGCGTGCAAACCACTCGGGTCTTATCGTCAGCACATTGTTTGAAGAAGTGCCATGCCAGGGAACTCCTTGAAGCTGCCTTTGGGGTGCTCGGTCCCAGATGGCGGCGGTCAGTAGCAGGCGGAGTCTCTTGGCGGCGGGTGTTCTGATTTTGCCCACTGCTCCCTCTTTTGCTACGCTGTTGGCTCGGTCTCACCACTGCCTCTTCCTCCGAACTCTGAAAGTCAGTGGCACAACCTTCATTCCATGCGGGGTCTAGGACCTCATCGTCCCCTGCATCGTCTTCCACCCAGTCTTGATCCCTGACCTCCTGTTCAGTCTGCACACTGCAGAAAGACGCAGCAGTTGGCACCTGTGTTTCGTCATCATCAGAGACGTGCTGAGATGGTATTCCCATGTCCTCATCATCAGGAAACATAAGTGGTTGTGCGTTAGTGCATTCTATCTCTTCCACCCCTGGTGAAGATCTAGGTGGATGCCCTTGGGAAACCCTGGCAGCAGAGTCTTCAAACAGCATAAGAGGCTGCTGCATAACTTGAGGCTCAGACAGTTTCCCTGATATGCATGGGGGTGATGTGACAGACTGATGGGCTTGGTTTTCATGCGCCATCTGTGCGCTTTCTGCAGAAGACTGGGTGGGAGATAATGTGAACGTGCTGGATGCACTGTCGGCCACCCAATTGACTAATGCCTGTACCTGCTCAGGCCTTACCATCCTTAGAACGGCATTGGGGCCCACCAAATATGGCTGTAAATTCTGGCGGCTACTGGGACCTGAGGTAGTTGGTACACTAGGACGTGTGGCTGTGGCAGAACGGCCACGTCCTCTCCCAGCACCAGAGGGTCCACTAACACCACCACGACCATGTCCACGTCCGCGTCCGCGTCCCTTATTAGATGTTTTCCTCATTGTTCCCGTTCACCACAATTTTGAGAATGGCAAATTTGGGAATAGTTTTTCAACCCAGAACAAAAAGTGTGCTTTTACGGTCACTACAAATAACTTGACCAGCTAAAACAGTACAGATTTGGTTGAATAGAAATGTCAGGTCTATTTTTTAGGCGCTGGTTGACAGGCTCAACTTGCCCCTGATGTAGTATATGGCCAAAAAATAACCACACTGTTGATGGTTAAATGCACTTGGGTGACACAGGCTCAGCCTGCACCAGATGTAGTATATGGCCAAAAAATAACCAGACTGTTGATGGTTAAATGCACTTCGGTGACACAGGCTCAGCCTGCAGCTGATGTAGTATATGGCCAAAAAATAACCAGACTGTTGATGGTTAAATGCACTTCGGTGACACAGGCTCAGCCTCCAGCTGATGTAGGATATAGCACAAAATAACCACACTATTGATGGTTAAATACACTTGGTGATAGCTTGTGCTGGCGCACCACAAGTCACAAAATGGCCGCCGATCACCCCAGAAAAAAAGTGATCTAAAAATGCTCTGGGCAGCCAAAAAAGTGAGCAAGTCAATATTAGCACTTCAATGATCCACAGCTGCAGATCGATCACAGACTGAAGTCTTTTGGAGGAGTTAATCTGCCTAATCTCGCCCTAACGTCGCAGCTGCAACCTCTCCCTATGCTTGAATCAGCAGAGTGACGTGCAGCGCAACGTGACCCAAGCTTATATAGAGGCTGGGTCACATGCTGCACTGGCCAATCACAGCCATGCCAATAGTAGGCAAGGCTGTGATGGCCTCTTGGGGCAAGTAGTATGACGCTTGTTGATTGGCTGCTTGCAAAGCCTTTCAAAAAGCGCCAAGAAAGCGCCGAACACCGAACCCAAACCCGGACTTTTACGAAAATGTTCGTGTTCGGGTCCGTGTCACGGACACCCCAAAATTCGGTACGAACCCGAACTATACAGTTCGGGTTCGCTCATCCCTATACATAAGACAATTGCCAAAAAAAATTAAATAAATATGGCTCTCAGACTATGGAGACACTAAAACATGTTTTTTTTTGTTTCAAAAATGATATTATTGTGTAAAACCTAAATAAATAAATAAATAAATAAAAATATACATAATAGGTATTGCCACGTCCGTAAGAACCTGCTCTATAAAAATACCACATGACCTAACCCCTCAGATGAACACTGTAAAAGAAATTAAATAAAAGAGGGGGCGGTCGGATGATCGTGTGCCTGCCCGCCCCCCCAGCACCGGAGTTTTTACTCTAGGGGTGCATAAGGGGGCTTCAAATGGGACATGGTGTCTAAAAACCAATCCAGCAAAATCTGCCTTCCAAAATCTAAATGGCGTTCCTTTCCTTCTGTGCCCTGCTGTGTGCCCGTATGGGCCACATATGGGGTGTTTTTGTAAACTGCAGAATCAGAGTAATAAATAATGAGTTTTGTTTGGCTGTTAACCCTTGCTTTGTTACTGGAAAAAAAATTATTAAAATGGAAAATCTTAAAAAAAAGGAAAATTCGGAAATTTTATCTCCATTTTCCATTAAATCTTATAAAACGCCTAAAGGGTTAATAAAGCTTGTAAAATCAGTTTTGAATACCTTGAGGGGTGTAGTTTCTTAGATGTGGTCACTTTTATGGAATTTCTACTCTAGGGGTGCATCAGGGGTTCTTCAAATGGGACATGGTGTCAAAAAAAAAGGCCATCAAAATCTGCCTTCCAGAAACCATATGGCATTCCTTTCCTTGTGTGCCCTTCTGTGTGCCCGTACAGTAGTTTACGGCCACATATGGGGTGTTTCTGCAAACTACAGAATCGGGGCAATAAATATTGAGTTTTTTTTGGCTGTTAAACCTTGCTTTGTTACTGATAAAAATGGAAAATTTGCCCAAAAATAATTCTGAAGTTTTATCTCCATTTGCCATTAACTGTTATGGAACACCTAAAGGGTTAACGACATTTGTAAAATCAGTTTTAAATACCTTGAGGGGTGTAGTTTCTAAAATGGGGTAATTTTTAGTTGGTTTTTGGGTAAGCCTCACAAAGTGACTTCAGACCTGAACTGGTCCTTAATAAGTTTTTTTTTTTTACATTTCTGAATAATTTTAAGATTGCTTCTAAATTCTAAGCCTTGTAACGTCCCCAAAAATTTAAATGTCATTGCCAAAATGATCCTAACATGAAGTAGACAAATGTGGAATGTAAAGTACTTGGAAATGGCCTGGTCCTTAAGGTGAAAATGAGTCCGGTCTCTAAGGGGTTAAGGACCAGGTCAGGTCTAAAGTCACTTTGTGAGGCTTACATAATAGAAACCACCCAAAAATGACCCCATTTTGGAAACAACACCCCTCAAGGTATTCAAAACTGATTTTACAAACTTTGTTAACTCTTTAGGTGTTCCACAAGAGTTATTGGCAAAGGGAGATGAAATTTCAGAAATTAAATTTTTGGCAAATTTTCCATTTTTATCCATTTTTTCCAGTAACAAAGCAACGGTAAACAGGCAAACAAAACTCAATATTTATTGCCCTGATTCTGTAGTTTATAGAAACACCCCATATGTGGTCGTAAACTACTGTAAGGGCACACAGCAGGGCACAGAAGGAAAGGAACATGATATGGTCTCTGGAAGGCAGACTTTGCTGGACTGGTTTATTTACACCATGTCCCATTTGAAGCCCCCCTGATGCACCCCTAGAGTAGAAACTCCAAAAAGTGACCCCATTTTGGAAACTACACCCCTCAAGGAAATCAAAACTGATTTTACAAACTTTTTTTTTACCCTTTAGGTGTTCCACAAGAATTATTGGCAAATGGAGATGAAATTTCAGAATTTCATTTTTTTGGGCAAATTTTCCATTTTAATCCATTTTTTACAGTAACAAAGCAAGGGTTAACAGCCAAACCAAACTCAATATTTATTGCCCTGATTCTGTAGTTTATAGAAACGTGACCCCATTTTTGAAACTATGGGATAAGGTGGCAGTTTTGTTGGGACTATTTTTAGGGTACATATGATTTTTGGTTGCTCTATATTACATTTTTGTGAGGGAAGGTTACAAAAAATTTAAATTATTCTGAAATTTCATCTCGATTTGCCAATAACTCTTGTGGAACACCTAAAGAGTTAACAAAGTTTTTAAAATCAATTTTTAATACCTGAAGGCTTTAGTTTTTTTAGATGGGGTCACTTTTATGGAGTTTCTATTCTAAGGGAGCATCAGGGGGGCTTCAAATGGGACATAGTGTCAAGAAACCAGTCCAGCAAAATCTGCCTTCTAAAAACCATATGGCGCTCCTTTCCTTGTGCGCCATGCCATTTGGCCATACAGCATTTTACGACCACATATGGGGTGTTTCCGAAAACTACAGAATCAGGCCAATAAAAATAGAGTTTTGTTTGACTGTTAACCCTTGCTTTGTTAACGGAAAAAATTGATTAATATGGAAACTTTGGCAAAAAATTGCTGTTTTGGCAAGTTTTTTTTTTTTTTGGACTGTGTTCATTTAAGGGGTTAGGTCATGTGTTTTTTTTATAGAGCAGATTCTTACGGACGTGGCAATACCTAATATGTCTACTTTTTAAATTTATTTAGGTTTTACACTATAATATCCTTTTTTAAACAAAGCCATTTTTTTTGTCACCATACATCACAAAAAGTGTAATAGCAAGCGATCAAAAAGTCATATGCACCCCAAAATAGTGCCAATAAAACCATTCTCTCATTCCACAAAAAATGAGCCCCTACCTAAGACAATCGGCTAAAAAATCTTTAAAAAACTGACTCTCAGACTATAGAGATACAACATTTTTTGTTTAAAAAAGGATATTATAGTGTAAAACCTAAATAAATTTAAAAAGTAGACATATTAGGTATTCCCGCATCCATAAGAATCTTCTCTATTAAAATAACACATGACCTAACCCCTCAGATGAACACAGTCAAAAAAATAAAATAAAAATGGTGTAAAAAAAGCCATTTTTTACACTGTTTTTATTAGATTTTTTTGGACTGTGTTCATCTGAGGGGTTAGGTCATGTGGTATTTTTATATTTCAGGTTCTTACGGACGCGGCAATAACTAATATGTATACTTTTTTGTATTTATTTTTGTTTTACAAAATAATATCATTTTTTAAATAAAATTACAATTTTGTTTTAGTGTCTCCAAAGTCTGAGAGACATTTTCTTTTTTTTTTTCTTTTCTGGGCAATTGTCTGTGGCTAAATAGAATTCAGATTGGAGAAGGGGATTATAAATTTAGTACTCCATGGAAGTGTGGTACTCCCTGAAGCAACCGTCAATGCAGAGGCCTGGATAATCCGGCCACATGTCACACTGAGTGGTGGTGTCCTTCCGTATCCCCCTCCTGTGACACACTGCACTTCTTTCCAGTATGAGGGACCACACCTGGAAAGTGTTGGCCAGGGATAATCCGGGCGCCTCCAGTTCCTGAGGTACTCCGGCCTGCTCTTTCCCGGTCAGAAAAGATCAGGGCCTTGAGGACTGCCTCATAGAACTGCAGGAATTTTCCTGTGTTGCCAGCGCTCCGGGACAGTACTAAAGAGTTGTACAAGGCAACCGGTACCAAGTAGACCGCAACTTTTTTGTACCATGCCCGGGTTTTGCGCATGGCGTTATATGGCTTGAGGACTTGATCAGAGAGATCAACTCCTCCCATTTACCGATTGTAGTCCACGATACAATCGGGCTTGAGGAAAGTTGCCGCGGTACCTCACACAGGGACAGGGGTGATGCCGTTATCGTGAATTGTGGACAGCACAAGGACATTCCTCTTGTCCTTATATCTGACCAGCAACAGGTTTCCACTGGTAAGGGCACGGGTCTTTACAATTGGGGATAGGGTACCTGGGGAGGTGGGTAGTTAGGCCGCATTGATTTTTCTGCATGGTCCCACAAGTGGACGTGGATCTGGCAGCGAGGGACTGGAACAAGGGGATACTAGTATAAAAGTTATCCACGTACAGGTGGTAACCCTTATCTAGCAGTGGGTGCATAAGGTCCCACACAAGTTTCCCGCTAACACCCAAAATGGGGGGACATTCTGGGAGTTCAATACGGGAATCTCACCCCTCGTACACATGAAACTTGTAAGTGTACCCTGAGGTACTCTCACAAAGTTTGTACCGCTTCACGCCATACCTCGCCCGCTTAGAGGGAACCTACTGACGGAAAATGAGTCTCCCCTTGAAAGCAATGAGAGACTCATCAACAGCGACCTCCCTTCCAGGTACATAGGCCTCCAAAATTTTGGCCCGAAGTGATCGATGACCTGCCTGATTTTGTACAGGCGGTCATAGGCAGGATCACCTCGGGGGGGGGGGGACATGCTGCATTATCTGTATAATGCAGGCATTTCCGAATGGCCTCAAAATGGGAACGTGTCATGGCCATACAGTAGAGTGGGGTCTGGTAGAGGAAGTCCCCACTCCAGTACTGCCTGACACAGTTTTTTTTTTATTAGGCCCATGTGCAGCACGGGGACCCAAAATTTCCTCATCTCGGCTGCACTGATCGGAGTCCAGCCACCGGACCTAGCCAAAAAGGAGCCTAGATGTTGAGCAATGAACTGATGGGCGAACAAGTTCGTTTGCTCCAACATCAGATTCACAAAGTGGTCACTGAAAAAAAAAAACTAAAAAATTCATATTCAGTAATAGCCCACTGTGGGAATCTGGATTCCTGATTAGCCAACAAAGTCAGGAATCACGGGCTCAAAATCCTCTGGGGTACACCAGACAAGTTCACCGGTAGGGGGCTCAGGTGGACTTATCTGGTGGGCTGGAAAACTAGTATGAGCCCCAGAGCGGCTCATACTAGTGTGGGCCACAGGGTCCCTGGCATGGGGCTCCCCTTGCTCTGCCTGGCGGCGTCATCATCATCACTAGTCATCGTCCTCCTCACTGGGGCTTTCAGAGTCCGAGACAAGCAGGGCGTATGCTTCCTCGGCCGAGAACATCTAGCGGGCCATAGGGGAGTGTGTGTGTGCGTGTGTAAAACTTTATTTAGTGTGTGTTTGTGTGGGGAAGACGGGTGTTCACATTCACTACCCTAACCCACCGTCAACCTAACATAAAATAAAAATAAAACAAAAAAATAACTAAAATGAAAGCCTTAAAAAAAAAAAAACTATTCAAACTCACAGATCAGCGGTCCGAAGCTGATCAGTGGTGAGGTGGGCGATGCGCTAACAGTGGCCAGACACCACAGTAAGCGCACGCACACACACAAAAAAAAAAAGCGCTTGTGCAAAAAATTTGTGTGTGGGGTGGTCAGGGGGGCAAGCTGCAGCACCCCCGGGGGGTCTAGGGTCGCACTGCTCCACATGTCCATTTTAAAGTGTGCGCATTCCTAAAATATCAGTGACATCCTGTATACTTTTTCCGTAGACGGTGTCGGCTGTGGACAGTTAAATTGTTCGCGCCACATCTCCTGTGTAAAGTATGAGCATCCCTAAAATATCAGTGACATCCAGAGTACTTTTTACGTAGACGGTGTCCGCTGCAGACAGTTAAATTATCTGCGCCACATCTTCCGTTTAAAGTGTGAGCATCCCTAAAATATCAGTGATATCCAGTGTACTTTTTCCGTAGATGGTGTCCGATGCAGACAGTTAAATTATTTGCTCCACATCTCCTATGTAAAGTGTTCAGATCGCTAAAATATCAATGACATCCAGTGTACTTTTTCCGTAGATGGTGTCCGCTGTAGACAGTTAAATTATCCGCGTCACATCTTCTGTTTAACCACTTTCCATCTGGGCCATTTGCCCCCTTCCTGACCAGGCCTAATTTTGCAAATCTGACATATCTCACTTTATGTGGTAATAACTTTGGAACGCCTTTACTTATCCAAGTCATTCTGAGATTGTTTTCTCGTGACACATTGTACTTCATGATAGTCATAAATTTGAGTCAATATATTTCACCTTTATTTATCCAAAAAATCCCAAATTTACCAAAAATTTTTAAATATTTGCAGTTTTCTAAATTTCAATTTCTCTGCTTTTAAAACAGAAAGTGATACCTCATAAATTATTTATTACTTAACATTCCCCATATGTCTACTTTATGTTGGCATCATTTTGGAAATGTCATTTTATTTTTTGGGGACGTTAGAAGGCTTAGAAGTTTAAAAGCTATTTTAAAAATTGTTAAGAAAATTTCCAAAACCCACTTTTTAAGGACCAGTTCAGGTTGAAGTCACTTTGTGGGGCCTACATAGTGGATACCCCCATAAATGACCCCATTGTAGAAACTACACCCCTCAAGTTACTTAAAACCGATTTTACAAACTTTGTTAACCCTTTAGGCGTTCAACAAGAATTGAAGGAAAATGGATATCAAATTTTTAAATTTCACTTTTTTGGCAGATTTTCCATTTTAATTCAATTTTTTCTTTAACACATCGATGGTTAACAGCCAAACAAAACTCAATATTTATTACCCAGATTCTGCGGTTTACAGAAACACCCCACATGTGGTCATAAACTGCTGTATGGGCACACGGAAGGGTGCAGAAGAAAAGGAACTCCACATGGTTTTTAGATGCCATGTCCCATTTGAAGCCCCCCTGATGCACCCTTACAGTAGAAACTCCCAAGAAGTTACCCCATTTTAGAAACTAGGGTATAAGGAGCCAGTTTTATTGGTACTATTTTTGGGTACATATGATTTTTTGATCATTCATTATAACACTTTATTTAAGTTTTACACAATAATAGCATTTTTGAAACAAAAAAATTATGTTTTAATGTGTCCATGTTCTAAGAGCTATATTTTATTTTTATTTTTTGAGAGATTTTCTTATGTAGGGACTCATTTTTTGCGGGATGAGGTGACGGTTTAATTGGTACCATTTTGTGGGACATACGCATTTTTGATCATTTGGTGTTGCACTTTTTGTGATGTAAGGTGACAAAAATTGCTTGTTTTGACACAGTTTTTTTTTCTTTTTTACGGTGTTCACCCGAGTGGTTAGGTCATGTGATATTTTTATAGAGCTGGTTGTTACGGACGCGGCAATACCTAATATGTATACTTTTTTTTTTTTATTTCACTTTAACACAATAATAGCATTTTTTAAACCAAAAAAATTATGTTTTAGTGTCTCCATATTCTAGGAGCTATAGTTTTTTATTTTTTGAGAGATTTTCTTATGTAGGGGGTCATTTTTTGCGGTATGAGGTGATGGTTTTATTGGTACCATTTTGTGAGACATACGCCTTTTTGATCACTTAGTGTTGCACTTTTTGTGATGTAAGGTGACAAAAATAGCTTTTTTTGACAGTTATCTATTAATTTTTTAAATGTTGTTAATCGGACTGGGTCGATCATGTGATATATTTATAGAGCCAACCGTCACGGACGTGGCAATACCAAATATGTCTATTTTATTAAAAAAATTATATTTTTAAAATATTTTTTTTTATTCCTGGGGAATTTTTTTTTTACATGTGAAACCTTTTTTTTAATTTGATTTTTTTTAACACTTATTTTTCTTATTTTTTATTTTACACTTTTAGTCCCCCATAAGGTCATACAAGACCTCTGGGCGACATTTACTTCACTTTTTTTTTTCACTGTTGATTTCTCCTGTAACTGGGGCTGACATAGTAGCCCCAGTTACAGGAGAAATACATCCTCCCAGAGAGGCTGTACAGCGCTGTACAGCCTCAGTGCAGGGCTGATCGAGGTCTCTGAAAGACCTCACACAGCTCCTGCACTCTCCATTCTCGGCGATCACATGACCGCCGGGCCGGAACAGGAAGCGCATAGCGCTTCCTGCACTGTATATACAGCGTTCGTTAAACGCTGTGTATGCAGCGATGCAGAAGGCAGGGACACCTGGGCTGACGGGAGGTGGTTAAAGTGTGCGCATCCCAAAAATAACAGTGACATCCAGTGTACTTTTTCCATAGACGGTTACACTGCGTCCATAGATGGTTACACTGCGGACCGTTAAATTATTTGCACCACATCTCCTATGTAAAGTGTGCGCATCCCTAAAATATCAGTTACATCCAGTGTACTTTTAATGTAGATGGTGTCCGCTGCGGACAGTTAAATTATCCGCGCCACATCTGCTATGTAAAGTGTGCGCATCCCTAAAATATCAGTGATATCCAGGGTACTTTTTCCGTAGACGGTGTCTGCTGCAGACAGTTAAATTATGCATGGGGTTTAAGCATGCATGGGATAGGCATAAGGCCATCCTTCATATAAGATAGGGCCGGGGGCTATCCATAGTATTCAGTATATTGGGCAGACTAGATGGGCCAAATGGTTCTTATCTGCCGACACATTCTATGTTTCTATGTTTCTATGTTATCTGCGCCACATCTTCTGTTTAAAGTGTGTGCATACCTAAAATATCAATGACATCCAGTGTACTTTTTCCGTAGATGGTGTCCGATGCGGACAGTTAAATTATCCGTGCCACATCTTCTGTTTAGACGGTTACACTGCGGACAATTAAATTATTTGCACCACATCTCCCATGTAAAGTGTGCGCATCCCTAAAATATCAGTTACATTCAATGTACTTTTAATGTAGACGGTGTCCGCTGCCAACAGCTAAATTATCAGCGCCACATCTCCTGTTTAAAGTGTGCGCATACATAAAATATCAGTGACATCCAGTGTACTTTTTCCGTAGATAGTGTCCGCTGCGGACAGTTAAATTATCCGCGCCACATCTCCTATGTAAAGTGTGCGCATCCCTAAAATATCAGTTGCATTCAGTGTACTTTTAATGTAGACGGTGTCCGCTGCCGGCAGCTAAATTATCAGCGCCACATCTCCTGTGTAAAGTGTGCGCATCCCTAAAATATCATGGACATCCGGTGTACTTTTTCCGTAGATAGTGTCCGCTGCGGACAGTTAAATTATCCGCGCCACTTCTCCTATGTAAAGTGTGCGCATCCCTAAAATATCAGTTTCATCCAGTGTACTTTTAATGTAGATGGTGTCCGCTGCCGGCAGTTAAATTATCTGCACCACATCTCCTGTTTAAGGTGAGAGCATCTCTAAAATATCAGTGAAATCCAGTGTAATTTTTCCGTAGACGGTGTCGGCTGCGGACAGTTAAATTGTTCGCACCACATCTCCTATGTAAAGTGTGCACATCCCTAAAATATCAGTGACATTCAGTGTACTTTTTTCCGTAGGCGGTGTCCGCTGCGGACAGTTAAATTATCTGCGCCACATCTTCTGTTTAAACTGTGCGCATACCTTAAAATATCAGTAACATCCAGTGTACTTTTTCCGTAGACAATGTCTTCTGCGGACAGTTAAAT
Source organism: Bufo bufo (assembly GCF_905171765.1). Lineage (NCBI taxonomy): Eukaryota > Metazoa > Chordata > Amphibia > Anura > Bufonidae > Bufo > Bufo bufo. The sequence goes on from NC_053390.1 coordinate 593,416,164, forward strand.
TATCCGCGCCACATCTCCTGTTTAACCACCTCAGCTCCCCTAGCTTAAACACCCTTAATGACCAGACCACTTTTTACACTTCTGCACTACACTACTTTCACGGTTTATTGCTCGGTCATGCAACTTACCACCCAAATGAATTTTACCTCCTTTTCTTCTCACTAATAGAGCTTTCATTTGGTGGTATTTCATTGCTGCTGACATTTTAAAATTTTTTGTTATTAATCGAAATTTACCGAAATTTTTGCCAAAAAATGTCATTTTTCACTTTAAAAAAAAACGACATCTATATATAAATTTTTCTCTAAATTTATTGTTCTACATGTCTTTGACAAAAAAAATGTTTGGGTAATAAAAAATGGTTTGGGTAAAAGTTATAGCGTTTACAAACTATGGTACAAAAATGTGAATTTCCGCTTTTTGAAGCAGCTCTGACTTTCTGAGCACCTGTCATGTTTCCTGAGGTTCTACAATGCCCAGACAGTAAAAAAAAAAACACAAATAACCCCATTTCGGAAAGTAGACACCCTAATCTATTCGGTAATGGGCATAGTGAGTTTATAGAACTTTTTATTTTTTGTCACAAGTTAGCGGAAAATGATAATTTTTATTTTTTTATTTTTTCCTTACAAAGTCTCATATTCCACTAACTTGTGACAAAAAAATAAAAACTTCCATGAACTCACTATGCCCATAACAAAATACCTTGGGGTGTCTTCTTTCCAAAATGGGGTCACTTGTGGGGTAGTTAATCTGCCCTGGCATTTTAGGGGCCCTAATGTGTGAGAAGTAGTTTGAAATCAAAATGTATAAAAAATGCCCTGTGAAATCCTAAAGGTGCTCATTGGAATGTGGGCCCCTTTGCCCACCTAGGCTGCAAAAAAGTGTCACACATGTGGTATCGCCGTACTCAGGAGAAGTTGGGCAATGTGTTTTGGGGTGTCATTTTACATATACCCATGCTGCGTGAGAGAAATATCTAGGTCAAATGCCAACTTTGTATAAAAAAAATTAGAAAAGTTGTCTTTTGCCAAGATATTTCTCTCACCCAGCATGGGTATATGTAAAATGACACCCCAAAACACATTGCCCAACTTCTCATGAGTACGGCAATACCACATGTGTGACACGTTTTTGCAGCCTAGATGCGCAAAGAGGCCCAAATTCCTTTTAGGAGGGCATTTTTAGACATTTGGATTCCAGACTTCTTCTCACGCTTTAGGGCCCCTAAAATTCCAGGGCAGTATAAATACCCCACATGTGACCCCATTTTGGAAAGAAGACACCCCAAGGTATTCAATGAAGGGCATGGCGAGTTCATAGAATATATTTTTTCTTTTGGCACAAGTTAGCGGAAATTTTTTATTTCTTTTTTCTCACAAAGTCTCCCTTTCCGCTAACTTGGGACAAAAAGTTCAATCTTTCATGGACTCAATATGCCCCTCAGTGAATACCTTGGGGTGTCTTCTTCCGAAATGGGGTCACATGTGGGGTATTTATACTGCCCTGGCATTTTAGGGGCCCTAAAGCGTGAGAAGAAGTCTGGAATATAAATGTCTAAAAAATGTTACGCATTTGGATTCCGTGAGGGGTATGGTGAGTTCATGTGAGATTAAATTTTTTGTCACAAGTTAGTGGAATATGAGACTTTGTAAGAAAAAAAAAAAAAAAAATCAATTTCTACTAACTTGTGCCAAAAAAATGTCTGAATGGAGCCTTTCAGGGGGGTGATCAATGACAGAGGGGTGATCAGGGAGTCTATATGGGGTGATCACCACCCTGTCATTGATCACTCCCCTGAAAGGCTCCATTCAGACGTCCGTATGTGTTTTGCAGATCCGCGGTGCCCGTGTTTTGCGGATCCACGTATCCGCGGATCCGCAAAACACATACGGACGTCTGAATGGAGCCTTACAGGGGGGTGATCAATGACAGGGTGGTGATCACCCCATATAGACTCCCTGATCACCCCCCTGTGATTGATCACCCCCCCGTAAGGCTCCATTCAGAGGTCCGTATGTGTTTTGCGGATCCGATCCATGGATTTGTGGATCCGTAAAAAACACATACGGACGTCTGAATGGAGCCTTACAGGGGGGTGATCAATGACAGGGGGGTGATCAGGGAGTCTATATGGGGTGATCACCCCCCTGTCATTAATCACCCCCCTGTAAGGCTCCATTCAGACGTCCGTATGTGTTTTGCGGATCCGATCCATGGATTTGTGGATTCGTAAAACATATACGGACGTCTGAATGGAGCCTTACAGGCGTGTGATCAATGACAGGGGGGTGATCAATGACAGGGGGGTGATCAGAGAGTCTATATGGGGTGATCACCCCCCTGTCATTGATCATTCCCCTGTAAGGCACCATTCAGACAACTGTATGTGTTTTGCGGATCCGATCCATGGATCCGTGGATCCGTAAAACACATACAAACGTCTGAATGGTGCCTTACAGGGGGGTGATCAATGACAGGGGGGTGATCAATGACAGGGGGGTGATCAGGGAGTCTATATGGGGTGATCACCCCCCTGTCATTGATCACCCCCCTGTAAGGCTCCATTCAGATGTCCGTATGTGTTTTGCAAATCCGATCCATGGATCCGTGGATCCGTAAAACACATACGGACGTCTGAATGGAGCCTTACAGGGGGGTGATCAATGACAGGGGGGTGATCAATGACAGGGGGTGATTAGGGAGTCTATATGGGGTGATCACCCCCCTGTCATTGATCACCCCCTGTAAGGCTCCATTCAGACATCCGTATGTGTTTTGCGGATCCGATCCATGGATCCGTGGATCCGTAAAACACATACGGACATCTGAATAGAGCCTTTCAGGGGAATGATCAATGACAGGGGGGTAATCAATGACAGGGGGTGATCAGGGAGTCTATATGGGGTGATCAGGGGTTAATAAGGGGTTAATAAATGACAGGGGGGGTGTAGTGTAGTGTGGTGCTTGGTGCTACTTATTACAGAGCTGCCTGTGTCCTCTGGTGGTCGATCCAAGCAAAAGGGACCACCAGAGGACCAGGTAGCAGATATATTAGACGCTGTTATCAAAACAGCGTCTAATATACCTGTTAGGGGTTAAAAAAATCGCATCTACAGCCTGCCAGCGAACGATCGCCGCTGGCAGGCTGTAGATCCACTCGCTTACCTGCAGTTCTTGTGAACGCGCGCCCCTGTGTGCGCGTGTTCACAGGAAATCTTGCGTCTCGCGAGATGACGCGTATATGCGTGACTCTGCCTGAGACTTCCACCTCCGGAACGCGATTCTGCGTTAGGCGGTCCGGAGGCGGTTAAAGTGTGCACATCTCTAAAATATCAGTGACATCCAATGTACTTTTTCCGTAGACGGTGTTCACTGCGGACAGTTAAATTATCCGCGCCACATCTCCTGTTTAAAAAGTATGCATCCCTAAAATATCAGTGACATCCAATGTACTTTTTTCGTAGAAGGTTTCCGCTGCGGACAGTTAAATTATCTGTGCCACATCTCCTGTTTAAAGTGTGCGCATCCCTAAAATATTAGTGACATCCAGTGTACTTTTTCCATAGATGGTATTCGCTGCGGACAGATTAATTATCCACGCCACATCTACTATGTAAAGTGTGATGTATGTAATTTATACACATCAATATCACATGAGAAAGGTCTGAAAGCAATTGATACATTGTTACAACAATGCAGAATGTGAATTTTTCTTGACATTATTGAGGATTGTTCTAGAACAAAATTACTTTTTATTTCAGGATTCTTTTTATCAGCAGCGGCGTGGGACCGCGATGGGATCGAATGTCGCACCGCCGTACGCAAATTGTTATATGGCACAATTTGAGACGGATTTCGTCTATACTAATGATTTCTATAGAAAACACTGCAAATTCTGGCGTCGTTTTATCGATGACTGTAACAGACCGTTTCAGCAGACAAGGGGTTAAAATCCGTTTAGGCGATAAGCCCCTTTCTGAGAGACAGGCACAGCTACTGCAGGATACACCAAATTCTCGAACTGGATACAAAATAGCACTCCAAACTGGAACCTCACGAATAGCTGCTAGCAGACGAACAGGAAAAGCATACAATCCTGGCAATCGGTCTTCTAACAGCATACAGTGAATCCCCCCAATAACGAGACAAGGCTCCGTGTTGAGGGTCAAACAGTGGTCTGCCTGTACTTCACGTACAGCCTCTTTTATTCATAAACCACAAACATAGTACTGCCCACAGGGGTTTGAAATACAACCAATCAGTAATTTACAACACATACAATGTAAGTACAGCCCATCTGGTGTACACGTCCCTAGGGGACCAGAATGAAGACTGTGACATAGGACAGAAAAACAGCACTTAGGACACACAGACACAACACATCCCCACAATGCATCATGGTTTCCTCCTCTCTGCCCTCGAGACACCCGAGGCATAATCCAATTATCTCTCAAGACAAAGAGAAGTCACCAATACACATGTGCAGACAATAGGACAGACATCACCCTTTAAACACACAATGGGACAATGGCACAATAGAAACACACCCAGCATTTCCTCCCAAGCTGACAAGTTACACTTATTATAAATTGTAACAACTTTGTGAGTTTACATTGGCCATACACATAACTTACATTAATTCAAACAGTATAACTTGGGGACAAACCTATCCAAAATTCACTTGAATAGGTTCAGGGGTTTAAAAGTTAGTATATGGCCCATAATCCAGGGGCAAGAGGCCAGCAGCCAGTCCTCTCCAAAACCCAGTGGCGAGGTTGGTTTCGCCACAATGACATTATTTGCGTATGGCGCGGCGACGTTCGATCCCTTCAACAATTTACTCTTCACCTCAATTCTGTCTGGCCTGAGTTGAAATTCACTCTGCATTTTGATGTACAAAAAATTTCTTTCCTAGACACGTGGGTAATTAAGGGAGACACAGGTGGGTTATACACGGATCTATTTACAAAAAATACAGATCGAAATAGCTTACTCATGTATACTAGCAACCACCCAGCAGCCACAAAAAAATCCCTCCCCTTTTCCCAATTTCACAGGGTTAAGCGCATAGTGGGCACAGCTGAATTATGTAAGGAAAGATTAGACGAAATGAGCCAGAAATTTAAGGAGAGAGGTTATCCCGATCACTTATTAAAAGAACAAAGGAACCGAGTTGAGATAAAACAACAGGATAAGCCCCTAAAAGAACCACGGATTCCACTTGTAATTCAGTATCATCCATGGTCTCAGAGATTGAGAGGGATAATAAATAAACATTGGAATGTAGTGTCAAAGTCATACCCACAAGTAGTGGAGTTTAAACTACCACCTATGATGTGCTTCAAAAGAGCCACAAATATACGTGATAAGATAGTACGGGCTGACATTGGAAGTAGTAAAACTGCATCTATACAGAGAGTACTGGCTACTCCTAAAATGGGAACTTTTCCCTGCTTAAATTGCGTACACTGCTCTAGTGTAATCAAGGGTACACACTTTACACATCCACAATCTGGCGAACGCATACCTATAAAAAAAAATTTCACCTGTGACAGTCGTTTTGTTATATATATTTTAAAGTGCCCCTGTGGTCTATTGTACGTGGGAGAGACTTCCACTAGGATGAAAGACAGACTTAGTAACCACAAGTCCACCATCCGCAAGCAAAATTTATTATTTCCTGTACCATTCCACTTCCATGCACATAGACACACAGTGGCACAGTTGCGTTACCAGATTATAGACAGTGTACCCCTTCCACGTCGGGGTGGAGATGGGAACAAGTTATTGCTGCAGAGGGAGGCTTATTGGATACATCGATTACGAACGATTGAGCCCCACGGACTCAACCGGGAGTATAATGTACAAAGCTTCCTCTGATAGATCACCTTGGTATAATAATATTTTTCTCAGGATAATAATTTTTCTATAATGTTATATTTTTGAGTATTGCAATAGTGCAATTAAAAACAAATAAAAAACTTTAAAACAAAAAATAAAAATAAAAAATAAAAAAGAAAATAATGAAAATAATAATTTTTTGACAAAAATATCCTTTGTAAGAAAATAAATGGATTTTTTTCTATATATTATTTACAGCGAACATAATGAAGGAAGAAAGAAGTAAGGAACAAACTAAAGTGAATTTAAAGGAACTCATATGTTTTTGTTTTAACACTGATTGGTGGGTGTGGTTTTCTGTGTGATGTCATTTCCCTGTGTTTGGGCGCTCTATTTAAACATGAAATGTTCTTTGTATGAGGATAAGTCTGAGGAAGGTGCGGCAGCACCGAAACGCACGCGTCACTTATTGCCTGTACATGTGACTGAATAAATACAAAGAAAGAATTATCAACAGCGAGTGCCGGTCTTTTTCATTGATTCTACATTGGGACGCCATCCCATAGACTCGTGCACCGTGACCATATACAGCAGTGCCGACCTGTGATTATTATACTATGTAAAGTGTATGCATCCCTAAAATTTCAGTGACATCCAGTGTACTTTTTCTGTAGATGGTGTCCCCTGCGGACAGTTAAATTATCCGCGCCACATGTTCTGTCTAAAGTGTGCGCATCCCTAAAATATCAGTGACATACAGTGTACTTTTTACGTAGACGGTGTCCGCTGCGGACAGTTAAATTATCCACGCCACATATTCTGTTTAAAGGGTGCGCATCCCTAAAATATTAGTGACATCCAGTGTACTTTTTCCATAGATGGTATCCGCTGCGGACAGATAAATTATCCACGCCACATCTACTATGTAAAGTGTACGCATCTCTAAAATATCAGTTACATCCAGTGAACTTTTTCTGTAGACGTTGTCACCTGCGGACAGTTAAATTATCCGCGCCACATGTTCCGTCTAAAGTGTGCGCATCCCTAAAATATCAGTGACATCCAGTGTACTTTTTCTGTAGACGGTGTCCGCTGCAGACATTAAAATTATCTGCGCCACATCTTCTGTTTAAAGTGTGCGCATACCTTAACCACTTCAGCCCCCCTAGCTTAAACACCCTTAATGACCAGGCCACTTTTTACACTTCTGCACTGACGGTGTCCGCTGCGGACAGTTAAATTATCGGCGCCACATATTCTGTTTAAAGTGTGCGCACAACTTAAATATCAGTGACATCCAATGTACTTTTTCCGTAGACGGTGTCCGCTGCGGACAGTTAAATTATCCGCGCCACTTCTCCCGTTTAAAGTGTACGCATCCCTATAATATCTGTGACATCCAGAGTACTTTTTCAGTAGATGGTGTTCGCTGTGGACAGTTAAATTATCCGCGCCACATCTTCTGTTTAAAGTGTGCGCATCTCTAAAATATCAGTGACATCCAGTGTACTTTTAATGTTGATGATGTCGGCTGCGGACAGTTAAATAGTTCGCAGCACATCTCCTGTGTGAAGTGTGCACATCCCTTAAATATCAGTGACATTCAGTGTACAATTTCTGTAGACATTGTCCACTGCGGACAGTTAAATTATCTGTGCCACATCTTCTGTTTAAAGTGTGCACATCTCTAAAATATCAGTGACATCCGATGTACTTTTTCTGTAGACAATGTCTTCGGCAGACAGTTAAATTATCCGCGCCACATCTCCTGTTTAAAGTGTGCACATCTCTAAAATATCAGTGACATCCAGTGTACTTTTAATGTAGATGATGTCGGCTGCGGACAGTTAAATTGTTCGCACCACATCTCCTGTGTAAAGTGTGCGCATCCCTAAAATATCAGTGACATTCAGTATACTTTTTCTGTAGACGGTGTCCGCTGCGGACAGTTAAATTATCTGCGCCACATCTTCTGTTTAAAGTGTGCGCATACCTTAACCACTTCAGCCCCCCTAGCTTAAACACCCTTAATGATCAGGCCACTTTTTACACTTCTGCACTACACTAATTTCACCGTTTATTGCTCGGTCATACAACTTACCACCCAAATGAATTTTACCTCCTTTTCTTCTCACTAATAGAGCTTTCATTTGGTGGTATTTCATTGCTGCTGACATTTTTACTTTTTTTGTTATTAATCAAAATTTAACAAAATTTTTGTAAAGCAATTACATTTTTCACTTTCAGTTGTAAAATTTTTCAAAAAAAAACGACATCCATATATAAATTTTTCTCTAAATTTATTGTTCTACATGTCTTTGATAAAAAAAATGTTTAGGTAAAAAGAAAATGGTTTGGGTAAAAGTTATAGTGTTTACAAACTATGGTACAAAAATGTGAATTTCCGCTTTTTGAAGCATCTCTGACTTTCTGAGCACCTGTCATGTTTCCTGAGGTTCTACAATGGCCAGACAGTACAAACAATCTACAAATGACCCCATTTCGGAAAGTAGACACCCTAAGGTATTCGCTGATGGGCATAGTGAGTTCATAGAACTTTTTATTTTTTGTCACAAGTTAGCGGAAAATGATGATTTTTTTTTATTATTTTTTTTTCTTACAAAGTCTCATATTCCACTAACTTGTGACAAAAAATAAAAACTTCCATGAACTCACTATGCCCATCAAGAAATATCTGGGGGTGTCTTCTTTCCAAAATGGGGTCACTTGTGGGGTAGTTATACTGCCCTGGCATTTTAGGGGCCCGAATGCGTAAGAAGTAGTTTGAAATCAAAATCTGTAAAAAATGGCCGGTGAAATCCGAAAGGTGCTCTTTGGAATGTGGGCCCCTTTGCCCACCTAGGCTGCAAAAAAGTGTCACACATCTGGTATCGCCGTACTCACGAGAAGTTGGGCAATGTGTTTTGGGGTGTCACTTTACATATACCCATGCTGGGTGAGAGAAATATCTCGGCAAAAGACAACTTTTCCCATTTTTTTATACAAAGTTAGCATTGGACCGAGATATTTCTCTCTTTTGTGTGGTGGGACTCTTTCACAGTTCTTATATTAAACCACACTGACTGGTGATCACTAGATCCCAAGGTTTCGCCTACAATGACATCATATACCGAATCCCCGTTTGTGAATACCAAATCCAAAATGGCCTCCCTCCGGGTTGGCTCCTCAACCACTTGTTGTAGAGATAACCCCAGTAGGGAATTTAGAATATCTGTACTCCTGGTAGAACTTGCTATTTTGGTTTTCCAGTTTATATCTGGAAGATTGAAATCTCCCATAATGATAACTTCTCCTTTCATTGTCATTTTAGCTATTTCTTCAACTAGTAGATCATCTAGTTCTTTAACTTGACCAGGTGGTCTATATATCACACCTACACGAGTTACTGCATGGTTAGCAAACTGCAACGTAACCCAAACTGACTCTATGTTGGCCTCACCAACTTGTATTAGGTTAGATTTAATGCTATCTTTCACATACAGGGCCACTCCTCCTCCTTTCTTGCCTTCTCTGTCTCTTCTGTATAAAGAGTACCCTGGTATGGTTATGTCCCAGTCATTTCTTTCATTAAACCATGTCTCCGTAACAGCCACTAAATCTACATTCTCAGATGCCATTATTGACCCAAGTTCATTGATTTTTTTACCTAAACTGCGAGCATTTGTAGACAGGACTCTGAGCTTATCATTTCTTAACCTCTGTGCTTCTGACCTGTTCTGGCATTGTTTCGGGGGGCAATTGGACTCTTTTATTTTCACTCTTTTGCCCCCCCCTTCCTAGTTTAAATACTCTTTCGCAAATTCTTGGAGTTGTTCACTAAGTACATTTGTTCCTTTGAGAGAAAGATGCAAACCATCTTTTTTGTACAGTTCCTTTCTATTCCAAGTAGAGCTATCATGAGAAACAAAGCCAAATCCTTGCTCTTGACACCATTTACCAAGCCATATGTTGAACTCCTTTATGCGCCTCTGCCTATCATTCTGAACATTATGCACAGGCAGAACTTCAGAAAATGAAATGGTGGATGCAAAATCCTGTACGTCATTACCAAGTGTGATAAAAGATTTTTTCACCTCTGACACTTCATTGCAAGCCAGGTCATTTGTCCCTAGATGGACAAGAACATCCACGTCCCCTTCCTGCTTTGCTTGCTTAACAATATTAATAATACGTCTTCTATCTCTTCTAGCAGTAGCCCCAGGGAGACATCTCACAAAACCATTTTCTTTAAGCTCCACACTTCTTATGATTGAATCACCCAGCAACAGCTGCATCCTTTGAGACTTCACTTTATCTTTTTTGTTGCATACATTAGACATAGGAGTCGATGGTTTCTTACCCTCTGTGCTTGAGTCCATATCCATGTTGTCCTTACATTCTGAGAGTGCTGCAAATGAATTATGGAGAACCACCGACTGTGGGACATGTCTTCTATCCACCACTCTAAGACTTCCAGAACCTACATTAACCCATCTGCCATTTCTGGGGGTCCTCTGTGGCAGTGGCATTGCAGCAGTCCTAGCTGGAGTTTGTTTAACAGATAATTTAAATATTTCAGCTTTCAAAAATGCAATTTCCTGCTGCAGTAAGGAGAACTGTCTACAGATCTGACAGCATCCGAATCTCCAAAGAGTGGAACATAAAATAAATGCACAACAATTCCTGCACTGAACCAAGTCTGCCATTTTAAAGAGGAGAAAAAAAATAAAAAAATAAACAAAAAAATTTGTAACTTTAAATCAAACAAATCAAACAAATCGTACCTTTTTTTTTTTGTATTGTTTCCACCTTCCAGCCTACCTCCTGACTATCTCCTGCAATATCTCTTTACTAGTACTTAATGTAGTACTTGAAGCTAGTACTTGCAGCTAATGAATTAGGCCAGCTAATCAACTTCTCCTGAGTACAGCGATACCAGATGTCTGACACTTTTTTGCAGCCTAGGTGGGAAAAGGGGCCCACATTCCAATGAGCACCTTTAGGATTTCACAGGTCATTTTTTACACATTTTGATTTCAAACTACTTACCACACATTAGGGCCCCTAGAATGCCAGGGCAGTATAACTACCCCACAAGTGACCCCATTTTGGAAAGAAGACACCCCAAGGTATTTCGTGATGGGCATAGTGAGTTCATGGAAGTTTTTATGTTTTGTCACAAGTTAGTGGAATATGAGACTTTGTAAGAAAAAAAAAAAAAATCATCATTTTCCGCTTGTGACAAAAAAAAAAAATTCTAGGAAATCGCCATGCCCCTCACGGAATACCTTGGGGTGTCTTCTTTCCAAAATGGGGTCACTTGTGGGGTAGTTATACTGCCCTGGCAATTTAGGGGCCCTAATGTGTGGTAAGTAGTTTGAAATCAAAATGTGTAAAAATTGACCTGTGAAATCCTAAAGGTGCTCTTTGGAATGTGGGCCCCTTTGCCCACCTAGGCTGCAAAAAAGTGTCACACATCTGGTATCGCCGTACTCAGGAGAAGTTGGGGAATGTGTTTTGGGGTGTCATTTTACATATACCCATGCTGGGTGAGAGAAATATCTCGGTCAAATGCCAACTTTGTATTAAAAAATGGGAAAAGTTGTATTTTTGCCAAGATATTTCTCTCACCCAGCATGGGTATATGTAAAATGACACCCCAAAACACATTGCCCAACTTCTCCTGAGTACGGCGATACCAGGTGTGTGACACTTTTTTGCAGCCTAGGTGGGCAAAGGGGCCCACATTCCAAAGAGCACCTTTAGGATTTCACAGGTCATTATTTACACATTTTGATTTCAAACTACTTACCACACATTAGGGCCCCTAAATTGCCAGGGCAGTATAACTACCCCACAAGTGACCCCATTTTGGAAAGAAGACACCCCAAGGTATTCCGTGAGGGGCATGGCGAGTTCCTAGAATTTTTATTTTTTGTCACAAGTTAGTGGAAAATGATGATTTTTTTTTTTTTCTTACAAAGTCTCATATTCCACTAACTTGTGACAAAACATAAAAACTTCCATGAACTCACTATGTTCATCACAAAATACCTTGGGGTGTCTTCTTTCCAAAATGGGGTCACTTGTGGGGTAGTTATACTGCCCTGGCAATTTAGGGGCCCTAATGTGTGGTAAGTAGTTTGAAATCAAAATGTGTAAAAAATGACCAGTGAAATCCTAAAGGTGCTCTTGGGAATGTGGGCCCCTTTGCCCACCTAGGCTGCAAAAAAGTGTCACACATCTGGTATCGCCGTACTCAGGAGAAGTTGGGGAATGTGTTTTGGGGTGTCATTTTACATATACCCATGCTGGGTGAGAGAAATATCTCGGTCAAATGCAAACTTTGTATTAAAAAATGGGAAAAGTTGTCTTTTGCCGAGTTATTTATCTCACCCAGCATGGGTATATGTAAAATGACACCCCAAAACACATTGCCCAACTTCTCGTGAGTACGGCGATACCAGATGTGTGACACTTTTTTGCAGCCTAGGTGGGCAAAGGGGCCCACATTCCAAAGAGCACCTTTAGGATTTCACAGGTCATTTTTTACACATTTTGATTTCAAACTACTTATCACACATTAGGGTCCCTAGAATGCCAGGGCAGTATAACTACCCCACAAGTGACCCCATTTTGGAAAGAAGACACCACAAGGTATTTTGTGATGGGCATGGTGAGTTCCTAAAAGTTTTTATTTTTTGTCACAAGTTAGTGGAATATGAGACTTTGTAAGAAAAAATAAAAATAAACGCTAACTTGTGACAAAAAAATAAAAAATTCTAGGAACTCGCCATGCCCCTCACGGAATACCTTGGGGTGTCTTCTTTCCAAAATGGGGTCACTTGTGGGGTAGTTATACTGCCCTGGCAATTTAGGGGCCCTAATGTGTGGTAAGTAGTTTGAAATCAAAATGTGTAAAAAATGCCCTGTGAAATCCTAAAGGTGCTCTTTGGAATGTGGGCCCCTTTGCCCACCTAGACTGCAAAAAAGTGTCACACATCTGGTATCGCCGTACTCACGAGAAGTTGGGCAATATGTTTTGTGGTGTCATTTTACATATACCCATGCTGGGTGAGAGAAATATTTTGGCAAAAGACAACTTTTCCCATTTTTTATACAAAGTTGGCATTTGACCGAGATATTTCTCTCACCCAGCATGGGTATATGTAAAATGACACCCCAAAACACATTCCCCAACTTCTCCTGAGTACGGCGATACCAGATGTGTGACACTTTTTTGCAGCCTAGATGTTCAAAGGGGCCCAAATTCCTTTTAGGAGGGCATTTTTAGACATTTGGATCCCAGACTTCTTCTCACGCTTTAGGGCCCGTAAAATGCCAGGGCAGTATAAATGCCCCACATGTGACCCCATTTTGGAAAGAAGACACCCCAAGGTATTCAATGAGGGGCATGGCGAGTTCATCAAAAAAAAAAAAATTTTTGCCACAAGTTAGCGGAAATTGATTTATTTATTTTTTTCTCACAGTCTCCCTTTCCGCTAACTTGGGACAAAAATTAAAATTTTTCATGGACTCAATATGCCCCTCAGTGAATACCTTGGGGTGTCTTCTTTCCAAAATGGGGTCATTTGTGGGGTGTTTGTACTGCCCTGGCATTTGAGGGTCTCCACAATCATTACATGTATGGCCAGCATTAGGAGTTTCTGCTATTCTCCTTATATTGAGCATACGGGTAATGAGATTTTTTTTTTTCGTTCAGCCTCTGGGCTGAAATAAAAAATGAACGGCACAGATTTCTTCATTCGCATCGATCAATGTGGATGAAAAAATCTCTGCCAAAAAAAAAAAAGGAGGGGAAAGGCGTCTGCCAGGACATAGGAGCTCCGCCCAACATCCATACCCACTTAGCTCGTATGCCCTGGCAAACCCGATTTCTCCATTCACATCAATCGATGTGGATGAATAAATCATTGCCGGGATTTTTATTTTTATATACAAAGTGTTTGCCAAAGTATATGAACACCGCCGCCTCCTAAGCTCATATGCCTCGGCAAACCTATCTTTTACTGCAGAGGAGAAATCTCGTCTTGCAGCGCAGCATACACCGACTTTTGTGTAATCTGACAGCAGCGCAATGCTTCTGTCAGAATGCACATCAGTGCTGCAGCTAGTCGATCGGTTGGTTCACCTGGAAGGTAAAAAAAATAAAACAAAAAATAAAAAAACAGGCCGCAACGCAATACATTTTATTAACTTTATAATAACTTTTGAACAGAACATATAAACTTTATTTAACTTTTTGAACTGAACGTTAACTTTTTTGCTTACTGGTGTTTTTTTTTTTGTTTTTTTTACCTTTTATAGGACAAACCTCTCCTTCCCCATGGGACAATGTGCAAAGCGCAAATCGCCCAAAGATGTGGCGAAGTACATTATGCACTTTATCCCAGGTGAAAGGAGAGGTTTGCAGCAACTGTGAGTGAAAGGGCCCTAATAGCCCTGTGTACCTGTCCTGTGAGATGCAATTCCTATGCTAAGTGTACCTGTTTGTGGTACTTTCAGAAACACTCTCCAAAGCATAGGGCAGGGTGGTCAGGGCAGTCAGGACAGAAATAGCGGGTGTCACGCCTTATTCCACTCCTGCTACAGACACGACATCTTTTTCGGGGTGACGGTTGGGTTGAGGTACCGGCAACGACACTGGGGAAATGTCGCTCGTGTAGACGGCTAACTACACTGGTGGATGGGGCCATGGAACCTCCTGGATACAGGAGGTTCATGATGATCTCTTCCAGAAATTTGAGGAAGGATTGTGTTCTCCCAGCCTTACTGTAGAGAACAAAACTATTATATGCAGCCAATTGAATTAAATATACAGACACCATCTTATACCAGCGTCTGGTGCGTCGGGAAACTAAATACGGAGAGAACATCTGGTCATTGAAGTCCACCCCAACCATGAGCAAATTATAGTCGTGGACACAGAGGGGCTTTTCAATGACACTGGTTGCTCGCTCAATTTGGATTGTCGTGTCTGCGTGAATGGAGGAGAGCATGTAAACGTCACGCTTGTCTCTCCATTTCACCGTGAGCAGTTGTTCATTACACAAGGCAGCCCTCTCCCCCTTGCAAGACAGGTGGTAACGAGCCGTTGGGGGAAGCCCGCGCGACTAGTTCGCGCGGTGCCACAGCAGCCAATCTGTTCTAGGAACAAATGCCTGAAGAGGGCCACACTTGTGTAGAAATTGTCCACATAAAGATGGTACCCCTTGCCAAATAAGGGTGACACCAAGTCCCAGACTGTCTTCCCACTGCTCCCCAGGTAGTCAGGGCAACCGACTGGCTCCAGGGTCTGATCTTTTCCCTCATAGATCCGAAATTTGTGGGTATAGCCTGTGGCCCTTTCACAGAGCTTATACAATTTGACCCCATACCGGGCGCGCTTGCTTGGGATGTATTGTTTGAAGCCAAGGCGCCCGGTAAAATGTATTAGGGACTCGTCTACGCAGATGTTTTGCTCAGGGGTATACAAATCTGCAAATTTCTGGTTGAAGTGGTCTATGAGGGGCCGAATTTTGTGGAGCCGGTCAAAAGCTGGGTGGCCTCTGGGACAGGAGGTGGTGTTGTCGCTAAAGTGCAGGAAACGCAGGATGGCCTCAAATCGTGCCCTGGACATAGCAGCAGAGAACATGGGCCTGTGATGAATCAGGTTCGTGCACCAATATGACCGCAATTCATGCTTTTTGGTTAGACCCATGTTGAGAAGAAGGCCCAGAAAATTTTTTAATTCGGAAACTTGGACTGGTTTTCACCGGAAAGGCTGGGCATAAAAGCTTCCCGGGTTGGCGGATATAAATTGAGTGGCATACCGATTTGTTTCTGCCACGACTAAGTCCAAGAGCTCCGCAGTCAAGAACAGCTCAAAAAATCCCAGGGCCGAACCGATCTGAGCTGTCTCAACCCGAACTCCAGACTGGGCAGTAAAAGGGGGAACTAATGGTGCGGCTGAAGTTGGTGACTGCCAATCAGGATTTGCCAGCACCTCAGGGACTCTAGGGGGTCTACGGGCCTGTCTGTGCGGTGGCTGCGACGGGGTAACTATTGCACGTGCCACTGTACCAGCTTCAACTGCCCTTCTGGTGCTCGCCACTTCACCATGTTGTACGGCAGTGCTGGTACTAGGTCCAGGGAGGGCTGCGCTGCTGGTGTATGCCTCACCACGTGATCCGACAGCGCCAGCCCCACTCCGCTGCCCTTGAAGCGGATCCTGCGCAACCTGTAGTCTAGCGACATGGGGCCGGGTACGCCTGGTGCTATCAGGGACCTCAACCTCCTCGTCCGAACTTTGGGTCAGACTGCCACTGCTTTCTACAGGTTCATATTCTGACCCGCTAGATTCGTCAGATGAGGGTTCCCATTCCTCATCCGACTTTGTCAGAAGCCTGTAGGCCTCTTCAGAAGAATACCCCCTGTTTGACATTTGGACTACTAAATTTAGGGGTATTCCCTGAGACTACCCAAGAAAAAAAGCAAGCCTGTCTTACAAATGGGAGGCTAACGAAGTACCGGAGGCCGCTGCGATTGATAAAAAATATCAAAACAGATTTTTTTATCGCCGCAGCGCTTGGAAAGTGATTGTGCAGTGATCAAAAAAAATATATATTTTTTGTCACTGCGGCGGGGCGGGCGTGGGTGAACGCACGTGTGGTCGACCGATCAGGCCTGATCTGGCAAACACTGCGTTTTGGGTGGAGGGCGAACTAAGGTGACACTAATACAATTATAGATCTGACTGTGATCAGTTTTGATCACTTACAGATACTATAAAAGTACCAATGCTGATTAGCGATACGCTAATCAGCGAATCAGTGACTGCGGTGGGCTGGGCGCTAACTAACGCTAACTACCTAACCAAGGGGCCTAAACTATCCTAAAACCTAACAGTCAATACTAGTGGAAAAAAAAGTGACAGTTTACACTGATCACTTTTTTCCTTTCACTAGGTGATTGACAGGGGCGATCAAGGGGTGATCAAGGGGTTAATTGGGGTGATGGGGGGGTCATCTGGGGCTAAGTGTAGTGTTGGTGGGTACTCACAGTGATGTCTGCTCCTCTGTTGGAACCAACCGACGAAAAGGACAGGCAGAGGAGCAGAGAAGCCATTTAACACATCATATTTACAAATATAATGTGTTAACTGGCTTCTGATTTGTTTTTTTAAAAATCATCAGCTTGCCAGCCACGATCATTGGCTGGCAAGCTGATGACGTGATCCCCCTCTAACTTTTGCCGGCCCGCGATGCGCATGCGAGGGTCGGCTAAGCGCGTCATCTCGCGTCTCTCGAGATGACGCATATATGCGTGACTGTGCCTGGGACTGCCGCCTCCGGAACGCGATCCTGCGTTAGGCGGTCCGGAGGCGGTTAACCTAACATTAGTCCAAGAATAGTCTATGGCATTGAGGTCATAATTTACATATGCTATTTGATTTGTATTATAAATTTAAATTTATTGGTATAAATGATAGGGCTCTTGTTATTTTTTTTTTATTTTATAATCATTTTATTTTTTAATATTGCCTCTACAAGATTGAAAAGTGTGAAAACTATAACCAAATTAATTTATCTACATCATAACCGTTATCTTATCTACTAAATAACACTAGACTGTAATGAAGTATTCCGAAATAAATAAAAATTACTATATTTTATTCATTGAGATGTAAATAGTATTCTATCAATTTTTGCAAAAATATTAAAATCTGAAATGTAAACTGTGGTCAAAGTGGATTCACCTGCAGAAGTCTTTACTCTCGAGTAAACAAACCATGTATGGCGACTGTGGCAAAGTACGACGGGGTTGGCAGGTGGTTGGCACAATAGTGTTCTTGTTATAACTTGATTTTTGCCATAATTATTAAAAATTTTATTTTAACAATATTAAATTTAGAAACTAAGGATTGAAATTGCTATATTCACTGTAGTAAACCAAAGGGGAGAATCAGGGAAGCTCGGTATGTCTCAATGGGAATGTATGCCTCAGGCAGATAATTTATGTTAATCAGTACGCCTGGAATCAGCACGCCTGTTTTGTTTCTGGGGTTTTGTCTTTAATATTGATTTTGGATCGGGTTTTGAATAGTGAACATAGACATTGGGTGAGACAGGTCTCACCCGTACTTCATCCTATGTTCTCATAACGGTGCTGTTTAAAAGGCTGTTAAGATAAAGTGTGGACAGGCCATCCCAACGCAGAACAATCTGAGAAGGGAACCAGAACGGTGACAGACTGTAAAGAGTGTTGCAATAGTACTGTCTTATTACCCTGCTTGTAATGAACTGTAAGTGTGGGACTTTCTGTTATCCAATATAACTAAACTAATACGTGTGTGTGTGAATAAGTTTAAACAACAAAGCATATATTTACCCTCCTTGTGTGGGGTGGTCACTAGTCCGTTATCATCGTCTTCCTCCTCGTACTTATCCTCAAAAACTGGGGGGGGGTACTCTGGTCGGGTTGACGGTCCACCCTGTTCCTCCCCCATTAACTCCCCCTCCTGTGGTGGTGCAGAGGCATTTGGTGGCCCTCAGGGTCCTGGCTGCTCCTCCTCCTCTCCCTCAGATGCAGACACCTCCCATGAATGCCTCCTGGCAGGCCTGCATCTGACAGAGGGAAGGCGAGCACCTATAATAACAAATTAGACTTATGTAAAAATAAAAATCACAAATAATAAATGTACCTCAGCATTACGTTACTTTTGTTTATTTCACCAACACTCAGTAATCATTGTACCTGGACAGTGTATATCCCGGATCTGGCGGATTCCCGGTAGATGCCGCCGCTTCAGGTCCGACCACTTTTTGAGCATGGCCAGACGAGTGTGTTGTCCGCCATGCTCCCTCCATAAATCTTCTCTTAGCTGACAGATAATGGCCTGCTTGGCTGGCTGGGAACTGAGCTCATTATAGCCTTTCTCTAACATGCACTGCGGGATTAAAAAAGGAAGCACTTAATCAAAAAAATTTAATAAACTAAGATTACGCAACTTTAACATTAGCAGAAAGGGAGTACGTCAGGCTATTCCAGGAAGTTGAACAAGCGGTCGGATCCGTCCAGCCGCTAGTTGACAGTGGGGTAGCTAGAAATGACTTGGCCCGACAGCAAATTTTTTAATGGGGCCAACCTACCTACCACAGAAATTTTTTCACAAGCCCTTCCTTTTATGCCACCCACATAATTGTGGATCGTAAAGATCGCTGTCTCACACCAGGCCCGGCAGCTGTTCCATCTGTTTCCTACACTGTCTATACTGTCACTGTGTATAATTTCATTGTGTAATACTGTTGAGGGGGCCCTGACAAATTATTTTAGTCCTCCTTCTCCTCCTCCTGGATGGGCCCCTTCTGGGTCAGGGCCCCAAAGCAGCCGCTTAACCCCACATCCCCTGTAAATACGCCCTGGCTACAAGAATGATGATCCGTCAACATTTACTATAATGGTAGCGGCCAGGGGCGTAACTATCGGGGAAGTAGGAGAAGCGTCTGCTTTGCGGCCCTGACCCATAAGAGGCCCATTCCGGAGGAGGAGGACTAAAAGATTTTGTCAGGGCCCCCTCAGCAGTATTACACAATGAAATTATGTAACACAGTGACAGTATAGGCAGTGTAGGAAACGGATGGAACAGCTGCCGGGCCTGCAGCTACACCACTGGTGGCGAGGGAAAAGTTCCAGCAGCAGCAAGGCAGCACACAGCGAGAGGCAGTCTAACTAAAAGCTCTGCATGTTGTAGTTTAATTACAAGGAACCGCACGCCGTGTGCTGCCTTGATGCCGCAGTAACTAACCACCACCATGTCCTCATCAGCTCAACCACCAAACCAACAATTATTATTGTTTGAAAGTGAAATACTGCAATTTAAGTTAACGTAAACGTATAAAATCTAATTGTATTGAAATTGTATGTGTGTGGGGTATAAGCTATTAGATATTGTCCATCTGAGGAGAGGTGTACCTGTCTAGTGACGTGACGGCATAGTATGGGGTGTAAAGCTGGTTCGCCTCCACGTGGTGCCCCCTGGGTAACGCTAAATGAACCAGAAAATATAGAATGTCAAAAATTACTTCTCCTGACCAACAGGACACTTATTAGAATCTTTAGACTAGGCATCCTCACACTGCAGCCATCCAGAAAACTGTGGCACTCCGGCTGTGGCAAAAATACAACTCCCATCATTCCATCACAGCCTACAGCTATCATCCTATAGAAGGGCATAATGGGAGTTGCAGTTTGAGAACAACTGGAGGACCGCTATTTGAATAGACTGTGTGTGTGTGTGTTTGTGTGTTGGGGGTGGTCAGAGGGGGTGTGGGTTTGAGGGGGGGTTTGGTGGTATGTAGTGTGGCTATATTGTGTGAGGCAGGAAATTAGATGTGCAATGTGCATCTGATATATATTTGTCTGCTATCCATACATAATGACATGTCGGCCACATGTATGTATGGATAGCATATAAATACAGTATATAGCAGATGCCAGTGAGATAGTGCTTTGATGGCAGACCAACCGTTTGTCATATCAAAAATGCTTAACTATTTATTTTAGTAATACAAATAAAATCACATTTTATCTAGTATGAGTAGATGTTAATGATTATGTGAAAAAAATATTACTTTTGAATGTCAACAATACTTGTTTCACCCAATCATTTATATCTAATCAAAGTATGTGCTATGCGAATTTAATTGTCATGCGAAAATAGTTTTCACATACAAAGATATATCCGAAAACTTAAATTCCATAAACCTAGATAAGAATATTAGTAAGATAACTTAACGAGCGTGTGAGATAGAATGTTCAATTTACTTACTATGATGAGG
Source organism: Bufo bufo (assembly GCF_905171765.1). Lineage (NCBI taxonomy): Eukaryota > Metazoa > Chordata > Amphibia > Anura > Bufonidae > Bufo > Bufo bufo. Next base: position 593,436,848 of record NC_053390.1, read on the forward strand.
ATCTCTTCCTCAGCTTCTTTGAACTTGCTCACCACCATCTTTCCAATCGCATCCAGCTCCCAACTCGACTCAACTTACGCTGGATTCTAGATGAAACCAGTTACTTCCTGCCAGGAGTGACTCACGCGCATGTGCATGAGCATACGAACATTTCATTGCCGTTTCAGCAATGTGTATTTTTATGAATTTTTGATATATTGCTGATATATCTTAGGTTTTAGAATATTCGTAATATTCGAAAACAATTATATATTAGAAAATAGAGAATATTCGTAAAAGACACAGCGGATATAGTGCTTTAATATATTTTTTAAATAGAGTACGTTTTTTTCAAACTATTAAGTTGGGAAGAGAACCAAAAAACTACACAATAATAAAAAAGATTTTAGCACTATTACTAAAATTTATGTCTATTCTATTGGTGATTTTTACTAATATTGGCTATATTGCAATAACTTGGTTTTTTAGAATATTCGTCAGATTCTATATTGCAATATAGCGAATATTCGCAAATTACTAAAACCGTTCGCAAACATAGGAAAGTTGTACTGTATACACTTAACACTTTAGAGATTAGAGACATTTAGGAAATCACAACACGCGAATAACAAATCGCATATTAATCGCGTTAAATATAAATGAACGAATATTCAATTTCGGCGAATATAATACGAATAATCAATCGAATATTCGCGAAATATCGCGAAATCGAATATGGCACCTCACGCTCATCACTACTGTTGAATATGTTCAACTCGCAGCATGTTCTGGTGAACCACAAAACGGGGAAACACCGACTTGGACCTAGGTTGTTGTGGTTCACCATCAATTATTACCACATTCTCCCAGGCTTGGGATAGGGTTGGGTCCCGGTGTTGTGCTGTACCTAAATTTACCCCGGAGACGTTGAGGTTTGCCAACTCAGGACTTGGTGACAAGTCCTCCACGTCTCCAACCATTACATTTAGCGGGGTTGTCTCCCCCTCTTCCACCGAAGTGGTGGTCACCCCTACTGCTGGCCCTTCGGCCTCAGGTTTCCAGGGTTCTATCCTTCCTCCTGAACAAGGCCAATCACCTGGGTTTACCCCTGACTCACGGGTATCAGTAAATCTCACAACCGGCCATAGGGCCGGGAAGCTCGGAAAGTCTCTCCCTATTATGAGTTTGTAGTATAGATTTGTGGTGACTGCCACCTCGTGGGTCCACCTGCCGGCTACCGTGGTTAAAGACAACAGAGTGGTGGGGTAGTCTTTTAAGTCTCCATGGATGCACATCACCCCAACTTTCCGGCCAGTATGCTCAGTGGACCGCACTAGGATAGCCCATACTAGGATCACTAGGCTCCCTGAGTCCAGCAGCGCCTCCGCTTGAGTGTCTCCCACTTCCACCTGGCACAAGTGGTCTAGAGATTCTGGGGTACCTGTTGCACACAGTTTCCTGGCATAAAGTGACTGACGGTAACCACAATTAGTGTCCATGGGCTCAACCCGATGAGGACAGTCAGCCCTTACATAGCAAGGCTCCTGACACTGCCAGCAGACTAACGGAGTCAGGCACATAGATTCTTAGTAGCCTTATAGAGTTCCACCAGGTCCACCATCTCCAGGGCATTGCCAGGAGACACCTGGCCAATCCAGTGCTGGAGAGGGGGTGGCAAAGCCCTCCAGAACATATCAGCTAATAGTTGATCCAGCATAGCTGTGGAACTCAGCACATCAGGCTGTAGCCACTTTTGCAAGTGGTGAAATAGGTCATAATAAAGGGATCTTGCTGGCTCAGCCAGGTTAAACCCCCAATGATGTACCTGCTGGGCCCGGACCAACACATTCACCCCCAGTCTTGCCAGAATCTCACCCTTTACTTTCTGGTAGTTGGCGGCTTGATCGTCCGGCAAGTCGAAATACACCCGCTGAGAATTGGATGCCAGGAACGGAGCGACGACCTAAGGCCACTGGTCTCGTGGTAGTTTCTCTCTTGTGGCCACCTTCTTGTACATCGCTAGGTAGGTTTTGAAATCATCTAAGGGTGTCATCTTGGGAATCGCCGCATGGACCGCTTTCGGGACATCATGGACGCTTTGGGATGTTCCTGCAATCTGTATAGCCATCACGTGTTGTAACAGCAGCTGGTTTGTTTCTTGCTGCTGCCTGTTAGCCTCCCGTTGTTGCAGGTTGGTTTCTCACTGCTGCTGGCTAGCCTCCACAAGAGCCTTCATTATGGCCTCCATTTTGTCAAGGGTCACAGGTTGAAATTTAGCGGGTTTAATGCAAGACATACAACTGTGCCCGGAGCAAAAATGAAAAACAACAATACTTCAGTGATCACGCCTGCCTCACTGCGCTTTCCCGCATCCTCCACCAATTGTGGGGTTTCGCTCTGGTAGATAGGGTAAGCGGACACAATGCAGAGGCAAAAGAAAAGTTCTTAATGCAAAACTTCAGTATTAATTCACACTTGAGGCAAATGCACCAGACAATGCGTTACTTTGCAGTCTTGATGTTAACTTCACACACAATGGAAAGTACATCTTGGTGTTGCTTCACACAAATTGGAAAGTTCATATAAGACAAGTCACTTTGATGTCAGTTCTGCCTCCAGCAGTCCACGGCAGGCTTTAAAGGGCCTGTTCCCTCGGCCCATGGGTCTCAGCCTTCCAACCTGGAACCAAGCCTCAGATCCAAAACAGAGATCCTGCTGCTGAGCCCAGCTGCCTATTTAAGGACAGCCAGGTGCTGCCAAAAACCCGGACCGGCAATTAAAATCCAGTCCGGTATTTGACCCCACCTGGCTGCAAATCAGCCCAGCAGCACACGCTGGGAGTAAAATACCTGTTTTCCCAGACCATTCCCCTCATTGTGTCACACTATATACAAGGTCAGGTAGAATATTGATGTACCTAAAAGTGTTTTCAATTCAGGAAATATTATGTTGCGATAAACATCATATGTATTACATTAATAATTGTTATAAAAAAAAAGAAGCTTGTTATTGTTTTATTCCTATGCTTTGAAGAGATAGTATTGTGCGATATATACTTAATATAAACTGCTAATGATTAATAAACCTTTTTAAACTTTTTAATTTTGTAATAGTCATTTTTTATGATTTTATTATTAAAGATTCTAAGAGGTTAATAAGATTTTAAGAAATTCATACAAGAGATTAATTTAATACAAGAGGTTCATAATATTTTAATAAGTACATACAATATATTGTTTTTAATAGATTGTAAGAGATGAATAAGATTTTTAATAGATTAATTCATTTTAGTTTAAAAGATTTTAAAACAAAATTGAATGACGTCACAAGTAAGTCACGCCCATGGACGTGCGTGATACTTTTGAGTAGACAGATTCAGTCCTTAGACTAAAACTCATTCTGCTTTCAAGAAGACACAGGATCAGGCCTCTCTACACATACACACACACACACACACACACAAAATACCATACTTATTCAATGTAGTAAAAAGCCTGTGCTACATATGGTGACCTCTCCACAACACAGGGGTAAATGGGGAGTCCCCTTAAACCTTAGGACTGGTGGGGGAATGATTGAATAACATTATCAATCATTCCACCAGATAAGGTCAAATAGGGTTGAGGTGGAGGTAGGAGGGGGGAGGGGGTTTAAAGGAGGGTTGTTGGGAGGCGGGGTCAATCAAAGGTCAATAAAAGGGACATGGCACCTGTCAAATTGAGTTTGACTAATAATATAGATGTTACACTACTTAAACTTTACCCACAGAATAGGTTTGACACTGATCTGTTTTGATTTCTGTTGCCATCTGTCACATATAGTATACACAATAGAGATGAGCGAATTTCTTAAAATTTTTAGGGTCTGATTCGTCCAAATTGACTTTGTGATTGTATTCGGGTACAAATTGATTCAACCCAAGTTAAAAGTGCATTGAATGCCTAGAAAACTCTCTTAGATAATTTAATATTGTTCAAATTTTTTGCACATTTTTACGTTTTGGTTGCAAAATGAGATGTTCGTCTTCACTAGCAATAATAAAGAAGGGTGGATGCCCTTAGCAAATCTTTGACAGTGAGGCATGCAAAGCTCTATTTTGTACATTTGATCAGCTGCTCCAGTAAACATTTTCTGCTCTTTCAGATATTTTTTGGACTTTAGTAGTTCCCCTAGCCTCAATTGCTCGATGACACTGTGAAATGTAGCATTTAAGTGGTTTGTGAATTTCATTGTTATTTTCAGATACCCGGTTAACTGGTTTAGAGTGAATGACTAGGAAAGAAAGAAAGGAATATTGAATTCTTAAATTTTCAATATAATATTTTAAAATAGGCCTTACAAGTGATCTAGGATAAAGTTTTATAAAGTTTTACAGAAAAATATTGGTTCACGTAGAAAGTTAAAAAAACATTTGCAATATTCTTTCATTTTTTTCACTATGATTAATTTAGTAAATGCAGATAATAAAAAATATCATATTTAAAGACCTTGTCTCATCAGGACAACCAGCAGCATGGGAAATGAACAATCAACAGAGGTGTCATATTTTACCAGGTTAATAATTGCCAATAAGACTTTTTAACCCCTTCAGTACTGAGCCACTTTTCACCTTAATTCCCAGGCCGATTTTTGCAAATCTGACATATGTCACGTTATGTGGTAATAACTTTGGAACGCTTTTACTTATCCATGCCATTCCAAGATTGTTTTCTCGTGACACATTGTACTTCATAACAGTGGTAAATTTTAATCGATATATTTCACCTTTATTTATAAAACAATCCAAAAGGTACCAAAAATTGGGAAAAATTCATAATTTTAAAAATTTGAATTGTTCTACTTTTAAAACAGATAGTAAATCCTCATAAAATAGTTATCAATCAACATTCCCCATATGTCTGCTTTATGTTGGCATCATTTTGTAAATGTAATTTTATTTTTTTAGGACATTAGAAGGCTTAGAAGTCTAGAAGCCATTTTTCACATTTTCTACAATATTTCCAAATCCATTTTTTTAAGCACCAATTCAGTTATAAAGTGATTTTGAGGGGCTTGCGTAATGGAAACCACCCATAAATAACCGCATTTTAGAAACTACACCACTCAAATTATTAAAAACTGATGTTGCAAACTTGTTAACCCTTGAGGTGTTCCTCAAGAATGAAAGGAAAACGGAGGTGATTGTTTGGAGATTGTTTATGTTAATAATTTTTTTTCTTGCAACATAGCAAGGGTTAACAGCAAAATAAACCTCAATATATATTACTCTGATTCTGCAGTTTACAGAAATACCCCATACGTGGCAGGAAACTGCCCTTTGGGCACATGGCAGTGGTCAGAAGGAAAAGAAGCACCATATGGATTTTGGAGGCCGGTTTTGCTAGAATGGTTTTAGGCACCATTTTGTATTTGAAGAGACCCTGACGTAACCCTATAGGGGAAACCATCAAAAAGGACCCCATTTTGGAAACAACATCCCTTTAATAATATATTAAGGGGGGTACTGAGCACTTTGACCCGTAAGCGTTCATTTTCACAAGGGGTAACCGGAGAAAAAGCATCCCATAATATATTACCCATTTTCTCCTGAATACGGCAACACCCCATATGTGGTGGTAAACTGCTGTGGGGGCACATGGCAGGACTCAGAACGGAAGTAGTGCCATATGGCTTTTGCAGCGCACATTTTGATCAATTGGTTTACGGATGTCATTGGTTTTTATTTTTTAAGTGATTGTCTTATGTGGGAGCTCATTTTTTGCGGGATGAGGTGATGTTTCCATTGGTACCATGTTGGGGTACATAAGACTGTTTGATCGCTTGGTATTACACTTTTTGTGAGGCAAGGTAAAAAAAAATTGCTGTTTTGGCATATATATATATTTTTATAGCATTCACCTAATATAATGTGATATTTTTATAGAGCAGGTTGATACGGACGCGGCGGTACAAAATGTGTCTAACATTTTTATTTTTGTTAAGTTTTAGCCTACATCCACACAAACGTTTGTGTTTTGCGGTCCGCAAATTGCAGATCCGCAAAAAAAACAGATGACGTCCGTATGGAATCTTTTTTTTGCGGATCCATTGTAACAATGCCTATCCTTGTCCACAAAAAGGACAAGAATAGGACATGTTCTATTTTTTTTGCTGGGCTACGGAACGGAGCAACGGATGTGGACAGCACACGGAGTGCTGAAAGAAAGGTGTGCAGGAGCAGCACAGCAAGCAGCTAGTGTAGAGCGATAATGGAAGTCATGCAGCAGCTGGGCAGGAGATCACAGATCCAAAGCAATCCAAGGTATGTAGAAAAAGTGAAGGGCCACAGCAGCATATCCAAAATCCTTCTTTATTTCAATCGATCACCGCATAACACAGCATAAAAACAGCAGCAACGTTTCGGCTAGGAATAGCCTTTGTCAAGCATATTTTACAATTAAAACATCAAGTATATATCCAACATATCAATGCCGCCCACTATGATCACAATCCAATCAACTGTTGTTTCTCTATGTTACACCCACCTAGTTAACCACCTCCGGACCGCTGTACGCACAGACGCGTCCTGGAGGTGGTTGATTCATTCCTCCTGGACGCACCGGCGCGTCCTCTCGCGAGACGCGAGATTTCCTGTGAACGCGCGCACACAGGCGCGCGCGCTCACAGGAACGGAAGGTAAGAGAGTTGATCTCCACCCTGCCAGCGGCGATCGTTCGCTGGCAGGCTGGAGATGTGTTTTTTTCAACCCCTAACAGGTATATTAGACGCTGTTTTGATAACAGCGTCTAATATACCTGCTACCTGGTCCTCTGGTGGTCCCCTTTGTTTGGATCGACCACCAGAGGACACAGGTAGCTCAGTAAAGTAGCACCAAGCACCACTACACTACACTACACCCCCCCCGTCACTTATTAACCCTTTAATAGCCCCTGATCACCCCATGTAGACTCCCTGATCACCCCCTGTCATTGATTACCCCCCTGTCATTGATCACCCCCCTGTCATTGATCACCCCCCTGTAAAGCTCCATTCAGACGTCCGCATGATTTTTACGGATCCACTGATAGATGGATCGGATCCGCAAAACGCATCCGGACGTCTGAATGAAGCCTTACAGGGGCGTGATCAATGAATGTGGTGATCACCCCATATAGACTCCCTGATCACCCCCCTGTCATTGATTACCCCCCTGTCATTGATTACCCCCCTGCAAAGCTCCATTCAGACGTCCGCATGATTTTTACGGATCCACTGATAGATGGATCGGATCCGCAAAACGCATCCGGACGTCTGAATGAAGCATTACAGGGGCATGATCAATGACTGTGGTGATCACCCCATATAGACTCCCTGATCACCCCCCTGTCATTGATTACCCCCCTGTCATTGATCACCCCCCTGTAAAGCTCCATTCAGATGTCCGCATGATTTTTACGGATCCACTGATAGATGGATCGGATCCGCAAAACGCATCCGGACGTCTGAATGAAGCCTTACAGGGGCATGATCAATGACTGTGGTGATCACCCCATATAGACTCCCTGATCACCCCCCTGTCATTGATTACCCCCCTGTCATTGATCACCCCCCTGTAAAGCTCCATTTAGACGTCCGCATGATTTTTACGGATCCACTGATAGATGGATCGGATCCGCAAAACGCATCCGGACGTCTGAATGAAGCCTTACAGGGGCATGATCAATGACTGTGGTGATCACCCCATATAGACTCCCTGATCACCCCCCTGTCATTGATTACACCCCTGTGATTGATCACCCCCCTGTAAAGCTCCATTCAGATGTCCGCATGATTTTTACGGATGCACTGATAGATGGATCGGATCCGCAAAACGCATCCGGACGTCTGAATGAAGCCTTACAGGGGCATGATCAATGACTGTGGTTATCACCCCATATAGACTCCCTGATCACCCCCCTGTCATTGATTACCCCCCTGTCATTGATTACCCCCCTGCAAAGCTCCATTCAGACGTCCGCATGATTTTTACGGATCCACTGATAGATGGATCGGATCCGCAAAACGCATCCGGACGTCTGAATGAAGCATTACAGGGGCATGATCAATGACTGTGGTGATCACCCCATATAGACTCCCTGATCACCCCCCTGTCATTGATTACCCCCCTGTCATTGATCACCCCCCTGTAAAGCTCCATTCAGATGTCCGCATGATTTTTACGGATCCACTGATAGATGGATCGGATCCGCAAAACGCATCCGGACGTCTGAATGAAGCCTTACAGGGGCGTGATCAATGACTGTGGTGATCACCCCATATAGACTCCCTGATCACCCCCCTGTCATTGATTACCCCCCTGTCATTGATCACCCCCCTGTAAAGCTCCATTCAGACGTCCGCATGATTTTTACGGATCCACTGATAGATGGATCGGATCCGCAAAACGCATCCGGACGTCTGAATGAAGCCTTACAGGGGCATGATCAATGACTGTGGTGATCACCCCATATAGACTCCCTGATCACCCCCCTGTCATTGATTACACCCCTGTGATTGATCACCCCCCTGTAAAGCTCCATTCAGATGTCCGCATGATTTTTACGGATGCACTGATAGATGGATCGGATCCGCAAAACGCATCCGGACGTCTGAATGAAGCCTTACAGGGGCATGATCAATGACTGTGGTGATCACCCCATATAGACTCCCTGATCACCCCCCTGTCATTGATTACCCCCCTGTAGAGCTCCATTCAGATGTCCGCATGATTTTTACGGATGCACTGATAGATGGATCGGATCCGCAAAACGCATCCGGACGTCTGAATGAAGCCTTACAGGGGCGTGATCAATGACTGTGGTGATCATCCCATATAGACTCCCTGATCACCCCCCTGTCATTGATTACCCCCCTGTCATTGATTACCCCCCTGTAAAGCTCCATTCAGACGTCCGCATGATTTTTACGGATCCACTGATAGATGGATCGGATCCGCAAAACGCATCCGGACGTCTGAATGAAGCCTTACAGGGGCATGATCAATGACTGTGGTGATCACCCCATATAGACTCCCTGATCACCCCCCTGTCATTGATTACCCCCCTGTCATTGATTACCCCCCTGTAAAGCTCCATTCAGACGTCCGCATGATTTTTACGGATCCACTGATAGATGGATCGGATCCGCAAAACGCATCCGGACGTCTGAATGAAGCCTTACACGGGCGTGATCAATGACTGTGGTTATCACCCCATATAGACTCCCTGATCACCCCCCTGTCATTGATCACCCCCCTGTCATTGATCACACCCCTGTCATTGATCACCCCCCTGTCATTGATCACCCCCCTGTCATTGATCACCCCCCCTGTCATTGATCACCCCCCCTGTCATTGATCACCCCTCTGTAAGGCTCCATTCAGAAAATTTTTTGGCCCAAGTTAGCGGAATTATTTTTTTTTTTTCTTACAAAGTCTCATATTCCACTAACTTGTGTCAAAAAATAAAATCTCACATGAACTCACCATACCCCTCACGGAATCCAAATGCATTGGATATTCCAGACTTCTTCTCACGCTTTAGGGCCCCTAGAATGCCAGGGCAGTATAAATACCCAACATGTGACCCCATTTCGGAAAGAAGACACCCCCAGGTATTCCGTGAGGGGCATATTGAGTCCATGAAAGATTGAAATTTTTGTCCCAAGTTAGCGGAACGGGAGACTTTGTGAGAAAAAAATTAAAAATATCAATTTCCGCTAACTTGTGCCAAAAAAAAAAAATTTCTATGAACTCGCCATGCCCCTCATTGAATACCTTGGGGTGACTTCTTTCCAAAATGGGGTCACATGTGGGGTATTTATACTGCCCTGGCATTCTAGGGGCCCCAAAGCGTGAGAAGAAGTCTGGTATCCAAATGTCTAAAAATGCCCTCCTAAAAGGAATTTGGGCACCTTTGCGCATCTAGGCTGCAAAAAAGTGTCACACATCTGGTATCGCCGTACTCAGGAGAAGTTGGGGAATGTGTTTTGGGGTGTCATTTTACATATACCCATGCTGGGTGAGAGAAATATCTTGGTCAAATGCCAACTTTGTATAAAAAAATGGGAAAAGTTGTCTTTTGTCAAGATATTTATCTCACCCAGCAAGGGTATATGTAAAATGACACCCCAAAACACATTCCCCAACTTCTCCTGAATACGGCGATACCACATGTGTGACACTTTTTTGCAGCCTAGGTGGGCAAAGGGGCCCATATTCCAAAGAGCACCTTTAGGATTTCACAGGTCATTTACCTACTTACCACACATTAGGGCCCCTGGAAAATGCCAGGGCAGTATAACTACCCCACAAGTGACCCCATTTTGGAAAGAAGACACCCCAAGGTATTCCGTGAGGGGCATGGCGAGTTCCTAGAATTTTTTATTTTTTGTCACAAGTTAGTGGAAAATGCTGATTTTTTTTTTTCATACAAAGTCTCATATTCCACTAACTTGTGACAAAAAATAAAAACTTCCATGAACTCACTATGCCCATCAGCGAATACCTTGGGGTCTCTTCTTTCCAAAATGGGGTCACTTGTGGGGTAGTTATACTGCCCTGGCATTCTAGGGGCCCAAATGTGTGGTAAGGAGTTTGAAATCAAATTCTGTAAAAAATGACCTGTGAAATCCGAAAGGTGCTCTTTGGAATATGGGCTCCTTTGCCCACCTAGGCTGCAAAAAAGTGTCACACATCTGGTATCTCCGTACTCAGGAGAAGTTGGGGAATGTGTTTTGGGGTGTCATTTTACATATACCCATGCTGGGTGAGAGAAATATCTTGGCAAAAGACAACTTTTCCCATTTTTTTATACAAAGTTGGAATTTGACCAAGATATTTATCTCACCCAGCATGGGTATATGTAAAAAGACACCCCAAAACACATTCCTCAACTTCTCCTGAGTACGGAGATACCAGATGTGTGACACTTTTTTGCAGCCTAGGTGGGCAAAGGGGCCCATATTCCAAAGAGCACCTTTCGGATTTCACAGGTCATTTTTTACAGAATTTGATTTCAAACTCCTTACCACACATTTGGGCCCCTAGAATGCCAGGGCAGTATAACTACCCCACAAGTGACCCCATTTTGGAAAGAAGAGACCCCAAGGTATTCGCTGATGGGCATAGTGAGTTCATGGAAGTTTTTATTTTTTGTCACAAGTTAGTGGAATATGAGACTTTGTATAAAATCATCATTTTCCACTAACTTGTGACAAAAAATAAAAAATTCTAGGAACTTGCCATGCCCCTCACGGAATACCTTGGGGTGTCTTCTTTCCAAAATGTGGTCACTTGTGGGGTAGTTATACTGCCCTGGCATTCTAGGGGCCCAAATGTGTGGTAAGGAGTTTGAAATCAAATTCTGTAAAAAATGACCTGTGAAATCCGAAAGGTGCTCTTTGGAATATGGGCCCCTTTGCCCACCTAGGCTGCAAAAAAGTGTCACACATCATGTATCTTTGTACTCAGGAGAAGTTGGGGAATGTGTTTTGGGGTGTCATTTTACATATACCCATGCTGGGTGAGAGAAATATCTTGGCAAAAGACAACTTTTCCCATTTTTTTATACAAAGTTGGCATTTGACCAAGATATTTCTCTCACCCAGCATAGGTATATATAAAATGACACCCCAAAACACATTCCCCACCTTCTCCTGAGTACGGAGATACCAGATGTGTGACACTTTTTTGCAGCCTAGGTGGGCAAAGGGGCCCATATTCCAAAGAGCACCTTTCGGATTTCACAGGTCATTTTTTACAGAATTTGATTTCAAACTCCTTACCACACATTTGGGCCCCTAGAATGCCAGGGCAGTATAACCACCCCACAAGTGACCCCATTTTGGAAAGAAGAGACCCCAAGGTATTTCGTGATGGGCATAGTGAGTTCATAGAAGTTTTTATTTTTTGTCACAAGTTAGTGGAATATGAGACTTTGTAAGAAAAGAAAAAAAATAAATCATAATTTTCCACTAACTTGTGACAAAAAATAAAAAGTTCTATGAACTCACTATGCCCATCAGCGAATACCTTAGGGTGTGTACTTTCCGAAATGGGGTCATTTGTGGGGTGTTTGTACTGTCTGGGCATTGTAGAACCTCAGGAAACATGACAGGTGCTCAGAAAGTCAGAGCTGCTTCAAAAAGCGGAAATTCACATTTTTGTACCATAGTTTGTAAACGCTATAACTTTTACCCAAACCATTTTTTTTTTACCCAAACATTTTTTTTTTATCAAAGACATGTAGAACAATAAATTTAGAGCAAAATTTATATATGGATGTCGTTTTTTTTGCAAAATTTTACAACTGAAAGTGAAAAATTTCATTTTTTTGCAAAAAAATCGTTAAATTTCGATTAATAACAAAAAAAGTAAAAATGTCAGCAGCAATGAAATACCACCAAATGAAAGCTCTATTAGTGAGAAGAAAAGGAGGTAAAATTCATTTGGGTGGTAAGTTGCATGACCGAGCAATAAACGGTGAAAGTAGTGTAGGTCAGAAGTGTAAAAAGTGGCCTGGTCTTTCAGGGTGTTTAAGCACTGGGGGCTGAGGTGGTTAATATGCACCAAGCTGCTATACAACATTCATTAGCTGTTTCAAACAAACATGAGCTGAATTCACATATTCACCTGTGTGGTATAGTGGCGTGCAGGCATCCTCATAGTAGCTGGCGTCTCAAGCTAGAAAATGCGCATGCACGTGAGCGTCATCAGAAGGCAACACAAACCGAGCCACGCCGCAACCACTATTGACAAAAAACTCAACGTGGTGGCTAGCGTCCCAATGTTCACACTGCACATGTCCGTAAACGTCATCAGAGGGCGGCCGGCTAGCGTCACGATGCCGTGCCTATTAGTGACGTGACAGGCAGCGTGACAGGGGAGGCAACATAGCTGCAAATGAGGAATGTCCGCGTTGCTAAGATACAAAGCAACGTTGAAACTGGTAGATACAATAACACATGGTAAGGATACAATGTGTAGCGTACCTCAGTTAAAACGGAGATCGCCAAGTCGATGAATGGACGCAATACCCACACAGGTGTATACATATGATAATATACAAGAATACAGAAGTATAAAACATGTGTAGCCAGCGTATAGCATTAGAATGAAAGAAATCATCCTGACTGGTGACGTGTCAGTAGAAACTGATGATCGGGTGGTTATCAATCGCAGGGCTATGCATATAGCATTATAATGAAAGAGATCATCCTGAGTGGTGACGTGTCAGTAGAAACTGATGATCGGGTGGTTATCAATCGCAGGGCTATGCATTGTGATATATTACAACAGTTTTCAAATACATAAAACATAACATAAAGAGATACATATAACAGAAAAGAGTCTAGCTGATTCCTGCCACATTGAACTCAAGATTGAGTCCAAACGGCTGTAAGGACCTCAGCGTATAGATCCATTTGAGTTCCTTTTTTCTCAATATCGCATCCTTATCACCACCTCTCCGTAGAAAACCCACACTGTCTATGACTCTAAAGCGAAGCTGGTTGACAGAATGTCCTGCCTCAACAAAATGTTTAGCGACGGGTTTGTCCATGTTCTTCTTGCGTATAGTGCTTTTGTGCTTATTAATGCGTTCCCTAACTTCCATGGTAGTCTCTCCCACATAAGTGAGGCTACACGGACATTGGATAGCATATATCACGTCCCGTGACCTACAGGTATAATAGCCATTGATTTTATATTTTTTACCACTATATGGATGGAAGAAGTGATCTCCTTTAAGAACATTACCACAATTGCAGCAGGATAAACATGGGTAAGTACCGTTTTTACGCGGAGCAAGCAGTTTTTGTGCAGTCATAGACTGATCGCTTACATCGGTTTTAACCAGCCTATCACGTAGGCTAGGGTTCCTCCTGTATGCCATCATCGGCGGGAACTGAAATTCTTCTATCTCTGGCAATCCCCTTTGGAGTATATGCCATTCCTTCCTGAGGATATGGGCGATGTCGCCACTGTCCCGGCCGAAGATGGAGACAAAGGGAACCCTAGCCTTGGATCTGGTTTTTGTAGAATTCTGAAGTGTGGAACATCTGTCAACCAGCTTCACCCTACGTCTAGTTCTGTCAAGCAGATGTTTGGGGTAGCCACGTTCAACGAATCGTGCGCACATGGCGTCCACCCTTTTTGTACAAACATCTTCCTCAGAAACTATGCGTCTAACCCTCAAAAGTTGACTCCAGGGTATGGAATCAAGCATTTTACGCGGGTGATAGCTATCATGCATAAGGAGGGTATTTCTATCAGTGGGCTTCTGATAGAGGTCCGTGGCTAAAAGAACCTCCATCACATATACCCGTACATCAAGGAACTGCAATTCACTAGCTGACGAAGTAATTGTGAGTGGAAACTGTCCAACTCATCTGTCGTGCCTGTCCAAATCATGAAGATGTCGTCGATGTAGCGCCACCAACACAGGACCCTCCCAGAAAAGGGGGAACAGTAAACCAGCTTGTCCTCAACCTCGGCCATAAAGATGTTAGCGTAAGTTGGGGCCATATTAGACCCCATGGCCACACCCCGCTGTTGCTGGTAGAAGGTATCCCTGAAGAGGAAATAACTCCTCCTCAGGACCACCTCCAAGAGATGGAGGACAAACTGGCACACCCCCGGGGAGAGTCCCATGTCGGTCAGGGCCACATCAACGACACCTAACCCATAGGTATGGTCAATCGATGTGTACAAAGACACTACATCAAAACTAACCAATAAAAATTGGGTGGGTAATAGTAACCCGTGTAGTTTGGATAGAAAGTGTCCCGTATCCTTGATATAGGATGGGTCGGAGGTCACCCGGACCTGCAGCAACCTGTCAAGAAAGACAGACAAAGGGTTAAAAACAGAACCCCTACCGGTGACAATCGGTCGACCCGGAGGGTTATTTAGTCGCTTATGTATTTTGGGGAGTATGTATAACATCGGGGTGATAGGGTGAGGCACCATAAGGTATTGATACAAACCATCATCAATGATTGAGTTTAGTCGGGCCTCACCTAGTATCACCCCAATGTAACGCATGATATCCTATTTGGGATCCCCAGATAACTGCTTATAGACTTCAAAGTCACCCAATTGTCTGTCAATCTCACAGATGTACATCGCAGTGTCCATGACGACCACCGCCCCACCCTTATCGGCAGGTTTAATCGTAATGCGGGTGTCACGTTCTAATGACATGATAGCCTTTGATTTTATATTTTTTACCACTATATGGATGGAAGATGTGATCTCCTTTAAGAACAATTGCAGCAGGATAAACATGGGTAAGTACCGTTTTTACGCGGAGCAAGCAGTTTTTGTGCAGTCATAGACTGATCGCTTACATCGATTTTAACCAGCCTATCACGTAGGCTAGGGTTCCTCCTGTATGCCATCATCGGCGGGGACTGAAATTCTTCTATCTCTGGCAATCCCCTTTGGAGTATATGCCATTCCTTCCTGAGGATATGGGCGATGTCGCTACTGTCCCGGCCGAAGATGGAGACAAAGGGAACCCTAGTCTTGGATCTGGTTTTTGTAGAATTCTGAAGTGTGGAACATCTGTCAACCAGCTTCACCCTACGTCTAGTTCTGTCAAGCAGATGTTTGGGGTAGCCACGTTCAACGAATCGTGCGCACATGGCGTCCACCCTTTTTGTACAAACATCTTCCTCAGAAACTATGCGTCTAACCCTCAAAAGTTGACTCCAGGGTATGGAATCAAGCATTTTACGCGGGTGATAGCTATCATGCATAAGGAGGGTATTTCTTTCAGTGGGCTTCTGATAGAGGTCCGTGGCTAAAAGACCCTCCATCACATATACCCGTACATCAAGGAACTGCAATTCACTAGCTGACTAAGTAATTGTGAACTGCAGTACTGGGACACCCGCATTCAAATGTGAGTGGAAACTGTCCAACTCATCTGTCGTGCCTGTAGTTTCTCCCCCACCACTGAGAGAGACAGTTTTTCTTTAGAGCTTGATTTACAACGTTTTTGTCACGGGGTTCCGAAGGTGCACTCGGTCCCCCATTGCCCGCAGAACTGTTGCTTAGCTTTTGGAATGAGGTTCTGTGTTTGACCTCATTCCCAGGGCGGCTTTACTAGCTGGGTGGCTCCCTGCTCCTAGTCTGCCTTGAGCGCCGAGCTGATCACTCGGTGCTCGACTGGTTGGTCTGTCGGTCATGTGACGCTGGCCACGTCACATGACCCTCACTCCCCACTATCGATACAGGCAGCCTGCTGGCTACAGGTTGCCTGTTAATTTCTAGGTTCCTGGCTATTTGTTGGACTGCTGAATACTTACCTGATCCTGTTCCCTGACCATCCTTTTGCCTGCTCCTCCTGTACTGCGCTTCCGTCCTGGTATTGTGACCTCGGCTCCCACCTGACTACTCTCTTAGGACTCCTCTTGTACTTCTCTGCTCTCCTGGTATTTATGACCCCGGCTTCTCCTGACAATTCTCTGCTTGCTCCATTTGTACTTTGCAGCTTTCCTGGTATTGACTCGGTCCGTTCACGTCCTGTTGTTTGTCTGTCTGTCATCCCTGCACTTACTCCAAGTTAGGGATTGCCGTCCAGTTGTCCCCTGTCATTAGGACTCGCGAGGCAAGTAGGCAGGGCCAGGGGTAAGGGTGGAGCGCAGTGGTCACTTCCCTCCCCCCTGTGTGTGTGTGTACACGACCGTTACAGTTTTTTTAGAAATTTACGTTTAAAAAGTTTTTTTGCATCTAAAAATGTTGATAACAAAGTGTCTTTATCTGACAAAGGTAGTGATACTTTGTTAACGTGCAATGAATTACAGCTCAGGAAACCAAGTACTTTCTCACCACCTCACTCTAATCATGTGGTGGAGTCCTATATACACATTGTGCATAGACAGATCAATGCTCTCAAAACCACTTTTCCTGATAGGAGTAACCTCTCTAAACTAGAGCGACAGGCTATCATGTCATTAGAACGTGACACCCGCATTACGATTAAACCTGCCGATAAGGGTGGGGCGGTGGTCGTGATGGACACTGCGATGTACATCTGTGAGATTGACAGACAATTGGGTGACTTTGAAGTCTATAAGCAGTTATCTTGGGATCCCAAATGGGATATCATGCGTGACATCGGGGTGATACTAGGTGAGGCCCGACTAAACTCAATCATTGATGATGGTTTGTATCAATACCTTATGGTGCCTCACCCTATCACCCCGATGTTATACATACTCCCCAAAATACATAAGCGACTAAATAACCCTCCGGGTCGACCGATTGTCTCCGGTAGGGGTTCTGTTTTTTAACCCTTTGTCTGTCTTTCTTGACAGGTTGCTGCAGGTCCGGGCGACCTCCGCCCCATCCTATATCAAGGATACGGGACACTTTCTATCCAAACTACACGGGTTACTATTACCCACCCAATTTTTATTGGTTAGTTTTGATGTAGTGTCTTTGTACACATCGATTGACCATACCTATGGGTTAGGTGTCGTCGATGTGGCCCTGACCGACATGGGACTCTCCCCGGGGGTGTGCCAGTTTGTCCTCAATCTCTTGGAGGTGGTCTTGAGGAGGAGTTATTTCCTCTTCAGGGATACCTTCTACCAGCAACAGCAGGGTGTGGCCATGGGGTCTAATATGGCCCCAACTTACGCTAACATCTTTATGGCCGAGGTTGAGGACAAGCTGGTTTACTGTTCCCCCTTTTCTGGGAGGGTCCTGTGTTGGTGGCGCTACATCAACGACATCTTCATGATTTGGACAGGCACGACAGATGAGTTGGACAGTTTCCACTCACAATTACTTCGTCAGCTAGTGAATTGCAGTTCCTTGATGTACGGGTATATGTGATGGAGGGTCTTTTAGCCACGGACCTCTATCAGAAGCCCACTGATAGAAATACCCTCCTTATGCATGATAGCTATCACCCGCGTAAAATGCTTGATTCCATACCCTGGAGTCAACTTTTGAGGGTTAGACGCATAGTTTCTGAGGAAGATGTTTGTACAAAAAGGGTGGACGCCATGTGCGCACGATTCGTTGAACGTGGCTACCCCAAACATCTGCTTGACAGAACTAGACGTAGGGTGAAGCTGGTTGACAGATGTTCCACACTTCAGAATTCTACAAAAACCAGATCCAAGGCTAGGGTTCCCTTTGTCTCCATCTTCGGCCGGGACAGTGGCGACATCGCCCATATCCTCAGGAAGGAATGGCATATACTCCAAAGGGGATTGCCAGAGATAGAAGAATTTCAGTCCCCGCCGATGATGGCATACAGGAGGAACCCTAGCCTACGTGATAGGCTGGTTAAAACCGATGTAAGCGATCAGTCTATGACTGCACAAAAACTGCTTGCTCCGCGTAAAAACGGTACTTACCCATGTTTATCCTGCTGCAATTGTGGTAATGTTCTTAAAGGAGATCACTTCTTCCATCCATATAGTGGTAAAAAATATAAAATCAATGGCTATTATACCTGTAGGTCACGGGACGTGATATATGCTATCCAATGTCCGTGTAGCCTCACTTATGTGGGAGAGACTACCATGGAAGTTAGGGAACGCATTAATAAGCACAAAAGCACTATACGCAAGAAGAACATGGACAAACCCGTCGCTAAACATTTTGTTGAGGCAGGACATTCTGTCAACCAGCTTCGCTTTAGAGTCATAGACAGTGTGGGTTTTCTACGGAGAGGTGGTGATAAGGATGCGATATTGAGAAAAAAGGAACTCAAATGGATCTATACGCTGAGGTCCTTACAGCCGTTTGGACTCAATCTTGAGTTCAATGTGGCAGGAATCAGCTAGACTCTTTTCTGTTATATGTATCTCTTTATGTTATGTTTTATGTATTTGAAAACTGTTGTAATATATCACAATGCATAGCCCTGCGATTGATAACCACCCGATCATCAGTTTCTACTGACACGTCACCACTCAGGATGATCTCTTTCATTATAATGCTATATGCATAGCCCTGCGATTGATAACCACCCGATCATCAGTTTCTACTGACACGTCACCAGTCAGGATGATTTCTTTCATTCTAATGCTATACGCTGGCTACACATGTTTTATACTTCTGTATTCTTGTATATTATCATATGTATACACCTGTGTGGGTATTGCGTCCATTCATCTACTTGGCGATCTCCGTTTTAACTGAGGTACGCTACACATTGTATCCTTACCATGTGTTATTGTATCTACCAGTTTGCACGTTGCTTTGTATCTTAGCAACGCGGAAATTCCTCATTTGCAGCTATGTTGCCTCCCCTGTCACGCTGCCTGTCACGTCACTAATAGGCGCGGCATCGTGACGCTAGCCGGCCGCCCTCTGATGACGTTTACGGACATGCGCAGTGTGAACATTGGGACGCTAGCCACCACGTTGAGTTTTTTGTCAATAGTGGTTGCGGCGCGGCTCGGTTTGTGTTGCCTTCTGATGACGCTCACGTGCATGCGCATTTTCTAGCTTGAGACGCCAGCTACTATGAGGATGCCTGCACGCCACTATACCACACAGGTGAATATGTGAATTCAGCTCATGTTTGTTTGAAACAGCTAATGAATGTTGTATAGCAGCTTGGTGCATATTAACTAGGTGGGTGTAACATAGAGAAACAACAGTTGATTGGATTGTGATCATAGTGGGCGGCATTGATATGTTGGATATATACTTGATGTTTTAATTGTAAAATATGCTTGACAAAGGCTATTCCTAGCCGAAACGTTGCTGCTGTTTTTATGCTGTGTTATGCGGTGATCGATTGAAATAAAGAAGGATTTTGGATATGCTGCTGTGGCCCTTCACTTTTTCAGCACACGGAGTGCTGTCCACATCTTTTGTGGCCCCATTGAAGTGAATGGGTCTGCACCCGAGCCGCAAAAAATACGGCTCGGATGCAGAACCAAGCTACGTTCGTGTGCATGTAGGCTTACACAGTGAAAGCCTTTTTGAACAGAATAAAATCTTGTTTTTATGTTGATATTTTCTGAGAGCTATAGTTTTTAAAATTTTTGGCCTATTGTCTTAGGTAGGGGCTCATTTTTTGCGGGATGAGATGACAGTTTGATTGGTATCATTTTTGGGTACATAAGACTTTTTGATCGCTTGGTATTACACTTTTTGTGAGGCAAGGTGAAAAAAATGGTTGTTTTGGCATAGTTTTGTTAAACATTTTTTTTACAACATTTACCTGATATAATGTGATATTTTTATGAAGCAGGTTGTTATGGACACGGCGATACCTAATATGTCTATAATTTTTATTTTTGTTAAGTTTTATACAGTGAAAGCCTTTTTGAACAGAATGAGCCATATTTATATGAGATAACGGTTTGATTGGTACCATTTTGGGCTGAATATGCTTTTTTGATAGCTTGGTATTACACTTTTTGTGAGGCAGGGTGACCAGAAAATTGCTGTTTTGGCACTGTTTTTTTTGTTTTTTTTCACTGTGTTCACCTGACTGGGTGGATCATACCGTATGATATTTTTAGAGTCGGTCGATAAGGATGCGGCAATACCTAATATGTCTACTTTTATCTTTATCACTTTTTTTTATTTACTTGAAACATTATTTTTTTTGTAAAACTTTATTTTTATTACTTCTTTTATCACTTTATTTTTTTGTCCCACTTTGGGACTTTAACTTTTTGGGGTTTGATACCCTTTACAATGCATTGCAATACTTCTGTATTGTAATGCATTGACTGTAAGTGTATTACACACTGTAATACACTTATATCTTCTTGCCTGTGAGATCCAGGGGGCTGGATCTCACAGGCTGACACAGATGGCAGCCACAATGCCTAAGGAAGGCATCGGGCTGCCATCCAAGCCATCGGGTTCCCGTCACAGCAGCACGGGGACCCGATGCACAACCCACACCCGGCAGGGTACCCCACATGCCATGGTCAGCACTGACCACGGCAGTGCAAGGGTTAATGTGCAGGCATCGGTGTTTTAACCGATGCCAGCGCATATAGCAGGGGTCTGGCTATCTGTGACTGCCGGACCTTTGCAGCTGATCGGAGGGGCTCAGCTCTTGCGCCCGAACAATCAGAGCGCCATAGCTGTACGGCGCTGGGATTTGAGACCCTGTTCCAGCGCCGTACATGTACGGCGCTGGTATCCTACGGGTTAAAGAGGTTACTAATGAGCCTTAAAGGGGTTGTCTCACTTCAGCAAGTTGCATTTATTATGTAGAGAAAGTTAATGCAAGCAACTTAATAATGTATTGTGATTGTCCATATTGCTTCCTTTGCTGGCTAGATTAATTTTCCATTATACATCATACACTGCTCGTTTCCATGGTTATGACCACCCTGCAATCCATCAATGGCGGTCATGCTTGCACACTATAGGAAAAAGTGGCAGCCTCCCTGGTGGCTGGGGCCATGGGAGTTTTCATAGGCAGATACTTTTTCCTATAGTGTGCAAGCACAACCACCACTAATGAATTTCAGGGTGGTTGTAACCATAGAAACGAGCAGTGTATAATGTGATGGAAAAATGAATCCAGCCAGCAAAGGAAGCATTATGGATAATCATACATTAGCAAGTGGCTTGTATTAGCTTCCTCTACATAATAAATGCTATTTGCTGAAGTGAGACAACTCCTTTAAGCTAGGCGGTTGCCTTCTTATGGCGGCCTAGTATAAGCACTGCACTGATCTCCAATGCAGCAGAGAGCTTAGCTCTTTTATAACATCCATGCTTCTGCTCTAATGGCCTAGATTGACAGAAGTTGCAGCTAAGTGGGGCTACCTCTCGCAGGTGTTGGCACCACCGCAAATGTGATTGCAGGGTGCCAATGTCTTAGTATGGCAGCCTTAGGCTTAATAAAGGCCTTCAGGTCTGCATGCAGTGTATGCCTCTCAGGCAGTGCCTGTCAATATGCTGCTGACAGTGTAATGCACTTTACTACATAAAGTACTAGTGTATCATAGAAGCAATCAGAATATTGCCATAGTTCACTGGTGGGGCTGATACATATTAAAAATAAGTTTTATTAAATAATAAATAGTTAAAAAATATACCTTTTACCATTGAAAAAAAAACTTTCAATGGAAAAAATTGCTAAAATAGTCCCCTTCACATGTTTGGTATCACAGCGTCCATAATGACGTGTACTATACAATCATTATATAATTGATCCCGCATGGTGAGTGCATTTTAAAAAAATTCAGTTTTTGCTTTTTTTTTGCTTATTTGCCACCAAAAAAGTGAATAGAAAGAAATCAAATAGTGTTATGTATCACAGAATTATACCAATGAAAAGTACAAGACATTTTGCATAAACTCAAGCCCTCACAAAGCTCTGTAAAAATAAAAATATAAAGGTCACATACCTGTGGTAGAGCTTTAGGCCCCTTTTCACACGGGCGAGTATTCCACGCGGATGCGATGCGTGAGTTGAACGCATTGCACCCGCACTGAATCCTGACCCATTCATTTCTATGGGGCTGTGCACACGAGCGGTGATTTTCACTTGTGCGTTGCGTGAAAATCGCAGCATGCGACTCTTTGTTAGTTTTTCACGTAACGCAGGCCCCATAGAAATGAATGGGGTTGCGTTAAAATCGCAAGCATCCGCAAGCAAGTGCGGATGCGGTGCGATTTTCACGCACGGTTGCTAGGTGACGATCGGGATGGGGACCCGATCATTATTATTTCCCCTTATAACATGGTTATAAGGGGAAATAATAGCATTCTGAATACAGAATGCTAAGTACAATAGGGCTGGATGGGTTAAAAAATTTTTTTTTTTTAACTCACCTTAATCCACTTGTTCGCGCAGCCGGCATCTCTTCTGTCTTTAACTGTGAGCAATAGGACCTTTGACGTCACTACGCTCATCACATGATCCATCACCATGGTGATGGATCATGTGATGGACCATGTGATGAACGCAGTGACGTCATCAAAGGTCCTATTGCTCACAGTTAAAGACAGAAGAGATGCCGGCTGCGCGAACAAGTGGATTAAGGTGAGTTTAATTTTTTTATATTTTTTCATAACCCCTCCAGCCCTATTGTACTATGCATTCTGTATTCAGAATGCTATTATTTTCCCTTATAACCATGTTATAAGGGGAAATAATACAATCTACACTACAACTAACCCAAACCTGAACTTCTGTAAAGAAGTTCGGGTCTGGGTACCACAGTCGGTTTTTTATCACGTGCGTGCAAAACACATAGCACCCGCACAATAAAAACTGAACATCGGAACGCAATCGCAGTCAAAACTGACTGCAATTGTGTTCCTACTCGCGCGGGTTTGCCGCAATGCACCGGGACGCATCCGGACCTAATCCGGAAACGCCCGTGTGAAAGAGGCCTTATAGGTACATAATGTAATCCTCAGACTTCAATGCTAATACATTTGAGTCTATTAGAGAAACAACCTGATGATTGCTTGTTATAGTTCCCTATGGAAGTTGTAAAAAAAATAATATGAAAAAAATGTTTATAAATATGAAAAAATAAAAAATATAAAAATTTAAATCACCCCCTTTTCCCAAAATACAAATACATAAACAATAAAAAAATAAACATCATGGTCATTGTTGCATGCAAGATGCCCATACTATTAAAATAAAATAAAAGCATCCCACGTGGCAAATGGCAAAACGGAACAAAAATCAAAATGGCAGAAAAATTTGAAAACGAAAAGTGATCAAAAAGCCATATACAACCCAAAATGGTATCAATGAAAAGTGCAGATCACCCTGCAAAAAAATAACCCTCAAACACATAACTACAAAAAAAGTTGTAGGGGTCAGAATATGATGAGAAAAAAAAATATTTTTCAAGGTTTTTATATATTTTTTTAACATTAACGTGCAAATAAAGTTATTCATATGCATATATGTGCAACTGTAATAGAATTATGTGTTTTTTAAATTTCACCCCATTTGGAATTTTTTTCCAGCTTGCCTCTACATTGTATGAAATATTAAATGGCAGCATTATAAATTGCAACTTGTCGAGCAAAAAAAAAAAAACAAGCCCACATACGGCTATGTGGACAGAAAAATAAAAAAATATGTCCCTGTAAAGGCAGGGAGTAAAAAGGGAAAAAGAAAAAATGAAAAAAACCTCTGGGGTTGAAAGGATTAAGTGAAACTATTGCAGTAACAATATGTTCTTTCTATTAACAACAGAACAAGGAATTACTTTTTGCAAAGATTGCTAACCTTCAACTTCAACCTTACAATTACTAATCACTATGTAGTAATGGCAGAGTTCTGTCTAATAATAATTACATATACTTATTTATATGAATTTAAACAAGGCTATGTGTGCAGAAGGACAGATAATCAGAAGGTGGTGTGCTTACATTAGATAGAAAATACATACTGTTGTAGTGCAATTTCCAGCTCTGTTACTCATCTTCATTATGTGGCTTCTAGAAAAT
This sequence comes from Bufo bufo, assembly GCF_905171765.1. Lineage (NCBI taxonomy): Eukaryota > Metazoa > Chordata > Amphibia > Anura > Bufonidae > Bufo > Bufo bufo. The sequence goes on from NC_053390.1 coordinate 593,461,272, forward strand.
AATTCAATATCTTATTATTCTGTTCCAGTTCAACATGAACTTTCTGAATTATTAGGGATACACTTGCAACAAGTTTATGTTCTCGTGTCTTTCTGAATTTGTTAAATTTACAACCTCAACCAAATTCAATATTATATTTAAAACAAACTGCCTACATTCCCTGCTCTTCTGTTTGCAATTCATTTGCTTATTACTTTTAATGTGTTTTCCATAGATCATTCTGTTTGGTGGATTACTGCTTCAAGGACAAACAATAAACTGAATGCAAATTTAAATAGATCCATTATGCAAAAGTATACCAAAAGGAAGTGAAGGTTGCATGTGTTTTCTTTGAATCAGATTCCAATTCATACTAACTTATTTATTTGCATATTGCAATTATAAAATTGCAGTGTAAACAAAACAATGTAACTGAAGCCCTTAGGACATATTCAATAAAAGAAAACCAAATGATTTTGTTGTGAATATTTTTTTTTCCTGTTGTACAGCTGCAATGGAATACATAATATATACTATTCTACAGTTTTACAAGAAAAATATTGTATTATTAAAGGGGTATTCCATTTTAATGAAGCAAAAAAAAATATACAGAACACCTTACTACAGTATTCATAATTCAATTACACCTGTAATACCCCTGACATATTTCCCATTAGCATCATCTTTAGGAGACAAGGATACATGTTGCCAAATATTTACTTTGTGGATTATCATATATATTAGTGATATGCGAATCGAAGTCAAACAAATTGATTTTGATACGAATTTCAGGGAAAATTAAATTCGCCTTGAAGCCAAATTTCTTCACGCCTCATGGTAACTACAGATGAGCAAAGAGAGCTTCAGATCCTAGATCAGGCATGGCCAACCTGTGGCTCTCCAGCTGTTGTAAAACTACAACTCCCACAATGCCCTGCTGTAAGCTGATAAGCTGATAGCTGTTGGCAGTCTGGACATGATGGGAATTGTAGTTTTGCAACAGCTGGGGAGCCTCAAGTTGGCCATTCCTGTCCTAGATGATAGTGAAAAACCTTGAAAAAAACATTTGAAAACTTGGATCCGAAGTCGGCTTCAGTTCTGAGGTACCAGTCGGAACTGAAGCCGAATTCAGATCCAAATTTTAAAATGATTTTTCAGTTTAAAAATCAAATACCGAAATTATATATCAAAATCTTGTGAGACTTCAGGAATAACTCACTTCACCTCGTATGGATTTCCAGTCATCATTAAACTGAAGTTTTGAGCGAAGCGACTTCGGATCTAGGATCCGAATCTCGCTTCTCTCACCGCTAGGGGTAACAAATACATTTTCCCTGAAATGGCGGTAAAAACAAACAGAAAAAAATACATACTCACTTGATCCATGCATGCGAAGAGGGTATCGCGGTCATCTCAATTGAAGATTCCACACAAAATCTTGCATGGAGTGACGTATGACATCACCATGCCGGCTTGCTGATGTGCTGACTTAATCACGTCACCGCACGAGATTTCACGCTGTGTCTTTAATCGAGTTGGCTGCAACGGCCCCTACATGAGCAAATGGATAAGGTGAGTATTTTATTTTTATTTTTATCCTGATTAACCCCTGAAAGGCCTAAATGGTACCCTCAGATGCCGCAATCAGCAATGAACGTGGTATCTGAGGGGTTTAATGAAGGGGAGTCAGCATGATCGCCTTTGGTTAGTGTGGTAAAGGGCCCAGAGAACTTCCCTTAGCTGTTCCCTAAAGTTGCGAGTAAAGAAGTACATAAGAGGTCATTAAATATACAAGGGGCACTTGTGCTAAAACATGATCAATTAGTTATTCACATAAGTATTTTAAGCACATGTGAAAACATGTTTTGTAGGTTTTGTATTGTGTTCTAGAAGAGTCTCTATTTTAAAAGATTATGCCATAAAAAGTATTACTATGAAATCAATGGCCATTCAAATGAATTATTATAGTAATATATATCAAATTAAAATATTGTTAGATTTATATTTTGTTAGATTTTTTTATATTTTTTTTTAAACCAAATTTTATTCATTTAGTTTGATGAACATCAGTTGCGAATACAATATACATACATCCAATGTTTACAATATCATTTTGCATAGGTACATTGACAGATGGCACAATGAAATATCGATCGGAGGATGTCGCATCACAGTGACAAACTAAAGTTAATGTAACTGACATAGTGGCTGTAACATATTCAAAATCCCTCCCCTCCCCCCTCCCCTAGCCTCAAGAAGATCAAATTATTATCCATCACGAACGATCTTCTGATTCCCCAAGATTCCTCAGCAACTGACACTGAACTAGGGTCATTAGAGGTCCTACTGTTCCAGCTTACCCAAAGAACCCTTCATCTGTTCCAGTAAATACCAGGACGTTTGCTTTAAAGGTTCCATAAGCAATTTGATTTCAACGGGTTCTAAAACGTTAATGATGAATCCCTTCCATATGGTCATTAACTTTTGCAGTGCCTTTTCTGTACCCTGCTCTGCCAAATAAAGCTCTCTGTGCAAGCACCATTTTACTTGTATGATATTCTCCCCAAGAGAGGGGGGTGTCTGGAGTAGCCAGTTCTTGAGTATACACCTTTTTGCCGCTAGGATACATATATGTGTAACCTGCGTTACCTTCGTACCTTCGGGACAAAAGTGAAATAAAATTAACCCTGTAGTTAATGTGATCGTGACGTGCATTACGTTTTTTAGCCACTCTTTGAAGGTCACCCAAAACTCCATTATTTTAGGACAATTCCACAATACGTGGAATAAGTTGGAATTCTCCAGTTTACATTTTGGGCAATGTGTTATTTTGTTTGCCTGAACAGTCGATTGTGTCTTATAAAACCCATATATGGCCCTATGCTCTATTTTAAATTGAGTTTCTCGCCAGACTTCGTTGGGGGTCATTTTTCTCAGACATAACCATCCCTTCAAGATGTCATCATGTACTCCTTGTTCATCCAACTCCTTATCCCATGCCCTGAATGGCTGAAGAGGAAAATTCTCCTGTCGGGCTCCATGTAATCTGCCTTGTAAGTCTGATAAGGACAATGGGGTAGTCCTTGTACCTCTAAGGAGATCAAATCTATTTGTGGGGAATTCCTTTCTAAGGTCAATTATCCTGTGTTTTAAAAAATTGTATACCTGAAGATATGCCAAATAGTGCCTAGAGCTTAAGTTATATTTGGTACACAATTCCTCAAAGCTAAGATAACGGAGGCTTGTACTATGCCATACATCAATTACCGAGCGTATTCCCTTCTCTCTCCATTCGCAAAATTGTTTGTTAAGTCTGCCTTCCAAAAATTCGGGATGTCCCCAAATAGTCATATATTTCTACAAGGAAAATGGTAACCCATATTCTTTGCATACCGCTTTCCACGTTGCCACCGTATCTTTTACGATAAGGCTTTTTTTCAGAGGTTGAGGCAGATTAGCAAACTAAGTATGGAGCAGCGCTATTAAAGACCAGGGGGCGGCTAAGTGCGATTCTAAATTGTAATTCGAGTAACTACTTCTTCCTGACAACCAATCCAGGGCATGTCTAAGATTACTGGCAAGGTTATATCTCCTAATGTCAGGGAAATTCACCCCTCCCTTCTCTCTTGGAAGCTGCAATTTCCGTAGTGAAATCCTCGGACGCTTGCCCTTCCAAATAAAGTAACGGAACGCTGATTCTAAAGATTGTATATATGCATGTTTAATTAATAACGGTATCGTTTGCATAGGGTATAATAACCATGCGAAACTGATCATTTTTAATAAATAACATCTGCCCAGTAAGGAGAGGGGGAGATGTATCCACCTATCTATGTCCCCCTGAATTTTCCGGATCAAAGGAGGATAGTTCAATGAGTATATTGATTCCGGGGTTTTTCCAAGATTGATGCCCAGATAGCGAACCGTATGTTTGGCTATTTTCACCGGGAAATTTTGGTATTCATAGTCTTTAACTTGGTGTGTCTGGGAGAGAAACAGGAGTTCACTTTTGTCCGCGTTAATTTTGAAGCCAGAAGCGCTTCCAAAATCCGAAAGCCTATTTATCAAAGGAACTAAGACCCTCTGGGGTTTTGCCAAAAAAAAAAAAAAAATCATCCGCATACAAAGCGTGCTTTATCTCTTTGGATCCTACTTTAATTCCTTCTATCTCCCTGGTGTTACTTAGGTATCGGGATAAAGGTTCCAATTCTGGAAAAATTTGATTCTTACCGAATCCGAATTTCCGCACGCTTCGTGATAATGAATCGCATTCGAAGCAAGGAACTTCAGGAATGTGGGATCAGTGTCGGACTGGGGTACCTAGGGACCACCAGTAAAATGTATTTTGGGGGCCCACCGTACGGATACATTAAAATATAATAAATAATCTAACAAGTTTTTTATATGAACATAAGCTGGTTTATGTGCTGTAAATTGAATATATGTATGTAGTGTACTAAATCTAATGTGTTATGTGCCACTTGTGCAGGTGGTGGGAGACTAGGGGCCAACCCTGCTCAGGGGCCCACCGGGGGATTCCCCTGCACCCCTGTGGGCCAGTCCGAGCCTATGTGGGATCACTCAAAATGCCATGCATGCAGCCAATCAGCAGCCAGCCCTGTAATGTCACAGCTCTATAAATAGCCTCAGCCATCTTGGATTCTGCCATTTTCCAGTGTACTTAGTGCAGGGAGAGATGTCAGCAGACGCTAGGGACAGTTCTAGGAAAAACTTTATTGTGCTAAAAACACAATTTACAAGTTCAGGGAAAGATTATTCAAGGTGTAGAGAAAGGATAGGGAGGAATCATTTTACAGCATTTATGTAGAACAGGGTTCAGTAAGGGAGGTTACAGCCTGGGTAATAGGAACAATCCTATTACACCTTGCTGCACTGACTGGGGATCCAAATTGCCATTATACAGCTCTGTAATTCCAGCAAACTGTTCTTGTTATTGGGGTGCAATTGCTGTTTGATACAGCCATTAGCAGGGTTTATTACAAGAAAATATTTCTATGTCTTATTTGCACTTGTGCGATGCAGTTATACAAACCGGATTCCAAAAAGTTGGGACACTAAGCAAATTGCAATATAACAAAACAATAACAAACACAGGTGCACTCTGCAGTCTCACTAAATCCTCAAACTGATTTCAAAATTGAGAGATTAGTCAACATGTCCTACGGTGTAGAACATGTCTAAGCCCGGACACCACGACAAGGTTTCTCAAGTATGGGGATTGCCATTAGCAACGGGCCACAAGTGCAGGATTTGCTCCCCTATATATATGCACAACTGCATGTGGGTTTGAGCACCTCCTGCTAATGCCAACCTGTCTTCTTAGTTTGTACACTAAACAAATTGTGAATAAAAACTGAATGCAATGATGTGGAGATGGCAAATGTCAATATTTTATTTGTAATAGAACGTAGATGACAGATCAAACGTTTAATCCGAGTAAATGTATCATTTTAAAGAAAAAAAATACGTTGATTCAAAATTTCACGGTGTCAACAAATCCCCAAAAAGTTGGGACAAGTAGCAATAAGAGGCTGGAAAAAGTAAATTTGAGCATAACGAAGAGCTGGAAGACCAATTAAAACTAATTAGGTCAATTGGCAACATGATGGTGTTACCCAGTGAAAAATTGCAAAGACTTTGCATCTATCATCATCAACTGTGCATAACATCATCCGAAGATTCAGAGAATCTGGAACAATCTCTGTGCGTAAGGGTCAAGGCCGTAAAACCATACTGGATGCCCGTGATCTCCGGGCCCTTAAACGACACTGCACCACAAACAGGAATGTGTAAAGGAAATCACAGAATGGGCTCAGGAATACTTCCAGAAACCATTGTCAGTGAACACAATCCACCATGCCATCCGCCGTTGCCAGCTGAAACTCTACAGTGCAAAGAAGAAGTCATTTCTAAGCAAGATCCACAAGCTCAGGCATTTTCTCTGGACCAGGGATCATTTAAAATGGAGTGTGGCAAAATGGAAGACTGCTCTGTGGTCAGACGAGTCACGATTCAAAGTTCTTTTTGGAAATCTGGGACGCCATATCATCCGGACCAAAGAGGACAAGGACAACCCAAGTTGTTATAAACGCTCAGTTCAGAAGCCTGCATCTCTGATGGTATGGGGTTGCATGAGTGCGTGTGGCATGGGCAGCTTGGATGTCTGGAAAGGCACCATCAATGCAGAAAAATATATTCAGGTTCTAGAACAACATATGCTCCCATCCAGACGTCATCTCTTTCAGGGAAGACCCTGCATTTTTCAACAAGATAATGCCAGACCACATTCTGCATCAATCACAACATCATGGCTGCGTAGGAGAAGGATCCGGGTACTGAAATGGCCAGTCTGCAGTCCAGATCTTTCACCTATAGAGAACATTTGGCGCATCATAAAGAGGAAGGTGCAACAAAGAAGGCCCAAGACGATTGAACAGTTAGAGGCCTGTATTAGACAAGAATGGGAGAGCATTCCTATTTCTAAACTTGAGAAACTGGTCTCCTCGGTCCCCAGACGTCTGTTGAGTGTTGTAAGAAGAAGGGGAGATGCCACACAGTGGTGAAAATGGCCTTGTCCCAACTTTTTGGGGATTTGTTGACACCATGAAATTCTGATTCAACATATTTTTCCCTTAACCACCTCAGCCCCTATAGCTTAAACACCCTTAATGACCAGGCCACTTTTTACACTTCTGACCTATACTACTTTCACCGTTTATTGCTCGGTCATGCAACTTACCACCCAAATGAATTTTACCTCCTTTTCTTCTCACTAATAGAGCTTTCATTTGGTGGTATTTCATTGCTGCTGACATTTTTACTTTTTTTGTTATTAATCGAAATTTAAAAAAATGACATTTTTCACTTTCAGTTGTAAAATTTTGCAAAAAAAAACGACATCCATATACAAATTTTTCTCTAAATTTATTGTTCTACATGTCTTTGATAAAAAAAAAAATGTTTGAGTAAAAAAAAAAAAATGGTTTGGGTAAAAGTTATAGCGTTTACAAACTATGGTACAAAAATGTGAATTTCCGCTTTTTGAAGCAGCTCTGACTTTCTGAGCACCTGTCATGTTTCCTGAGGTTCTACAATGCCCAGACAGTACAAACACCCCACAAATGACCCCATTTCGGAAAGTAGACACCCTAAGGTATTCGCTGATGGGCATAGTGAGTTCATAGAACTTTTTATTTTTTGTCACAAGTTAGTGGAAAATGATGATCTATTTTTATTTTTATTTTTTTCTTACAAAGTCTTATATTCCACTAACTTGTGACAAAAATAAAAACTTCTATGAACTCACTATGCCCATCAGCGAATACCTTGGGGTGTCTTCTTTCTAAAATGGGGTCACTTGTGGGGTAGTTATACTGCCCTGGCATTCTAGGGGCCCAAATGTGTGGTAAGTAGTTTGAAATCAAAATGTGTAAAAAATGGCCGGTGAAATCCGAAAGGTGCTCTTTGGAATGTGGGCCCCTTTGCCCACCTAGGCTGCAAAAAGTGTCACACATCTGGTATCTCCGTACTCAGGAGAAGTTGGGCAATGTGTTTTGGGGTGTTATTTTACATATACCCATGCTGGGTGAGATAAATATCTTGGTCAAATGCCAACTTTGTATAAAAAAATGGGAAAAGTTGTCTTTTGCCAAGATATTTCTCTCACCCAGCATAGGTATATGTAAAATGACACCCCAAAACACATTGCCCAACTTCTCCTGAGTACGGAGATACCAGATGTGTGACACTTTTTTGCAGCCTAGGTGGGCAAAGGGGCCCACATTCCAAAGAGCACCTTTCGGATTTCACCAGCCATTTTTTACACATTTTGATTTCAAACTACTTACCACACATTTGGGCCCCTAGAATGCCAGGGCAGTATAACTACCCCACAAGTGACCCCATTTTGGAAAGAAGACACCCCAAGGTATTCCGTGAGGGGCATGGAGAGTTCCTAGAATTTTATATTTTTTAGTCACAAGTTAGTGGAAAATGATGATTTTTTTTTCTTACAAAGTCTCATATTTCACTATTCTGACAAAAAATAAAAACTTCTATGAACTCACTATGCCCATCCACGAATACCTTGGGGTGTCTTCTTTCCAAAAGGAGGTCACTTGTGGGGTAGTTATACTGCCGTGGCATTCTAGGGGCCCAAATGTGTGGTAAGTAGTTTGAAATCAAAATCTGTAAAAAATGGCCGGTGAAATCCAAAAGGTGCTCTTTGGACTGTGGGCCCCTTTGCCCACCTAGGCTGCAAAAAAGTGTCACACATGTGGTATCGCTGTACTCAGGAGAAGTTGGGCAATGTGTTTTGGGGTGTCATTTTACATATACCCATGCAGGGTGAGAGAAATATCTTGGCAAAAGACAACTTTTCCCATTTTTTTTATACAAAGTTGGCATTTGACCAAGATATTTATCTCACCCAGCATGGGTATATGTAAAATGACACCCAAAAACACATTGCCCAACTTCTCCTGAGTTCGGAGATACCACATGTGTGACACTTTTTTGCAGCCTAGGTGGGCAAAGGGGCCCACATTCCAAAGAGCACCTTTAGGATTTCACAGGTCATTTACCTACTTACCACACATTAGGGCCACTGGAAAATGCCAGGGCAGTATAACTACCCCACAAGTGACCCCATTTTGGAAAGAAGACACCCCAAGGTATTCCGTGAGGGGCATGGCGAGTTCCTAGAATTTTATATTTTTTGTCACAAGTTAGCGGTGCCCAACTTCTCCTGAGTACGGTGATACCAGATGTGTGACACTTTTTTGCAGCCTAGATGCGCAAAGGGGCCCACATTCCTTTTATGAGGGCATTTTTAGACATTTGCATCCCAGACTTCTTCTCACGCTTTAGGGCCCCTAAAATGGCCCCTAAAATGCCAGGGCAGTATAAATATCCCACATGTGACCCCATTTTGGAAAGAAGACACCCCAAGGTATTCAATGAGGGGCATGGCGAGTTCATAGAAATATTTTTTTTTTGGCACAAGTTAGCGGAAATTGATATTTTTTTTTTTCTCACAAAGTCTCCCTTTCCGCTAACTTGGGACAAAAATTTCAATCTTTCATGGACTCAATATGCCCCTCACGGAATACCTGGGGGTGTCTTCTTTCCGAAATGGGGTCACATGTGGGGTATTTATACTGCCCTGGCATTTTAGGGGCCCTAAAGCGTGAGAAAAAGTCTGGAATATAAATGTCTAAAAATTTTACTCATTTGGATTCCGTGAGGGGTATGGTGAGTTCATGTGAGATTTTATTTTTTGACACAAGTTAGTGGAATATGAGACTTTGTAAGGAAAAAAAAAAATATTTCCGCTAACTTGGGCCAAAAAAATGTCTGAATGGAGCCTTACAGGGGGGTGATCAATGACAGGGGGGTGATCAATGACAGGGGGGTGATCAGGGAGTCTATATGGGGTGATCACCCCCCTGTCATTGATCCCCCCCCTTTAAGGCTCCATTCAGACGTCCGTATGTGTTTTGCGGATCCGATCCATGTATCCGTGGATCCGTAAAAAACATACGGACATCTGAATGCAGCCTTACAGGGGGTGATCAATGACAGGGGGGTGATCAATGACAGGGGGGTGATCAGGGAGTCTATATGGGGTGATCACCCCCCTGTCATTGATCACCCACCTATAATGCTCCATTCAGATGTCCGTATGTGTTTTGCGGATCCGATCCATGTATCAGTGGATCCGTAAAAATCATGCGGACGTCTGAATGGAGCCTTACAGGGGAGTGATCAATGACAGGGGGGTGATCAGGGAGTCTATATGGGGTGATCACCCCCGTCATTGATCACCCCCCTGTAAGGCTCCATTCAGACGTCCGCATGATTTTTACGGATCCGATCCATGTATCAGTGGATCTGTAAAAATCATCCGGACGTCTGAATGGAGCCTTACAGGGGAGTGATCAATGACAGGGGGGTGATCAGGGAGTCTATATGGGGTGATCACCCCTGTCATTGATCACCCCCCTGTAAGGCTCCATTCAGACGTCCGCATGATTTTTACGGATCCGATCCATGTATCAGTGGATCCGTAAAAATCATGCGGACATCTGAATGGAGCCTTACAGGGGAGTGATCAATGACAGGGGGGTGATCAGGGAGTCTATATGGGGTGATCAGGGGTGATCAGTGGTTCATAAGGGGTTAATAAGTGACAGGGGGGGTGTAGTGTAGTGTAGTGGTGTTTGGTGCTACTTTACTGAGCTACCTGTGTCCTCTGGTGGTCGATCCAAGCAAAAGGGACCACCAGAGGACCAGGTAGCAGGTATATTAGACGCTGTTTTCAAAACAGCGTCTAATATACCTGTTAGGGGTTAAAAAAAATCGCATCTCCAGCCTGCCAGCGAACGATCGCCGCTGGCAGGCTGGAGGTCCACTCTCTTACCTTCCGATCCTGTGAACGCGCGCGCCTGTGTGCGCGCGTTCACAGGAAATCTCGCGTCTCGCGAGATGACGCATATATGCGTGACTCTGCGCCAGGCTGCCGCCTCCGGAACGCGATCCTGCGTTAGGCGGTCCGGAGGCGGTGAAAATGGTACATTTTCTCAGTTTAAACTTTTGTTCCGTGATTTATGTTCTATTCTGAATAAGATATTAGAAGTTGGCACCTCCACATCATTGCATTCAGTTTTTATTCACGATTTGTATAGTGTCCCAACTTTTTTGGAATCCGGTTTGTATGTTCTAAAGCATTTTTTGGCTTGTATTAGTGGGAAAAAAGGGCTTATTAGCCGTTGTGTGGTGAAGTGTGAAAATTACAGCCCTTTTTGGCATGTATTAGTGGCAAAAGAAAAATGTACCGTATTTTTCGCCCCATAAGATGCACTTTTTCTCCCCACAAAATGGGGGAAAAATGCCCCTGCGTCTTATGGGGCGAATGCTGGCAGTTTTACATCACAAGCTGCGATGTACGAGCGAGCGGGGGAGGGACTGGGAGGAGGAGCTGGGGGCCGGCAATAGCGGCGGGGCGGTGCAGTCAGTGTACTATAGCCCCGCCACTCCGGTATACTAATATAAAATGTCTTATTCAATTATTATATATACCCCCCCACTCCTAATAGTACCGTACATCCTAACCGCTTCAGTAGAATGCAGGCAGGCAGGCCGGGCGGCAGCGTAACTCCCTGATGTCACGTGCCTGCGCCGCCTACTTTATGAATAAAGCAGGCGGCGCAGGCAAGTGAAGTCAGTGAGTGACGCACCGGCCACCCGGCCTGCCTGCCTGCGTTGTACTGAAGCGGTTAGAATGTACGGTACTATTAGGAGTTGGGGGGCATGCTTAATAACTATTAATTGAATAAGACATTTTATATCAGTATACTGGAGCGGCGGGGGGGGATCTGTGGATGAAATTTTTATGGGGGACATCTGTGGATGGCACAGTTATGGGCTGGGGGGGTCTGTGGATGGCACTGTTATGGGCTGGGGGGTTCTGTGGATGGCACTGTTATGGGCTGGGGGGTCTGTGGATGGCAGTGTTATGGGGTGGGGGGCCTGTGGATGGCACATATATAACAGTGCCACCCACAGATCCCCCCTCTAACAGTGCCATCCACAGATCCCCCCCTGTAACAGTGCCAGCCACAGATCCCCCCTGTAACAGTGCCAGCCACAGATCCCCCTGTAACAGTGCCAGCCACAGATCCCCCCTGTAACAGTGCCAGCCACAGATCCCCCTGTAACAGTGCAAGCCACAGATCCCCCCCATAACAGTGTCCGTCACAGATCCCCCCCATAACAGTGTCCGTCATCCACAGATCCCCCCATAACAGTGTCCGTCATCCACAGATCCCCCATAACAGTGTCCGTCATCCACAGATCCCCCATAACAGTGTCCGTCATCCACAGATCCCCTTATAACAGTGTCCGTCATCCACAGATCCCCCCATAACAGTGTCCGTCATCCACAGATCCCCCCATAACAGTGTCCTTCACAGATCCAGAGTAATAGTGCCATCCACAGACCACCATTAGTTCCAAACCCACCAAAAGCACACCTTTTGTTTAAAAATATTTTTTTTCTTATTTTCCTTATATGTTCTAAAGCTCTTTTGTGGAGTGTATAAGTGGAAAAAGGAAAAATATATTTGCCGTTCAGTGGTGCAGTTACATGTTCTAAAGCCCTTTTGTGGAGTGTATAAGTGGAAAAAATTAATATATATTTGCCGTTCAGCAGTGAAATTATATGTTCTAAAGCCCTTTTGTGAAGTGTATAAGTGGAAAAAAGAAAAATATATTTGCCGTTCAGCAGTGCAGTTATATGTTGTAAAGCACTTTTTTGGGAGAGTATACTAAGTGGAAAAAAGAAAAATATATTTGCCGTCCAGCGGTGCAGTTATATGTTCTAAAGCCCTTTTGTGGAGTTTATAAGTGGTAAAAAGAAAAATATATTTGCCGTTCATTGGTGCAGGTATATGTTCTATAGCCCTTTTGTGGAGAGTATAAGTGGAAAAAAGTAAAATATATTTGCCGTTCAGCGGTGCAGTTATATGTTATAAAGCCGTTTTTTTGCGTGTATTAGTGGCACAAAAAAGTATTTGCCAATGTGTGGGGAAGTGAGAAAATTACAGCCCTTTTTGGTGTGTATAAGTGGAAAAAAGAAAAATATATTTGCCGTTCAGCGGTGCAGTTATATGTTCTAAAGCCCTTTTGTGGAGTGCATAATTGGAAAATAGAAAATATATTTGCCGTTCAGAGGTGCAGTTATATGTTCTAAAGCCCTTTTGCGGAGTGTATAAGTAGAAAAAAGAAAAATATATTTGCCGTTCAGCAGTGCAGTTATATGTTATAAAGCCGTTTTTTTGCATGTATTAGGCTACTTTCACACTAGCGTTCGGGTGTCCGCTCGTGCGCACCGTTTGAAGGGGCTCACGAGCGGCCCCGAACGCATCCGTCTGGCCCCAATGCATTCTCAGTGGAGGCGGATCCACTGAGAATGCATCCGCCTGCCAGCGTTCAGCCTCCGCTCCGCTCAGTGAGCGGACCCCTGAACGCTGCTTGCAGCGTTCGGGTGTCCGCCTGGCCGTGCGGAGGCGAGCGGATCCGTCCACACTTACAATGTAAGTCAATGGGGACGGATCCGCTTGAAGATGACACTATATGGCTCAATCTTCAAGCGGATCCGTTCCCCATTGACTTTCAATGTAAAGTCTGAACGGATCCGCTCAGGCTACTTTCAAACTTAGAAAATTTTCTAAGTAATAATGCAGACGGATCCGTTCTGAACGGATGCAAACGTCTGCATTATCGGAGCGGATCCGTCTGATGAAACATCAGACGGATCCGCTCCGAACGCTAGTGTGAAAGTAGCCTTAGTGGCACAAAAAAGTATTTGCCGTTGCGTGGTGAACTAAGAAAATTACAGCCCTTTTTGGTGTGTATTAGTGGGAAAAAAAAGGTTTATTAGCCGTAGTGTGGTGAAGTGAGAAAATTACAGACTTTTTGGGATATATTAACTTCCTTTTTATTCATTTATTTGATCTAACAGTCAGACAGAGATGTGCCAGGCCCTGCACAGGGAAGTGGCAAAGGCCTAAATGTTTCTGGCGCAGGCACAGGTCGCAGCAGAGTAAGGGGGCGTTGCAGCAGGAGTCGCAGCGAGAGGCCTGAGCTCCCAGTGTGTCTTGACCAGCAACCCAGCGGTCCTTGAATGGTTGACTCGGTCATCCACTTTGTCCCAAGTGACATCAGACACCCTCAGCCAAGAGTCGGTGGGTTCGTCAGACATAACCTTTAGTTGGCATGGCCTGGGAGCAGCCCCTGTGCCCTCGCCTGTCCTTAACTTGCCTCTGTCCTTTTCTGTTCCCTCACCCATTGAAGTATTATATGCTATAGACTCAGCCCAACTATACAGCGAGGACGAGCTACTAGAGTACAGTCAGCAGCTACTGGCCAGCCAAGATGTGGAGGAGACATGCGCTACTTCCCCTGCTAGGCAGGCAAGTAGTGATGAGGAGAGTGGAGTGGGAGCTGGTGTTGCGAGTGGTCAGGCTCCTTACTAAGAGACCGTTGAGAAGGACATCAGTGACGTGCAGACAGTACTCAATGATGATGATGTAGATGATCGCACTTGGGAGCCGAGTGAAGTAGGGGCTTCGTCATAATCGGGGGAAGAGGGCGGCAGCTTGCCTGTGAGGCAGCGGCGGAGCCAGAAAGTTACTACCGTATCCGGGAGTCAGCAGGGTGGCAGCAGTGGCAGGTCGGTAGACAAACGTGCCCAGGGTAGACCACCCACTTCGCAGGAGCCTACCTGCCCGGAAAGTAGTGGTGCACGGGTTTATGGAAGCAGGGGCAGTAGCAGTCAGTCAGTGAGTAGTGTTGGGGGTAAAACCACCTACTCGGGGGTGTGGCAGTTTTTTGTTAAGTCGCTGGATGAGGTTAACCAGGCCATATGTAGAATCAGTGGGCAGAAGGTAAAGCGTGGCCAGGGTGCAAATGTTGGCATCATGGCCCTATGTCAACATATGCAACGTCACCATAAAGTGGCCAGGGAGAACCGCGGCTCAGATGTGGTGGTCTAGCCTGCCGCAGCAACCGCTGCATCACCCAGTGGCACGCACCCAGTTTCAGGCAGTCAAGGCTCCAACACCTCAGCCGAATGCAGCTGTCTGTCCTTCCCTTCATCTGCTGGTCCTTATGCTCCTGTCCCTCCTCCTCCTACTCATCAGTCATTCTGCCAGCAATCAGTCACCGAAGCGATTGCCAAGAGACAACAGTATGTGTACACTCATCCAACGGCGCAGAAGCTGAATGTGCTCCTGTCCAAGTAGCTGGTGCTGCAGTCCCTCCCTTTCCAAGTGGTCGACTCTGCACTAGTGTTGATCGAGCACCGTAGTGCTCGGGAGCTCGGGCAAAACACATCAGGATGTTAAGGTGCTCGACCGAGCACCCGAGTATAATGGAAGTCAATGGGAGAACCCGAGCATTAAACCAGGTACCTGTATAAATATAAGAAACAGAACTGGATCGCACATCCTCAATACTATGTTTTTATCTAACTGCTTCTCAGCATAATAAACATCGCTTCTCAGCGTAATTTTTCATATACCTATCCCTATGCTGCATGCTAGATATGAGGCATTAGTATACAATTTGATCAAAAAGCATAGGCCCACTCACCGCGACAAGGTTGCCTCTTTGAATGGGACCCTATTCTAGATTTGGCGCAGTACTGCACGGCGACCGCCGACCCCGCAGCACCACCCCAGCAGGCAGCGGGACCCAGCAGTCAAACATCGCCCCCGTGCATGACAAAGCCACCATGGCACTGGGCCCCACCAACCCACCAGAACGGTACCAAAGCAACAACAGCCGCCGTGCAGTACTGCACTATGTGAACTATGGGCAACTAAGCATGTTAGACTTTACAACACTATGATTTGTGCCCCCAGTAGTGGCTGTGTTATTAATTTAACTTTTTTTGGTGTCTTCCTTCAGGTTTCTGGCGACTGGGAATTAATTTGCTAGTCTGCATTTTGAGTTCCTGCTAGGAGTGTCAACTATTTCTGGTATTGTTCGCCAAACATGTGAAGTCATTTGGCAGCGACTCCGGGACACGGTGATGCCTGAGCCCAAAGCTGACGATTGGATCCGAATTGCTGAGGGCTTTCATCTTGATGCACAGTTTCCAAACTGCATTGGGGCACTGGATGGCAAACACATTCGTATTAAGAAGCCGCCTCACTCAGGGTCCCGGTACTACAATTATAAGCAATACTTTTCCATTGTGCTGTTGGCTTTAGCTGACAGTACATATAAGTTTATAATTGTGGATATCGGGGCCTATGGGAGCACTGCAGATGCACGCATTTTCAGTTCTTCAAGATTGAGTGAGCGACTCAAGTGCCAACCAACTTGCCCTCCCAGAGCCCAGATTGCTGCCAGGTTCTGCGGGTCCCCCGGCTCCATTTGTAATTGTGGCTGATGAAGGGTTTGCTTTGGCACCACATGTCATGCGACCCTTCCCCAGACGCAATCTGGATGACAAGGGACGCATATTTAACTATCGGCTGACTAGAGCCCGTCGGTATGTTGAGTGTGCGTTTGGAATACTCACCAACAAGTGGAGAGTATTCCTATCATCTTACAGATGTCGCCGGACAATGCCACCCTTGTTATTAAAGCTTGTGTGATCCTGCATAACTTCGTCAGGATTCATGATGATCCCTTAGATGCTGGTTTAGTGGAGTCTGGTACCTCTTCTTCTTCATCTGGAGGATTGGACCAGACTCGTCATGGACGGCCTGGATCTGCTGGATTTGCATTTCGAGACCTCTATGCTGATTACTTTATCAGCCCTGAGGGATCATTACCATGGCAGATGGACGTAGTTCTTGGCAGACAATGATGTCATCTGGACTCTGGCCATTGTAGAATTTTGTTATTTTTCAGTCAGTATTATAATTTTTTTATTATAGTAGATAGTGTAGGGACTCGCAAGACAAAGAGGACCCTTGACGTGGGCTTGCGGGCTGGGGTGTATTGTAGTTAAAACTGTTTAGACCAAAAGTTCTATATATTTTATGGACAATGACCATGATTGTGTTTAACATCAAAAGTGTCTAATGTTTTGCCTACATAAACCTTCTAATACCTCATTATACCTATTGCATTACAGAAATATTTCTAATCCACAATAACATGTTTATATGAGTATGAATGCTAACTATTTCCATTATCTATCCTTCTCTTTTCGTAGGTTTGCATTGATGACACTTTACAATGGTTTTCAATTGTCCGGGTTGGGATTAACACACCTTGAAGAAGATGTCACCTATCTATATATGTTTGATGATTGTTTTCGCTATACATACTATACTTGTTCAAAAACATATGGTTTGTAAATAAATATAAATATGTGTTTGCATTGTCACTTGTGACCCTTTGCGTTTAAAATAAAATATTTTCACAATTTATTTATATTTATTTTAAATAAAGAGATCCACTCAAAATGCGATTGACAACAATTTTTATATGTATATCATAAAAAAAAAGCTTCACATTCAGCATTAACTTAAAATGTACAAAATAAAAGAACACATCACAATTGAAAAAGTTCTCTGGTGAAAGGGCCACAAACTTGGATTGGATTAACACCCACATCACCCGGTGGATTGTACTGTTGTTGTTGTGTAGAGCTTGGTGTCGGGTACTGCGGACGCCAAGAAGTTTGGGGGTCCTGTGAATACAGGGGCATAGGATGACTGGTAGGGCGGATGTGCATTTGTGGCATGCTGGGTCCCGGTTGGGGCTGAAGAGACCGGGCATACACTCACTCCTTCATGGCATTATAAAGCGAAGTAGCTCCAGTGTGTCAGGTTTTGAGTCCATGATAGCGGCCACCGATGTCATCATAACCATATACATTGTGTTTTTTTCTTGGGGCCAGCCTTGGATCAGGGGAGCTAGGCCACCAAGCATCCTCTCCTCTTTACCTTCTTTCCTTCTCTCACTCAAATAATTGAGCACCTGCCCATCAACCGCTGCTCGACTATCTAATTGAGAAGAAGGATTTGCCCTAGCCCCCCTTCTCCGCTGACGTGGCCTGGGCTGGCCTTCTGGACTGGAAGCGGTGACTCCTCCAGCTTTGACACCAGAAGCTTCTCCCTGGATTTGGCAAGGGGTCAGCTCCTGTGTGTTGACATCCTCCTCACCGGTCACAGGATGTGGGGAATGTGTCCCAGTAGCAGCTTGTTCCTCCTCTTGTGAGCTGCTGGAATGTTGCCCTTCATCCTCAAGGTTGTCCACGGTGCTGAAATTGTAAATGAATGAGGATTAGCGCCGTTTTTATATTTTTGGAACCATCATACATTATATCTTCATACATAAAATTATACATATATAACTACTTTGTAGAAAACAAAGGTAGCATATACTTACGGCCTTAAGTCCAAAACGGGACGCAGAAATTGTAGCTGGCGGGTATACATATATGTTTTTTTTCTTAAACTCCCATCACCGCTATGACCCTTGGATTTCACAAATTCGCATCGAAATTGGTCACGACAAGAATGCCATCTGGTTTTTACTTTTTGAACTGTTAAAACACAACATACACAAACCAAATTAGAATAGACATGGGAAAAAAAGGAGATTTGTTCATAATATAAAATACTAGAATGGTACATTAGATTGAGAACAAAAAAAGTATTACTGGGGGGTGACCTTTTATATACTTAGGAAACATGTAGATGTGATTATCTAAACCTAATAATAAATTACGTTCCAAATCACTTATATGGTTTCTCCATTGAGGGCAAAAGTGAGTAATGTATAATAGACACTACATCAACTATAAAAAAAAATTGCTATTAGGCAAGTTTTATATTCAATCAGGTACTGAGGGGGAGGTACATATTTGCTATAAATGTATATCACGCCTGGATGTGCCCCTTTAGAGTTGCGCAGCAAATTACACAATAGGCCTACTTCCCCAATGTGACATTGAAGACGAATGGTGATGATGCTGCGAATCCGCACCGCCTGGGCTGAACTCCCATCGCTGCAAGGGGTGACATAGCATTATCTTCATTTATGATATTATGTAACCCTTAAAACTGTTATGTAATTAATTTTCTAAAAACACTGACATACTGCTGCCAGTGTTATCCAATACATTCCAGAACTGAAAAAGGGTTAACATAGCATTATAAATCAATATAAAATGCTATTTGACCCCCGGCAGTGCTGGGAGGTCAGGCCGGGAGCAGCGCTGCAGACTCGCAGCATGACCAACGCTTGTCTGCAAGGGACCTTTCGCTACGCTGCTACATCAAATGTACATATCAATATACTTTCATATAAAAACATATAACAAATGGGTCATCTTACATAAATCACGTCGCTTTTTGGAATTAGCCTTCTCCCATTGGCTGCCCATCACATGTTGTGCCACCTCCTCCCATGCCTGCTCCTTGGCTACACGGTCATGGTAACCATCACAGCGTGTGTCCCAGATTTGGGGTCTTTCTTGAGTGTGTGTGATAACCTTCTCAACATCCATCTTCCAAACTATTCAGAAAGGCAGCTACTCAAGGCCTCAGGGAATTTCCAGGTCATGTGCTCTGCCATTATTTGGCAACAAGAAGCACATGGCAAAAGTAGGCTGGACTTAAAGCAGAAGAACACATGGATCCGCAAAAACGGAGGACAAACGGATGACATACGGTTACATTCCGTATGTATTCTGATTTTTTTGTGGACCCATTGACTTGAATGGAGCACCGTGATTTGCGGACAAGAATAGGACATGTTCTATCTTTTCACGGTACGGAAATACTGAAACGGAATGCACACGGAGACACTTCAGTTTTTTTAGCTGAACCATTGAAATGAATGGTTCAGTATATGTACCGCATACTGAACTACAAAAACGGCCAGTATACTGAACGCAAAATACTGTCTTGTGCATGAGCCCTAGGAATATATACCCTTATGCAGTCTCCTGCTAATTAAAAGCACCTGGGCCAAATGGGGAGGAGTGCTGATACCAGTGGGGAAAAGAGCATAGATACTACAATACATGTATAAATATAAGAAACAGAACTGGATCGCACATCCTCAATACTATGCTTTTATCTAACTGCTTCTCAGCATAATAAACATCGCTTCTCAGCGACAATGCAAAGCGGCCATTGTTGCTCTTGTGCTGTCCTGGTGGGTTGGTGGGACCCAGTGCCATGGTGGCTTTGTCGGACAGCGGGGGCGCTGTTTGACTGCTGGGTCCCGCTTCCTGCTGGGGTGGTGCTGTTGCGTCGGTTGTCGCTGTGCAGTGCTGTGCCAAATTTAGAATAGGGTCCCATTCGAAGAGGCAACCTTGTTGCGGTGAGTGGGCCTATGCTTTTTTAACAAATTGTATACTAATGCCTCATGTATAGCATGCACCATAGGTGTAGGTATACAATAAATTACGCTGAGAAGCGATATTAATTATGCTGAGAAGCAGTTAGATAAAAGCTTAGTATTGAGGATGTGCGATCCAGTTCTTTTTCTTACATTTTGTACGTATTGTAGAATCTATGCTTTTCCCCCTCCTGGTATCAGCACTCCTCCCCATTCGGCCCAGGTGCTTTTAATTAGCAGGCTTCTGTATGAGGGTATATATTCCTACCTCTCTGTTGGAGTTCCTGAGAGCATGTGATAGGGTGAGTTCCATACTTGTTCACATGGTGAGAGTATGTGATGGGGTTGGTCCCACACCTGTTCACATGGTGCAGTACTGCACGGTGGCCATTGTTGCTCTTGTGCTGTCCCGGTGGGTTGGTGGGACCCAGTGCCATGGTGGCTTTGTCGGACAACGGGGGCGCTGTTTGACTGCTGGGTCCCGCTGCCTGCTGGGGTGGTGCTGTTGCGTCGGTTGTCGCCGTGCAGTGCTGCGCCAAATTTAGAATAGGATCCCATTCGAAGAGGCAACCTTGTCGCGGTGAGTGGGCCTATGCTTTTTGATCAAATTGTATACTAATGCCTCATGTATAGCATGCAACATAGGTGTAGGTATACGATAAATTACGCTGAGAAGGAATATTAATTATGCTGAGAAGCAGTTAGATAAAAGCATAGTATTGAGGATGTGTGATCCAGTTCTTTTTCTTACATTTTGTACGTATTAAACCAGGCACCCCCTGCTCTAAAGAGAGGAGGGTGCCTGTTTCATAGGAAAATGTCAGAAATTTATGAAAACACCACTAAAATGGTTCTGTAACAGCATGGGGACGATGTCGGGATGCATCTTGGACTCCAAGGTCGCTGCTGGGAACCATGTTGTCCGAGTTGTACGCCACTTTTACAGAGTGACAAAAATATGCACAGACCCCCCCCAAAAAAATCAATTTTACAGGAAAAATTGATAGGAAACATTCTTTCCTGTATATTCAATTGTATGTAAAGTATAAAGGAGGGCCTCATTCACATTGTGGTACAATTGTTCAGGTAGTGGGACTCCTACACTTATAAAGATTATGCACTAAGTGAAAGGGCTGCCAAAAAATTACAAGGAATTGGCACTCCAAAACACCCTTTGTTACACATAAAGGAGGGCATCATACACACCCTTGAAAAATTATGATTGATGGCCTGCTGGTGACCCTCAAAAACATTTGGAGCAAGGGCCTGCTGATCTGACCATCTAAAATCTTAGGGGCGAGGGACTGCTGCCACATTGGTGGCTCTAGATAACCTCTGGGCGATTGCACGTCCCCGTGACGGCGACAATCCTTTGGATGTCTGCCCTATCAACTTTCGATGTTCTTTTCTGCGCCTACCATAGTGATCATGGGTAACGGGGAATCAGGGTTCGATGCCGGAGAGGGAGCTTGAGAAAGGGATACCACAAGGGAGGTCAATGGCTGAAATCTTGAGAAAAGGTGGTTGAGCGGCACTCCTTTAGATAGTTGGCGGTGCTCAGTGGTAAAGGTGCATATAATTTATATAAAAAAACCACGGCACTCTATAGCTGCTTTTAAGTTGCTTGTTTTATTTCATTATTTCATTATATATCTTTTTTCATTTTAGTATCCATCCAAAAATAAGCCACTGGCCAACGTTTCGGTCTAGTCTTAGACCTTGTTCACGGCCTAATGTATAGACAAGTAAATGTTTTAAATTAATATTTAAATATATACAACAATAGAAAAATGGTTCTTTGTCAAATCGCATAATATAGTTGACAATGCATTCATAATAACATAATTATTGGGAAGAAAATCTCTGTCATGTAAAGGAGAATACAAAAACGGACCAAAATCATATAAGGACGGACCCAAAATCATATAAGCATATATATCTCTTCAGGTGGTCTATCAATAGAATGGTATGCCGCAGGGTGAGAGCAGTAGTCTAAAAATGGAATGCTGTAATAGAGATATCCAGATAGCGGTGATGTAGGGTATCTGTGGAATCCAAACAGTATAATATTATTAGGTAGATACTGGGATAGTGTTCTAGTCATATAGGTGATATAAATAATGTAGTTCAGACCACTTAGATACGATGCCAATAGACTTAGATATAGAAATAATGTCAGATGAAGGTAACATGAAGGTAGCATAAACACAGATATTGGCAGGATCCTTAGCCATCAATTTTAGAAGCGCACATACCTTAGTCTGCATAGTAGGGAAGTCTCTGGGATGGTATAGGGACGTTGCTAGTCTGTGCGATTTATAAGGGTAGCGAGGAGAGGCGTGGAGGGGCGTGTCTAGCGCCAAAAGCGTGCGCATATGTAAAGTGACTTACTAGTCCACGTGACAAGCGTCACAAGCGGACGCATGTGCAGAGCGACTTGGGCGGAGAGTAGCTTGAGCCGGATGGAATGTGTGCGGGCGCATGCGCAGTAGAGAACGCTGGTCTAGAAAGGGAACTGGTAGAACGTAGCCACATATTGGAAGATGTGCGCATGCGCAATGGCAATAACGATTCTAATAGAAGGAATAGAACGGCATAAAGGACATAAAGTCAGCCTTAGTCATATAGAAATTGCTCATATTAGGACAAAGTCGCTATCTATTTGTTAGATATAGGAATATATGTTAAAACTAGGAATTTGGCTAGTCTAAGGTAAATGAGTAGAAAATGGCTGAAATCTGACTGGCTGTTGTTGCCTTGCCCCTTTTTTTTCCTAATTGTGAACCACCCAGAGAGGGTGGGTCAAGTTATTAGAGCAGAAGAATCCAAGGAAGGCATCAGGTGCGTGGCAATTACCCACTCCCGACTCGGGGAGGTAGTGACGATAAATAACAATACAGCACTCCTAAGCGGCCTGTTATTGGAATGAGTACACTTTCCGTTAACAAGGATCTATTGGAGGGAAGTCTGGTGCCAACAGCCAACTTGCTCCCGGCCTTCACAACGTTCACCCAGTGTGCCATAATGGTGAGGATTGTGTTGACCAGACTCTTGGCTACTGAGACTGGACTTGAAGGTCAGGGCCTGCTGCTGCTTTGTTGACTCCAGATAACTTCTAGGCGATTGAACGTCCCCGTGACGACGACGATCCATTTGGAAGTCTCCCCTATTAACTTTGGAGCAATTTTTCAACAAGGACCTTCTGGTATATGTACAGATCCCCTAGGGAACAGAGGGGTAAAACTTAACATTTAATGTGAACTAATCTAAAATAGGTGGACACTAGAGGATGAGCCTCTGTAACATACAACAAAAATAACAGCTCTACGGGCCTATACTGAACACAGACAATCAGTATGGGAACGATGAAAGAGATAAAAAACAGGAACGTTCTCACCCGGTTGTAGATGTAGATCAAGGGTTCTCTCAAAGGTTGTTGAGGATAGAGACGGACCTGTGTTCATAAGTCGACATACTGGAAGGTACCAGGCGTTGGTGCCCCTTTACGTGGTAGGGTGACGGGGTCGGTTAACCCTAGACAACCCTAAGTAAGGGGCAGGGGCTAGTACCCCCTACCTATCTATACGGGGAACTTGCCCCGCAAGGAGCGTCCCCGTCCGAATGCCTGACCCTGTTGGGGCGGAATCCCTAATATACCCTAAAAGGGTGCTCCCTACGTGTCACGTTTCAATTCGTGAAGGAAAATCATCAGGGGAGAATATAGAAATGACAAGGCTATGGATGGGGCTTGTATAACCATAAAAAATAGATGGTAGAGGAGGGGATGTAATGGTCAGTATATGTCAAAAATCGAACATGGGTGTGGAGTCAGTCAGACATAACCACCCAAATGACCGCAACAAAAAACTCCTATTTCGGGTATAGCTGCACCAGTGGGTGCCAACTATGCTGGACAGAGAATGACCGCAGGATGGTCAAAATCCAGGGGGGCTGTCAGCAGAGTGTGCTCACCTGTCAGCGTCTTTTGAGGATGCCGAGAATCGCGCCAGTTTACCCTGTACCGCCCCACCTCCGGTCATGTGACTAAGGTAAAAGGAAGTCACATGTGCGGTGGAACGCAAGGAAGTGAGCGTGCGTTCCAAGGGAGATGCGGTCCGTGGTGCGCGGCGCCAGAGTGACGTCACACATCATGCAAAGAATCGCATGAGCAGGAGGCTGGCCACGGAGCGCGTCGGACCAAGAAAGGAACGCCCACCGCCTGGGCCCCAGGGTGGGAGCGGTCTATGGTTTAAACAGGGGGCGGGATTAGGCATCAAGCAATGATGTTGATGCAAGATAAATGCTAACCAACATAGTTGCAGGAGGGACCCATAGTTAGAGGGTTCCCATGGTAACTAGTAGTCATTTAGTAGGCCAAACTATTAGAGGCAGGCTCTCAAAGGACACCTGCCGCAGGAGGAGAAAAACTGGCATAATGAAAGCGCAAGAGGAGAGAAAAGGAGAAGGTCTAAATAAAACAACTAAAATTGAGCTGTTCATTCAAGCCCATGGGGGCCATGGTTTTCAAATAGTATATCCAGCGTAATTCTCGCTGCAATATTGCGCGGTCCCAATCCCCTCCACTTTTTGGGGGCAGGATGCGGTCAATCCCCATCACAGAGATGCAGGCTTTACCGTTATGTTCACTGTGGACGTGGTTGGCGACAGGGGTGTCCTTAGCTTTGGCTATGTCGCTGAGGTGTTCCCCAATGCGTCTGCGGAGTTCACGTATGGTTTTAACCACGTACCCCCTGCCACACTCACATGACAGGAGGTAGATGACACCGCGAGTCCTACAGTTGATAAAGTGGTGTATGCGGTATTCCCTGCCTGTGGCCGCACTGCTAAATACTTTCCCAGTTTTTATATAGGGACAGGCAATGCAGCCGCTGCACCTGTAACATCCCTTCACGTCAGATCTAAGCCATGTTGAGCTTGACGGAATGGGGGGCATAAATTGACTAGACACCAGTGTGTCACGAAGGCTGCGTCCTTGTCGATAGGTGACGTGTGGGTAGTCTCCCACCACTGCTCTCAAATCTGGGTCTAGTTGGAGAATACCCCAATTCTTCTGGAGGATGTGTCTAATATCAGCCGCAGCCCTATCGAAGGTCATGATGGGGCGGATGATGCTGGCAGGTGACACCGTGCCGGGTTTGGGGGAGAGGAGAGATGTTCTGTCCGAGTGTAGGGCAAATTCAAATGCCCTCCTCAGGACACTATCAGGTTAACCGCGCTGCCGAAACCTGGTACGTAAATCAGTTGCTTGTCTGATGAATTCCCGTTTTGTTGAACAATTTCTCCTTAACCTGAGATATTGTCCTTTGGGAATACCCTGCTTAAGTGGCAGAGGATGGCTGCTCTCCCACCTAAGCAGGGTATTGGTAGACGTCGGTTTACGATAAATCGATGTCTCCAATTCACCAGATGGTGTTTTAGAGATGAGGACATCAAGGAAAGGTAACATGGTGCCCCCAACCTCACAAGTAAAGTGCATGCCGATCTGATTATCGTTGAGCATCCCCACCATGGAGCGGAACGAGGATTCGCTCCGGCTCCATATGATGAAGATGTCATCGATGTACCGCGCCCACATGCCAACCTGGTCCATAAGGGTGGAACGTTCCTCCCTGAACACCAGGGTCTCCTCCTACCAGCCCAGGAACAAATTAGCATACGACGGGGCACATGAACTCCCCATCGCGGTGCCCCTGAGCTGGTGGTAGAGTCTATCATTGAAGGAGAAGACATTGGTGGTCAGGGTGAATTCCAAGAGGGAAATGACAAATAGGCTGTGGGCGCGGTACTAACATCCACGGGTGCTCAAAAAGTGTTCGACCGCCCTGATGCCCAAGGCATGAGGGATGTTCGAGTAGAAGGCCTCCACGTCGATACTAGCCAATAGGCTAGCATTCTCGACGTGAATGCCCTCCAGCTGTTTGAGCAGGTGTGTGGTGTCCCGAGTGTACGAGGGCAGGGCGGTAACAAATGGGGCCAAGACGCAGTCCACATAAATCCCCACGTTTTGGGATAAGTTACCTACCCCCGATACAATGGGACGCCCCTTGAGTGGACGTGTCCCCTTGTGTAGCTTTGGCAAACAGTAAAACGTTGCCAAGCGGGGATGGGTCGGCAGCATAAATCTGTACTCGTCGTCGGAAATAATTGACGCGGTCCTAGCTTCATCTAGCATGTTTTTGAGTTGTGACCTAAACTTGTTCAACGGGTTCGATGATAGAACCTCGTATGTGGATAAATCCCTTAGCAAGGTCTCGCACATGTCAGTGTATTGGCCATGGTCCATAATCACAGTGTTGCCCCCCTTATCAGAGGGCTTGATCACTATACAGGGAGTGCAGAATTATTAGGCAAGTTGTATTTTTGAGGATTAATTTTATTATTGAACAACAACCATGTTCTCAATGAACCCAAAAAAACTCATTAATATCAAAGCTGAATATTTTTGGAAGTAGTTTTTAGTTTGTTTTTAGTTTTAGCTATTTTAAGGGGATATCTGTGTGTGCAGGTGACTATTACTGTGCATAATTATTAGGCAACTTAACAAAAAACAAATATATACCCATTTCAATTATTTATTTTTACCAGTGAAACCAATATAACATCTCAACATTCACAAATATACATTTCTGACATTCAAAAACAAAACAAATCAGTGACCAATATAGCCACCTTTCTTTGCAAGGACACTCAAAAGCCTGCCATCCATGGATTCTGTCAGTGTTTTGATCTGTTCACCATCAACATTGCGTGCAGCAGCAACCACAGCCTCCCAGACACTGTTCAGAGAGGTGTACTGTTTTCCCTCCTTGTAAATCTCACATTTGATGATGGACCACAGGTTCTCAATGGGGTTCAGATCAGGTGAACAAGTAGGCCATGTCATTCTATTTTCTTCTTTTATACCCTTTCTTGCCAGCCAAGCTGTGGAGTACTTGGACGCGTGTGATGGAGCATTGTCCTGCATGAAAATCATGTTTTTCTTGAAGGATGCAGACTTCTTCCTGTACCACTGCTTGAAGAAGGTGTCTTCCAGAAACTGGCAGTAGGACTGGGAGTTGAGCTTGACTCCATCCTCAACCCGAAAAGGCCCCACAAGCTCATCTTTGATGATACCAGCCCAAACCAGTACTCCACCTCCACCTTGCTGGCGTCTGAGTCGGACTGGAGCTCTCTGCCCTTTACCAATCCAGCCACGGGCCCATCCATCTGGAGCATCAAGACTCACTCTCATTTCATCAGTCCATAAAACCTTAGAAAAATCAGTCTTGAGATATTTCTTGGCCCAGTCTTGACGTTTCAGCTTGTGTGTCTTGTTCAGTGGTGGTCGTCTTTCAGCCTTTCTTACCTTGGCCATGTCTCTGAGTATTGCACACCTTGTGCTTTTGGGCACTCCAGTGATGTTGCAGCTCTGAAATATGGCCAAACTGGTGGCAAGTGGCATCTTGGCAGCTGCACGCTTGACTTTTCTCAGTTCATGGGCAGTTATTTTGCGCCTTGGTTTTTCCACACGCTTCTTGCGACCCTGTTGACTATTTTGAATGAAACGCTTGATTGTTCGATGATCACACTTCAGAAGCTTTGCAATTTTAAGAGTGCTGCATCCCTCTGCAAGATATCTCACTATTTTTGACTTTTCTGAGCCTGTCAAGTCCTTCTTTTGACCCATTTTGCCAAAGGAAAGGAAGTTGCCTAATAATTATGCACACCTAATATAGGGTGTTGATGTCATTAGACCACACCCCTTCTCATTACAGAGATGCACATCACCTAATATGCTTAATTGGTAGTAGGCTTTCGAGCCTATACAGCTTGGAGTAAGACAACATGCATAAAGAGGATGATGTGGTCAAAATACTCATTTGCCTAATAATTCTGCACGCAGTGTAGAGTGATTAGTCTCAAGACTAGATATGGCACTGGTATGAACCTGGTCAATGTTAGAGAAATGTGAGGGGCGTAGGTTCTCAATCTCTTGCGAGACCGTGCTGAAGAAGACATCCACACACGATAGCTCACCCAAATTAGGGGGCATTTTCTTACTTTTCAACTTAAGGTTGGTGAAAGGTCCCTGACCTTCCTGTTTGTAAAGTTCTCCGTCCAGTCCGTACAGGAGACGGACATCTGCTAGGATGTCTAGTGGTATGCCCAGCTCGCGGCACTGTTTCTTCTCCTGTATTTTGTAGAACTTATGCCAGCGGAGCTTTCTGAAAAAAAGGTTTAGGTCCTTATAGGTGTCAAAAAGATTAAGGCTGGGTTCACACTTGAGCGTTTTACAGCGCGTTCAAACGCGCTGTAAAACGCTCAACACATGAAAACCAATGCTTCCCTATGGCCCTGGTTCTCACTTGAGCGTTTTACAGCGCGTTTGAACGCGCTGAAAAACGCCCTACGCTCAAACAAGTTCTTGAGCTTCTTTGGGGCATTTTGACGCGCGTTTGTGGCCATAGGACACTGCAGTCAATCACACAAACGCGCGTCAAACGCACGTTTACTATTGCAAAAAACGCGCATAAAAACGCGCGACAAAAACGCGCGTTAAACGCGCATATCAAATACGCTCAGGTCTGAACCCAGCCTAAAGGAAGGGGTAGGGACAAAGGAAAGACCTAATTGTAGGACCTCTATCTCGGTAGGACTGAGAATGCGAGATGACAGATTGACTAATTGGGGGCCTAAGGCTGGGTTCACACTTGAGCGTTTTACAGCGCGTTCAAACGCGCTGTAAAACGCTCAACACATGAAAACCAATGCTTCCCTATGGCCCTGGTTCTCACTTGAGCGTTTTACAGCGCTGAAAAACGCGCTGTAAAACGCCCTACGCTCAAACAAGTACTTGAGCTTCTTTGGGGCGTTTTGACGCGCGTTTGTGGCCATAGGACATTGCAGTCAATCACACAAACGCGCATCAAACGCGCGTTTACTATTGCAAAAAACGCTCGTCAAAAAAGCGCGTCAAAAACGCGCGTTAAACGCGCATATCAAAGACGCTCAGGTCTGAACCCAGCCTAAGGCTGGGTTCAGACCTGAGCGTCTTTGATATGCGCGTTTAACGCGCGTTTTTGACGCGCGTTTTTGATGCACGTTTTTTGCAATAGTAAACGCGCGTTTGACGCGCGTTTGTGTGATTGACTGCAATGTCCTATGGCCACAAACGCGCGTCAAAACGTCCCAAAGAAGCTCAAGTACTTGTTTGAGCGTAGGGCGTTTTACAGCGCGTCTTTCAGCGCTGTAAAACGCTCAAGTGAGAACCAGGGCCATAAGGAAGCATTGGTTTTCATGTGTTGAGCGTTTTACAGCGCGTTTGAACGCGCTGTAAAACGCTCAAGTGTGAACCCAGCCTCAGGGTTTGGAGGTGGCTGCATACGATTCTGCAATGGGTATGACTGCGGAGGATTGGGTGGACACTGGTATTGGCCTGTCCCCCCTAAAAAACGGGGTTGGGAGTACTTTGGTATTGGCCCCGCCCTCGTGGGCCCCCTCTTTGTCGCCCGCGGCGGTTACCTCCCCGGAATGACGGTCTTGAGCCCTTGGACGTACTGTCGGAGTCAGAGCAGTCAGTCTCAGTCGATGACTGGTCAGTTTGGGCTCCCGTGATATACCTCCTGTTGGCAATAGAAGAATAGACTTTATTATCTTTGAAATCAGCGAGATCCCTCACAAACTGCCGTTGCTTGTGCTCCTTAAGGTGGTATTGGTATTTTTCAAGGAGGTTGTGCAACTGTTTCTTTTTTTATTCACAAACTCGGCTTCTTGTGAGAAGATCTGGGCTGATTCAATACTTGCACTTAATTTTTTTGTCAGGTTTTCTAGATTACTCTTTTCTTCTATGAGGAGGAGACTGGGAAAGTATTTAGCAGTGCGGCCACAGGCAGGGAATACCACATACACCACTTTATCAACTGTAGGACTCGCGGTGTCATCTACCTCCTGTCATGTGAGTGTGGCAGGGAGTACGTGGGTAAAACCATACAGGAACTCCGCAGACACATTGGGGAACACCTCAGCGACATAGCCAAAGCTAAGGACACCCCTGTCGCCAACCACGTCCACAGTGAACATAACGGTAAAGCCTGCATCTCTGTGATGGGGATTGACCGCATCCTGCCCCCAAAAGTGGAGGGGATTGGGACCGCGCAATATTGCAGCGAGAATTACGCTGGATATATTATTTGAAAACCATGGCCCCCATGGGCTTGAATGAACAGCTCAATTTTAGTTGTTTTATTTAGACCTTCTCCTTTTCTCTCCTCTTGCGCTTTCATTATGCCAGTTTTTCTCCTCCTGCGGCAGGTGTCCTTTGAGAGCCTGCCTCTAATAGTTTGGCCTACTAAATGACTACTAGTTACCATGGGAACCCTCTAACTATGGGTCCCTCCTGCAACTATGTTGGTTTGCATTTATCTTGCATCAACATCATTGCTTGATGCCTAATCCCGCCCCCTGTTTAAACCATAGACCGCTCCCACCCTGGGGCCCAGGCGGTGGGCGTTCCTTTCTTGGTCCGACGCGCTCCGTGGCCAGCCTCCTGCTCATGCGATTCTTCGCATGATGTGTGACGTCACTCTGGCGCCGCGCACCACGGACCGCGTCTCCCTTGGAACGCACGCTCACTTCCTTGCGTTCCACCGCACATGTGACTTCCTTTTACCTTAGTCACATGACCGGAAGTGGGGCGGTACAGGGTAAACTGGCATGATTCTCGGCATCCTCAAAAGACGCTGACAGGTGAGCACACTCTGCTGACAGCCCCCCTGGATTTTGACCATCCTGCGGTCATTCTCTTTCCAGCATAGTTGGCACCCACTGGTGCAGCTATACCCAAAATAGGAGTTTTTTGTTGCGGTCATTTGGGTGGTTATGTCTGACTGACTCCACACCCATGTTCGATTTTTGACATATACTGACCATTACATACCCTCATCTACCATCTATTTTTTATGGTTATACAAGCCCCATCCATAGCCTTGTCATTTCTATATTCTCCCCTGATGATTTTCCTTCACGAATTGAAACGTGACACGTAGGGAGCACCCTTTTAGGGTATATTAGGGATTCCGCCCCAACAGGGTCAGGCATCCTGACGGGGACGCTCCTTGCGGGGCAAGTTCCCCGTATAGATAGGTAGGGCGTACTAGCCCCTGCCCCTTACTTAGGGTTGTCTAGGGTTAACCGACCCCGTCACCCTACCACGTAAAGGGGCACCAACGCCTGGTACCTTCCAGTATGTCGACTTATGAACACAGGTCCGTCTCTATCCTCAACAACCTTTGAGAGAACCCTTGATCTACATCTACAACCGGGTGAGAACGTTCCTGTTTTTTATCTCTTTCATCGTTCCCATACTGATTGTCTGTGTTCAGTATAGGCCCGTAGGGCTATTATTTTTGTTGTATGTTACAGAGGCTCATGCTCTAGTGTCCACCTATTTTAGATTAGTTCACATTAAATGTTAAGTTTTACCCCTCTGTCCCCTAGGGGATCAGTACATTTGCCACTATAATTTTTTGGGAGTAAATAGGTCCGGTCGTCAAACCCGGCCTCTTTGTGTTTTCTTACTTTGACCTTCTGGTATAGCATCGTTTTGCTTGTCCTCTCCATCAGAGGAATGAGAGATGAGAAGTTATGTTTGTAGCGGGTGTCGAGAAGGGTGAAAACCCAGTAATCTGTGTTGTCTAAAATGCGTATGACGCGTGGGTCATGGGAAAGGCAGCCTAACATGAAGTCAGCCATGTGTGCCAGAGTACCAACAGGCAAGACTTCGCTGTCGTCATCAGAAGGTGAGCTGACCCTGTAAAAGATTGTAGGTGAGGGCCTGCAGGTAAGCTGACTGTCACGTACCGGCAGGACAGGTAGTGGATCCTCTGGACCAGAGAGGCGATGGCGCGGGTTGTACTAGAGGACCGGTTCTAAGCAGTTACTGGTCTTCACCAGAGCCCGCCGCAAAGCGGGATGGATTTGCTGCGGCGGTAACTACCAGGTCGTGTCCCCTAGTAACAACTCGGTGATATGGCGTGGTACACAGGGAGAAGGCAAGAGCGAAGTCGGACGTAGCAGCGGTCAGGGCAGGCGGCAAAGGTTCAAAGACGAGTGGACGGTAGCAACAGGTACGGCAACAGGTAAGGAACGCTTTCTCTGAGGCACAAGGCACAAAGATCCGGCAGAAAGCTGTGGGAGGAGAAGGTATAAATGGGCAGTGCACAGGTGCAGCCTAATTAAGTCAGCACTGCCTCTCACAACCTTAACCCTTAATAACCCCTTTGGACCAGGCACCAATCACCGGTGCACTGGTCCTTTGAATCTAAGAGTCCCGGCGCGCGCGCCCCCTAGAGAGCGAGGACGCACACGCCGAGACGCTGGAGTGCTGCCTGGGGGCATACGCTGTGAGCGCTCCGAGGCCAGCAGGGGACCCGGAGCGCTCAGCGTAACAGTACCCCCCCCCCTTTGGTCTCCCTCCCTTTTGGGTACCGAAGAATTTGCCGATGAGACTGCGGTCCAGGATGTTCTCCTCCGGCTCCCATGACCTCTCCTCAGGACCGCAGCCCTCCCAGTCGACCAAAAAAAATCTTTTCCCCCGGGAGATCTTGGTCGCCAAGATCTCCTTGACAGAGAATATATCGGAGGTGTAGGCGACAGGGGTGGGAGAAACAAGCTTGGGAGAAAAACGGTTAAAGACAGCAGGTTTAAGAAGGGAGACATGGAAGGAGTTATGGATTCGGAGGGAGGGAGGAAGATGGAGCTGATAAGAAACTTGATTGATACGACTCTTGATTTTATAGGGTCCCAAGAAACGAGGGCCCAACTTGTAACTTGGGACCCTAAATCGGATGTACCTAGAGGAGAGCCACACCTTGTCACCCGGGCGAAATTCCGGTGGAGATCTGCGTCTCTTGTCAGCTTGAACCTTCATACGGGCGGAAGCTCTGAGGAGAGCAGCATGGGTTTCTCGCCAGATGGAGGAAAAATCCTGTATAAGACTGTCAACGGCAGGTACAGAAGAAGGAGTGGGAGACTGCGGCAGAGGTGGAAGAGGATGACGGCCGAAAACTACAAAGAAAGGAGACTTGTTAGAGGCAGAGGATTGTTTGTAGTTGTAGGAGAACTCCGCCCAGGGAAGTAGATCAGCCCAGTCGTCATGGCGTGAGGATACAAAGTGACGCAGATAGTCACCCAAAATCTGGTTCACCCGTTCTACTTGGCCGTTAGACTGAGGATGGTACGAAGAAGAAAAGTCCAATTTGATCCCGAGCTGAGCACATAGAGCCCTCCAGAATTTGGAGACGAATTGTACCCCACGATCTGAGACAATATGTTGGGGAAGGCCATGGAGACGGAAGATGTGTTGGAAAAATTGTTTGGCCAACATGGGTGCAGAGGGTAGCCCGGGCAGGGGTACAAAGTGAGCCATCTTGGAGAAGCGATCCACCACGACCCAAATAACGGACTTGCCATGGGAGGAGGGAAGATCTGTAATAAAGTCCATGGCGATGTGAGACCAGGGAACTTCAGGAACAGGTAGAGGCAAGAGGAGACCCGCTGGTTTCTGGCGAGGCGATTTATCCCGGGCGCAAATCATACAGGACTGGACGAAGTCCGAGACATCTTTCTCCAGAAAAGGCCACCAGTACCTTTGGGAGACTAGACGTGGAGGTACATAGAATTTGCCAGGAGGAAGAAGGCGCAGGTCCACGGGAGCGACTGTAATAAGGCGTTCTGGAGGGATAATATATCGAGGTGTTAACTCGTCGCCCACCACATCAGAGGAGCGAGACAGAGCATCTGCCCTAATGTTCTTACAAGCCGGACGGAAATGGATCTCAAAGTTAAAGCGGCGAAGAACAGAGACCAACGAGCCTGACGGGGATTTAATCTCTGAGCAGACTGGAGATAAGCCAGGTTCTTGTGGTCCGTGGAGATGTACACAGGATGTGTGGCCCCTTCGAGTAAATGTCTCCATTCCTCCAGTGCCAATTTAATAGCCAGCAGTTCCCTGTCCCCAATGGAGTAATTTCTCTCTGCGGAAGAGAATGTTTTTGAAAAGAAGCCACAAGTTGAAGTTTAGCCTCGGGAAGACTTCTGGGTGAGGACAGCTCCGGCTCCCACCGAGGAGGCATCCACTTCAAGAGAGAAGGGCTTGGTGGAATCTGGTCTAGAGAGAACGGGTGCAGAGGCAAAGGCGGATTTCAGGGACTGGAAGCTTCCTCGGCTTGGGAAGGCCAGGATTTGGGGTTAGCTCCTTTTCTAGTGAGAGCCACGATAGGAGCTACCAGAGTGGAATAGTGAGGGATGAATTGCCTGTAGTAATTCGCAAAGCCCAGAAATCTTTGTATGGCTCGGAGGCCAGAGGGACGTGGCCAATCCAGAACCGCCGAGAGTTTGGCTGGGTCCATTTGAAGTCCTTGGGCTGAGATAATGTATCCTAGGAAAGGCAGGGAGGTCCGTTCAAAAAGACATTTTTCAAGTTTAGCGTACAGGCGATTTCTCCTAAGACGAGTAAGAACTTGTTGCACATGGACCCGGTGTTGATCCAAATTGGAGGAAAAGATGAGGATATCATCCAGGTATACGACCACGCAGGTGTAAAGTAAGTCCCTGAAAATGTCATTGACGAATTCCTGGAAGACAGCAGGTGCGTTGCAGAGGCCAAAGGGCATCACCAAATACTCAAAATGGCCGTCACTTGTGTTAAAGGCGGTCTTCCATTCGTCTCCCTCACGGATACGGATCAGATTATAGGCCCCTCGAAGGTCCAATTTAGTAAAGATCTTAGCCCCTCGGAGACGATCAAATAGCTCAGAGATTAGAGGCAGAGGGTAACGGTTCTTGATGGTAATTTTATTAAGACCTCTGTAGTCAATGCAGGGGCGGAGGGAGCCGTCTTTTTT
The DNA here is from genome assembly GCF_905171765.1 of Bufo bufo. Classification (NCBI taxonomy): domain Eukaryota; kingdom Metazoa; phylum Chordata; class Amphibia; order Anura; family Bufonidae; genus Bufo; species Bufo bufo. Next base: position 593,496,050 of record NC_053390.1, read on the forward strand.
TGTCACGAAGAAAAAACCGGCCCCAGCAGGAGAAGAAGATTTTCTTATGAATCCTCTCTGTAGGTTCTCACGTATATAGTCGGACATGGCAAGAGTCTCAGGAGGAGAGAGAGGATAAATTCTGCCCTGAGGTGGAGTAGAACCGGGTATCAGGTCGATCGGGCAATCATAGGATCGGTGAGGAGGAAGAACCTCAGCTTGTTTCTTGCAGAAGACATCCGTGAAGGAATGGTATGGCTTGGGCAGCCCAGAAGCAGGCT